>NC_136068.1:80158566-80758566 GCF_964261635.1 Lissotriton helveticus | reverse complement strand
GCCACCGCACCCTGATACAGCGCCTCAGCAACACCGGAATCCAAGGAGCGGCCCTGGAGTGGATCATCTCGTTCCTCGCCGGAAGAACCCAGAGAGTCCGCCTCCCCCCGTTCCGTTCCGCGGCCACCAAAGTCATCTGCGGCGTTTCGCAAGGATCCTCACTCAGCCCCACCCTCTTCAACGTCTACATGAGCACTCTCGCAGCCATTGCACGCCAGCCCAACCTCAACATCATCTCCTACGCCGACGACACCCAGCTGATCCTCTCCCTCACCAACGACCCCACCACCGCCAAAGCCAACCTCCAGGAAAGTATGAAAGATGTCGCAGAATGGTTGAAGATCAGCTGTCTGAAACTGAACTCAGACAAGACGGAAGTCCTCATCCTCGGACCATCTCCCTCCACGTGGGGCGACTCCTGGTGGCCCCCTGCCCTGGGCAGCACGCCCAAACCAACGGACCATGCACGCAACCTGGGCTTCATCCTGGACTCCTCCCTCACGATGACCAAGCAAGTGAACGCAGTCTCATCATCCTGCTTCAACACCCTGCGCATGCTCCGAAAGATCTTCCGATGGATCCCCACAGAAACCAGGAAGATGGTCACCCAGGCCCTCGTCACCAGCCGCCTGGACTATGGGAACACCCTCTACGCTGGAACCACAGCCAAACTCCAGAAAAGACTCCAGCGCATTCAGAACGCCTCAGCATGACTCATCCTGGACATCCCTCGCCGCAGCCACATCTCTGCCCACCTGAAAGACTTGCACTGGCTCCCCGTTAACAAGAGGATCACGTTCAGACTCCTCACCCACGCACACAAAGCTCTCCACGACATGGGCCCGAAGTACCTCAACAGCCGCCTCACTTTCTACACACCCACCCGCCAGCTCCGATCCGCCAGCCTCGCCCTCGCCTCCGTCCCACGAATTCGGAAATCCACCGTCGGAGGAAGATCCTTCTCCTACCTGGCAGCCAAGACATGGAACTCCCTCCCCACTCACCTACGGCTGACCCTGGATCACCTCTCCTTCAGGAAAGAACTCAAGACCTGGCTGTCCGAGCAGTAGTGACCCCCCCCCCCCCAGCGCCATGAGACCCTCACGGGTGAGTAGCGCGCTATACAAATTCCTGTGATTGATTGATTGATTGACTATTTGTAATAAAAAATTAAGCCCCAGATGCTGGAACTAGACCTACACTTATGGCTGAGGTAAGTACAATAACATGCATTTAAATGTATGTTGTGTGCGTGCACGCAGGTAATAGTGTGTTAGTGTGCTTGTGTGAATGTGAGCTTTAGCATTTGTGAGCGTGCAGATCGGTATGTGTAAGCATGACTGAGTGTGAGTGAAAGCGAGTGAATGAGTGAGATTATAAGTCAGTGAGTGAGAATGTGTACGTGAAAATGAGCGAGTGGGAGAAAGATTGAGTCAGAGTGAGTGAGAATGATGGGTAAGAATAAGTGTGAGTGAGTGACAGAGTGTGGGGGAGTGTAACTTCAAATGAGCTTAAGTGAGAATGAGCAAGAGTGACAATGAGTGAGGATAACTGAGCAAAAATGAGTGAGTCAGAGTGAGTGTGAATATATTTGACTGAGTGAGAAGGAGTGAGTGCAAGAGTGAATCCAAGCCCAAAAGGAATAAAAAGTGCACTACGTAACACCCCCGTGGCACGGAGTTAATCAAGCCCATAAGGAGTAAATACAAAAAAAGGTGATTGAAGGTAGGAAAAAGGAATTTAGGAAGATGGCTGGCTCACTCAAAGAGTCTAAAAAATTTGGAGAAATTATTAACCGCCCTTTGTTTGCTGAAGAGGTGAGGCAGATGAACTCAATGATCCTAGGAGAAACATGGGAAGCCCACCTTGCAGGTATTTTTAATCCCCTACTTAAGGGGCCAGAGGATGAAACAGTGGAAATAGCCATTGACCTAACTCTAACCACCAAACTATGGGGCCTATTATGATTGCGGTGAATCCGCATCCTCGGGGCCGGCGGAAGCCACCGCTGGCCCCGAGGATGCGGATTCACCGCTGCGGTGATTCACAAGACCCCCGCCAGATTAGGATGGCAGGGGGGTCGTGAAGTCCGTACGCAGCTTTTCCGACGCGGTCCCGCGGCGGAAAAGCTCTAATATGGTGGTGGTGTCTCTCAGACACCGTCCACCATATTAGGAAATGCTTAAAAACATGCTTTTCCGTAGCGGATTTTCCGCCGTGGAAAAGCATGTGGAACTTCACTGCGGGGGCCCGTTGCGGGCCCCCTAGGTGAAGGGTGGGCTGGGGGTGCACATGGGGGTACCTATGGTACCCCCCTGCATTTGTATGCAGAGATTGGCAGGCACCACGCGGTGCCTGCCGCTTTCTGCATACAAATGCAAAGTATGCATTTTTAACATTGCGGCGGGTGCAGCTTGAAGCTGCACCCGCCGCAATGTTAAGGATTGAGGATGTGACCGCCACCCTGGCGGTCACATCCTAATCTTCACGGGGGGAACGCCGCTGCCCATGCGGACATTCCCCCCTACTCTATGGTGGCGGACGGACTAAGGTCCGTCCGCCATCATAATCGGCCCCTAAGTCTATCAATTACAGTGAAAGAGGTGGAGGTTGTTCTATCACAGGGCATATGTCTAAAAGCCCCTAGCTCCAATGGTGTGCCCCGTGACTTCTTTAAAAAATAATCTTAAGCTGTGGGCACCTTTGCTTACCAATGTCTTCAAAGCAGCCATTACTGGCCCATTGCCCTCATCATGTATGGAAGCAACAGTGGTCCCAGTCTTCAAAAAAGGCGCAAGAAGTGACCCGGCATGCTATAGGTTCTAGTTAGAGTCATCCTTGTACACTTGGAAGATTGGGCATCAGAAAATGGGGTTATATCCAATAGTCAATATGGCTATAGGATAGGGCGGGGTACAACTGATCAATGTCTTAATTTATCTGTAATCATTAATAAGAACGTAAGGCCCATGGAGAGCTCTATCCATCTGGCCTTCATGGACCTATCTAGCTCTTTTGACACAGGTAATCGGGATAAATTAAGGGCTATGTTGGAAGGTATGGGTGTGTAAAAAGCGTTAGCAACCCTACTCCGCAGGCTTCACTCCGGTACCACATTCTCAATAAGATATGGCAGTAGAGGAGGAAAAACACACCCAAATATTTCTATGGAGGGAGCCAGGAAAAGATCTATCCTAGCCCCCTTTTTGTTTTTAATTTATACAAATGGGTTGGAGGCTTTCTTATTAAGTAAAGGAACTTGATTTTCTCAAAATTGCCAATAAACCTGTACCGCTTTCATCTTATGTAGATGACATGGTTTTATTAGCAAGGACAGCTATGAGTTTGCAGAAATCTCTTGCTGCTTTTACCGATTTTATGACCTCGCTTGATTTAAAAGTTCATTTTATCAAATCATATACTATGGTATGTGGACCTAAAACCACTAAAACCAAAACGTTTATTGTGCAGGAAAATAAGATAGAAAAGGTCAGTAATTTATCATTCTTGGGCAATCTATTTAGTAATCAGTTGAGATGGGAGCCACTTTTAACTTTAAGAGTGCAGCAGATAAGCAGGGCTACGGATGCACTATTTTGTTTTGCTTGTAAAGTGGCATATAAGCCTGTGAAGGAACTAATTACCCTTTACCGAGCCAAATGTCTCTCTATTGCCGCATATGGAGCTGGGGTTTGGGGCTAAGCTAAAAGCCAACAGCTTGTAGTAATCGGAAATACATTTATGAAAAGATTACTGATGCTCCCAAAAAGTGCTCCTACCATATTTTGCCACTCAGAACTTGGCATAGAATTTATAGAAGACCGCATAGGTAGTGCCCCTTTGCTCCTATGGGCCAAGATATGGTCTTCAGAGGATTTAACGTTTTCACATCATGTTATCATCAAAGACTGCCTAAAAACAGACAATGGGGCAGATGTATCAAGATTCAATTTTGCGATTCCTAAATAGCGATTTTTAAGGAATCGCTATTTAGAAATCGCAAAATGGAATGTATTAAAAAAACACAATTTTTTTGCGATTCCTTACACTTCCTTATTTGCGAATTCGCATTTTGCCAATTCGCAAAAAAGGAATATTTTCCCATGCATTCCTATGGGCCAGGAGGCCCATAGGAATGATTTTGAACTAATTCTCAAATTGCGAATTCGCAATTTGCTAATCGCAATTTCAGAATTATTTCAAGGGTGCAGGGGTGTCTGAAAGACACCCTGCTGCACCCCTGAAATGTACATGTGTGTGCATATGGCGGGGAACACCAGAGACTTACCTGGGAGGTCGCCATCGGGCGGAGCCGTGAGGGGAACGGCGGTAGCAGGCAGCAGGCGGACGCGACCAGGGACTACACTTCCCAGCGGTCCCTGAGCCAGGCAGCGCGCTCGTGACGCGCCGAGAGCGCCCGGAGGCGCCAGTTAAAGGCTGACCCCCCGGGAGCCAGCGGGGGAACACCAGAGACTTACCTGGGAGGTCGCCATCGGGCGGAGCCGTGAGGGGAACGGCGGTAGCAGGCAGCAGGCGGACGCGACCAGGGACTACACTTCCCAGCGGTCCCTGAGCCAGGCAGCGCGCTCGTGACGCGCCGAGAGCGCCCGGAGGCGCCAGTTAAAGGCTGACCCCCCGGGAGCCAGCGGGGGAACACCAGAGACTTACCTGGGAGGTCGCCATCGGGCGGAGCCGTGAGGGGAACGGCGGTAGCAGGCAGCAGGCGGACGCGACCAGGGACTACACTTCCCAGCGGTCCCTGAGCCAGGCAGCGCGCTCGTGACGCGCCGAGAGCACCCGGAGGCGCCAGTTAAAGGCTGACCCCCCGGGAGCCAGCGGGGGAACACCAGAGACTTACCTGGGAGGTCGCCATCGGGCGGAGCCGTGAGGGGAACGGCGGTAGCAGGCAGCAGGCGGACGCGACCAGGGACTACACTTCCCAGCGGTCCCTGAGCCAGGCAGCGCGCTCGTGACGCGCCGAGAGCGCCCGGAGGCGCCAGTTAAAGGCTGACCCCCCGGGAGCTAGCGGGGGAACACCAGAGACTTACCTGGGAGGTCGCCGAGAGCACAAGGAGGACGGGACGGGCCACTATTCTTGGCCATATCATATGAGAAGGTACAGCCACTTTATTATCCTTTCAATCCCTACCGTTTTAACATTCTACATTGGTCCCCGGGATCCTGTCTTCCACCTACTATGTCCATCTGGGAAGAGCTGAACGCACTGTGTGGCACAAACTATATCCCGGATGTTTCTACCCCCCCCCCATAGTGACCAGAGTCACTGATCAAACAATTAGCACTCCCCAGGCTTCCGCCAACATTACCCTCTCTCTTTCCAATAACTGCAGCCCCTCTTTACCTGGCCCCAACCCAGCCTCATCAACGTTGGATAAACCTGAGACCCGACCAAATGACTTTGTATCCCCCCTACAATTGACTCTTTTGCCCCAAATCGAGCGCCTACTATACACTGCTCTATCTCCATTGATAGCAAAAATCAATGATTTGGGGGACAAGCTGTCCAGGATCGAAAAATCTGTAACAAGGTCAAAGCCAACACCTGGAAATGCTGTTATATCTACATGTTCGATCCCCGCTAACATTCAGGAAAGGTCTATCAACAATGCTCCCAGGATACCTCAAACCTGTGACTCCCCTGTTATACCATCCATTCTAACTGGTCGTAGTGTTACTCTGAATCCTGAACATGCCCCACATAGAGTTCCTATTATCTCAGTAGAAAGAGGTCATCGTATTGATCTACCCCCTGAAGCCGCCCCATATGTCACCGTTCTTTCCGGGGTCCCTGCACTCAGCCCAGGCACACGTGAATCACATCAGGACCTATTGAATAAAGCCATTTATTGGCTCAATAACAATAGACCATTACCATCCGCGCTAGATGGTGGGATACTGAGTGTCAGAAGGGTGGGGTGGCTCGGTCATCTGCCCAAAAATGTTTCGGGGGACTTGATTTTAATCAAATTCAAACGTAGGAACATTACCCCCTTTTTGTGATCTACCCAGCCCAAACTTGGAGATGGCTCCATCTGTATTTGGGACCTGCATGACTTTTACCCTGGTTCCCGAGTACCAAATCACTATAACACTGGATGAAAAGGGGGATTCTGTGTATCTTGGGTTACTGATTTGTTTTGAATCGTTGATTTGTTAAACTATTTTAGTTGGGTTAAATGTATTCCCTTTTAATTATGCAATGTTATGTTGAGTTATTTTTGCATTTATGTATTTGTTTTTGTTGCTTTTATGGTTTTACTCTCAAAAGCCGAATAAAGCTTATCTTGATCTTGATCTTGAATTACCCTTTACAGAGCCAAATGTCTCTCTATTGCCGCATATGGAGCTGGGGTTTGGGGCTAAGCTAAAAGCCAACAGCTTGTAGTAATCGGAAATACATTTATGAAAAGATTACTGATGCTCCCAAAAAGTGCTCCTACCATATTTTGCCACTCAGAACTTGGCATAGAATTTATAGAAGACCGCATAGGTAGTGCCCCTTTGCTCCTATGGGCCAAGATATGGTCTTCAGAGGATTTAACGTTTTCACATCATGTTATCATCAAAGACTGCCTAAAAACAGACAATGGGGCAGATGTATCAAGATTCAATTTTGCGATTCCTAAATAGCGATTTTTAAGGAATCGCTATTTAGAAATCGCAAAATGGAATGTATTAAAAAAACACAATTTTTTTGCGATTCCTTACACTTCCTTATTTGCGAATTCGCATTTTGCCAATTCGCAAAAAAGGAATATTTTCCCATGCATTCCTATGGGCCAGGAGGCCCATAGGAATGATTTTGAACTAATTCTCAAATTGCGAATTCGCAATTTGCTAATCGCAATTTCAGAATTATTTCAAGGGTGCAGGGGTGACTGAAAGACACCCTGCTGCACCCCTGAAATGTACATGTGTGTGCATATGGCGCACATACATGCCCCATGGGCATGTGTGTGCGTCACATGCCACCTTTAAAAATGCAAAATTGTCCATATTTTGAGGACTTCGCAAATTACCATCAACTACAAGTTGGTGGTAATTTGTGATTCCTTAACAAAAATTCGCAAAAAAAATGCGTCATACATAGCATTTAAGGAATAGCAAAATTTGCGATTCCTTAAATGCTATGGCAAATTAAGGAATCGCAAATCTTTGCGATTCCTTAATTTGCGAATTTTTGATACATTCTAAAACATGCAAAACAACCATTTGCGAGTCGCAAAGGCCGAAAGCCTTTGCGAGTCGCAAAACGATTGATACATCTGCCCCAATGTTTTAAAGATTCCAGAGTTTCAATATTTAAGGAGGAAATACCATGAGATTAGTTTTTCATACTTTTTTGAAAACCCTGAAGGAATTCCCCTGAATGTCATAGGTGTTATCAAGTAGGCGTACTGTTCTAGGGGCAATAGGCTTATTAGTTACCAACATGACGATATGGGAGACCCCGTTTGCGTCCTGCCCCAGAAATTTTTTCTCTATCCTTCTCTGCTAAGTCTAGGTTCCGTTTATGCACAGTGCACTTTCTGCTGGAATTTCCTCAACAAGGAGGGTAGTCAAACAAGCTTATGCCCTGCCCATGTGATAATACCTCCCTTCAAAGCACTATGCACTTTATATTATTTTGCATATTTTATAAATCGGAGAACTGGATTTCTTCTCCCATGACTAAGGAATACTCGCCCTTGCTCGTATATTGATGGTTTTAACTTTTCACAGTCTTTGGATACATCTGAAATATGTATTGCAGCACATAATTATATAAGAGTCTCCATTAAGGTCAGAAAGCATTAGGAGTAAAATCTGTCTAGAGACAATTAGGGGCACAGTCAGTTGTCTAGATTGTCCTTCTGCTAAAGCTTAATTTGATATAGTTGTAGCTCACAAAGTGTCTAACTTTTATTGTCAATCTTGTATGTATTGTATTTTAATCTTTTTAATTTGTATTTTTTTTAATGGTACTCTGAATCGAAACTAAGTTATTCTTGACTTGAATCCAAGTGATTGTGAGTGAGAAAGCATGTGTGTATGTGTGTCAAAGTCAGGGTGAGGGAGTGTGAATGTCTAAGAATGAGTGATGCAAGAGGTGTTCTCTTCCCTAAGCCAGTAGGACTATAAGGAAGTTACTTTCCGCGGCAGACAAATAATCTGCGCTAGCATATCCTCATAAAGTAAAGTACAGCCCTCCTGGTTCGAGCCTTGTAAATCTCTACTCCTGGCAGACTAGGGCTCCAGATAGTCTTCCTCGCAAATTTGCAAATTGTGACTGACTGAGTGAGAATGAGGTAGAGCAAGAGTGAATCCAAGTGAGTGTGAATGAGAAAGTGTGAGTGGGTGTGTTTGTGTCAAAGTCAGGGTGAGTGAGTGTGAATGTCTGAGAATCAGTGAGAGTAACAGTGATTGCAAGGAAGTAAGTGAGAATGAATGAGTGAGTGAGTGCAAGTGAGTGAGTGAGACTGAATGAGTGAAAGTATTTGTGAATGTGAGAGAATGAGGGCGAGTGAGTGAATGTAATTATACATGAGCAATAATTTGGTGGTTTGTTTGTGAGTCTGCCATGGCCCTGGCATTCTCCAGATAGTCCTCGGCAACCATGACAAACTGCTGGTCCTGACATACTAGAGATAATGTTTGACATTAGGTTCAGCCCTGGTATATGGATGGCACTAATGGCCAATCTATGTTGTATGTAGCTTTTGGCCTAAGTTGCCATCCAGGTGATATGTGGGCACTCAATCAAAAATGCTGGAACCTTAACATCTGAGGTCATTTTTAATATTTGGGGCATCTGTAGCACATTTTGACAGAAATGGGTTCAACTCATACTGAGCACCAGGCTTCATTGGGGCTTGGCATAGCATGAAAGGACTTAAATATTTGACAAGTGCCTTTTCCAAACCTACGGCTTTTTACCAAATTTGTGTGAAAATTGTACTTTAACGTGCATTGTTTAATCATTGAAATATGCTCATAGGCAGAGTCCCCCCAGCCCTCCATAAAAGAAACTGGCCTTGCTCGCTTGCTAAATTCAGGCCTTGCATTATGCCACACCACTTTCAAAGATCACCCGCTGCAACTTCAAGAACAAAAGGCAAACAGCAAGCACTGTGAACTTACTGCAGACTCAACTGGGACCACAAAAGTACACTTTAGGTTGTATAAAATAAATACATTCAGCAGTACAATCCACTTTTTCTGATTACACTGAAAAACAAACACATTTGAGCAACTTGTTGCCAAGTTTTGCCATTTTGACTGCATGAAAAATTATGTTTGAATAAAACCTTCACCTCAGTGCTTCCCATGAGCCATGAGTGCTAGTTTTTGCAAATGATCATAAATCAAAATGTTTTATTAATAAGGAATAATCTAAGCCAATAACATAGTTCATATTCAACATATGGTCTATATCAATTAATACATGAGACGTAACTATCTCTGTTTTATTTTAAATCTCTGTTTTTCCGTCTTCCTATGTTTCATCTACACATTTCTTTATGACGTAAACACTGGGGGATGTAAGTAAATCATACCATTTTGTTGTATAAACAATTTAGGCTTCCAGTGCTGTTCTGTATCCTCGTGGCACCATACTAATTGCAAACTAACACGCAACGTAAAACGGGACCGCCCGCCATAAGGGCGGCGGTCCCTTGGGGGCCATTAGGATGCTCCTGCCACACTGGCGGGCGCATCCCGCATTTTTAACATTGCGGCGGGCGGTGCTCAAAGCACCGCCCGCCGCAATGCTAAAAATGCACATAGTGCACTTCAATGCACAACGTGACAGGCACCGTGCGGTGCCTGTCACGTTGTACAGTAAAGTCTATGTTACCCCCCATTTGCACCCCCACCCCTCCAGAGTCCCTGGGGGCCCACAACGGGCCCCCACAAGACATTCCCGCATGCCTCAATGCCGCCACGGAAAAGCATGTCCCCGCCTTCACCCTAACATGGATGGCGGTGTCTAACAGAGACCGCCACCATATGAAACCCTTTTCCGCCTGGTCAACTCCTTGACCGGGCGGAAAAGCAGCGGACGGTCTTTCCGTCCGCCGCGGTCCCCCCGCCATAGTAATATGGCGGGGGGAAATGGGTGGCAGGTGGGGAAGGATGTCGGGCGGATCGCCACCGCCCGCATGGCGGTGGCAGTCTGCCCGACATCCTAATGGGGCCCTAAGTTTTCATATAAAACAAAGAGAAACAAGTAAGGTTCCCTGGGCATATCATATCAGTGCCCTAATATAGAGGGTATCTAAAATAAATATTTATCTGTGTTGCGCTGTTATAGTAATCATGCACCTATTATAGAATTTCTACATTGCCAATTATTGTGATCTCATCAGGGTTAAGCCCATGTGACCACTTCCAGATAAGATTCAGGGTCAAAGGTCATACAATGTTACTTCCTGTGATGTAATTTAGGGTTAAGTGTGAGTAATATCACTTCCACTACCCCAGGCATTTTGGTGAATCGACACCCATGTGCTCAATTTTCCCCCAATAAATTCCTTATGCTTCCTCTCACTCTACATAGAGAGGTGAGTCGGTTTGGTGACTTCTCTGTTCACCCTGATAACCTTAAAACTACTTTCCTCAAATCTGGATTGAGTGAACCTGAGACATCTGGTGGTAGAAGTGGGACACTGTCAGGAATAGGCCAGATGTTTGCAGTGACAAAAATAGAAAAAAGGCAAAATATAAAAAAAGTAGCGACAAAAAGTAAGACAATAAATTAAAGTACACCATATACAAAATAATAGATAAAAGCTGTGGAAAAATACACCTTTAGGCATCTGATTATAGAGAAGCATTGGGTTATGTTTAGCTTATATTCAGGACTATGGGTTAGAATGAAGTATGGTTTCAGTGCTGATTGTTGATAAGGTGTAAGAGATAGAGTTAGGATAGGGGTTGGAATAGGGTTAGGATGATAATAATAAAGACATTTGGAGGGTGCACAGCTACCTCGACTGAGGTGTCCCGGCGCTAAAGCGGATAACAACAGAGCAGAGCCGGCGAAGAGCTAGCTAGTCCCTACACCTGAACAGCCAGGTCTTCAAGGCTGAGATAGGGATAAGTATTTGGGATGGGGTAAATGACTGAGCTAGTTTTAGGTTAATCTTAGAGTTTGGATTAGATTTAGAATAAGAGAAAGCGTGAGAGAAGATGCAAGCCCTTCGATCATACAGAACGACTAAATGTCGTGGTGCACCACACAGCTGTCAGACAGTGCCATGTCTCTTGGAGATCACATTGACAGTGGCCTCAGATCCAAGATCAATATCACTATGGAGATGCAGGGACCATGGCACCGGCTCAGCGAGTTTTCTAGGGCGAAAGCATGACTCCGTGATCCCAACCACAGGCCAGCGATTCAAGCAGTAATATTCTGATACGTTGACAGATCAGTTAATCAGGGATTTGTAAGCGCGCTACTCACCTGTGAGGGTCTCAAATCGCTGAGGCAATGCCCTGCTCGTTAGCAACCAAGGATCTCACCTAACGCCTCCAAAGAGTGCGTTCCACACAGCCACATCGAGCAGAGTTTTGAAAATCTAGTTTACAAGATGTTGAGATCAATCGGGTAAATGCATTGGACATCACTTGCAGATCCCGGGACTCCATCATAGGTCCTAGGCGGCCTCTACCTGATGCTGCTTGGAGTACCACTGGCTGGAAGGGCATCCAGATCCACCAATACGCAAACGGCGCTAACCTCTACTTGAAGGTTACTTCTGACAAATGTATGAGAATACCAGAAAAGGTGCCTCTCTGCAATTCAAATCTGGTGACAAAGCCATGCTTGAAGATCAGCCCCTTAAAAGAGAAATAAATAAGACTATTTGAAGATTATCTTTCAGCAACAAACCTCATAGTGTATCCCTCACAGCTGTGAGACGATGCCACGTCCCTTGCCTGTTGCATCAATGGCCGCCTCATCTTCAAAACCCACCGCACCAAGAAGATGCAGACACCGTGGCACCAGGTCTGCCTCGTCCGCAGAGGGACGGCGTACATGATACTGAATCCAGCAGCCAATCTAGAACTAGTCATCTATGAACTGTACAGATGCAACGGCCTCTTCGGTGGTTCCCGTGGTCCCGTGCCACTGCCCTGGAGAGTGCTCCCATGCAGACACATGACTAATCATGGGACTGGCAAAGTATGGCCATGTGAGTGGATCTGATGCCCTATCGAGGCAATCCCCACTCACCCTCATCATCTTCAAGGTCTTCTGCCTCAAACTCAAAGCTGTGGCTGCAGACACCCCACACAACCAGGCAAGCAATATTAAGAGCTCTAGTGGTCTCTGCAACACCCATGGCAGTGATGTTTGCAGGCTTGAGACCAGGAAGTGGAAGGAAGAGAAGACCAGACTTTAAGCTTCTACTGCTACACTCCCAGGATTTGTAACTCCATCCCAACATGGAACCGACAAGCTCCATTCCTTCTTCTCTCCCAGAAGGAGCTGAGAACTCTCCTCTTCCAGAAATATCTTGTCCTTAAGTACTTATATCTACTGAACCCACAGGGCATCTCATTAAGAGTAACCTCGCTATCGCTGAATATGGAAACTGATCTTGCTTCCATCCTAGTATAATTCCCCCACACTCTGTGTGATGCTCTGTTGTTTTATAGGTCCAAACTTCTTAAGTTTGCCAACAAGTATAGGGCCTCATTTACAATATATTGATGCATGACAGCGCAGCACGTCTTCCTGCTGTGGTGCAAGGTGTCAAAAGAAAAGAGCAAGAATGCACCGTACCTACAAGATACAGTGCGTTGCTGTCCTTTTCCCCTGGGCTGGCGCACAATGGGCTACCGTGCCCCAATGCAGTCACCCTTTTTTGTGCAAGAATGGACAATTTCCTGCAAAAAAACAATCAATGGAGGCACTTTCCTTCTATGTGTGCTGCAGAATGCAGCACGCATTCAAAGAGGAAAAAATTAGGAGAAATAAAGTTAATTCTCCTCGTACGCCTCCCTTTACCCCTTCCTGGGGAGGCGTGGGAATCAGATGCAATCCCAGGTTTACGAAACCTTGTGAAACTGGGAATGCGTCGGGTTCAATTAATGTTGCGCGGGAACACCCACAGCAACACCCATGGAATACCCCTTTCACGCAGAGTAATGCGTAAATGAGTAAGTTGTCTAAGGACTTCTATTCTGTAGGAGTCAATATCCTGGAGGACAATTCCACCGCCCTTATCTGCACTTTTGATTATGAGCGAAGAATTTGCTTTCAATGTGGTGATAGCATCTTTCTCGAGTTTTGAGATATTGTATGGTATATAGAGTTTTCTCTTCTCTAATTCAGCCAGGTCTTTTATGACTAGTTTCTCAAAAGTCACAATTTCAGAAGGAATCATGCTGGCAGTGGGTAAAAAGGTGGAGGGAGGGCGGAATGGAGTGTTTGAGCTGCTCGAGGGGGAAGGGTGCAGCTGAAAAAAGGCTTTAAGGCGAATTAATCTGAAAAATTTCAGTAGTTCAGCCTGTAGGTCCATAAAGTTTGGACGGACAGTAGGTACAAATGAGAGACCTTTCTTAAGGAGCTCGAGTTCAGGACCACGTAGATTATGTTGGGATAAATTGAAAATAGGAATTACCTCAACGGGTGGTTCAATGTTGTTCACGTATTCTACCATTGGTAGAAATTGTTGCGGGTCTTGCGCTCGCCAGGAGCGTTGAACCAACGCTGTGATTTCTTCACCCTCCCTCGTTGAGGGGTGTTCGGTTGGCCCCTGGATAAAAAATTGGGCTGGGCCCCGCCTCCTCGTCTGGAGTTACTACCACCCTCCCCAGGATCTGAGCTATCGGAAGAATCTCTTGATGTCTCAGAAAAACCTACCAGGTTTTGTCGTTTATTGTATCTTCCCCAGGGTCTGGTGTTGGGGTTAAAGTGAGGTTTATTTGTATAAAAGTCTTTCTGTAGATAAGGATAGGTGTTTTCAATATTATAAGATTTTATATCTTTCTTGACTTTATTAGATTTCTTATTCTGTTCGATTCTATGGAAATCGGCTACAGTTTTTAGGTCGAGCGTAGCGAAGGACCTCTTGTATACTTTAGTATACCTATTTGCTTACTGAATATGTGGACACGAGTCAGACGCGCGCATTTTCCGTCTCGGATTTGTCCGTGTGAGCGCGCTTCTGACACTCGCTTGTTTAATGCATCTTTAAAAACGTGTAAAATGATCACGCAGCGCATATTTAAACGAGCCACAAGGTAGAGCTGTGACACTAAACAAAGAAACAAAGTTAATGGCCGATCTCAGGGATAGGACGCTATATCAGGTGATGAAGACTAACGGAAAACAGCTGTGCTCGGTTTGGAATTAAAGGAAAAATGCAAACAAACTATGCGACAAAGGACACCCAATAATATATTTTTTTTAAATAGAAACGTTCACAGCAGATACCAGGATCTAACGTAGGTTCTTTTTGTACGAGATACACACTCTACCAGGTGGCGCAGCGCGTACCATTGAAATACTCAGACAGAAAGTAAATATGCAAACTCTTCTTTCTTGCATTGTGTAAAGTGAGAAGGAACGGAAAATAAATGGTAAAACGATAGTTATAAACATCAGAAATGTTGAGATAAAATAGGAGAGCGCACCGTCCTCTGACTTTGAAATGGGTTCTTTTTGGGCGGGTATGCACATGCGCACAAACAACAACAGTGAAGTCAGTGACTGCAGTGGGCACACTGTCCCAAACAGTATACTGTGGTGGGCGGAAGCAAAATATGAATGATAATTTAACAGACTAATCGGTGAAGCCACTGGCCTATAAAGCCCCTCTATGTATGTGTGTGCATTTTTAATGATATAAAAAAAATGGTCTTGGCTAACGCCACACCTGAAAACAGCTGGAACTCAAGGGATAATACAGAAAACAAGCAGTGGGAAATACAATAGGTCTGGCTTATTTTAGGTGTCAAGGCTAGTTCGAACTCTGGCATGTGATGTCAGCCCTCGTCAACGGACAATGGTGCAGCCTTTCTCCTCTAGCAACTCGTTACTGCTTTTTACACTCTCATAAGCCCCTTTTCCCTTGTGTTCCCTTCTCTCTTCTATTATTCCTGTGCCCTCTCACACATGCAGGCTATGTGTCCCTGTCCTGTCACTGTCTCTTCCCTTTCTATCTTCTTGCAACCCTCTCTTCATCCGCTCCCCATGTCAGACTGCTCTCATTATCCCATTATAACTGTTTCCTCAATATTCTCCATCTCCCACTCCCTTCCCCACTGTCTTCCCCTTCCTTTGTCGCTGTCGTCCCCTCTCCTTGTCTCTCTTTCCCTATTACCTTCCCAATTGTCGTTTCTCTATCTGCCTGCCGTCTCCCCACCCCGACTTTCCAATTCTCTCATTTCCCTCTCTTTCTCTCTCTATCCTAGTCTCGACACCGTGTCGTCTATGTGTCTCTCTTACCGCCTCTTTTCGTTTCTTTTCCATTTTGTGGTTTCACTTCTCTCTCTTGCTCCATTTATTTTCTTCTCACTACCTCTTCTCTCCTTTCTGCTCTCACTTTCTCTTCTCTCCTTTCTACTCTCACTCTCCTCTTCCACCTCTCTTTCGTACTTGCTGTTTGCCTCACACATTCTCCTCTTCCCTCTCCCACGGCTCGCTCTTAGTTCCACTTCTCTTTCCTTTCTTGCATTTCTCGTTCCCTCACTTCTTTCTCAGTAGTTAATTTTCTTTTGTGCCAAATCTCTCTCACAGTCATCTCTCTTATCTCTGTTAATCCCTCACCCTCACTCCCCCTCACCCTCACACACCCTCACCCACACACACCCTCACACACCCTCACACACCTCACACACCTCACACACCCTCACACACCTCACACACCTCACACCCTCACACACCCTCACCCCTCACCCCTCACCCTCACACCCCCTCACCCTCACACCCCCACACCCTCACACCCTCACCCTCCTCACACCCTCATACACCCTCACACACCCTCACACACCCTCACTCACCCTCATACCCCCTCACCCTCTCACCTCCTCACCCCCTCACCCTCACACCCCCTCACCCTCTCACACCCTTACCCTCACACCCCCTTACCCTCACACTTCCTCACCCTCACACTTCCTCACCCTCACACCCTCACCTCCTCTAACCCTCACACACCCTCACTCACCCTCACACCCTCACCCTCACACACCCTCACCCTCACACCCTCACACCCCCTCACCCTCACACACCCTCACTCTCACCCCCTCACACCCCCTCACCCTCACTCACCCTCACACACACTCACCCTCACACACACTCACCCTCACACACCCTCACACTCCCTCACCAGCATAGCATATCAAAACATAGCATAACAAAACAAAGGATAGGATAGCAAAACAAAACATAGCATAACAAAATAAAACATAGCATAACAAAACACAACAAAACATAGCATAGCATAACAAAACATGGCATAACAAAACAAAGCATAGCATAACATAACAAAGCATAGCAAAACAAAACCTAGCCTAGTAGAGTAAAACATAGCATAGCATAACAAAACACAACAAAACATAGCAGAACAAAACATAGCATAACATAAAACAAAGCATAGCATAAAAAAACATAGCATAACAAAACCTAGCAAAAGACAACAAAACATAGCATAGCATAACAAAACACAACAAAACATAGCATACATAACAAAACATAGAATTGCAAGTCATAGCAAAACATAGCATAACCAAACACAACATAGCATAACAAAACACAACACAACATAACATAACAAAACAAAGCTTAGCATAGCATAACAAAACATAGCATAACAAAGCATAGCATAGCATAACAAAACATAGCATAACAAAACATAGCATAGCAAAACAAAGCATAGCATAATAAAACACAACACAAAATAGCATAGCATAACAAAACACAGTATAGCAGAACAAAGCATAGCATAGCGAAACAACAAAACATAGCATAGCATAACAAAACACAACAAAACATAGCATAGCATAACAAAACAAAGCATAGGATAGCAAAGCTAAACATAGCATAGCATAACAAAACATAGCATAACATAACAAAAGATAGCATAACAAAACACAACAACACATATCATAACAAAACATAGCAAAACACAACACATAGCAAAACAATACATATAATAGCATCGCAAAACCTAGCATACCAAACACAACAAAACATAGCATAGCATATCATAACAAAACATAGCATAGCAAAACAAAGCATAGCATAGCAAAGCATAGCATAGCATAACAAAACATAGCATAACATAACAAAACACAGCATAGCATAACATAACATAACAAATCAAAGCATAGGATAGCAAAACATAGCATAGCATAACAAAACAAAACATAGGATAGCAAAACAAAACATAGCATAGCATACAGCATCACTCTGCAGCACCACAGCATCACTCAGGGGCACAACAACATCACTATGTGCTACCACAGCATCACTGAACGCCACAGCATCACTCGTTCGCCATCACAACATCACTCAGCGCCACCACAGCATCAATCTGTGCAACCATTCAACAACACATGGTTCAAATATGTTCTCTCAATGTTTCAAGCTTTATTACAAATGTAACAAAAAAATGTTAATATTTCACTTCTGTTCTTGGGTTTTCGTCACAATAAAATACACTGAACATAATCTTCGCAAAAGTTATTCACAAAAGTTTAAGCTATTGACATAAATTACAATAGCTTTTATTTAAGTATTAATTATAAAAAACATTTAAAGCCATTGTTATTTGTAATATCAATACATATAAGTCACGTAAATACAACACATATTGCATTACAAATGCTATAGGTGTCACATTTGCGAACGTTAAAGCTCTTGGCATTGTAAATGACAAAGCTATTCATTTCGCTATTTTCAAAACCAACACAAATACAAAATGTGTTATTTACAATACCAATAGCTCAAACTTTCTTAATGTGAGACCTATTGCATTGCAAATGCTTGTTTCTACTTGCTCCAGTAGTTTTTTGCACTCTCCAGTGGGGTCAGAGTCATTTATTTGTTTAAGGACCTCTGCTATTTCTTTTTCTAGAGATTCAAGTGTCTCTGAAGCTATATCTATTCCTAATGCGAGCCAGTGCCTTGAGCACGTGGTTCCTATGTAGCTAAAATTTGTTGTGTACTTTGGATTGTCCGTAAAGATGCCTGGAATGTTACGGACCTGAAGACCTAGGGGTATGACCTCTGCTTTTAGATAATCTGTCAGCATGAGCACCATTAATTGTAGGCGAACCTGTTTCTTCTTAAGCTTTTCAAGTTGGTCAGGTAAGGAACTGTTAGTCGAGGTCGGGACATCAGGGGTCTCAGATAGTAGAGACGGTTTGGAGCATAAGTGTTTTATGTAATCCGCAATTATATTCAGGGGCATAGTTATGGAGGTTTTGAATCTCCCTTGCGCCATGCAAGGGGATGCAAGAGCGACACAAAACCTAAGTAGGATTTATGAAGCCAGGAAAGGGCCAACTTGCATGGCCCTGAGTGGCTTGATAAATCCAGAGTAACTCAACGCAGCGCGTATCATTGTCTTGAGCGACTCTGCACCAGGGAAGTGTTCCATGGGCGCATCCACCCATAGATTTTGACGCAAACCCAGAATCACCATTAGTGATAGACCAGGGAATGCGTACCCCCAAAAAAATGCCTTCCCAGGTGAGGTGTAACAAGGAGAAATATATTTATTTTTTCTCGTTACTTCCTGTTTCTATGTGTGCTGAAATCTGCAGCACATATAGAAAGATGCCAATACCTCTCAGGATTGTTTTTGTGCAGGAAGGTCTTGCTTCCTGTACAAAAACAATCCTACTTACAATGCAGGCACCCTTGCACCCTTGTGCAAGAGTGCCTGCATTGGTGGTGGGCAGCACATTGTGTGCCAGCACTGGGAAATGACAGGAATGCGCTGTATATTGTTGAGTATGGCGCAGTCCTGTTCTTTCCCTATCACGCAGCAAGGTGACTAGCTGTGCTGAGTGATCTCTTAATATATATACCCCTCAATATCTAATGACACAAAGGGATCATACCATAAGAGTGACAGGTTGTTATCTACGTTTTTCAGAGTACTCATCATCATTCTCGCTGCAAATGGAAATATCTCTGAGCCTGGTAGCATAACAAGGGACGGTCCTTCTTCGAAGAGGTGTGGCGCAGCGGCCAGGGTGCCTGACTCCGGACCACAGGGTTCACGATTCGATCCCCAGCACCATGTGACTCTGGGCAATAGCTTGCTTAATCTTCCCGACGGACCCAGTGCCGGGACACCCCCGTCGGAGGTAACTGTGCGCCAAATGCTGGCATTTACATTTATTTATTTCGACAGCACATAGTAATAACAGTAATGCAATAGCGACCAATTTATGATGTGGCTTAGGGCTGCCCCTTGTGTATCCTAAGACTGCCACTAGTGGGCAGAGGGAACACCTCCCCCCACCCTGGTAATTTCTTGCAGTATCTCCCATATTTTAATCCAATATGCTAGAATCAATAGGCAGGAACAGTTCATAAGCAGGAAATCTGCATCTGGAACGTTACAGCGCCAGCATCTGGCAACCTCCACTATACCATATCGCAGCATCTTGTGTAGTGCTCTCTGTGTATGAACTTTAGTAGAATTAGTACAAACCTCCCATTAGGAGAAACCTCCTTGATCTGTTGGCAGCAGAATGACCATTGCACATCTGCAACTTTGTGCCCAATCTCTTGTACACATTTTTCCTTCATAGTTAATTCACCATCATTTGAAGTACCTAGGGCACAGGTGTACATCCATGTAATCAGGCAGGACTTGTTCAGGCCAACAATGACGCTTGTGAGCAGTACCCCTCAGGGGTTCCTCTGGGGGGAACAATATTACCAACGCGGTTGTTACATTGCATTCCGTAACAACGCGGTTGTTACAACGACCCGTTGTTACAACGCAATGCCATTACTTCGCAAGTCAATAGATCGACTTGCACTGGATGGCACTCCAACACCTTCCCTACTGTTGCGCAGGGTGGAGTTGGAATAGTAAATTATACTATTCCCAATGTTGGGGCGCCATCTAGTGCAAGTCGATCTAATGACTTGAGATGTAATGGCATCGTGTTGTAACAACGGGTCGTTGTAACAACCGCGTTGTTACGGAATGCGATGTAAAAGCATGCTATATTCTCCTCTGGCTTTGCTATAATAAAAAGCGTCCCTCTGAGAACAGATCTCCCAGGTTCTCCAGCGTGCTCCCTCCCATATATTTAATAATTCCAGGTTCAGATGCTTAGGGCCCCCCGGGTTGATGGCCAAAGGAATACGCAGTGAGTAGGTCGTTTGTGTGCTTGTCAATGTGGCAAGTCTGGAACCAAGCCCATTTGGCACATCCTACTGTGTAAATCTCTATGTTGGGGAGATGGGGCAGGGTCACAAGTGTGGCTTATAATGGTATAGAGGAAGCCAGTCCAGCCTCTAGATGTAAATGTGGGGGGTGACAAGATGGGTGACGCCAATGGTGCGCAAATTGCTCCTGCATGATCAGGTAATATATTGTTAGAAATGTGAAGCAACAAATTCACCCATGTTATATGGCTTCTGTAGCTTGCACCAGCCTATCCTGAGTTGTCGACCTGCCCACATCAATTCGACCATAAAGGATTGCTGTTAAATTAGCAGCAGGGTTTTTTACTATGAGGAGAATATTTTCTGCTTGCATCGAAAAATAATCCTTCGGATCCAATATACTAGCCAGAGGCTCTATCACCAAGGCGAATAAATTAGGTGACAGCGGGCACCCTTGCCTGATGCCTTTTTCTATTGGTATTGGAGTGAAGAGCGAATTGTTTATTTTGATTCTCGCTGGAGGTTCAGTATATAGAAGAGACACCCATTGTAACAAGAGTTTTCCCATGCCAAACCTCTCCAGAACCGTGGAACCTCTGTCGTTGTCGATATTCTTGATTCTTGGGGGAGAAAACTTGGCGTAACAGCTAGGGCGGTCGACCTCGAATCTGGGGAACTGAGTTCGAGTTTCAGCAATGACGCTGAACATCCTGTGATTCTGGGAAAATCACTTAATCTCCCCGTGCCTAACAAAAAATGAATGTGTCCTCATGTAATGCACCTGGTGCTATGTAAAGCGCTCTGATACCCGATTCGGGTCAAGTTTGCGCTATTAAAAACTCTGTAAAATAATTTTGACATTGAAACATGCAATAACAAAGATAGGCCCTTGGAGAGTGAGACAGTGTTGGAGAGGATGTGGTCTAATGGCTAGAGCTGTGGACCTCGAAGCTGGGGAACCAAGCTCGAGTCTTGGCAGGGATGCTCAACATCCTGTGATTCTGAGCAAATCACTTAATCTCCCTGTGCCCAACAAAATGAATGTGTCCGTCTGTAACGCAACTAGTGCTCATGTCAAGCACTCTGATACCTTCGGGTTAAGTTCACGCTATATAAAACTGAAAAAACCCCCAAAAAACCTCTCTTCATCATCTTGAGCTGTAAAAAAAATGGACTGAGGAGAGGACAGCAGTCTTATGAAAATCTCCGCCTTCTGCTTCATAATCTTTGACTATTTGTCCAGCTTGATAGGGTGTGGACAATCCCCCAACTTCTGAGAGTAGTGGCTGTTGCCCATTGGTTTCCACCTGTTAAGCCGAACATCTGGCTACTGGATGTGAGCCCTTACCTCACTGTACCAATCCTTGTTCCCCTAACTGATGATCAGCTTTTGTAAGACAGCCAAGATCTATTCCTACCTTACTTTTTCTGTACATTTTTGTGGCAATGATTGGCTCATGGATCAATTAATGGAATGCAACCCATCTTGGCCATTTCATTACCTTCCTTCATCAACTTCAGGTGATCCAAAGTGAGGTTTGTTGCCTTCAAGTGCTCTGAGGTTTGTCCCTCCAGTACACTTACATGCTTCTGATGGAGCAAGGTGGTGAAACAAAATTTTGTGTCTCCCTTGTAAAGATACACTCCCATAACATTAATATGAACTAATGGGTGCACAGACATAATATCGACTCCAAAATATCGTCTGGACAGAATATCGAGTTTTAAATATCGTTTGGAGAAAATATCGACTAGACAGAATATCGACAGCCAAAATATCGTTTTTAAGGTAAGTGAAGTAATATCGACTGTAAATAATATAGACAGTGAAAATATCCAAGTATATAATCTAGATAGTAAAAAATATAGTTTTTTAAATAATATTTAATTATTTATAGTGTGTTTATGTTATAATATGTGTGAAAAGTGTCAATTTATTTTAATTTTTTTTAATTAATTATTTTTTTAATTATTGTGTAATTTAATTCTGTAGCGGGTTGTGGGTTTATAGGGGAATAGGGTGGGAAGTAATTTAATTATAATTAATTAAATATGTAAATTTATTAATTGGTAGTAATAATTAATTAATTGGTAATTAAATAATATATGTTAATTATTTAAAATTTAATTGGTAATTAATTTTATTTAATTGATTAATTGCTAATTATGTCAATTAAAATAATTTATTTTCTCTAGCGGGTTGTGGGTTTATAGGGGAATAGGGTGGGAAGTAATTTAATTATAATTAATTAAATATGTAAATGTATTAATTGGTAGTAATAATTAATTAATTGGTAATTAAATAATATATGTTAATTATTTAAAATTTAATTGGTAATTAATTTTATTTAATTGATTAATTGCTAATTATGTCAATTAAAATAATTTATTTTCTCTAGCGGGTTGTGGGTTTATAGGGGAATAGGGTGGGAAGTAATTTAATTATAATTAATTAAATATGTTAATTTAATAATTGGTAGTAATATTTAATTAATTGTTAATTAAAAAATGTTTGTTAATTAATTAAAATGTAATTGGTAATTAATTTTATTTAATTGATTAATTGCTAATTATGTTAAATGAAAGGGGTATTTTTAGGGTTCAGGGTCAGTTTTTAGTTTTTGGGTAAAGGGGTATTTTTAGGGTTCAGGGTCAGTTTTCAGTTTTTGGGTAAAGGGGTATTTTTAGGGTTCAGGGTCAGTTTTCAGTTTTTGGGTAAAGGGGTATTTTTAGGGTTCAGGGTCAGTTTTTAGTTTTTGGGTAAAGGGGTATTTTTAGGGTTCAGGGTCAGTTTTCAGTTTTTGGGTAAAGGGGTATTTTTAGGGTTCAGGGTCAGTTTTCAGTTTTTGGGTAAAGGGGTATTTTTAGGGTTCAGGGTCAGTTTTTAGTTTTTGGGTAAAGGGGTATTTTTAGGGTTCAGGGTCAGTTTTCAGTTTTTGGGTAAAGGGGTATTTTTAGGGTTCAGGGTCAGTTTTCAGTTTTTGGGTAAAGGGGTATTTTTAGGGTTCAGGGTCAGTTTTCAGTTTTTGGGTCAAGGGGTATTTTTAGGGTTCAGGGTCAGTTTTCAGTTTTTGGGTAAAGGGGTATTTTTAGGGTTCAGGGTCAGTTTTCAGTTTTTGGGTAAAGGGTTATTTTTAGGGTTCAGGGTCAGTTTTTAGTTTTTGGGTAAAGGGGTATTTTTAGGGTTCAGGGTCAGTTTTGGGTTTTTGGGGTACATATACAATATTGCCTATTATTTAATTAAATGTTGTTACTATATATATATGTTTTAAGAAATATGATTAAAAATATATATTTTTTTTTACTTTCATTAAATATTTAAATATTAAAAGTTATTTTAAGTATTGTTAATTATATTTTAGTAATTAATTTTTTATATTAATGTAATTAAACATTGTTTTTAGTAAAGTCGATATTTTTTACAACAATATTTTTGTAAACGATATTTTGTAGTCGATATTTTTGTACTTACCTGTTTGTACATACAAACTCGATATTTTTGTAGTAGATATTTTCACCTCGATATTTTGGGTACTCGATATTGTGGTAGTCGATATTCTTTCAGTGATCCGAACTAATGGAATGATGTGTGGAACTAATCAATCTAGAGTAAAAATTGCACCTACATGAATACACGTGGGAATTAATTTCTGCTTATATTGCAATCATAATTAACTAACTATGTGATTTTGTTGTGTTCTAAACTAATAAGCAGCTTTAAAATAATGGAATGCGGCATAAATGTGCTTTTGTTTACATATTTTGTGGCAGAAACCGGAGGATAAGTGAGTATATTACGCCTAAATGTCGCTTATTTGCTAGGTAACCACTAATAGGGAAAACCTTAGTAAGGGGGAGGTAAACATGAGGGCTAAAATTCAAGAATTAACGTTCGTTTGTGTTTGGCCGATTTGCTGAACTGCGAATAAAAGGCAGGCTGGGCATGCGTGAGCCCGACTCAGAGTTCGAATGCGAGCTGCTTGGAGTGAGCTCGGTTCCAGGAGACTATGGCCTGGAAGTCTAGATGGCTGCCAAAAGTTGAGCACAATGGTTCAGAACGTGTGAAAATCCGGAAAAGTAGCTAAGTGAGAAACAGGACTAGGCCGGACAAGCCTCAGGACAATAACTCATTTCAATTCAAGCTGACGGAAGCGGAATAGATGAAGTAATGATGAGGTGATGCTCATCCACCTCAAAACTGTCCAATGAGAACTCGAATTTATGTCGAAAGTTACACTTTTAGATAGACAGAGCTAGTGAAAAGGGTATAAAAAGGGCTGATTTTAGTGAGGAAAGAACTCCTTCTTGTTTTCTTCCAGAGATGCTGTCCATATGCTGATCTTCCTGACACGTAAGAACTTAGAACATTTTTATATTTCTTTTGAATGAAACTTTGACTTTAGGTGAGGCTGTTAGTTAGGGAAAATGGGAAAGAATGAATTTTGGGAACTATTAATCTTTTGCTAATACTTGTACCTTCAAATCTGAATAAAATGTCTATTTCCCGAGTTTTCCTAAATAAATGGAATTAACTGTTTTTGAAATAAATTCTTATGTTCTTTCTTTAAATGTCGATTTTGAATAAAGAAATAAATAAAGTGAATAAAATTAAGACATGTTAAATTTGCTTTTAATAAAAAATTAGATAAACGGAGAATCAAGCTGGTCCTGAGTTTTCCAACGCCTAATTTTTACTAGCAGATCCATCACCCTAAGTGTGGCGTGTCTATATAAATGTTTGATTAATAAAAACCATGGTAAATCTCTTTAAACTGCAGGTGTAAATAGTATAAATAATTGGTTTAGTTTTAGAAACTCCACTATGATACAGCAGCTCTCCTCCGAATTTCACAGATCCATGGAGTAGGGTGTAAGTGTTTGTGAGTAACTCGCAGTGTCATGGGCCCCACTGTCGAGTAAATATATCAATTTGTACTCCAGGGAAAAGGTGACATGACTTTAGAAATTATTTCTGGAGAACCGCTGCATCACTTCCTTCCTTGACATCCTGCAGACACACAAGTTTTCTTCAAGAGCATGGAGTTATCCAGTGGTATTTGTATGACAAGACTCTCCTGTTTGAACTAAAAAATCCCTCTCTAGCAACCCTGTCACTATTCCCATTCAGCCTATTTATTTATTTGATTTAAGTATTTCTGCAGCACAGACCTGGCCACTGGGGCAGTGGAGCGCAGCACAGATAGCACAGGGCCAGAGGTACAAAATCATTCGGTTACCCCATTCCCCGTAGAGTTCGCGACTGCAAAATCGTTTTTTATATTGAACTAAGACCATTTTTTTAAATCACAAAACGGGTTTTACGACTCATTCTGAATTGCAATTAGGAAAGGGGTGAATTGCTTCCCATTTATTGGTGATCTGTAATGAGATCTATCAATGGCATTGAAAGGTACTGATACCTCTAAGGAGGTGGTAATGATTTTCTATACGGAAAGGGTCCCTGTTGGACATTTTCCACTTCTATGTTTATCACCTATGGACCCACGTTCCTAGTAGTAAGCTCAAAGAGCCTGCCAGCCTCTGATTTCCATGCTTGTTCCTGGGAAAGTCTGGGTAACATTTCCTGCTGGGATCCTAATCCTGCTGTGCAGAGACCTCAGAATATAGGGGCAGATTTACAAGCCCCTTGCGCCTCTTTTACGCCGCCGTTGCGTCACTTTTGTGATGCAGCGGTGGCGCAAAAGATGCGCCAAGCTGCGAAGTACTTAGAACGTGACGCATCTGGGAGATGCGTCACGTTGTAAAGCCCTGCGCCAGAAGGAGGCGTTCCTGCGCAGTGGGGGGGCGTTCAGGCACAGGAACGTCTCCTAAAAGTGGCTGAGTGAATCTACAAGATTTCACTCAGTCACTTCTGAGCCCATGCTGCGTCAAAACCCTGCTCCTGCTTGAAGCAGGCGTAAGGATTGACATAGCATTGTAAGAATGGGGCCCCCAGAGCATTACTGGACCTGCGTCGCGCTTGTGACGCAACTCCAGCAATGCGCCGCCTTTACGGCACAGATGCATCATGCATCTGTGCCGTTTTTGCCCCATGGTGCGCCGCATTGTAAATGCGGAGCATCTATGGTGGCGGAGGCGTGGCGCACAATAACTGGCACATCCCTGCTGATATGCAGGGATGCGCCTGTTATTGTAAATCTTCCCCAAAGAGAATAGGTCCCCTGCACAAATGCTGCACACTTTTTTTTCTCAATAAGAGAAATATTTTTTGCCCGTGGGGAAAGCCCTTCCTCTCACTCCCCTCAACAAACTTGGGGGGGATCCTTTCTTCTTCCCACCTTGGAAGGGATGTTACGCCAGCCTTGTGCTGGCGTAAATGTACAACTCTTTCCAGTTTTTGGCATTAACAAGTTTCCTTGTTGCCTCCCGCTTCACTGTCTACGTTGGGCCCTCGATCCCAGGAAGGCGCGGACTCGATGGACCCTAAAACGGTGTGCACCCTTAGCCCTCGATAGGGTCCCTAGGGTCCCAAAGAAGTGGATTCCCTCATGATTTTGGTGACCACTTTCATTGCATGTTTATTTTAATTTTTTTGCACCAATAAGCACATTGTTGGTGCATAGCAGAGTGATTGATTAGAGGCCCTGATGAATGCCCCTACACCTTAGATAAAGGTAACCTGGAGGCAGAAACATGTTGACCAAAGTCCACAGCACAGTGAGGGTTGTATAGAGTTTTCCCTGATCACTCGCTTCTGCATGTTTTTTCAATCCTATCCCCAAGAGAAAAACAATAAAGACTATTGCCTGTTGTGAAGTTAGTTGTAACTTCACAGTACTCACCTTTTTACCCTTTGCTCCACTCACCCATACATTTGACTCACATAGGGCCTTATTAAAACATCTCAAGAGCTCCTCCTATTTTCTTTAGGAGGTGTAGCCCACACTACAACTTTTCTGTGGTTTGGGGAGAAACCCTAGGATGAAGCAAGCCATCTATTAGTAGGTGAGGAAAGGAAACATTTCCCTCACATCTCAGGGTGCATGTCAGTTACTTAGGTCATTTCCAATACCTGGGTGCGTTTCTTTATGTTGGACCCTCACCCCACTGTGCCAGCTGCCTGTTTATCAGGACAATGACAATAAATCCTTGTAGTAGTAGAAGATGCTCTGGGCTGCCTCAACAACCTTTCTGCTCCTACTGGCCCCTGAGATATCCCACCCTGATTCTTCCTCTGTCACTGTGAGTCTGTGCTCTGCTCTCATTTCATAAAACACACAATTTTCTAAACTCCTGCCAAGGAGGCTGCTTTCCAGAAGACCCTTTGACACCAGGTGCCGTGAGGAATGTTGAAAGGTGGGTTCTTAAGATTTCCAGGTAGAGGTTTTTTGTTCTGAATTCTTTGACTTAAAGTGCTGATTTTTATCAAGGGAAGAACTGGACCACAAGTCCCAGAATGCATGCAAAAACCTGGACTGGATGAGCTTCTCATGCATGAATCTGACTTTTGAGCCCTTGTGTGTGTGAGACGGTGTGTGATTGTGAGAGGGGACAGGCGAGTTTTGTGTTCGCCTGCTGCCAAGCTACTCCCACTTCTAGATAAAACCTCTTTCAAAGCTGGAACGCTGTTCCTATTAGATCCTTCGCTGCTCCAATAGCGCCACAGAGGCATCCCCACTACAAGTGTTTCAAACTGGAGCCTTACACAAGGCGGGACAAGGTTGTCACAAGCAATAATGTAAGCAAGGAGAATAGACTCTACTTTCCTCTAGTAGGCTACTAAGAGAAAGCCATAGTTGTGGTCCAGTGGGCCCATCACACTTGGACCCCGGTGCCAATGCACCTGCTGCACAATTGACAGCTATTGCCCAGGCAAGTGGCCTGTAATGTGCCAGAAAGATGTGTTTTCATCAAGGGAGCTGTGATGGCACTTGGTAGGGGTCAAGAGGCCACAGACAGGCTGCATTAGACATGTCCAGCTGGCACCAGTGACAGCCCCAGGGGCCCACATATCAAAGGACACTGGGAATGCAACTGCCATTTGTTTCCAAACTTACGGCTCCTGGCCCTTTGGTATTACAGAAGGGGCCACAGACCTTCGTAGGGCGCCCGCTAGTGGGCAGTGCTCGATTCAAAGTGGGTGGTCCTTCATTCGATGGGGTCTGGACCTATGTACAGGACTGGGCTCTGGCACCATCTTACAAATTCAAACATACCAGCAAAGAAACCCTCAAGAGATATGCAAATAGTGCAATCCAAGGAAGGTACATTAATGCATGCATAGAGTGCCCTTTGGAAAGAGGGTGTATCTCCCCGAGTGTCATCCACCAGGGAGCCCTGGGGGGCTACTGGCACCATATGCTCCCCCTTGCCCCTCTTGAGGGTCCCGGTCCCCTCTAAATCTTGGCCAGGGGAGCCATTGCAAAGACACCAGCAGTGCAGCAGGGACTGTGCTGGCACTTTTTCTGCAGGGGCACCCAGAGCTGCAGTCTCTGAGATTGGTCCTATAAGCCATTTTTGCACGTTGGGTTGAATTAGTTGAATGCCCCACCATTGTAGGTGCGTTTGGTCCCTGCCCCCCAGCTGTAGGAGGTCCTCCTGTGTGGAAATAGAGTTGCATGTCTACAGCATGTACCCTGAGCCGCGGATAATGCATTTCTTTGTAAGTGAAGGGGATAGCTAAGCATGGGCGAATTTTGCGAATTCGCGATCCGTGAATTTGCGGATTTGCAAATCCGCAAAATTTACAAATTTGTGCGAATTTGCGGATTTTTTATTTTTGCGTGTTCGCGGGGCGCTTGGCGTGTTCGCGTGGCACTTTGCGTGTTCACAGGGTTTTTTTGTGCGAGACCGCGATGCGCCCTCTGGTTCATCACTGCCACCCTCTCGCTTTTTGTGCCCTTTTGCCCTCTGCCCCACTCGTTTTTGTGCCATTCTGCCCTCTGCCCCACTCGTTGTTGTGCCCTTCTGCCCTCTGCCCCATTCGTTTTTGTGCCATTCTGCCCTCTGCCCCACTCGTTGTTGTGCCCTTGTGCCCCTTGCCCCACTCGTTTTTGTGCCCTTCTGCCCTCTGCCCCACTCGTTTTTGTGCCATTCTGCCCTCTGCCCCACTCGTTGTTGTGCCCTTCTGCCCTCTGCCCCACTCGTTGTTGTGCCCTTCTGCCCTCTGACCCACTCATTTTTGTGCCATTCTGCCCTCTGCCCCACTCGTTGTTGTGCCCTTGTGCCCCTTGCCTCACTCGTTTTTGTGCCATTCTGCCCTCTGCCCCACTCGTTGTTGTGCCCTTCTGCCCTCTGCCCCACTCGTTGTTGTGCCCTTCTGCCCTCTGCCCCACTCTGTGACCTTCTGCCCTCTGCCCCACTCCTGTTTTATTTTAGAATGGCGCCGGCAAGCTGCCAGCACCATTCTAAAATAGTTACTAAGTTAGCTTCATCAGGAAGCACTAATAGATAAAATAAAGCAGGTGCTCGAGCTTCCTGTTGAAGCTAACTTAGTAACTATTTTAGAATGGTGCTGTCAGCTTGCCGGTGCCGTTCTAAAATAGTTACAAGCTTGAAGCTTGAACTTTTGCCTCCCGGATCCGTTCCGCGTGCGGATTTGCAGATTTTCGGAAAAATTCGCGGGAATTCGCGGATTGCGAATTTGCCGAAAATCCGCGAGCGGAACGGATTTTGCGTCCATGCTTACTATGTATTCATACTAGAACAATTGGGCAGGGCACAGGTCCTAAAAAAAGAGAAGCGGAGGCGTACCAAGTTAGGCATAAGGCAATAGACATTATGGAGCACGACATCAGAATGCGTGACATCAAGGCGCATGCTATCTTATGTGGTAGCACAGGATGTGATATCACATGTCGTGTCATTACAACCCATGAACTCACAGGAAGTGACATCACAAGAAGTGACATCAGATCTTAAGAGCTCACATATGTGTAGCATGTCGATAGTGAGTACATTTATTTATTTATTTATTTTATTTCGGGGTTTTTGTAGAGCGGTTCATTCAATCCCAGGGGGATATCATGGCGCTATAAAGCAAAGCTCACTGTCGCTCATCTTGACGAGAAACCCCATAGTAGCCTCTCTAAATGCTGCAAGAATGCTAGCCCGAAAACAGCCAAGTTTTCAATTTCTTTCTGAAATGAAGATGGTTGTCCGTAAGGCAAAGATACAGGGGTAGGGAGTTCTACTGGACTTCTGCCAGATTCCATGCCGGCCTTTATTATTCAACTCTGGTTTGTAGGACCTCAGGGTTGTATTGTACAGATCCTAATGAGCATGCCGCAGGAGTGTAAAGTTAGCTCTTTTCTGAACTGGAAGCCAGTGTTCGGCTGTTAGACAAGCTGATGCCGAGCCAAATCTATCCACATTGCAAATTAGCTTGGCCACAGCATTTTGAATACCCTGAAGTATTGACAAAAGGTCATCTGCCATGCCCATAGAGGGAATTACCATAGTCCTGCAGAATAGTAATCAAGGCCTGGACTATGGTTTTCAGCCAAGTACTGGAATCCAAAAAACAGTCTTCTCAGTAATTTGAGAATGCCGAAGCATTTGCCACAGGTTGCCATAATGTGTTCTAGCATTGAAAGAGAATTGTCCACAATTACCCCAAGGTTTTTGGCAGACTTCTAAGGGGTGGGCATAGCTCCCAACTAATCAGGCCACCATGAGGCATCCCAAAATTGATGCCACCCCCCCAAATAGCATGATTTTAGTCTTCCCTGGGTTTAATTTCAGACAATGATCGGCCATCCAGCCTGCTTTTTCACTGAGGCCCTCCAGCAGCTCGCCACCAATTTCCTCCCATTTCATTCCCGACAATTTAATCAGCGGGGTATCATCGGCATAGGAGTAGACATCAAAAGCACATTTCCTCATGATTTTTGCTAGTGGAGCCATGTAAATGTTAAATAAAGTCGGGCTCAAAGATGAGCCCTTTGGGGCTCCACAAACCGATTTATAGGAATGGGATCTGAAAGTGCCGGGCAGCACTGAGTAAGATCTATTTTTTAAGAAGGAACCAAACCTTTGGGGAACCTTCTAATGTAAGCCAATATCATAAAGTTTGTTAATTAGCTGGCGATGCAAGACCATATCGAAGGCTGGCAATAGGTCGAGTTAGATCAGGGCTGCTGCCTTGCCCTAATTTACTGTTAACCTAATATCATCATAAACGGCCAGCAGTTTAGATTGGGTGCTATTATTGGCATGAAAGCCAGTCTGTGAGGAGTCCAATAAAATATTGGTTTCCAGGAAATTAAACAATTGCCTATTCACCATTTTCTCCAAAATGTTGTACATGTATGGTAGAGGTGATATAGGCCGGTAGTTGGAATGGACAGCAGCATCAATTCCAGGTTTTTTGGCCAAAGGTAGACTTGACCACTGTCATCCACTTCAAGACCTGCTCTTATGTAATATGTTCAAAGGCTCCCAAGTGAGTGATAGCCTCGGCATGGGGGCCTATGGCGATGGAGGCCAATGATTCTTGGGCTTGGAAGGAGGAATAAATATTGTTGATTTTGTCTATAATATAATTCCCCAAGTCCCCACAAAATTCCTCAGTAAGGGGAATGGATAAGGAAAGACAATTTGGCTGGGAAATCTCCTTAACAATTTTAAATAGTTCTTTTGATGAACTACTATTCTCTTCAATCCATTTAATGAAGTAATCTTTCTTGGCTCTTTTCAGAGATTTGTGGTATATTTTTAATTCTTCTTTATATTTTACATAGACAGCTTCTTTCTTCGAGAACCTCCACTAATGTTCGAGGCTTTTACATAGTCTTTCGGTTATTTTTAAATCCACTGAATACCATTTTTTCAGAAGGATGTCTTCTGAGAGAATTGATAACTTTCAACGGAGCACATTTATCTGGGGAGCTAAGATACGCCTCATTTAGTGATTAAATTTGCCTACTAAAAGAAATCTCCATCTTGTTCTGGGGGATGAAATGACTGGAGAAGCATTCCTCAGTTATGCGACTCCATGATCTCTCGGGTTTCTGCACGGGGTTGGATGAAGCACTAATTTTTTTTTTTAAATTGTATATTTCTCTTGTGTCACGCAATAACTTGCTACTAAGATTTTAAAACTGCACTCACCCTTCTGGCACCACTGAGACCGATCTTGAATCGCCCACAACAGCGGATTTAGCGCTGGAGCGAGCACCCCCAAAGCAAACAAACCCAGCCACCATTGACGGCGAGGGACGAGGCCACGCCCACCTTAGGCCACGCCCACTCCGAGTATAAAGCGCGATTTGAAGCGCGGCATACCTGAACCTCGCTGACTCCTGAGGCGGAAGCCGGGAGCTGAACTGTGTTTTTTTTAAAAATTGTATATTTCTCTTGTGTCACGCAATAACTTGCTACTAAGATTTTAAAACTGCACTCACCCTTCTGGCACCACTGAGACCGATCTTGAATCGCCCACAACAGCGGATTTAGCGCTGGAGCGAGCACCCCCAAAGCAAACAAACCCAGCCGCCATTGACGGCGAGGGACGAGGCCACGCCCACCTTAGGCCACGCCCACTCCCACCGTCGTACTCCATAAAAAGATGTGTAACCACCGGACGCGCAGCGGACGGGCGCAGCGGGCGCGCCGTCAGCGCGCCGAAGGCGCGCCTAAGGCAAGCCCGTCTGGGCCCGTCCGGGCCCAGACGGCCTTAGGCCGAGACACTATGCCCGACTCCCAAAGGCGCATTACTTACACCCAAGAGACGCTGCGAGCCTGGAACACGAACAAACACCCCAAGTGTAAATTTATCCTCAAAGAAGACACTCCCTACACGGGCTGCACCACTTGCAGACCGACAGAGCAAAAGGAGAGCGGCCAAGCACTTCGACTCGGTCTTCTGAACTGCAGGTCTCTTGTGAAACACGCACATGAGATAAACATTCTTGTCCAGAATTCTATGCTGGACATACTGTTCCTCACAGAGACATGGATGACATCAAACAGTGACTTCGATATGGTCAATGCAGTCCCCCCAGGTTATCAAATCCGCTCTTTGAATAGACCGGTCGGGAGAGGCGGCGGCCTAGCCATACTATACAAAGACTATATTACCTGTAGGACCGACAATGGCATGGTTAAAGACTGTGAAAATTGCAACTTCTTTTTTCAGATTTCGCCCACTACCTCACTGTCGGGATTACTAGTGTACCGACCGCCAGGACCACTAGGGGAATTCCCCAGCACCCTGATGGATCATATCACACTGAAAACAATCACTGCCTCCAACTTTCTCCTCCTCGGGGATCTCAACCTGCACTTTCTCGATCCTGCGGATAAGCCCGCAGCCAACCTCTTAGCAGAGCTTACGTCAGCTGACCTACCTCTCCTGAACTCAATAGCCACCCATGAGAAAGGCCAGTTGTTAGACCCGATCTTTTCGAACATTAGGAACCTTGAAACCCAGGATCCCACTCCCCTTCCATGGACTGACCACCTATTGGTCCCCATGTACTGGTATCGCCAAACTATCCCGCCCTATTTACAGAAAAGCAGGACACTCGGGAGACGCTGGCACAAGCTAATACCAGAGGAATGGGAAACTAAGCTAAGAGAATCCATGGCACCTCTCTCCTCGGACCCCAACACGGCAGACAGAGAATTTAATGGCTGGCTCACTCACTCGCTAGATAGCCTAATTCCTCTTACAAGCACCCTTAAACATACCAAAAGGATCAATCCTGCCCCCTGGTACACACCGGCACTGAATTCGCTAAGGAAAGTCTGTAAAAAGACAGAACGGATTTGGAGGAAAGATAAGTCGGCGGAGAATAAAAACATCTTTCAGTCATCTATGAAAGCGTATAAATTAGCTCTTCGTAACGCAAAAGGTATCTTTTATGAGGAAAAAATAAAGAATTCATCCTGCTCAGCCAAGGAGACCTTCCGCATCCTCAAAGAGCTTCTTTATGTCCCCGACCCCCCACAAAAACCGATGGACCCCAAAGCAGTAACAGGAAAATGTGTCAATCTAGCCACCTTTTTTGACGAAAAAATTAAAAAAATCCTGGCCTCCCTCCCAGCTGCCAAAACAGACACCCCTGAAAAAACTAAGGACGTACCTCCCATGCAAAGGAACTCCCCAGTGGAACCTAACACACTTCATCTGGCGTCATTCGGCCCGGTCACCCTGGAGGAGGTTGTGGCAACATTTGCTTCAATCAAAAGTGGCGCCCCCAGTGACCCAGTACCTTTGAGAATTCTCAAAGACATTACCCATATCATAGCGCCCCCGCTAACCGCCCTAATCAACACCTCCCTAGCACAAGGTGAAGTTCCATTGTACTGGAAGGAAGCGATCGTGAAAGGACTCCTCAAGAAACCATCATTAGACCCTGAGGATTTCTCAAACTACAGACCGATCTCTCTCCTCCCCTGGATTGGGAAGGTCGCGGAGAAACTTGTTAATAGGAAACTGTCCCACTTTCTGGAAACTAACCATCGCCTAAACAATTCCCAGACAGGCTTCCGACCAGGACAGGGCACGGACACCGCTATCCTTGCCGCAGTGGAGAAGACCAGAGAGATTCTAGATTCAGGAGGATCAGTGGCAGTGGTCCTCCTGGATCTGAGTGCGGCCTTCGATACTGTCAGCCATCAGGTCCTCATCCAACGCCTAGAGAACATCGGAGTGAAAGAGACGGCGCTGAAATGGCTTTCGTCCTTTCTTTGCCAACGCTCCTTCCAAGTCTGGGAAGGTGAAGGCCGCTCCCTCTCCACCCCCCTCCGGTGCGGTGTACCACAGGGCTCATCACTGAGCCCTACGTTATTTAATGTGTACATGGCCCCACTGGAGGGGCTGGTCTCGCCATTTGGAGTCACCATCGTCAGCTACGCTGACGACACACAGCTGGTGGTGACTCAATCTCACCCCAAAAAAGAACCCTCCAATCTCCATGACTGCCTCTCCAATATACATCAATGGATGAGTGACTCATCCCTGAAATTAAATGGGTCTAAAACAGAGATTCTTCTCTTAGGTCGGAAAACATTGAATCTACCCCCTAACATCTGGCCCGCCTGCCTGGGTGAACCCCCCACCCCGAAAACAGAGGTCAAGAGTCTGGGAGTATGGCTAGAGAAAGATCTCACCTTCGGCACGCAGGCAAGGAAAACGGCCGGCATCTGTTACAGCCTACTTAGATCTTGTAGGAAGGTGCTCCCCCTACTCCCGCTTAAGTCCCGAATACTGCTGATCCAAGGCCTAATTATGTCCAGGCTGGACTACTGCAATGCCATTTACTTAGGAGCCCCGGAAACCACTCTTCAGATACTACAGAAAACCCAGAATGCTGCGGCCAGGCTTCTTACGAATACCCCAGCCAGAACATCAGCCAGGCCCGCATTGAAAGAACTACATTGGCTTCCGATCAGGGAAAGAGTGACATTCAAGGCACTAGCTCTTTTTGGATCATCATCCATATTCTTGATGTAAGAGAGTTGCCGTCCGTTCATTTCGCTTATGTAAATATCAGGCTACCCTTTGGTTGCGGATGACCGTTATGAGAAAAGTACCATGGAAGTGTTTTTGTCCTTTGTCCTTATCTTATCGTTTTAGCTTATCTTCCTTACTAATCACAAACGTTCCAATGTTGAGGAGCTGCCTTGAGGAGAATTTCTAAAAACACTCTGTTTGCCCTATAGGATAAATAAATGTACAACATCAAATTAGTGTTTTTTTCTTGTCAATTGCAAACATATATATTTGTTTGGTGTGGAGTTATCTTTGAGAAGAGTATCTAAAACACTCTGTTTGCTCTTTAGGATATTTATATGTACAATATTGAAATACCCTTTCAAGAGAATTTTGGCAGTACAGACCACAAATAGATATATACCGTCCAGTAATAAGAACGACTCGGACAGACGAGATTCCTCCACAGAGAACTTTTTGTTCAACAGGGTAGGTCATAGTCTTCAGTCGCAATTATCGAGTTATGGGAAGCTTTCGAGCTCTTTTAGAGTGTCTGTTGATATAAAGACTTTTGATATTTGACAATTCACTAATGTTTTCCCATTAATCAATTCTAGATGCTCTATCAAGCATAACAAATCGTTACAGATATCTCCACGCACCCTGATAGTCACGGGAGAAGACACAAGGACACTAGTCTATTTTTTCACTTCGGTATGTTCTTCACTTTAGCGTTACTCATTTCTGCTGATAAATTGTTGATTACTCCCCCATGTCACCTCTCTAAGGTGGGTTGCAGATACAAGAGGGATAGACCCTTATGGTGAACAATATACAACAACCTAGAACATGCTGACCGCTTCTGAAAAATTTCAAAAATGTTGTCTTTAAATTAATTTTTCAAAATCTTCTATTCTGATTATTGTTGGCAATTTGCATACAATCCTGGCACTAGCCTTTAATCCAGTACTGTACTGTTTTTTAAGCCTGGCTTTGTCTACAGAAGCACAATTGTTTTTAATGTAAATTTTAATTGTATGTTTTTTGTACATTGTCATTTTTCTGTAAACAGCCCTGAAGAAGTCCCAAGAGGACGAAACGCGTCGGCTGTAGCTCCTGTGTGTGATTTGTTACTTACAACTGAACTCAATAAAAGAACTCTTAAAGAACACAAGTAACAACTAATGTGATCATTGCTGCTAACCTCATCAAAGTTGTCAGTTCATGCAAACTCTAAAGTGGTGCACCTTGACCTTGTTTAAAGTAATTCATAGTTCATGTTTTGAACCAACATTGTAACGGTGGGTGTTACTGAAGTGTGCACACATATTGTCCCATGCACTATAATGTGGGTCTAAACTAATTTTGGGAGAATATTTGACCAGGTGCTTTTTTTGATGGGAATCCTCCACCGCTGTTCTTTCCAAAACATTCAAGGCACTATGCCTGGCTCACAAAGCACTCCACAATGCAGGTCCACCAATCCTTAACGAGTGTATCGTACCCTATAGGCCTACCAGAGCGCTACGATCAGACCATGGAAACCTTATTGTGGTTCCCAGGGTGAAAAGGTCCCGCACAGGAGGCCGCCGCTTCTCGGTCCACGCAGCGAAACAATGGAACGCGCTCCCACTGAAACTTAGATCAGAACCCAACCTCCTGCGTTTCAGGAAATCTCTTAAAACTCTGCTCTTCCCTTAAATCACTTCATCCCCGGTTCTTTCTGTCCATCAAGACTACGAGGTTAGCGCTGGGATACTCCTGGGTGACTACGCGCTGTACAAAAACCTAAAATAAAAATAAATATCCAATGGGAAGAAAAATTGAAAATGTGATAAAAAAGTGGTTGGTCCACCTTAGTGGGGTAATACTCAAGATTTTTGTAGTTTTAATGATAGAAAACACCAGATCCAATGTATGGCTAACTCTATGGGTTGAACCACTAACCTATTGTTTCAGTTGGAGTAAGTAAGTAAGTAATTTTTATTATGCATGATTAATTAAAACCGTTGCATACATTAAATAGTCTTTAAAATCAATATCCATTATTGTAAACATTTGACCAGTTAATAAAATAATTCACTGTTGCAATAGAAAAATTAATCAACTTTAAAAATGATCCAGCCTGTATCTTACATCAATCTGTACAAAATGTAATTAATATTCTTGTCAGGATAAAAGTCTGTATCATAAAGGTTATATTATTGAGCAGTTTGCTCACAGATTCCATTGTCGAGAGTTTTTTATGCAGTATGTTAATGTCTTTCTCCATGGAGTTCCCTTACCACTCTGGTTATTCGAGGCAACAAAAGCAGCTTCAAAGTGTCACTGCTGGAGTGGTCCTAATTCTATGCTTAGGTTATTAAGGTTAACTATCCTCGGCTGAGTAGTTTAGCTCAGCTCCGAGGACCATCATGTAGGACTAGGCCAGTTGGAGTATATTCATGCCACTCTCCAATTGCTTGCATAGCTCATCCTCATCTTTCTTATAGTGTTTGTGCTTAAAACTTAGTGAAGCTAAGTGAGAGAGAAGGTTATTCGCTGAATTTGGGTCATAACCTGCAGGTCTGTCCACAACTGAACTGCCAAACAACATTCGGGCAATATGTGCGAGCTCTACATTTGAGTGCATTACGAGATTAAATGATTTTGCATTTGTGTTGTACTAAAAAAGTGACGCAACCACAACACAAAATCTGGCCCTCAACTTATACCTTTAGGGCCATATTTATGGCCTAGTCATTAAGTGCAGCGCAGCAAGTCACCTTGTGACAGGGAAAGAGTAGGAATGTGGGGTATTTAAGTCAGTAGGATGCATTCCTGCCTTTTCCCCTGCACCGGGACCCTTTTGGCTGCCTTGTGCCAATGCAGGTACCCTTGTACCATAGTGCTAGGGTGCCTGTGTTGTAAGACACCTTCCTGCACAAAAACAATCCCCTGAGGCTATTTACTCTTTCTATGTGTGCTGCACAATGCCGGCTGATAGCCAGAAACCGGTCCTTGGATGCTTGATTCCGGTCCAGGAAAGACATGGCTTGGCAGTTCGGGCTGGACTGTTCCCATGAGGCACAGGCTGATTTGCATATGGCCATGTCTGATCTGGGGTGGTGTGGAGTGCACAAAAAACGATGGATTTAGGCCCAGATCTCTGTACTGGGGTGAATGTATGACATTGTTCTGCATTCTGTCCATCACTGTTGTTTTTGCATTTGTCACCCCGAGTGGGATGGGTATGCTCAGACGTGAGTCCCATGCTCTCCACATCACTGGAGTCGAGCTATCCAGGCTGATGACGGCTGATAGCCAGAAACCGGTCCTTGGATGCTTGATTCTGGTCCAGGAAAGACATGGCTTTGCAGTTCGGGCTGGACTGTTCCCATGAGGCACAGGGTCAAGGCTGATTTGCATATGGCCATGTCTGATCTGGAGTGGTGTGAAGTGCAAAAAAAATTGGATTTAGGCTCAGATCTCTGTACTGGGGTGAATGTATGACATTGTTCTGCATTCTGTCCATCACTGTTGTTTTTGCATCTGCACAATGCAGCACACATAGAAACAGGAAAAAATTAAGAGAAATAAAGATATTTCACCTTGTAACGCCTCATCTAGGGAGGCGTAGGTTTTTGGCGCATTCCCAGGTCTATCACTTCTGGTAAATCCGGAAATGCATCAAAATCCATGGATACTGAAGGGCAAAACACCCACGCAACACCCATAGAACCGCCTCCATGGCGCGGAATAATGTAACGTTGTGATTTACGCTGTATTGCATTACTCGAGATTTATGAAGACACTCAGGGCCACGCAAGGTGGAATTGCACGGCTTAATAAATTTAATTTTGAAGTTCCCTCGCTCTTGCATCACGTTGCGTGGTGCACGAGCGATGCAAAGGGGCTTGTAAATATGCCCCTTATTTTTTTTTTAAATCTGACAATAAGAAATTGGCAGCAAGGAGAAACGTGGCAGTAAATTTGTTCTGGGTAATTGGTTGCAAAGTCTGCATTTTAAAATACCTTATGAGGAGAAAGCAGCGGCTGCAGAGCCCTGTGTGTGCCACGTAAATCTCAGGGAATAATAATAGCGGCGAGATAACTGGAGATTAACACATTTGCTGGCGAGATCTGTGCTTTGTCTAGTTCCAGTTTTAAATCAAAGAAGCAAAGAGGGTTTTAGTGTCTCCTTCAAAGCACATCATGTAATTTGCAGATGACAGATTTGTATTTTATTTAGATAGGTAAGCGGGTTACTGCTTTTAACACAGAAATCATTTCGTTACTTGCAGTTCATAAATTGTAATCCTTCTAATATAGCACAATGAGCTATGAAGGACGATAGGTGACTCCTACACCTTGTATCCTCACTGTTTTATGCAACACATCCTGTACATTAATTTACACACTTCTTTGATTTAATATCAATGTGTAATGTGTACGTGTGATGTAAAGCACTTTGACACCCTACATTGGGATAAGTAGTGCTATAAAAGAAATAAAACAAAATAGTGGTATTTAAATTGTTATTTGTGTAAATACTGGGACAGACCAGCACATCTGACATTCTTGCAGTAAATGCATAGCTCATATACATGGACAGAACAAAGTCAAAAGCATGCCTCTCCTAAGTACTAATGAATTGATTTCAAGTTGTGCACCTTTGTTTCCACTCCATCGCATTTGCATCTAGGTGTAAGGCTCCAGATCACTTCCAGCCAAGAATACTCAAACAAAAGAAGGCCTTGTGCCCCTTAACGTCAGAATTTGTTTTGGGCCCACCTGGAATTTGATCAGTGCCCACACCGCCTGCACATTGCTGCTCGGAACAAAAGCCAACAACTTGCAGGTGGCACTGCTGAATGTGTCCTGGTGTCTGAAAATGGTACTGGGGTGAGCTCATTTCAGTTGGGCCCAACTTCTTGGCAGGGTAGAAGCCGTCCACCTACATGTACCCCAGACTTGAGCCCTGCTATTGGGAGTGTGCACGAGAGCACCCCAAGGCACTGGACCCCATTGGTGATATAGGTCCTGAACTCTCACTCATTAAAGTTTGGCGATCGTTTAGACGCATGAGAAGCACGCCGGGAATATCTACCTGGCAATCAAACAAGCCACGAGCGCTAGATACCCGGGTGCAACGAGATTACTACATAACAAAGGTCTCCTCTAACAGAACAGGGAGGAGAAAACATATCGGCGGAAAGAGAACATATGGGATGACCAAGGTTAAAATATGAGTCAAGAGCCTTAAGGAGCAGAACGAGGACACTGAAATCCAGTATAGAAACACATCCCGTTCTAAGCAAACCATCCCGCCATAAACCAATCGTCGAATTTTACCAGGGATGCAGGAGATCTGAATTTATAAAAAAAAACGACCCCAAATAGGACGAAGTCCGGATCAATTTTAACCACCCAGATGCATTTGCATAGGTGAAATACTGACTGTGGAGAAAGCTATACCCACTGTCCTGAGGAAGGAGGCTATAATCACCACAAGCTTCCGAAACGCGTCGACGCATTATACAAGGGTTACATTTGGAGTTGTAAACTAAGAATTGGGTATAAGGAAAATATTTCTCCCCTAGGTTGTCAATAGAGTGTCCAAATTAACAAATACCAAAGACAAAGTGCAGTGTCTTGTCCTATATTTCTCCCACTCCACTTTAGGTGATTTTAAATGTTTTGTGTCAGGTTTTAACGATATTGTATATGGATTCATGTATTTTTTATTGAAAATAAAACTGTATATTTTTACAAATTAGGTTTTTTCTTTTGTTGAGTATTTCCCAAACAATAAGATGATAGTTTGGAATTGAGTGAGAGTAATTGACTGAATGAGGTGACTGTCTGAATTTGAGATCACTTGATCTCCCAAAAGGAAAAAAACTTTTTTAACTTAACCTTCTAACTACTAATCTTGAGTTCCGGAGTAGGGTGCTACTCACTCAAAAAGCACTTCAATGTTCCTTCAGGGGTTGTAAGTGCTATATAAATAGATTTAGAATTACAATTACAATAATACAACAACTGGCATACACTTAAAACTAGCCTGGACTATTGGCTTTGTCAATGATTGTTAGATGTTTGATATAAAGGAGTAACAGCAATGATGTTCTTGTAAATAATTATTACTGAGAATGTATTCATTCTGAAATTGTGAGACTGTAAATTTACATTACTGAGGCCTGTGGAAGGGCAGTGGTCTTCAGAGTGTTTAATCACTCCTCCGTTCAGCGCCCTCTTTTCAATTGCTTCAGAATGTGCTACCTTTAGCAGCGACATATCCTTAAGGGTGGAGTGGCCACGGCCCACACCTTTTGAACATAAATACTTTTATTTCTCCTCGTTTTTGATTTTTCCATGTGTACCTCGTTCTGTAGCACACATAGAAAGAGAAAATGCCATAACTGTGCAGGAAGGTGTCCCTTCCTGCACATAAACAATTATTAACCCGTTTGCTGCTTCGAACGTTCAGCGCCAGTGCTGAACGTTCGAAGAAACGGGTGCGGCCGCGTCGGCCGTTGGACGTGCGCAGCACCAGGGAGGTAGCTCGCGTGACGTCCAACGGCCGACGGCAGCAGCGAAGGGGGTAAATAATGCCGATTTGCCACTTCTATGTGTGCTGCAGAATGAAGCACACATAGAAGTAACACATCGCCATTATTGATTGTTAATATGCAGGAAGGGACACCTGCCTGCACATAAATAATCATTCCATGCAGTGCGCGCACCCTTGCACCATGCATTGGCGCTAGGCAGCGTATTTTAGTGCCAGCACTAAGGAAAGCACAGGAGTGCACCATATTGTTGTAAATAAGGCGCATCTTTGTATTTTGGAAATGTCAGAGCGATGCACTGCTAAACATGGCGCAGCTCCGCGCTCCAACATTTCCTTGTACATATGCCCTCAGGTTTCAGTAACTATTTATCATTTGCACATCACCAAGTAAAGTGTCTGGATTAACTTTGAGCCTGTTAGAATTTTGTGTACATCATGCTTCAACATTTTACAAAAACTTGCCTTGTTTGTCCTTCCCTAACAGTTGACATATTTTGAAATATTTGTACAGTTCATTTATAGGTATTAAAATGTTGTGTGTCAGAAAGAAATACTCCCTGCAGCCTTTGCCTTCACCCCAGCAAGACTGTCACATAGCTCCTTTTACAAAATCCCTTCACACATCAGTGTGCATAGCAAAAAACAAAACCATGTATTTGTTATAAGACTAAGGGGCATATGTACAAGGAGTTAACGCCGCATTAGCGGCACTTTTCCTACGGTTTTGCGGCGAGATTTTTATCGCCTTATGTACAAGCTGCCGCTAACCTCTGTTAGCTGCAGTTTTCCGGTGAAAACGTCCATTATAAAGATCGCTACTTCTGTTAGCGATAATAACATGCAAGGGAGGCGTTCCCATGAAAAACCGGATGCTAACCCCACTCCGCGATATTTACAAGGGGATTCTTGAAGTCTGGAGGACCAAAAAAAAGACCGCTAACTGCAGTTATAGGCAGTTTTTTAAGACCAGAAAATAGCTGGTCTTAAAAATGGAGATAATCCTTGGGGCCTCATTTCAGCTGGCTTTGGTGCTGGACAGCGCTGGAAAACAATGTTGCTGCGCTGCCCCGCGACAAAACTACAGGGCAGGACTGTGCACCATCAATAAGATAGTGCGCATTCCTGGGCCTCACTCATTAAAAGTGTTGCAGTGCTGCGACAAGACGGTGTTGCAACACTTTTCACTACCCCCTTCTTGCGACACCATGGATGCGCTGAATTCACTGGACAGCACTCTATGACGCAAGTAATGACAGATACGTCTGAATCCTGACGTATCTGTCTGCGCTAAAGTCACGCATTGCTGCAGTCGTGTCACAACCATGACACAACTCCAGCAATGCATGGGGCCAGCCTATCCCTTTGGCACCGCATCACCCTTACGCCTGCCATCAGGCCGTTCTTGAGGGGTGCCCGGGGGTCGGCGCAGTTGGAGTTCCATCGGTGGCGGTTGCTCGTTGCGGTGTCATCGTCTGTAAGTGTTGGCGGGGTGGTGGTGCTGAGGGAGTTGATGAGACGTACTTCAGTGGCCTTGATCCAGCTGCGAGGGGGGCGATGATGGCGGTGGGCATGGTGAAGACGTGATACTATGATGGTCAGTCCAGGAGAGGCCGTGGTGTGGCTGTAGTTGATGGTCCTGCTGGCAGAGGAGACGTGCTTGACGGTGTGTCCTGCTATGTGGCTTGCTGCGGTGGCTAGCTGCTTGAGTCTGATGTTGGGGAGCTTCCCCAGGAGGGGGTGGTTTTCTGGTCACTGGGGTTGTCCAGGTGGAACTTGAGCTTGCCGAGTAGGATGTCGTCGGTGGATGGGAGAGCCTGGTGTGCAATGAGGTCTACAATGGTATTGGAGAATGGGTGTCCATGGCCCAGGGGCCTGCAGATGAGGGTGCGGCAGAGGATGGGGTTGGGGTTGGTCTGGATCTGGGAGTTGAGGTGTTCCATGGTCACTGTTGGGTCATGAGAGTGTGTGGTCAGTCGTAGGGTGCTTCTGTAGGTGATGGCAATGCCTCCTCCTGGACGGTTGGGGTGGTCCTTGCGGGTCATTTAGTAGCCGTCAGCGATGTCAATGGCGATGTCCGGTCCGGAGCAGATGTTGGTCCTGGTAGGCAATGTGCCATCCAGGGTTGATGGTGAGGAGGGTGCTGGCGCCGTAGCAGTGGAGTGTCCAAGAGGAAGGGTCCTTGGTGCTGAGCGCGGTTCAGGGACAGACAGACACAGACGGGCTGCCTAGGGCTTGCCTTTGGCACGGGAGACGTCCATTACAACGCAGGCATTACAACGTAATGCCATTACAACGCAACTCCAACAATGCAGGTGCCTTTACATCGCATTCAATTACAACACATTATGAGGTCAGTAATGGGGTATTTTTAAGTTTAAGAGTGGGTATGGGTTTCGGGTGTCGGAGATGAAATGTGTATTATGGGGTAAAATGTGAAATTTGGGGTGTGTTTGGGGTCAATCATGAAAATTGGGGTGTGCATTTGGGTCAAATATGAAAATTGGGGTGTACATTTGGATCAAATATGATTTTTGGGTGTGTTTTAGGGGCTCAAAAATGGATTTTAGGGTTCAGGGTATGCTTTGGGGTGCAAGGGTTAGTTTTAGGGTTGCACTCACTGTAGTGGGAATAGTAATGTTTACATCTCTGCAATCCAACACCTTCCCTACTGTTGCGGCATGCCTAGTATTAGTATGCATTGTAATGGAATGCGATGTAATGGTATGCGTCGTAACTCCATATATACCTTTGGCACACCTGTGGTACTCCCGCTGCGCATGGTCGCACAGCGGCCGCCATTGAGAAGTGCAGCGTTGGACTTGACAGCTGGGAGGTGGGAAACCCTGGAAAGAACACTCGATGGGGCATGGACCAGGGGATGTGTATGTGAGCTGGTGTTGTAAATATTGGAATGAGAGAAATCTTACCCTGAGGCCAGGTCCTGTATCTTCGTTGCCCCTGCTCTCCTGAGTCTGCCTCCAGGAACAGGAAGAAGGTAGCTAGACTCCCTCCCCTAAGCCAATCACAACGCTGCAATGTGGCATTGGGATTGGTCATTGGCTCTGGGACGAGGCGTTTAGCCAGTGACTGGAGGGGTGGGCATGTTCTCCATGCAGGCTGTAATGCAGCCTGCATTGTGAACAGGAAGGTGCGCATAATCGCTTTGGGCAGCCTGAGCGGGTCGACCAAACAGTCAGTGAGCACTTGAGTGGGCATGCCACTCTGCCCCTGCCCTGCTTCATGAGTGGAGCAGCCCTAATCAAACTCCCGCCCGCTAAGGAAATATGGTACCATTACATTAGGAAGTTATTATCATGTGATGGTTGTTCCTCTGCTTGCACTGCTTGAAAGCAGTGGAGTGATGATCTTCCGCCGTTTAGTGGATGAGCCGCCACTGGGGGTGCATCATCTACAGGTGCTAGGCCTGGATGACTCGACCCCCTGGCCTCCTCCTCTACGCGCCCCACCTTCTCCTTAACTGGACATTGACACTGTGGCGCAATCTGCTAAACGCTCTCGAAATCTGTGACTCAGCCAGCAGGAGCCTCAACCAGGTGGGATTTCACAAGCCTGGGTACAGCAGTAGCCGCCAAGTCCGCTGGTGAACCTCCCGATGCAGTTGATGCAGTGGAGCCTACTTAGGTGTGAAGTTGCAGCGTGGTCCCGCCACACACGTTTGGCGCAGCTAAAGGGCCTCACCATCCACAGCGTCCGGCCAGCGCAACTTCATCCGGCCTGTAATGCAAAGAGGTGCCGCTCACCATTGGTAATCCCCTCCGTGCACCCCGGTGTAGTGGTGGATCGTAGTATGCGATGCAGACCTCCCTACGTTGGTGCGCAGGAGCACCTCTACCATTCACATCTCCAAGGGGTGCAAGGCGGTCTTCTGACAAAGGCCATGCAATCGGCCAGACTTCACCACCAGGTATGGACGATCGTCGTGCCTCAATGTCTACCGCTACGGCTCATCGACTCCACAGCTCCTTCACATCCCACTCCAGGCTCCAGATGCAGGTCCAGTGGGGCATCCAGGCTCCAGGCACAGGTCCAGCGAGGCTTCCAGGCTCCAGGCGCAGGTCCAGTGATGCTTCAGGCTCCAGGCGCAGGTCCAGCGAAGCATCCAGGCTCCAGACGCAGGTCCAGCAAGGTATCCAGGCTCCAGGGACAGGTCCAGCGAGGCATCAAGGCTCTCATCCTGGTCATCCTGGAAGTTGGATGGCTTGAGGGGGTTGTTGATGTGTGCTGCACTTAGCCTTGGCTGCTCCATTCTGCATTTCATTGTTTTTTTTGCCTTTTTTCAATTGGAGGTTAACTGATAGGCTATTTTTCCATTAGAGAAAAAACAAAAAAAACTCTCATTTGGCTGACTAATGTGCGTTTTTTTGCTGCTCATGGGCCTTTTGTTGGTTTTCAACCGCTAACGCCGGAATTCCTATCGCCATGTTAGCGGCAGTGTTCACCGCCGATCCCTGAAGCTATCGCCAAGTAGCGATGGCTTGTAAATACGTCGCTAACATGGGGATAATTTTAAGCGGTATGCGGCGGTAAGAAAACTGCCGCTAACTAACGTTATCGATAGTTTTCGCCTATCCTTCTACGTATCCCCCTAAGCCTGACATTTGATCCCTGTCTTTGCACACACCGCAAATGGGACAAGATAAAAACAACATTTTCAGGCATCTTTATTCTTATTCACCGTCTGAATTTCAGCATGGGCATTTTGGGGGTGCAGCAGCACCCCTACTTTCAGCGCCTAAGCAGAGAACAGAGAAAAAAGATGCGCAGGTCTGAATATAAGCATTGTGTTATGCCCATGAGACAATACCTACAAAAGAAGGTCATTAATAACCAATAACAATCTGAGAAAACAAATTTCAGCAGTTTAATTAGTTCCCTAATTGCTTTTTCACTACTTGCTTAAAGATTACAATTTATTTTTTATACATTTTTATTTTCAGCAATTATTTTTTGGCAATTTGCAGAATCAACAATAACTACTTTTGAGTTAATTACATGCTTTCCCATGCTATGGAAGGGGGTGGGGAGGGGGCCAGGGAACGGGGTGGAGTGCACTGCAGCCCATTCTCAAGGAGATTTTAGCAGCTGGATGTTCTGACTGGTAAAATCAGGCCTGGTGTTATTCTAGTCGGAAAAAACAAACGTGGGAACGAAGTCTCGGCAGAGTTCGTGGAGTTCTGCTACGTGGAACTCTGCAGAGAGCAAAAAAAACCTCAGCCGCTCTACGCGGAGCTCTGCAAGCGGCAGGGTGCATTGGATAAATGCTGTTCGCTGTGATTTTCAGTGCCAGGTGCTTGTCTGCACTGTACAATCATTGCGAACTGCACCATGAACAGCGCAAGAGAGCGCTGCTTCCTTTCGAGTAGATTTTTCATCGAACTGCAGCTTTCTCAATGTGAACGTGGTCGCAAGCATATGCAACCACTCACAATGAGAAATCTGACCGCCTACGTTGAGAAATCTCGCTGGGAGATTTATTTTTCCACGCTCGCACTCGCCAACTTGATGTTGACTGTCGCGAACGAGGAAAAATCTTGCGGGAGTGGATTTTCCTCGCTTGCCAACTTGACGTTGGCGAATGCGAGCGAGGGAAAAAACACTGCTCCGCTACGCGGAGCAGAGTTTTTTAGAGCTCCATGAGCTCCGAGTAATGCGGAAATCTCTGCCAACTCTGCGAGCGGAGTTCACCACCCAGACTTAGTGGGAACCAGTTGCATAGCGTAGGGAGAGGGGGATGGGGGATCAGAGGGGTGATTGACCATGGTCATGAAAATCAGTTTGGGCAGGGAAATGGTATGGCCAGACACTGTAGAGGAGCGCACATTTTGTACTACATGTACCATGATGCAAAGGAACAAACTTTTCTGGGATGTGATGTAGTGTCTGATCACACCCTTTGCCCTGCCCAAAATCATTTGTATGACTTCCTCTATCATTTATCTCACATTCATAATGTTCCTTTTTGTAAAAATTGCATGCCCAATTAATGAAAAAAAAAGCAGTACAACACTTTTGGTGCAATATGTAGTGTCTTCCTGACTGGTGTCAGAATCTGTCAAACAGTTCCAAAGACGGAAGGCAGGAGCTTTGCAGATGGTGGGTGCATGAAGTGCCATATACTATGAGGAGTTCATATGTTGGATTCAGAGGGTTTCCTTAACACAGGAGCCTGCATATCAATGCACCTTCAGTTTAATTAATTCTTGTGAATGGAGCAGCATTCTCTCACAAGGCAGCATGTTTTGCACACTCCTCTGTACAACTGCACAGCCCAAACCTTGCAATACAACACTCTGATGAGCCAGAGTGACGTCCCATTTTCTTTAAGGAACAACTGCAGCTTTAGTGGGCAGAGTGTAGCATTGGCGCCTGTGCCTATGCCACGACAAACATCGGTTTCTTTGGAAAATGGAGAAAATTGGGGTATCTGCCTCATCCCAAAGGCATTAGACCTTAATAGCATTTTAACAAGCATCGGCAATGGGAATACGTTTGGGTTGCAACTGAAATTATCTCTTCAGTCACTGATGAGCTGAGAACATCAATAACATAGCAAAGCATAACATAACATAATATAACATAGCATGGCATAACATAACATAACATAGCACAGCACAACATAACAGCACAGCACACCACAACATAACACAGCCTACAATAGCATAGCTTAGCATGACATAACATAACATATCACAGCACAGCATAAAATAACATTACATAGCATAACATATTATAGCACAGCATAACATAACATAACATAGCATAGCACAGCATAACATAACATAACATAACATAACATAACATAACATAACATAGCATAACATAACATTGCATAGCACAACATAACATAACATAACATAGCACAGCACACCACAGCATAACACAGCCTAAAATAGCATAGCTTAGCATGACATAACATAACATATCACAGCACAACATAATATAACATTACATAGCATAACATAACATAGCACAACATAACATAGCACAGCATAACATAAGATAACATAACATAGCATAACATAACATAGCATAGCACAACATAACATAACATAGAACAGCACACTACAGCAAAACACAGCCTAAAATAGCATATTTTAGCATGACATAACATAACATATCACAGCACAACATAAGATAACATTACATAGCATAACATAATATAGCACAGCATCACATAACATAACATAGCACAGCACAACACAACATAGCACAGCATAACATTGCATAGCATAACATAACATAACGAAGCACAGCACAACATAACATAAGATAACATAACGTAGCATAACATAACACAGCACAACATAACATATCATAACATAACACACCATAACATAGTATAACATAGCATAGCACAGCACAGCACAACATAACATATAATTGCGCAACATAATATAACACATAACACAACATACGTAGCATTGCATAACATAACACATAACATAGCACTGCAGAATATAATGTAACACATAACACAGCATAGCATAGCATAACATAACATAACATAACATAGCACAGCACACCACAGCATAACACAGCCTAAAATAGCATAGCTTAGCATGACATAACATAACATATCACAGCACAACATAAGATAACATTACTTAGCATAACATAACATAGCACAGCATAACATAACATGGCATAGCACAGCATAACATAAGATAACATAACATAGCATAACATAACATAGCATAGCACAACATAACGTAACATTACACAGCACCGCACACCACAGCATAACACAGCCTAAAATAGCATAGCTTAGCATTACATAACATAACATAACATATCACAGCACAACATAAGATAACATTACATAGCATAACATAATATAGCACAGCATAACATAACATAACATAGCACAGCACAACACAACATAGCACAGCATAACATTGCATAGCATAACATAACATAATGATGCACAGCACAACATAACATAAGATAACATTACATAGCATAACATAATATAGCACAGCATAACATAACATAACATAGCACAGCACAACACAACATAGCACAGCATAACATTGCATAGCATAACATAACATAACGACGCACAGCACAACATAACATAAGATAACATAACGTAGCATAACATAACACAGCACAACATAACATAGCATAACATAACACAACACAACATAACATAGCATAACATAGTATAGCACAGCACAGCACAACATAACATATAATTGCGCAACATAACATAACACATAACACAGCATAACATAGCACTGCAGAACATAATATAACACATAGCATAGCATAGCAGAACATAACATATAACATAACATAGCCCATTGTACATCTTGGCGTTGAATAACAGGTGTTTCTTGTTACCTCTCTCAGTGGTTCTCATCTACTCTCTTTGTTGCAAAGACTGTGCCCCCCTCGAGCACTCTGGCATGTTCTGCCAGTGCTGCTCGGTCCAGCGTCAGCTGGATGTTTATGATCACTGGAGGATAAGCTTACATTACACCCCGAAAAACTCACGCTTGCCATGATAGTCCTAGGCCCCCCCACTGCTAGGCGCCCCCCTGTGCCCCCATGTCCGCCATGCCAGCCAGAGCATCCCCACCCCTTCTGCTCGCTGCGCCTCTGCAGCTAAGAGCCCGCTGCAATCTGGGCTTTAATGCCACTTTCACATTATAAATATGGGTTTAAAATGACCACCTTGCAAAGTGCATAGCTGCCATTTGCATCTATAACAGTAAAAACAACTGCCAGACGCAGCATGCAAAGCGTCCTTGGCAAAACCAAACGCCAGTGCCTGGAAGGGTCACAGATGAAAATAAACCGCTTGGCAGCCATGCCCTCCAAAGTTGTGCCAACCTCTGCATTCGTAGATGGGCTCCGAGCACGGATGATTAACCCCGAGCTCGGCGCTGGGCGGCACATCCGGGCCCGTGTTTTTTATTTTTTGGGTTTTGGGAGATATTATTTTGTGCATAAATCCAGGAATACAAGCACCGTCCACATCACTTCAGTAATTCACAGGCGAGGAAGGGGTGTGAGTGTTTGTGCGTATTAATAGATTTATGGAGCATTTAATCAATAGGAAACTAGGAAAATAAGACATAAGCATAGGCAAAGACAATAGTCTTGGCTTTAGTCCGCTAATGTGTATATATGTATATTTGTTCAGCACCTGATTCCTGACTAAAGCACTAAAACCCCGTTGATCTGAAAAAACTCATAAAAGGAAATGGGGTCTGTACCCAATGCTTCTAAAAGATTAATAATTTAAAAGTGTTGTGATTCAGTGCACATTTGAGATTTGAAATAGTCCCTCGTGCAGTTCAATGTCAGCACTCTGTAGGAGTGATACACCAAACAGCCAATAGCATGAAGTAAGAGAGTTATACTCCCCTGGGTGGAGCCAACCCCCTCTATCTATATTGTAAATCATGGGTTATAAGCACTGGTAGAGCAGATAACTGCTATGTCAAGCAAGACTTGAAAATAGTCTGTGAAAGCTATCCCTGTCTATGTGAAGATACACAATAGGTGTGCATTAGTCTCACATCATAGGTCTCATTTTAAAAAGATATTTTTCTAGAAGTCAAATTGCATTCTTAGTTTTCCTGACAGTGTATGTATGTGGAATCTCAAAAACTCAAAATACTTAAGGGCCCGATGTAGGTCGCCAATTACCGGTCGGTAACGGCCGATTTTCGACCGGTATTTGGGTTTTGCTATGTAGGGGGCTGAAAATTACAGAATCGGTATATTTACCGATTCGGTAAAATTCCCGAATCGGTAAATATACCGAATCGGTAAATATACCGATTCTGTAATTCCAAATGTAGGTGGCACAGTTTACAGTGCCACAGGCCCTTAGAAATTCGTTATTTACCATGTAATACTGTTGCATGGTAAATTACGAATTTCTGTGCACATGCACATCTGTGCATGTACACCTGTGCAATGTGGCACACATACATGCCCTAAGGGCATGTATGTGTGTCACATTGCACACAAGGCAAAAACTGGGGTGTTACAGGGTGTCAAAGTGACACCCTGTCCCACTTGGCAATTCGGTATTTTTACCGATTCTGTAATTACCGAATCGGTATTTGCCATTGATTCCTATGAGCTTCAAGGCCCATAGGAATCATTGGCAAATACCGATTCTGTAATTACAGAATCGGTAAATACCGAATCATACCGATTCATTATTTTTTACCGAATGAATACCTACATCAGATTTACCGATTCATGAATAACGAATCGGTAAAATTCGGTATTTATGAAGCGGTAAATCTGATTTACCTACATCTAGCCCTCAGCAACTTTTGAAGTCTGTTTCTTTTTCACACCTAACTCATAAGTCTCTTTTAGAACCCTTAGCAAATTAACAATGACTGCCACGTTGCAATGAGTGGATGTGTCTTAGAAGAATAAACAAGCATTGGCATAGCCAATAGGTCTCGCCTTTGGGACCTTATAAGTGTTTAGCCATGCAGCACATTATCACCCACTGGGCAGATTCCCGTAATGGAACTAGTACTTATGTAAAGTGCTTTGATACCTTAATTCGCGCTACGTAATGCAAAAAATAAAAAAGAATGAAAGGAGAAGTGCTTGCAGATTCCTGAGGTGGGGGAGCGAAAAGATGCCCTCTGTAGATTTACGCTGTGCCTACTTGCTGTAGATGTTTGTTTTTTCTCCACAACAATTAGGGTAAAATGCTGATTGCTGACATTCTTCTAGTTTGTTTAACCAGAAGCATGATCATCTGGTCAACAAATGGTTAAGCATCACAATGTAGCTATTTACTGAAACCCCACGAGGATTGTTCCCTTCCAAATACAATTAAGCAATGTAATCAACATTACTCGCAGGCTGTATACAATGAACAACCCAACCATGGCAACTAATATATATATATATATCTTTATGCTCACATGGTGAGAATAGGCCTAGATAGATCTATTAGTGATATCTGTGATTAGCACTGAACCCCATACTTGGTGTGTGTAGTTAGGTATTACACATGGGGAACATCGTTTAAACCGCGGTGTTTACATCGCAGTACCTTTACAACGGTGCCATTACAACGCAAGTCGTTACTACGGCTTGCGCTGGATGGCGCTGTTGTATAAGGAATATTGTAATTTCCTATTCCAACACCTTCCCTACTGTTACGTGGGCTGGTGTTGGAATATAAAATTATAATAATCCACAATCCATGCACACCAACGCAAGTTGTTGTAACAACTTGCATTGTAAAGGCAGCGTTGTAAAATACCGCGATCTAAAAGATCCATTACACATCATGGGTATAAACTCAGTTTACGCAAGTCTGCTGCCTCCATTCAAGGACCCGTCTCTGCTGGAATGCTCCTCTCTGCCTCCCAAAGGGGCGAGACAGTATATTGGATAGGAACTACTGTTTTAGAAAACTGCATCTGTGCTATGTCTAAAAACGTTAGATGTTGCTGACTGGGCACAAGAAAAGCGTACACCATGCTGTTCTACCTTGTGCGAGATGTTCAGACTGAATCCCTAGAAGAGTCCCTGAATAACAAATATGTGTACTGTATTTCTAAAATAATATCCTCTCACTAAAACAAATGTATTGTGTGGTTATGCAAAGCAGAAGCAGCCTGAGACAGCTAATACAGGCAACTAAAGGAGAACCAAAGTGGGCCCTAAAGGGAAATCACTACATTATTGTATTGACTGCCGGGATGGGCACTTTGCTCACTTTGCTCTGCAGGATGCTCTAGTTTGTGTCCATTCACAGTCCACCTCCCATAGGTTCAGCTTTGGTATGTATCCAAAGGGTTGTGGAATCTGCAGCTAGAAGGCTTTATCAAACGAACAAGTTAATTACCTTCTGTAATACTCTTTCTGGTATAGATTCAATCTGGCCGCAGATATCTCACGGAACCTCCCATTCTGCCTGTTCTTTGATTGGACTCTACCTATTAATAAGATTCCAAGTGTATGAATCTGCACACTGATATACCAGTGTGGTTTTGGGGTTCCATGTCGGGAGGCACGGACAGCTTTGAAAGCAACTGTCAGCATGTGGGGGCATCTCCCCTATAGGCCCAGCACGGCACTTCTGGAGCGGCGTCCATGAGGAGCTGCACAGTGCCACCTTCTGGCACGCAGGGGTACTACAAAACAAGTTTCCAGATCCAGTGTGATGCCTGGGATATATTCAAACAAAGAGGAAATTGCGCCTATGTCAAGTCTTTACTGGAAAGAGCATTACCGAAGGTAAGTAACTCAGGGGCATATTACCAACAACTAGCGATATTTATCGCTAAATGCGCTTAGCGAATTTTTTTTTATCGCTGCCTATCGCTGGATATTTTAGCGGAGAAAACATGCTATTAGCAACGTTTTTCTCCATAGCGCTAAAATATCCAGCGATAGCGGCGTAATGCGAGAATATTGCTGAGAATATAGCGATATTCTTGCATTAGCAACGAAATGCTCTTAGCCATGTTATCCACCTCCCATTGGATAACATGGCTAAGAACTGGTCTGAGCAGGCGCTAGTTTTTGGCGATAGCGGGAATATTTCCCTTGATAATATGCCCCTCAGTCTTCAAGGTGCTTGGTGATAGGCTTTGCTGGCTGTCAGTTTTCACAAAAGAACTAGTTGACAAATTGAAAGATATTTTCGATAATATTCCTTTATTTATTTTTGTTGTGATGTAGTCATTCATTCAGCTATATTGTAAATCTTTTGGAATTTTAAAGCCTTTTGATTATAGGTTAGCTGAACCTTCTTGTAAGAAACCCTGCTCTCAGTAGAACGCCCTCAATTTGTGAGTATGGGAAATGTATATGTTGTACATGAGGTCTCAATGGTTGTCATTGCAGCATTTGTGAATCCCTCTCATACAGGCCGATCTCAACACTGGTTGCAAACAGTTTGTGTAGTGCAGCGAGTGACTTTTTGTTAATCCCAGTTTCCATCTTGTGGGAAAAGCATTCAGAGCAGGCACACTGTTTATCTCTGGGCCTCCCCCGGCCCACGCGATTATTAATTGTTCTCGGAAGTGGATACTTGGCTTTAAAGTTTAGTATTGTTGTGTTTTCTAGTTGGTAAGGGTAGTAGATACCTTTCCCAATCCATGTGTCGAAGGCTAGGCTTTTCCCTTTATACCGAATCTTGCTATTGGCCCAGAGTGACTCCATTTTAGAACCTTTGATGTTATGCCCCAGCTTCCTATGTAACTTTAGTAGCTCGATTTGTGTATTTTTAAAGATGGACTTAGATGTGTGGGGGTATCTGTTTGCTGTTAGTAGAGCCAAAGGGTTTAGGTTATTCAGGATGGCCCTCTCTACCTGTAGCCATACCAGCGTGTAGTCGATAGGTGGCGATATCCAATATGAGCCTTGTTTTGCCAGAAAAGCTAAGTGGAATATTCTGAAGTCTGCTAGATTTATCCCTCCTTGATTTTTATCCAGTCTTAATTTCTTGATACTTATCCTTGCTTTCTTCCCTCGCCAAAGGAATTTAGAGATCAGGATGTCAACTTTACGGTGGAAATCATCTGTGAGGAGGAGCGGGAGCATACTGATCAGATAGTTAATCATTGGGGTGATCATCATTTTAATAGTTTTGATTCTACCCCACCACGTTATGAATTTTGGAGACCTGGTGGCCAGAAGTTTCTTAATCTTTTCTAGTAGCAGTTTCTCATTCTGATGTAGCGTGTCAATTAATTCACCACCAAAATGTATACCTAGGTATTTGATTTATCCTGCTTGTCGTGCTAAGCCAGACACACCCAGGGTGTCTCTCGTGCAGTGAATATTTAGAGGTTTGCATTGCTTATACCCTGAGAACCTGGAATATTTTGCTATCATCTCCATCAGGGCCTCAATTGATGTATTTGGTTGTTCAGTTACTATTGATATGTCATCCGCATAGGCGGCTAATTGTATTTCCACTCCATTGATATCGATCCTGTTTATGTTTGTGTTTAACTTGATATCTTGGATAAGGGGTTCAGGTGCCAGTAAGAATAATGAAGGGGATGGTGGACATCCCTGCCTAGTACCTTGTTGTAATGGAAAGGCTGAGAGAGTGACCCATTAATGACAATACGGGCTCAGAGGAGCAGACAACATCGCACTACAGAACTCACCCTGGAAACCGGCATCAAGAAGGATGGGAAAATCTCTCGACACGTACCTAGACTCTTATGAACCCTCATGAAAATAAGATATTCCAGCGATACACAACCTGGTACCCCTATGAACAATGATACCTAACATCTCCACAGAATGTCAGATGTAATTGATAAGAAATGTAACTCTCCTTGCCTGTCTCCTACCTCTTCTTTTTCCCTTTTTCTACTTGCCTCTTTCTTCTTTTTTCTCTTTAACTATTGTCATGTGGGGTTAGTTAAACAAACGTGACATAAAGTCTCAGTAAACTGATTTACAAGCTGCGCTTGGTACAACCTATGCTAACCCTATAAGAGAATTATGAATATGTTCTTGTATAAAAATAAATAAAACATGTTGAAATTAAAAAAGGTTTAGTATTGTTATAATTCTGATGCAGTCAGCCGTTTCCTGGTCTTCATTGCTTCCTGACACTGACACAAGTGGGCTTCGCCAGTGGCCTGTGGCCAGCAAGTAGCATGGTCACAAAAGCGGGATTTCAGTCACAAGGAGAGGGTTTTTGGAGGTGACTCTTATTTGTAATTGTCACTTTACAGTTGTGCCAAAATCGGAGGCACCAAAAACCGGATACCAGAAGGGAGGTAACTCATAATGCTTTTTTCTGTATTGTAAAAAGGGGGACGCTCAATCAGCTGTCCTCGATACACATAACCAGAAGGTAGGACTTCAGAGGTTACCCAAGCGAATAATTGCATTTTAAACGCACAGTTTCTAATTTCTAGGGTGCCATGGTTTGGCGGGACGTGCTCTTTATTTTTACACTAACTTTGTTTGAAAAAGGTAGAACGGGTTTTTTTTACGTGCTGCTTGAAGTATTTTGTTAGCTGTTTAACCAATGGTTGAGTGATATGCATTTATAAGAACTGATTTACTGGAGTATAGTATTTTATTGTACTATGTAAACCTGCCTGCTCCCAGAGTCCTAATGTACATATTATGCAAATACATCGTGCTTAAATCGGCACTTCAGTGACACTCCATTTTGTAGCTGTTGTCGTGCTTTTGCAATCTTCTTAGATGCTTTGATTCAACCAGGACTGTTTTGATCATTGTGTTGCACAACAACGTAATATTCTTGAGTGTGTTGTGCTTCTAACCTAATTGGCAGAGAATAGCTGCGGCTGCCTCAAGCCATCATTTGAAAACGTAGGGACTTATTATCAACAACTAGCGATATTTATCGCTAAAGAAGCTTAGCAACATTTTTTTTTTATCGCCAAGCATCGCCGGATTTTATCGCGGGGATAACGTGCTATTAGCAACGTTTATCTCCAATGCGATAAAATATCCAGCGATAGCGGCGAAATGCGTGAATATAGCTGGAAAACCAGCGATATTCACGCATCATCGCCAATAGGGTCTTAACCTGAATATCCACCTCCCATTGGATATACAGGTTAAGAACTGGTCTGAGCAGGTGTTAATTTTTTTATCGCAACGCCTGCCTTGCTCATAGGCGATAGCGATGTTAGCGACTGCTTTCAGTCGCTAACAGGTTGGGTACGCCTACTTTGCATGCCATTAGCGATAAATATCGCTGACATGCAAAGCGGGCCCCCAACCGCTCGCTATCATCTAAAAGCTGTCGCTAACTGATGTTAGCGACAGCTTGCTAATAGGGCGATTAAATTATCGTCGCTTTGTGGCCGAAAACGGCCGCAAAAGCGGTGATAATTTCATTTTGCCTGCCTTGATAATATGCCCCCAAGATCTTTGTTTTGCTTGTAGTGAGATGATGGTTTTGTGCAGCGATGTGATCCTTTTGTACTTAGTGCAGTGAGGTGTGATTCTTGCATGTTTTATTTGTAGTGAGATGATGGTTTTGAGCAGAGGTTTGACCCTTGTGTATTTAGTGCAGCGTGGTGTGATGCTTGTGTATTTAGTGAGGCGAGGTGTGATCTTTGCGTGTTTTGTTTGTAGTGAGATGATGGTTTTGAGCAGAGGTGTGATCCTTGTGTGTTTTGTTTGTAGTGAGAGGATGGTTTTGAGCAGAGGTGTGATCCTTGTGTGTTTTGTTTGTAGTGAGAGGATGGTTTTGAGCAGAGGTGTGATCTTTGTGTGTTTTGCCTGTAGTGAGATGATGGTTTGAGCAGAGGTGTGATCCTTGGGTGTTTTGCTTATAGTGAGATGCTGGTTTTTAACAGAGCTGTGATCCTTGCGTACTTTGTTTGTAGTGAGATTATTTTGAGCAGATGTGTGATCCTTTTGTGTTTTGTTTATAGTGAGATGCTGGTTTTTAACAGAAGTGTGATCCTTGCGTGCTTTGTTTGTAGTGAGATGCTAGTTTTGAGCAGAGGTGTGATCCTTGTGTGTTTTGCTTGTAGTGAGATGATGGTTTTGAGCAGCGGTGTGATCCTTGGGTGTTTTGCTTGTAGTGAGATGATGGTTTTGAGCAGAGGTGTGATCCTTGTGTGTTTTGCTTGTAGTGAGATGATGGTTTTTAGCAGAGGTGTGATCCTTGCGTGTTTTGCTTGTATTGAGATGATGGTTTTGAGAAGAGGTGTGATCCTTGCGTGTTTTGCTTGTAGTGAGATGATGGTTTGAGCAGAGGTGTGATCCTTTTGTGGTTTGCTTGTAGTGAGATGATAGTTTTTAACAGAGGTGGGATCCTTTTGTGGTTTGCTTGTAGTGAGATGATGGTTTTTAACAGAGGTGTGATCCTTGTGTGTTTTGTTTTTAGTGAGATTATTTTGAGCAGATGTGTGATCCTTTTGTGTTTTGCTTGTAGTGAGATGCTGGTTTTTAACAGAGGTGTGATCCTTGCGTGCTTTGTTTGTAGTGAGATGGTGGTTTTTAACAGAGTTGTGATCCTTGTGTGTTTTGTTTTAGTGAGATGGTTTTGAGCAGAGGTGTGATCCTTGGGTGCTTTGCTTGTAGTGAGATGTTGGTTTTTAACAGAGGTGTGATCCTTGTGTGTTTTGCTTGTAGTGAGATGCCGGTTTTTAACAGAGGTGTGATCCTTGCGTGTTTTGCTTGTAGTGATGTGAGAAGTTGGCCTGGTGTATGATGTTCACTTTTCCAGTGAGCACCTTGTACCAGTCCAAACAACCCTTATGGTGAGTGGTTGTAAGTCAACCTTATAAACAAGCTATCCTAAGGGTAGCATGGACCTAAGCAGTCTTAGGCTTAACTCAAGAGGGCATGTGAAGCAAGCTGTTTTACCATATGCAATCCTTTTAATACCAAATGAAAGGACACCACACACATTATATATTATAAAATATATGTATTTATTACTAGAATAATCCCCTGTACTCTTTATAAGCACAGAAGCACAAGCGTTAAACAAAGAACTTCATATAATATACAAAAGTTGCACAAATATGGATAGGCCCTGGTGGCCACTAAAACCATATACTAAAATAGTGGTATAAGAACCACATCACGAACAATGGTAAGGCCTAGGGCCTTGAGAATGACCATTGTCCCTTTGGTCCGGTCACACCACGCACCGCGCACACTCCTCGTGAGTGAGCCCAGGCTGCCCCTCGTTGCCGCCACTGCCCGCAGCTGTGATCCCGGTTCTCCTCTGCTGCTGATCTTGCCGCCGTGATCCTGGGACACCGCTGGTGCTGATCTTGCCCCGCTTGCGCTGCGACTGTTGTTTTTACCCTGTGCTCCTTTGTTTAGTGGTCTGTATCTCCCTTTGCCCCGTGTTGTTTTCTTTTTGCGTTGTTGTATTGTCCCAGCTCTCCCCTTGTCGCACCCAGCCCCTGCCGCGCTTCCCGCCACCTCCCCGCTCCCCGCCGCTGCCCCCTGCGGCCCCGCCCCCTCACCTCGAGCGCCCTCCCCATTCCCCGCCCAGCTCCCGCCGCCCAGCTGACCCTCCCTCCCACTGGACCATAAAGGACGTAGTGCACGCGGTGGTGAGCAGTGACCATTGTCCCTTTGGGCCGGTCACACCACGCACCGCGCACACTCCTCGTGAGTGAGCCCAGGCTGCCTCTCGTTGCCGCCACTGCCCGCAGCTGTGATCCCGGTTCTCCTCTGCTGCTGATATTGCCGCCGTGATCCTGGGACACCGCTGGTGCTGATCTTGCCCCGCTTGCGCTGCGACTGTTGTTTTTACCCTGTGCTCCTTTGTATAGTGGTCTGTATCTCCCTTTGCCCCGTGTTGTTTTCTTTTTGCGTTGTTGTATTGTCCCTGCTCTCCCCTTGTCGCACCCAGCCCCTGCCGCGCTTCCCGCCACCTCCCCCCTCCCCGCCGCTGCCCCCTGCGGCCCCGCCCCCTCACCTCGAGCGCCCTCCCCATTCGCCGCCCCGCCGCCCAGCTGACCCTCCCTCGCTCCACCCCCCCACTCTCCACATATGGCAGAGTGGCAAACGCGCAGCGAGCACGCCCTAAGCGTGCCGAAGGCGCGCCAAAGGCAAGCCCGTCTACGCCCGTCCGCGCCTGGCCCGCTGGCTCCCGCAAACACCAGCCCACCCGCCGGACCTACGATGCCACCGAACTCAACGCACTCAACACAGGCCGGATCCCTGGATGCTACCGAGCCACCCCGAGACGCACCCACGGACCCTTCAGCTGCCACTCCTGCAAGTTCACCTGCACCCGGACGTGCACGGCTCCCGCAAAGCAGAGCACCGACAGCAACCACCTGAAGTGCATCCTGCTCAACACCCGCTCCGTCCACAGACACGCAGTCCAACTCTGGAACCTGATCGACACAACATCTCCAGACGTCGCCTTCCTCACGGAAACCTGGATGAGCGCCTCCTCAGCACCCGACATCGCCATCGCCATCCCGGATGGATACAAGATCACCCGGAGGGACCGCGGCAATCAGACCGGAGGAGGCATCGCCATCGTCCACAAGAACACCGTCCGCATCACGACCAACACCGACGACACCCTCAAAGCCGCCAAACACCTGCACTTCCAGATCCACACCGACCCCTAGACCACCCTCAGAGGCATCCTCATCTACAGACCCCCGGGACCACGCACACAATTCAGCGAAGACATCGCCGACTTCATCAGCCCGCACGCCCTCGCCTCCGCTGACTACATCCTCCTCAGGGACCTCAACTTCCACCTGGAGAACAACAACGACCGCAACACCACCACCCTGCTGGACAACCTCGCCAACCTCGGCCTCAAGCAGCTGGTTACCACCCCCACCCACTACGCCGGACACACACTCGACCCCATCTTCTCCTCCAGCAAGGACATCACCTTCAGCCACGCCACCGGACTCCACTGGACAGACCACAGCTGCGTCCACTTCAGCTTCAGGAAGAACACGATCCACCACCACCAGCCTCAGGTTGCACGCAGAAACTGGAACAAGATCACAGCCGACCAGCTTGTCGCATCCCTGAGCCAGGACCCCCCGCCAGCTCAGCGAACCCCAGCCAGGCCGCCAACAACCTCACGATGTGGATCACCAAGTGCGCAGACGACCTAGCCCCACTGAGGACCCCGCCCAGCAAACCCGGCAGTAAGAAAGCACCATGGTTCACCGACGAACTCAAGAGCTCCAAGAAGAACTGCTGAGCCCTCGAGAGAACCTGGCGTGGAAACCCAACACCAGACAACCTGACCACCCTCAAGCTCGCCACCCGAAAACACCACCAACTGATCCGCGCCCCCAAGAAAACCTCTTTCAAGGAACGACTGGACAACAACGCACACAACAGCAAGGAACTCTTCAACATCGTCAAAGAGCTCTCCAACCCCAACGCCGGAAACAACGACATCACCCCATCGCAAGACCTGTGCAACTCCCTCGCCTCCTACTTCCACAACAAGATCGAAGACATACACAACAGCTTCAGCACACAGCCGACGCACCCCACGACCGCACCGGCACCCCCCACCACCACCCTCCGCGCCTGGACCCCGATCAACACCGAAGAAACCCAACGCATAATGAACTCCATCCACTCCGGATCTCCTACCGACCCCTGCCCCCACCACGTCTTCAACAAAGTCGACGCCGTCATCGCACCCCACCTGCGGGACATCATCAACACCTCCTTCGACACCGCCACCTTCCCGGAGAGCTGGAAGCACGCGGAATTCAGCGCTCTACTGAAGAAACCATCAGCAGACCCCACCGACCTCAAAAACTACCGCCCCATCTCGCTCCTCCCGTTCCCAGCGAAAGTCATCGAGAAGACCGTCATCAAGCAGCTGGCCGCCTTCCTCGAGACAAACGGGTCCCTCGACCTCTCGCAGTCTGGCTTTAGGGCCAACCACAGCACCGAGACCGCGCTCATCGCAGCCACCGACGACATCCGAGCCCTGCTCGACAACGGGGAGTCTGCGGCCCTCATCTTCCTGGACCTCTCCGCGGCATTCGACACTGTCTGCCACCGCACCCTAGTGCAGCGCCTCAGCAACATCGGAATCCAAGAAAAGGCCCTCGATTGGATCATCTCCCTCCTCGCCGGAAGGACACAGAGAGTCCGCCTCCCCCGTTCAGATCAGAAGCCACCGAAGTCATCTGCGGCGTTCCTCAAGGCTCCTCGCTCAGCCCCACCCTCTTCAATGTCTACATGAGCCCCATCGCGGCCATCGCACGCCAACACAACCTCAAGATCATCTCTTACGCCGACGACACCCAGCTGATCCTCTCCCTCACCAACGACCCCGCCACCGCAAGAACCAACCTACACGAAGGGATGAAAGACGTCGCCGAGTGGATGAAGAACAGCCGCCTGAAACTGAACTCAGACAAGATGGAAGTCCTGATCCTGGGCTCGTCACCCTCCGCCTGGGACGACTCCTGGTGGCCCCCCGCCCTGGGAAGTGCACCCAGACCGACAGACCACGCACGCAACCTGGGCTTCATCCTGGACTCCTCCCTCTCCATGACCAGACAAGTCAACGCCGTCTCCTCATCGTGCTTCAACATCCTGCGCATGCTACGTAAGATCTTCCGGTGGATCCCCACCGAGACCAGGAAGACGGTCACCCAGGCCCTCGTCACCAGCCGACTGGACTACGGCAACTCCCTCTACGCCGGAACCACTGCCAAACTCCAGAAGAGACTCCAGCAGATCCAGAACGCCTCAGCAAGACTCATTCTCGACATCCCCCGACACAGCCACATCTCCGGACACCTGAGAGACCTGCACTGGCTATCGGTCAACAAGAGAATCACGTTCCGACTCCTCACCCACGCGCACAAAGCCCTACACAACCAAGGACCAAGATACCTCAACAGCTGCCTCAGCTTCTACACTCCCACACGCCAGCTCCGTTCGACCAACCACGCCCTCGCCGCCGTCCCCCGCATCCAAAGGGCCACCACAGGAGGAAGGTCCTTCTCCTACCTGGCCGCCAAGACGTGGAACTCCTTCCCGACCCACCTCCGCCGGACTCAGGACCACCTCGCCTTCAGGAAGCAGCTCAAGACCTGGCTGTTCGAGCAGTAGCGGACCACCCCCTCCCCAAGCGCCTTGAGACCCTCCGGGTGAGTAGCGCGCTATATAAATGTATTGATTGATTGATTGATTGATTGATTGATTGAGAATCACTGAGGCTACACTGGATTAACAGAAGTTAGGACGGGAGCGGCCCACAGGAAGCGGGTGCAGTGTCTAAATGCACACGCGTGCACCAATGCAAGTCAATGGTGCATAAAAGTTACAAAGTTTCAGATTTAGGAGTCTTCCGACTGGACTAGAACTTAGCCACTTAAAACTAGGACACTAGAGGTGTAAACCACTACAGGAGCACCAGAGTACTCGCGTTACCTCACCCACAGGAAGCGGGTGCATAAAGTGTCAAAGTGCGTCGGGTTTCTTCGTGGAGTTCTATGGAGCCTGGAGGTAAAGATGCTGCAGGCGGCCAGGAGAGAAGAGTCTGGTTGGATCCAAGGGTGTATCGAAGATTTAGAGTACCTGAAAGCAGAGGGGACAGAGTCTGGGTCACTAGCCAGTGACCAGGATGGAACCAGGAAGGAACCAGGCGATGTTGGGCGCAATCAGGTGGTTGTCGTGAAGCTTGTCTCAGCTGCCACGTGGACCCGGGGGCATTGACGATGACCTGGAGCCGGACACGAGCTGTCCTACGAAGGCTCTTGCTGTCAGCGGTGTCGGCTTCTGGATTGGAGTCAACAGGCCTTGGCAAATGCAACCCATGCAGGAATCAAAGATGGCTTCTGGATTAGATCGGCAAGATTTGATGGGCTGCTCCTTTTCAGGGGAGCAAGCGTCAGTCTGGAGCAACCAGACCAGTGGTGTAAATTCAAAGGTTCGTTGTCACAGAGGCCACTAGCCAATGGGTTATTGACCGGACAGACGTGTCAAGCAGGAAAATGCAAAAGGGCCCCATGCAGCACTCGGTGAGTGTGGAGAGGTGATCTTCAGTGCAAAAGCTGCTCGGGCTGGAGCTTCTCAGTCCCCAATGCACAGCTTCGAGGGTGCCTCGGGAGTTGCACGGGAAGCATTTTGCAGGCTTTCCAAGATGGCCGGTCCCACGTCTCACATCGCCTCCACGGGTCTCAGCTTTGCTGTGTTTGTGGATCAGGCTGTTGGATGTCTGAGAATCTGGTTCCTGTTGATCTCTGTCGCTTGAGCTCCGGCGGGAGCTGCAACAAAGCAAACTGTTGAGCGCTTGATGGTGCCTGCTTGCACAGGATGGTCACTCCTTGACCACAAGGGAGATTCTTCAGTCTTCTACGTCGAGTAGGATGTCGAAGGGTCCAGAGTTATGTATCAAAGTTTCAGTCAGGATTATCTAAAGTCTATGGACACAGCTCCTACCTTTATTCCAAATCAAGGGGCTGGATTACCTGCTGGGTACCTCCTATGGGTGGGACCCAGGAAGGGGGTGGTTACACCCCTTTCCCGTTGTCCAGTTTCGCGGCTGAGCTGGGGCTGGAGTGCCCCAGCACCGGTTTGAACTGGGCTATGCATGGGACACCTTGTGTGCCCCAGGCAGTGCCTAGTTTCACTCAGCCCTCCCTGTCTCAATCCACTATCTCCTGTCTGGGGTGGTGTTAGCACCTCCCTGTGACAGGAAACCTTTTGCCCAGGCCTCCCCTGCCGGAGTTTCGGTCAGCAGCAGGAGGCCAGACTTGTGTCTGTGGCAGCAGCATCCATTTTGTGATGCTGAGGCTCGGGTTAGTTTGAACCGCGTTTAAGTAAAGTAACATGTCTTCTCCCTCTAGAAGGGTAGAATGCTACCCTCGTCACCAGAACTGGCGAGGGGGTAGTATTCCAATGTGTATGACACCTTACACGACATGTTTTGATAAAGCCAAACCAAAGTTCGCAATAACCGCGAGGATTATAATGCACTTAAGAGTATATGGTATGGCAATACTCTGGAACAGATATAAGGACATGGTTCCGAAAGCTGCAGACAGGCTCAGCTCATGCTAGAGCACCATCTCACTTAAAACCAAGCACTCTGCCTCCAGGATTGTTAAGGCCTGCCATAGGAGTGACTTATAGGTGCATATGTGTCCAGATATAGGTTTAGACATGGGTATACTATATCTAAGTAAGGGGTGATTACACGACCTTGCCCCAGCTGAGTGATCAGCCAGTTGTGTCAGTTTGGATGGCTAGCCAGGGGTGGCAAAAGATATGCTGTAGCCCCTGGTAGGCCTTGGGTGCACCTATGCCCTGGGTACCTATAGTACACTGTACAGGGGCTGACAAGGTGACTCAATATCCAATTAGTTAGGTACCTAGGGTACATGGAGTCCATTTTACAGAGACATCAGATAGCCTGGGGTCCTGATTAGCAGGGTCCCAGGCCAACTAAGCCGAAAACCAGCTAAACACAAGGCAACAAATCTGGGGTAACCATAGTCAGATATCCATCCTCCTACAAGTGAGATGATGGTTTTGAGCAGAGTTGTGATTCTTGTATGTTTTGCTTTAGTGAGATGGTTTTGAGCAGAGGTGTGGTCTTTGTGTGTTTTGCTTGTAGTGAGATGCTGGTTTTGAGCAGAGGTGTGATCCTTGTGTGCTTTGCTTGTAGTGAGATGATGGTTTTGAGCAGATGTGTGATCCGTGCGTGTTTTGCTTGTAGTAAGATGATGGTTTGAGCAGCGGTGTGATCATTGCGTGTTTTGCTTGTAGTGAGATGATGGTTTTGAGCAGAGGTGTGATCCCTGTGAATTTTGTTTTTAGTGAGATTATTTTGAACAGATGTGTGATCCTTGTGTGTTTTGCTCGTAGTAACATGATGGTTTGAGCAGCGGTGTGATCCTTGTGTGTTTTGCTTGTAGTGAGATGCTGGTTTTGAGCAGATGTGTGATCCCTGTGAGTTTTGTTTTTAGTGAGAGTATTTTGAGCAGATGTGTGATCCTTGTGTGTTTTGCTTGTAGTAAGATGATGGTTTGAGCAGCGGTGTGATCATTGCGTGTTTTGCTTGTAGTGAGATGATGGTTTTGAGCAGAGGTGTGATCATTGTGTGTTTTGCTTGTAGTGAGATGCTGGTTTTGAGCAGAGGTGTGATCCTTGTGTGTTTTGTTTGTAGTGAGATGATGGTTTGAGCAGAGGTGTGATCCTTGTGTGTTTTGTTTGTAGTGAGATGATGGTTTGAGCAGAGGTGTGATACTTGTGTGCTTTGCTTGTAGTGAGATGATGGTTTTGAGCAGAGGTGTGATCATTGTGTGTTTTGCTTGTAGTGAGATGCTGGTTTTGAGCAGAGGTGTGATCCTTGTGTGTTTTGTTTGTAGTGAGATGATGGTTTGAGCAGAGGTGTGATCCTTGTATGTTTTACCTGTAATGAGATGATGGTTTGAGCAGAGGTGTGATCCTTGTGTGCTTTGCTTGTAGTGAGATGATGGTTTTGAGCAGAGGTGTGATCCTTGTGTGTTTTGTTTGTAGTAAGATGATGGTTTGGGCAGCGGTGTGATCATTGCGTGTTTTGCTTGTAGTGAGATGATGGTTTTGAGCAGAGGTGTGATCCTTGTGTGTTTTGTTTGTAGTGAGATGATGGTTTGAGCAGAGGTGTGATCCTTCTGTGTTTTGTTTGTAGTGAGATGATGGTTTGAGCAGAGGTGTGATACTTGTGTGCTTTGCTTGTAGTGAGATGATGGTTTTGAGCAGAGGTGTGATCATTGCGTGTTTTGCTTGTAGTGAGATGATGGTTTTGAGCAGAGGTGTGATCCCTGTGAATTTTGTTTTTAGTGAGATTATTTTGAACAGATGTGTGATCCTTGTGTGTTTTGCTCGTAGTAACATGATGGTTTGAGCAGCGGTGTGATCCTTGTGTGTTTTGCTTGTAGTGAGATGCTGGTTTTGAGCAGATGTGTGATCCCTGTGAGTTTTGTTTTTAGTGAGAGTATTTTGAGCAGATGTGTGATCCTTGTGTGTTTTGCTTGTAGTAAGATGATGGTTTGAGCAGCGGTGTGATTATTGCGTGTTTTGCTTGTAGTGAGATGATGGTTTTGAGCAGAGGTGTGATCCTTGTGTGTTTTGTTTGTAGTGAGATGATGGTTTGAGCAGAGGTGTGATCCTTGTGTGTTTTGTTTGTAGTGAGATGATGGTTTGAGCAGAGGTGTGATACTTGTGTGCTTTGCTTGTAGTGAGATTTATTTATTTATTTATTTATTTATTTATTTATTTATTTAATTTGTATAGCGCGTTATAACCACAGGGGTCTCTAAGCGCTGATTTGTCCAGATTGCGTAGTAAGGTTTGACAGGTACATGATCTTAACAGTACATCTAAGAGCTGCTCCATGCTTGCTTGAACAGAACCGTTTTTAATTTCTTCCTGAAGGCTAACAGATTGCCTTCCTTCCTTAATTCCGGGGCCAATTTATTCCACAGAGCAGGGAGTGTATTGGAAAAGGCACGCCCTCCCATCGTGGCCAACTTAAAGCGAGATTGAGAAAGGAAGGTAGCATCCGACGAGCGCAAAGTCCTGCTCGGCGTGTAGGGAGATAGGCGAGATTTCACATATTTTGGTGCATTGCCATATAGCGCCTTATGCACAATGCACAATCCTTTGAATGCAACCCTTTGCCGAATCGGGAGCCAGTGTAGCTCCTGCATCAGTGGGGACGAATGTGCCGTCCTAGGTTTTTTGTAAATCAGCCTGGCAGCGTCATTCATTACCCCCTGTAGCTTATCCAGCAGCCGCTGGGGTAGCCCTATATACAAGGAGTTTCCGTAGTCCAGCCTAGCCAAAATTATGGCTGAGACCACGCGTCTCAAGGTGGAAAATGAGAGTAAAGCTGAAATTTTTCTCAGTTGTCGCATCAGGCCAATGCAGGTACCCACAACTGTCGAGACTTGTTTTCCCATGGAGAGCTTCTCATCCACGTACAAGCCCAAACTTTTCACTGCGGCCGCCGGTTTCGGTGGTACACCCAGCTCCATAGGCCAGAATTTCTCGTTCCAGGGGTTGCCCGTGATGGAAATGGGCAACACCTCCGTCTTGTCCGGGTTAATTTTTAAGGAGTTTTTAGACATCCAATTAACCGTGGCTTTAAGGATGTCCTGCAGCCTGGTAGACGCTCCTGGACCATCATCCAGCCGAATGATTATCTGGGTGTCATCGGCGTAGTTGTATACTAAGCAATCCATCCTGTTCAGGAGTGCAATTAGTGGCTGTAAGTAGGCATTAAAGAGTAAGAGCGACAGGGCGGAGCCCTGTGGGACCCCGCAGGTGATGGGTGCGGAGGTGGAAAGCAGGTCCCCCCACTGTACTCTTTGTGTCCTGCCCTGCAGGAAAGATGTAAGCCATGCAAGAGCAGAGCCCCTGATACCAAAAGATCTCAGCCGCGACAGAAGTTGTTCATGACACACGGTATCAAAGGCCGCGGAGAGATCTAATAGTACCAGGGCACTCGGTGTTTTTTTGTCAGCCCGACTCCTCAGTTCGTCCAGGATTGATAGCATCACTAGTTCCGTGCTATGATTAGCACGGAACCCTGCCTGATTAGCCTCCAGCAGGTTGTTGCACTCTAGATGTTTTGAGAGTACAGCCAACACATGCTGCTCGGCCACCTTAGCCAAAAAAGGCAGCTGTGAGATGGGACGGAAGTTCTTTAAACATTTTGTGTCCGACCCAGGTTTTCGAGATGATGGTTTTGAGCAGAGGTGTGATCATTGTGTGTTTTGCTTGTAGTGAGATGCTGGTTTTGAGCAGAGGTGTGATCCTTGTGTGTTTTGTTTGTAGTGAGATGATGGTTTGAGCAGAGGTGTGATCCTTGTATGTTTTACCTGTAATGAGATGATGGTTTGAGCAGAGGTGTGATCCTTGTGTGCTTTGCTTGTAGTGAGATGATGGTTTTGAGCAGAGGTGTGATCCTTGTGTGTTTTGTTTGTAGTAAGATGATGGTTTGGGCAGCGGTGTGATCATTGCGTGTTTTGCTTGTAGTGAGATGATGGTTTTGAGCAGAGGTGTGATCCTTGTGTGTTTTGTTTGTAGTGAGATGATGGTTTGAGCAGAGGTGTGATCCTTCTGTGTTTTGTTTGTAGTGAGATGATGGTTTGAGCAGAGGTGTGATACTTGTGTGCTTTGCTTGTAGTGAGATGATGGTTTTGAGCAGAGGTGTGATCATTGCGTGTTTTGCTTGTAGTGAGATGCTGGTTTGAGCAGAGGTGTGATCCTTGTGTGTTTTGTTTGTAGTGAGATGATGGTTTGAGCAGAGGTGTGATACTTGTGTGTTTTGTTTGTAGTGAGATAATGGTTTGAGCAGAGGTGTGATCCTTGTGTGTTTTGTTTGTAGTGAGATGATGGTTTGAGCAGAGGTGTGATACTTGTGTTCTTTGCTTGTAGTGAGATGATGGTTTTGAACAGATGTGTGATCCTTGTGTGTTTTGCTCGTAGTAACATGATGGTTTGAGCAGCAGTGTGATCCTTGTGTGTTTTGCTTGTAGTGAGATGCTGGTTTTGAGCAGATGTGTGATCCCTGTGAGTTTTGTTTTTAGTGAGAGTATTTTGAGCAGAGGTGTGATCCTTGTGTGCTTTGCTTGTAGTGAGATGATGGTTTGAGCAGAGGTGTGATCCTTGTGTGCTTTGCTTGTAGTGAGATGATGGTTTGAGCAGCGTTGTGATCATTGCGTGTTTTGCTTGTAGTGAGATGATGGTTTTGAGCAGAGGTGTGATCCTTGTGTGTTTTGTTTGTAGTGAGATGATGGTTTGAGCAGAGGTGTGATCCTTGTGTGTTTTGTTTGTAGTGAGATGATGGTTTGAGCAGAGGTGTGATACTTGTGTGCTTTGCTTGTAGTGAGATGATGGTTTTGAGCAGAGGTGTGATCGTTGCGTGTTTTGCTTGTAGTGAGCTGCTGGTTTTGAGCAGAGGTGTGATCCTTGTGTGTTTTGTTTGTAGTGAGATGATGGTTTGAGCAGAGGTGTGATCCTTGTATGTTTTGCCTGTAATGAGATGATGGTTTGAGCAGAGGTGTGATCCTTGTGTGCTTTGCTTGTAGTGAGATGATGGTTTTGAGCAGATGTGTGATCATTGTGTGTTTTGCTTGTAGTGAGATGATGGTTTTGAGCAGAGGTGTGATCCTTGTGTGTTTTGTTTGTAGTGAGATGATGGTTTTGAGCAGAGGTGTGATCCTGGTGTGTTTTGTTTGTAGTGAGATGATGGTTTGAGCAGAGGTGTGATACTTGTGTGCTTTGCTTGTAGTGAGATGATGGTTTGAGCAGAGGTGTGATCCTTGTGTGTTTTGTTTGTAGTGAGATGATGGTTTGAGCAGAGGTGTGATCCTTGTATGTTTTGCCTGTAATGAGATGATGGTTTGAGCAGAGGTGTGATCCTTGTGTGCTTTGCTTGTAGTGAGATGGTGGTTTTGAGCAGATGTGTGATCATTGTGTGTTTTGCTTGTAGTGAGATGATGGTTTTGAGCAGAGGTGTGATCCTTGTGTGTTTTGTTTGTAGTGAGATGATGGTTTTGAGCAGAGGTGTGATCCTTGTGTGTTTTGTTTGTAGTGAGATGATGGTTTGAGCAGAGGTGTGATACTTGTGTGCTTTGCTTGTAGTGAGATGATGGTTTGAGCAGAGGTGTGATCCTTGTGTGCTTTGCTTGTAATGAGATGATGGTTTGAGCCGAGGTGTGATCCTTGTGTGTTTTGCTTGTAGTGAGATGATGGTTTTGAGCAGCGGTGTGATCCTTGTGTGCTTTGCTTGTAATGAGATGATGGTTTGAGCCGAGGTGTGATCCTTGTGTGTTTTGCTTGTAGTAAGATGATGGTTTGAGCAGCGTTGTGATCATTGCGAGTTTGGCTTGTAGTGAGATGATGGTTTTGAGCAGAGGTGTGATCCTTGTGTGTTTTGTTTGTAGTGAGATGATGGTTTGAGCAGAGGTGTGATCCTTGTGTGTTTTGTTTGTAGTGAGATGATGGTTTGAGCAGAGGTGTGATCCTTGTGTGTTTTGTTTGTAGTGAGATGATGGTTTGAACAGATGTGTGATCCTTGTGTGCTTTGCTTGTAATGAGATGATGGTTTGAGCAGAGGTGTGATACTTGAGTGCTTTGCTTGTAGTCAGATGATGGTTTTGAGCAGAGGTGTGATCCTTGGGTGTTTTGCTTGTAGTGAGATTATTTTGAGCAGATGTGTGATCCTTTTGTGTTTTGCTTGTAGTGAGATGATGGTTTTTAACAGAGGTGTGATCCTTGTGTGTTTTGTTTTTAGTGAGATTATTTTGAGCAGATGTGTGATCCTTTTGTGTTTTGCTTGTAGTGAGATTATTTTGAGCAGATGTGTTACCCTTGCGTGCTCTGTTTGTAGTGAGATGATAGTTTTCAGCAGAGGTGTGATCCTTGTGTGATTTGCTTGTAGTGAGATGATGGTTTTTAACAGAGGTGTGATCCTTGCGTGTTTTGCTTGTAATGAGATGCTGGTTTTGAACAGAGGTGTGATCCCGGTGAGTTTTGTTTGCAGTTCAGTGCTGTGCTGCCGGTGAGCCCCCAGCGTGTCTGCGCGTTGCAGGTTTACAGCGCCTTCCCACTGATCCCCCGCGCTGTCTCCGCTCCACGCCTGGCTGCCCCCGGATCCGGAGCCGATGGAAGGCTGACCAGGCCCGGCCGGTGGAGCTCGTGAAATGGCTCATTTGATGAAGGCTGAAGAGTCGTTAATTACAGAGCGGCGGCATCAGCCAGACAGGGCCAGCGGGGCCAGGCGCGCGGATGCGCTCCAGAAATAGGCAAGGAGGGGGAGAGGCGCGCGGCGGGCGGAAGAGAGCGGGGGCTAATGGGAGCACAGCAGGGGGCAGGGCAGGGGACGAAAAACACAGGGTGACACCGAGAGACATGAGGACAGAGAAGAGGGAGGCGACCTACGAAGAACTGAGTAGAAAGAGGTGACAAGGGAGGCAGAGAGAAGGATGGAGAAAGGGAGAAAGAGGGCAAAAAAGAGCATAACTGAGAAAGATGCCGGCTGCACAGGTGAAGATGCCAAAGAAGAGAAGATGAAAGGGACTGCAGGCTTTTAAGTGGGATGAAATAAGTAGAGGGGGGCAGATTTAAAAGCCCCTTGCACCCCTTTTATGTAGCGCCGTTGCGTCACTTTTGTGACGCAAAAGATGCACCATGTTGCGGGGTACTTACAACGTGATGCATCTGGGAGAAGCGTCGTGTTGTAAAGCCCTGCGCCAGAAGGAGGTGTTCCTGCGCAGGGGGGACGTTCCGGAGCAGGAACCCCTCCTAAAAGTGGCTGAGTGAAATCTTGTAGCCCGTGCTGCGTCAAAACCCTGCGCCTGCTTGAAGCAGGCGTAAGGATTGACACAGCATTGTAAGAATAGGGCAACCCCCAAGCATTGCTGGAGCTGCGTCGCGCTTGCGACGCAACTCCGGCAATGAGACGCTTTTACAGCACAGATGCGTCACGCATCTGTGCCGTTTTTGGCCCATGGTGCGCCACATTGTAAATGTGGCGCATATATGGTGGCAGAGGCATGGCGCACAATAACTGGCGCATCCCTGCTGATATGCAGGGATGCGCCAGTTATTGTAAATCTGCCCCAGGATCTCTAAAAGGGGCGTGGCCTATGCCATTTAGGGCGTGGCTTAAACATATAACCTACATTTCTGTAATTCCCATAGTGTGCCAGCCCACCGGCATTTTGGTTCCTCTCAGCTTTCTGTTATTACTTTCATATATTTAAAAACAACTGACATACACCTAAAACCAGCCAGTACTATTGGCTTTGCCAGTGGGTGTTAGCTGTTTAACCCCTCCCATGCTCGCGACGGAACCGTTCCGTCACGAGCCTCGGGTGGGCTGTGCTGGTGACGGAACGGTTCCGTCACGGCCCGCTCGCCGCGCCTGCGTGGCGCGAATTCCGCGCCTGCGCTGACGTTCTAATGGGCGGGCGGGTCCGTGACGGAACCGTTCCGTCACAAGCACAGCTCCCCCGAGAGCCGTGACGGAGCGGTTCCGTCACGAGCACGGAACCGCCGCGTGGCCCTGCCTCCCCCTTAGCGCTGCGGCGGAATAGCCGCCGCAGCGAAGGGGTTAAGATAAACTAGTAACGATTTAGTGGTAAATAATTAATCTAAAAATGTTTCAATGCTGAGATTGTGAGAATGAGAAGTAAACTTTACCGAGGCCTGTGAAAGGGTCATGCTTTTAAGAGTCTCAATTACTCCTGTTATGTTCATTCTATGTTAGACATGTTTGCCCTTTTTTTCTCCATTTCTCATCCATTTGCATATCTTAAACCTCATCTCTTTCCTTTTCAGAATCCTCTTTGCTCTCTCCTGTTTGCACTTATTCACATCTTCACTTCACCATTCCCCACACACACAACGCACCCACTCACCTGTACGCACTGCATTTTCTTTTACTTTCATCTTGTCAATATTTTGAGAACTTTGTACCAGACAGAATCACCATTTCAAAAGGAATAAATGATCATTGATCTGCAGAGAGGCCAAGGATTGGACGAGTATATCCTTAACACATTTTGACCCACTGACAGTCACTGTGAGAAAAAACACTGCTTTCAGCCTCAGCTCTTTTTAATCATGGGCCTATAAACAAACATCTGGGGTGAGGCAATTCAAAGTATGCACTTTAAAAGAGTAATAAGATACACGAAAATACACCCTGGAAGTAGCTATCACTCTTGGGGAATGCTAGACAAATTATGACACGTGAAATATAAACAGGAAATACATCTCTGGCATGGATTACCCTGAGTTTTTTTTTTACATCAATTATTCAGAAATCAATCAGTGTTTTTGCCATTGAAGTTAAGGAAATGAATATAGGGCCCTTTAGGGACCCGTTTCAGGTTTCGTTTTAATTTACTACCAGGTCTGAGACCCAGGGGACCTGGCCCACTAAAGCCCTGAAAAGCATAAGAAAAACTAATAATGAGAAAGAGAGAGATTTATAGAAAAATAGAGATTAAATCGCGGGAGAAACGACATGGAGATAAAGATAGAGGAGGAAAGGATGGAAAAGAGAAAATGAACAAAAGGCTGAGAAAGAAAGAGAAGGTCATTGAAGGGGAAAGTGTGAATCTGAGAAAGATGGCAGGACGAAAAGAAGAGAAGGATAAGGAAAGGGGCAAAATTAGCATAGATCACAGTGGGGGGGGGAGGAGCACAGACAGAGTGTGGAGGAGAAGGAAAGAGCGACAGAATGGGAAAGATAAACACAAAGGGGCATATTACCAAGGCAGGCGAAATGAAATTATCTCTGCTTTTGCGGCCGTTTTCGTCCGCAAAGCGATGATAATTTCATCGCTCTATTAGCAAGTTGTCGCTAACATCAGTTAGCGACAGCTTTTAGGTGATAGCGAGCGGTTTGGGGCCCGCTTTGCATGTCAGCGATATTTATCGCTAATGACATGCAAAGTGGGCGTACCCAACATGTTAGCGACTGAAAGCAGTTGCTAACATCGCTATCGCCTATTATCAAGGCAGACGTAGCGATTCAAATATTCGCGCTAAGCGCGAATATCGCCAAATCGTAACGCCTGCTCAGACCACTTCTTAGCCTGTATATCCAATGGGAGGTGGATATTCAGGTTAAGTCCCTATTAGTGATAATGCCTGAATATCGCTGAATTTCTAGCGATATTCACGCATTTCGCCGCTATCGCCGGATATTTTATCGCTTTGGAGATAAACGTTGTTAATAGCACGTTATCTTTGCGATAAAATCCGGCGATAAATAAAATGTCGCTAAGCTTATTTAGCGATAAATATTGCTAGTTGTTGATAATATGCCCCAAAGAGTTGCTGAAAATGAGAAGGGGCGATATATAGATTAACAGAGAGAAAGAGAGGGGGTATAAACAGAAACTCAGAAAAAGGAGAAGATAGAAAGTCTTGGAAAGAGAGATTGAGAGAAAGAGAGACAGATTTAAAGGGAGACCCGAACATTGATCTGCAGCCCCTTGCAGTCTCTCGTCAAAGCCCGTTCATTGAGATTTCTGGAAAAGAGTCTTCCTCCAATAAGGGCTGTCCTGCATGCTGCTCCAGGTAGGTCTCAAACTGAGGTACATGTGACCATATCACAGGTCCTCCTTAAGATGGCTTCCAAGTGAGGCAAGGTGCACTTTCAAAACTGCCTGTTTAACCCCTTCCCTGCGGGGGTTTTTCGCCTCCTGTGTGGGGGGGAGGGGAGCAGCGCGGCGCGGCCGTGCTGGTGACGAGCTCAGCTCGTCATGAGGCACAGCGGAGCTGCACTCATGACGAGCTGAGCTCGTCACGGCCGCAACAAATTTTTCGAACGTTCAGCACAGCGGGGTAATCAGCCCCGCGTGCGAACGTTCCAACGGCCGTGACAAGCACAGCTCGTCATGAGTGCAGCTCAACCGTGCCTCATGACGAGCTGAGCTCGTCATTAGCACGCAACGGGTTAAACTTTAAAGGTGCTAAACCCAAACACCTCAAGATATGTCGCTCAGAAATTGATCACCTTTGGGGTCACCCGCATGGTGAGAAATAAATGCTACAGGATGCAGGGCAAACACTTTAATAACCAACATTGGCAAAGACAACGGATCTGGCGGTTTCTGCCAGTCTTTTGGCTTTGTCAGTGACTGTTTTGTCTCAGTTTTTTCAAATCTTTATTGTTGCTGAAGTTGCCAGGCCCTTTACAATTTAAAAGAAATGGGAAAAGCCACAATATTTTGGGCTTAAATAGCACACATTGTCACAGTACTCTCTGGCACAAAAGGGAACTACTTTGTATATGGATATGCTACTCGTGAAAGGGCAGAATGCTGTCACTCACAGTGAAGTTAGCCAATGGGTGAAGTCGGCAGACCCATTGCTGATGATGCAGTGGGCAGAATTAAACTGCGAATGATGTAATAGCAGATGACTGCGAATGACGTAATAGCAGATGAATGGATGAAGAGGGCTGGTATAAAGTCCCTATAGCTAAGTATGTTGTGCAGGTAATTTTTGTAAAATCAGAAGGTCTTGGCTAACGCCAGACCAAATAAGCATTGGCACAGCCAATAGGTCTTGCCTTTGAGACCTTTTGGCTTACCAATGTTTTTTACCTATTCTGTAACACATCCCATATCAGCCGCGGCCCGTGCAGGTAAGAGCGGTGGGCAGTAGAGCCGTTTCAGGGGGGATTTCGACAGAAGATGATGAGGGAAAATTAAAATAATAATACATTTTCCCTCGTCATCATCCGTCAAAATCCCCCTCCACCCGGCCCCACCGCCCCACTGCTCTTACCTGCACGGGCCGCCGCTGTACCCTGTTACTGTACAGCATGGCTAAATAGGAAAAACAAATATCCTGGGTGGGAGGAGCATGGAGGGCGCCGACTGGGCAAAGCAATGTGTGGGCTGGTGAAGAAATGGGTGACAGGGAACCAACAAAGAGGTTGGTGCAGAAGCAGCACAGAAGGCAGCAGTGGGGAGAAGATGCAACGGGGGAAAGAGCTGGAACCTGCGAGTGGCGGAAAGCAACACAGAGGGCGGTGGAGAGACGGAAGAAACGCGGAGGGCGGTGATGGAGTGATGAAGAATACAAGAAAGAGAGCAATGCAGAGAAGAAACTAGAGAAGCACAGCATGGATGGCAGTGGGGATTAGCACATGACTGCAGGGGAAGAGAAGCACAAGAGGTAGACAGCTGAAAAACACATGCACGCACATGTTTTGTACTAAATAAGCCCATGCTATATCTCGCAACAGTTAGCACGGGCACTGTTTCTAGGCTCGACCTAAAAAGTCCTCCATTGCCTGTTCCTTCTCTGGCCATGGGATTGTAGGTTTAAAATGGACTGCTGCCTGTATGAAGTCAATAGATACATTTGCTCTACAAACAAGCCAGCTGACCATCCCCATTTTTATGCCCACTTTCTGTATTTACTGTAGGTTGCATGTTTATTCTGAGGGCCAACTGCTGTAGCAGGAAATTCACACAATGCACCTTTGCCTGAGCACTATCTCAAACAAATGTATTCTTGGTTTTCAAGATACTGCAAGGGTCACCAGGTCAATTGTCAGCAGTGCCTGGTCAGAACCCAGTTGTTTCATAAATACACTCACTGTCCCCACCCTCAAGCCATAAATCTGATGAGAACACAGAGTCAGCTGGAACACATACTCTTAGCTTAATGGACAGCAACAGCAGCAACTCCCTCTAGGACACATCCCAAGGCAATTCAGAGGAAGTCTCACGAGAGACTAAGGGGGATATGTACAAGGAAGTGGCGGAGCGTGTCGTTAGCCTCCTTGGCTTAACGCTGCGCTCCGCCACTTCTGAAACGCAGGGCTGTACCATATTTACAAGAATGTGGTGCAGCCTTGCGTTTCCCCCTGCGATGGCGCACCATTGCACCAGAGTACAAGGGTGTTTGCGTGCAGGGGAGGATTGTTTATATGTAGGAAGGTGTCCATTCCTGCACATAAACAATCCTAAAATGCCATTCTGTCACTTTTACATGAAAGTGACAAAATTGCATTTTTAAAGGTTTATTTATGTACAGGAAGGGACACCTTCCTGTACATAAACAAACCTTGGCATTTTGCTTTTTCCATGTGTGCTAGACTAGGCGGAACATATGGAAAAAACAAAAACGAGGAGAAATAATGCATTTCTCCTTGTTTCGCCAACTTAAGACCAGGGTTTTCCTGGTCTTCATTTTAGCACTGCCTCCTATGTACGCCACCCTTGTACATAGGGGGCAGCGTCAAATACAGTGGGTGTTGCGGTGGCACGCCTACCACAACACCCACTGCTCACCCCTTTCCCGCTAACCATACCGTGAAAGGGGGCCTAATGTACAAGGCAGCGTTAAGCCCTGTTAAGTGGCTTAACGCTTCCTTGTACATAAGGCGCAGCCCCGATCGCCACCACAACGTCACTACTTGATACTTGATATTTCCTTATTTCCTTTAATGATTTTATTCTCCCACTACATTATGCTTCTCCAAAAACATACTTTTCAAAGTAAAATAACTGTTCTCTTTCAAAGGATGCAAATCTACATAAAGGTGTTCATTTTACCTTTATGATTAGGAACACATGTCTTATGAGGCGGTTGACACTGCTGCCTCACTCTGTATCCCGCATAATAATTTCTGTACAACGTGTGGTGTTATGTTGTATGTATCTTTTTTGACACTAAATCAATAGTGCAAGGTGCTCTGATGCTCCCTGGATTCTTGCTTGTGCTTTGCAAAACTTGGAAGAACAATATATAAAGCGATAGACTGAATTAAAAAGAGAGCGAAAGACAGAAAGGAGACTGGGAGACATGGAATGATAAGCCAAAAGAGACAGAGAGAAATAGGAACACAGAATGAGAGAGAGAAACAGAGAGAGAGAGAGAGAGAGAGAGAGAGAGAGAGAGAGAGAGAGAGAGAGAGAGAGAGAGAGAGAGAGAGAGAGAGAGAGAGAGAGAGAGAGAGAGAGAGAGAGAGAGAGAGAGAGAGAGAGAGAGAAAAGGAGAGAGCGAATGAGGGAGAGATACAGAGCAAGAAAGACAGAGAGGTGTCTTAGAGAATGTGGGGACTGAAAAATATATATATACACACATACACACACAATGCTTAATAAAGTTTTGTCTGCTTGATTAAAACCCTATATACAAATACCCATATGTGCATTAAAACGGCATCATCTGCCCGCATTTTTCTTCTGGTACATTTTATGCTTTCAAATAACTCTAATTACCTTGTTTTTGCATAGAAATGAGCATGCCTCTTATAGTAGGTATTAAATGTGTGCCTAACCTGACAGGCATGACATGTGGCGTATGTTTAACTTATACAGTCCAGGATTGCCCCCCCCCCGCCCCCGATAGAGACTGCAGCAGTTGACATACATTGTTTATACCCAAAAGCATTTTCTAAACCTCTCTATAAAACTACCCATATGTACATTAAAGCGGTAATATTTACATGGTCTGCTGTCCACATTATCTTTTGGTACATTTTATGCTTTCACTAGCAGCCCGTCCCGACGTTGTCCGGGTATGAATTGCTGCTGGCCAGTAGTATATTGTTCTGTAGGATTTCGTTTTGATAGCATTTCTTATCTGTGACTGGCCTGTGAAACGCTCCGATTCACAGTGCACTGCTGATGCACTTAAGAGTGCACGTTCAGTAGTGTGTGAACTCAAGTTTCCCTACTTTATTTTTCCTTGCAATATTATATAGCGCCAACTCGACAACATGGCATGAGCACAATTTACATTACAGAAGAACACATTTATTTGTGGTAGGCACGGGGAGACAAAGCGATTTGCCTGGAATCACAGGATGTTGAGCTGTTGCCGAGATTCGAACGTAGCTCCCCAGATCTAAAGTTCGCAATTCTAGAACTTGTGGCGGGAGGTGTGTCTAAAAGTGTATGTTGGTGCTGGCCATCAATGAGAGAGACTTGTGCATTTTTCAAATGGATGGTGAAAAAATATGAGTATGTTGCTGGAGATGTGGGCCGCCGTGACACCAATGTACTTACCGGGGAGGGTAAACACCCATTATTCCGCAGCTTTCTTTCCGCATACCATCACTCCGCATACTTTCATTACAAAAGTACCATGACTCCGCAATGCCATTATAACGCATGGCATTAAATTTTATATGCTTTTACCATGCTTACATTTAAAACAAAATTCGTTGTATATGCATGAATGGTAAAATCATGTTTTTTTTAATGTTTGGATAAGGTAAGTATGGGTATAGGGGTATATGTTTTGGGGTACTGAGGTATATGTTTTGAGCTGTTTGGGTATTTTAAGGGTTCAGATATAGTTTTGGGTTATGGGGTACAGGGGTAGTTTTAGGGTTTAGGGATAGGTATGGGTTTTGGGTACAGGGGTATTTTTAGGGTTCAGGGCTAGGTTTGGGTTTTGGGGTATAGGGGTATTTTTAGGGTTTAGGGGTAGGTTTGGGTTTTGGGGTACAGGGGTATTTTAAGGGTTCAGGGCTAGGTTTGGGTTTTGGGGTACAGGGGTATTTTTAGGGTTCAGGGCTAGGTTTGGGTTTTGGGGTACAGGGTTATTTTTAGGGTTCAGGGCTAGGTTTGGGTTTTGGGGTACAGGGGTATTTTTAGGGTTCAGGGGTAGGTTTGGGTTTTGGGGTACAGGGGTATTTTAAGGGTTATGGGCTAGGTATGGGGTTTGGGGTACAGGGGTATTTTAGGGTTCAGGGGTAGGTTTGGGTTTTGGGGTACAGTGGTATTTTTAGGGTTGAGGGCTAGGTTTGGGATTTGGGGTACAGGGGTATTTTTAGGGTGCAGGGGTAGGTTTGGGTTTTGAGGTACAGGGATATTTATAGGGTTCAGGGCTAGGTTTGGGTTTTGGGGTGGGTTATGATTATGGGGTGCAGGGGTATTCTAAGGGAGCAGGGTGGACACCCGGAGCTGGAATGTACAGAACCTGGGAACAAAAAACAATGAAATATTGGGCACAACGCTCGCTTTTTTTCCCACAATCCCACTCCCCGCACACGCCCACGCCCCCAGCACACACCCACAGTACACGATATGAGACATGGCATGAAGGGCGGAACGTACCACACGCCCCCAGCGTTTGTCACGCCCCCAGCACATCCCCACAGCACAACGCAGACACGCCCACAAGGGACTACTTTGCTGGCACGGTTCTTTTACCTTTTAAATGTATATGGTGGGCATCTGCATAGCCTATGTCCTTCTGCTGCAACTGCCCTTTCCAAGGCTGTATTGGGTGTTGTGATTGGTGCTGTGGTTCCTGAGATTACCCGCCTCAAAGGTTTGGGCTCTCTCTTTATTATATTAGTATGGATAGATACAATTGATTTCACAAGCACAGCGCAAGCGTTATGCAGTGATAAACTAAAAAGTGCAGACAATCAGGGGCGGCTGGTGACATTTGAAAGTGGTGCGGCGTAAACTAATTTGCATATTGCACCGCAGCGAGCGAGCCCGAACCACCTTGCATCCATCTATACATCATTCATGCATCCACCCACCCACCCACCCATCCTGCATCCATACATCATTCATTCATGCATCCACCCATCCATCCATCATGCATCCACCCATCCATCCATCATGCATCTACCCATCATGCATGCATCCATGCATCCATCCATACATCATTCATGCATCCACCCATCCATCCAACCACCCATCCTGCATCCATACATCATTCATTCATGCATCCACCCACCCACCCATCCTGCATCCATACATCATTCATTCATGCATCCACCCATCCATCCACCCACCCATCCTGCATCCATACATCATTCATTTGTGTATCCACCCATCCATCCATCATGCATCCACCCATCATGCATGCATCATGCATCCACCCAGTCCCTGTATTCCTGCACACTTTTACCGATTCCGAGTAACCACAGGCCTCTTTATTTATTTGTCTGAGTTGTCGAGGGACCTTCTTTTTCCCTGTTTATTCATTTATTTGTAGCCCGTCCCGTCCCGACGTTGTCCATGAGCAAAAGGCTGCTTCTGGGCCCCCGGCCGCCCCGACGTTAAGGCTGCTTCAGGGCCCCCTGCAATACTGACACCCGTCACAAATTGTCTGCTCCATTCCGCGCTCCAGGAAGTCCCTTACCTGTCGCCGCCGCTCTCTTCCGTGCTCCATCCGCCGAACGCCGTCTTTACTTTTCCTGCCCACGGCTGTACTCCTCACGCTGCTGATGATGTCAGCACGTTCGTGCACACGGCCGGCGCTACTTCCAAGGGACTATTTTTTTTGTAAGGTATATTTTTTAAAGAACGTATATTTTTGGGGGTTATATAGCCTATGTCACTCTGCAGACCCTGCCAATTCCAATGATGTATTGGGTGTTTGGATTGGTGCTGTGGTTCCCGAGTTTACCCGCCTCAAAGGTGCCCAGTTCTTACTTTATAATAGTAGTATAGATATGCCTCTAATGCAACTTATATATACATATATATGCACATGCCACGTATTGTTGCTATTAAATGTGCACCAGTCCTCGTGACAGGAATGACATGTGGTATTTTTTAATCTATACAGTCCAGGATTGTCCTCCATTGAGACTGTGGCAGTTGACATTCATTGTTCATATCAAAACAAAAGGAGAGGCAGGGTAGTAGGATACTCTTACACCCCAGTATCAATCTAGTAAACAAAACAAGAGTATTCCAAGGCAATTATAGAGACCATCAGAAAGGAGCAAAGAAACGACTTCACTTAAGGCGTTTTAAAGAAAGCCCTCACTCACCACCTAGTGATGACATGCTTCATCATCTGGCCCCACAGAGGGGACCTAGCATCCCCTCTGTGTGCTGCAACGCCAGATCTACTGCGGAGCGGGTTGGTGGGTAAGGACAGTGCTGTGCAAAGAGTATTAAGTGAGTGATGTGAGGTTTAAAAAAGTCTGTAGTGTATCAAAATTAATTTTATTAGGATCACTAAGGACTTATAAATAAAATGATGTGTAGGAAATATGTCCACAATTATTCAAGTGGTAGTTTCCTAAGTCAGTCGACATGTTTCAGCCACGAAACGGTGTAAATTTACCTGGCATTCTTCAGGACTTGGTGTAGATAAACCCTGGCGGTATGGACTCTCTAAGGTCCACCCTTACCTAGGGACGTGAAAGTGAAAATAAATAGTGAAAAAGTGCAAGAAAATTAGAAAGAAAAAGCTGTCTTTCTAATAACTCCTGGTTTAGGAGGCTTCCAATTTTACGGTTTCTGCACCTGTTAGGAAAAAAACAACAAGGACAAACAAAAAGACAGAACAAACAATCAGTTGTATTGATGATCGCCTATTAGCAGTCCATTGTGCTCCAGTTGGTGGTATCAGAGACATCCTGTGGTTGAATAACAGTATAGTTAACACCACCTTGGTCCCCAGAGTATAGAGCGTTATGAGTAGCTAGTGCTAAGTGCTATACGTGCTATGTACAACGCGTGATATTTACAGGGGGTCGTGGGTTTAAAAACGCTATCAACCTAAAATGTCGGCGCGATCAAAATCGTGCTGATAGTTAAAATAATGGTAATTTCTCACTTTGATAGTGTGATGGTTTCACACCATGGGTCACAGGAGGGGGGTGGAGGCGTAATTGGCACACCCTGCAATCGTCAGAAATAAAATAAAATGAAATCAGGCAATTGCGCGACTCAGATCGGTACTTAGCTCAGTGAAAGGCGGAAGATTTTCGGCTTGATGTACTCACGCCCTCGACGCTCGGCACCCGTGGTATACCTGTAGCGACCCTCTGCTGGACCCCGAAGATGTCCGCTCGAGGCAGCGAGGCCGTTAAGTAAACACTGCGTTATCCTGCTTCCGGGTGGGAGCGGTCGGTCTGCGTCAGTGCGTGAGGAAGGACCAATCAGTGCGCTCTGGCGTCATGTGCGTTCGCCCAATAGGCACCGGTGGCGTCGTTGTCAATGGCAACTCGTGATCCAAGCCATGCCGTGTGACTGCAGCGAGTTTCCGCATCTGTCTTACACACAGCAATGGCAATAGTTTCGGATTTAATCACGATGTTGTGACAAAGGAATCTGATACCAGTGCATTGACCAAGACTACACAAGACGCTATCAGACACACGTCAGGGTTCTGGATTTTCTGGAGGCAGAATGTAGGGGCGCATTGTCCATTATTAAATTACCTGCAGATTGTGTTTAGGGATAGAATATTAACAGTTACAATCTAGGCGTGATCCATAATAATGAGCCACCGTTCAGGATTAATTCAGGACAGAGTTCCAAGGAATATCATCATTCAGCCCCTGGAGGTGGGTCCCAAGTCTATAGACCCATCTTTGTTCTTTTTCGAACAGACGGCGATTGATGTTATTACCACTTCCAATGTGCTCTATTATTGTCCAGTGCATGTCGTTGGTAGTGTGGTTCTGTTCCCGGAAATGTCTACTCATTTTCGTGGTGGATTTTTTGCATCTGATATTCGAGCGATGCTCGCAGATTCTCTGTTTTACCTTCCTCCCAGTCATGCCCACGTATCGTAAATCACAGGGACACGTGATGAGATAAACCACATTGGTTGTGTTGCAATTCGTGTGTTCTCGTTGTGTCCAGGTTCTGCCTGGTTCAAGTTCCAATGTTTTTGTATGTGTGGTTAGATGGCAGACACTACAATTGGAGCATGGGTAATGACCCACCACTTTTGGGAGTCCCCAGACGTAAGTTACTGACCTTGGGGTTTCTGTAATTGTTGATCTCGGTCGTGTATGGATCAAGGCGTCTTTGACGCTTCTCCCTTTCTTAAAAGAAAACAAAGGTTTTTCCCAGGTTTTATTGGTGCTTGTTAGAATTCGCCAGTTCTTATTGATTGATTTTTTCATTAAATTAGACAAGGTGCTGTATGTTGTTACGCAAGTCAGAGGAATGTCTTTATCAACATGTGTCCTTTCCTCCAGAAGGGCCTCCCTTGGCTGATTGCGAGCTCTTTTGTAGCCCTTGTTAAGGGTTGAAGCCGGGTATCCTCTGGCCTTCAATTTGAGGGATAATTCTGCAGATTGTTCCTTAAAGTCATGTAACTCAGAACAATTACGTCTCAGACGTAAATATTGACCGTAAGGTAGGTTCTCTTTCAACGGTCGAGGATGGAAGCTGGTGTATTCAAGGAGATTGTTTTTTGCAGTCGGTTTGTGATAAGTTTTGGTTGTAAGTTTGGTTCCCGAAATCTGGATAGTGACATCCAGAAATGTTGCCTCAGTCTTACTGGTTGCATGAGTAAATTTCAGGTTGGGGTCAAGGTTATTGATCCAGAGTAGGAATGTCTGGAGATTTTTTTCATCACCTGTCCATAGGACCAGGACGTCGTCGATGTAACGGCGCCATATTCGTATCGACTGGAAAAAGGGGCTAGTAGTGGGTAGGATGTGTTTGGCCTCAAAGTCTGCTACATAAAGCCCAGCCACGCTCGGGGCAAAGGTACTGCCCATCGAGGTCCCGGTACATTGAAGATAGAGGTTGCCTTATATGAGAAGAAGTTTTCTTTGAGAGCCAAAGTTGCACACTGTAAAATGAAACTTTTTGAGGCTTGGTGGGTCCAGTTGACAGAGTCTAGAGCTGCTCCCAGGACCTTGATTGTGTCATCCTGGGGAATGCTGGTGTATAGGCTCTTGATGTCGAGTGTGACAAGGGTGACAGTATTTTCAGCAAAGCTTAGGCTCTCCAGTAGTTGGAGAAGACTCTTGGTGTCTTTAAGGTAAGTTGGCGTACTCTGTACCAGCGGCTTCAGGTAGAAATCGCAGAAGCGCGACAGAGGTTCGAGTAAGGAGCCAATTCCGGAGACGATTGGGCGTCCGGGTGGTGGCATCCGATTTTTATGAGTTTTGGGGAGGGTATAGAAGTAAGGGACAATGCTCTCATTGATGTTGAGGAAGTCTGCCTCGTTCTTTGAGATTAGTTTGTCCTCCTCCGCTCTCCTTACCAGCGCTGAGATCCGTAATTTGAGATCCTCGCTGGGATCGATCAGCAAGGGTTCGTAGTTTTTTCGATCATTGAGAAGTAACTTGCAGGCTTTGTCGTAGTCAGTAGTGTTCTGTATGACTAAGCCTGTTCTGTATGTTCATATCCAAAAACATTTTCTAAAAATAGCAATGTTGACTCAGCAGAGTAAATTAATAGCTTTTCCTCAACTAGGGCCATATGTAGCTAATCTACATTTACCGATTCTAAAATACCGAATTTTACCGATTCGGTATTTCAGAATCGGTAAATGGTATGTAGCAAACAATTCGGTAAATATTACCGAATCGGTACGATTCGGTATTTAAGAGTCGGTATTTACCGATTCGGTAATTCCCATTCATTCTTATGGCCCTGGAGGCCCATAGGAATGAATGGGAAGCCATTCACTATTACCCATTCGGTAAAAACCGAATAGGTAATAGGGAGCACATATTCAAGGGTGGCAGGGTGTCACATTGACACCCTGTTGTACCCCTGAATCATGCATGTGTGCACATGTGGCACACATACATGCCCTAAGGGCATGTATGTCTGCCACATGGCACTTTTAAAAAAGCACAAAATTGCTTTTTTAAAGGTTTTCAATATTTACCATCAACTTGTAGTTGGTAGTAAATAACGAATTTTGAATGCAAGAAGGCACTCACTTGGGTGCTTCCTACATAGCTTTTTGGATTAGGTAATTCATTCCTTAAGGAATCGGTAATTACCGAATCCTTTAACCTGCCTCCTACATCTCAAACCCTAAATATGGGTCGGTAACGGCCGAAATTCTGTAATTTCGGCTGTTATTGACCGGTATTGGGCTACCTACATATGGCCCCAAGTCTGCAAGTATTGTCCTTTATCTTTGAGAACTTTAACTTTCTGCCACATCCAAGTAAAGAAAGTCTTGATGTTTGTTAGACCTGTCAGCCTTAGGGTGGTCTTCCCCCAAACGTTTTGCCTTACTCCTCCTCCCATTTTTGCTGATCTCTTTTTTGTGTTGTGGTCTTAGGACACTCTTTACTTTAGCACTACTGACTACTGCTAAATCGTGTGTACTCACTACCTAAAGCTTGGTAGCAGTGGCTTGTACCCAATTGCCACATTTAATTCACTTGTAAGTCCCTAATAAAGTGCTACTGATTGTACCCAGGACCTTTAAAATAGATGCTACTACTGGGCCTGCAGCACTTATTGTGCCACACACGTAAGTAGCCCATCAAACATGTCTCAGGGCTTCCACTGCACTTATAGATGCAGAAACACATTAGCGCCTCAACAAAAGAGGCCAACTTCCACCTTAAGACCCTGCGAAAACTGAAACCCTTTCTGCCCGCACACGATTTCAAACAAGCAGTTCAAGCCCTAGTAATTCCTTGCGTGGAATATGGTGCAGTAACACTATGCGGCCTTCCTAGGTCATCGACTGCTCCTCTAAGAGCTACGATCAACTCAGCTGCAAGACTCATCACAGATTCTAAGAGAAACGCTCACATTTCCCCAGACCTGAGAGCACTCAAATGGCTACCGTTTGAAGCCAGAATTCACCAAAAAATTGCTTGCATGACACACAAGGCCCTCTACCACAACACCCCACAATACCTAGCTCAGAAACTGGTGCTCTCTGCGGGCAGCAGAGCCCCCAGGAGTGCCAAGACTCTTCTCCTACAAGCTCAACGATTTGCCAAGAAACAAACTTATAACCGGTCCTTCTCGGATATGGCTCCGAGGATATGGAACGCCTTACCCAGTGCAACAAGAATTAACCCTTCCACTGCCTCCTTCAAAAGAGAAGTGAAAGCCATCCTCATGGCTAAATTCACTTGAACTCTATGTCTATCCATCGTTATTCTTTTGTCCTATTATGTTGTTCTTCGTATATTATATCTTGCCTTCTAATTATGACCTTTAAAGCGCTCTGATACACGCAAGAGTCTTGTTCGCGCTATATAAAACCTTCAAAATAAATAAAATAAATAAATAAATCCTATTTGTGCAGTTTTAAACTACCATTTCGACCTGGCAGAATAAACCTTTTCTGAAAACAATAGAAGGCTTGTCAGGCACCTAATCCAGGATGCACTGTGTGTATATGTAAATCGTCTAATGAATTTCAAACTTTATCCATGTTTAAATCCATTTTATTTCAACTGTAATTCCAAGGTAATCCATCATTTTGAATGTTCATATTCCATGTTTAACACTAGTTTCACGAGTGCCTGCCAGGCTTAACTCATATGACACACAGAGATTCGTGATTTTGCATAATCCAATGTGTAAAATTCAATCCCAATGCATCTCGGGTACTTTTTGCCCTTCCTCAGAGGTAACTACAATATAATCAAAGTAAAACTTTGTGTTATAGATGTGCATTGCTTATACATTTTATAAATACACTGCAACTGTGCTAAACTTTATGCTCCCCATGCAGTAAGACACTTCATCCAGCGTCTTCCAAAAGGATAACCCGTGCTTAACCGGTGCACACATTCCGATCTTCTTGTGAAAAAAACATACATTGTACACCAGACATGCTCCTTAGCTCTTAACTGTTGTTAAAACCCGATGTTCTGTGTAGCCTATCCCTATTCTAACCCTCCTGCTTCAACTTAAACATGCAAAACGTGCCCAAAATGCATTAGGATTGAATTTTACACATTGGATTATACAAAATTATGAAGCTCTGTGTGTCATATGAGCAGGGTCGAACTGGGAACCAAAACCGGCCCGGGCAAAGTGCTTGGCCGGTCTCCCCCCACTTCCCCCCCCAGGGGTTGTGGGTGCCGCCGAGCTCTTTGCCAGGGCCGGTTTTCGGTCGATTTTGTTACAGGGCCGATTTTGCAGCTATGCTGCAAAATTGTCCCTGTAACAAAACAGGGCCCTAAGGGGCCCCCAACCGGCCCCCCTCCCGTGCGGCACACCGGGGGATTGCCCGGTGCCCGCTACGGCCAGTCCAGCCCTACATATGAGTAACGCCAGTTCCTGTCTTTTGGGTCAGATCATACTGAATCCGAGATCCTACGTTTGTTTGGAGCTCTTCCTTGATTATTAAGTTTCGTGCATTAATCGCTTTTACTGAGTCAAGAGTCTCCAGAACTTTTAATCCTGAAATGATGTTCTCCTACTACATGTCGACATCCATTTTTCTTTCTACATTGATTGGTTAATCTAGTGATAGCCCTGAAGAAGTCTGTGGTCTATACCACCAAAGACAAAACACGTGTTGGCGGCTAGATTCTCTTTGAAGAACATCTTCTGAATAAACTGAAGAGACGAAGATCATCTTCTTTCTGATTCATTTGAAGAACCTTTTTTTTTGATTGCTGCGACTAGCTCAGGATATAATTTGTTTTGTGTGCTACATATGAGTAAAGCCTGGCAGGCACTCGTGGACCTAGTGTTAAACATGGAATTATTAACATTCAAAATTATGGATTACCTTGGAATTACCGTTGAAATAAAATTGATTAAAACATGAATAAAGAGGTTTGTACCTCATTGGACAACTTACATACCTACGCAGTGCGTTCTGGATTGGGTGCCTGACGAGGCTTCTATTGTTTTAAGTGCTATTTCCTCGCACATGGATGGAGCGCCTACAAGGATAACACACACTTATTATTTCTTTGAACATCTAAAAAAATTATTGAGTAACATGGTGTGCATTCTACCATATTTAATGTGTTAAAAATAAACCTTTTGCCAGGTCTAAACTTGCCTTTTTTGGTTTTCCCTGCACAACCCTTGCGCTGTGCTTGCCAAATCTCTTGTATTCAATTTTTTTTAAAAGGGGCTTAGAACCCGCCCATTACTTACCTTTACTTACCATTGGCTGGCTCCCACTTGGCTCCTACGTCTTTTTACTTACTATTGGCTGGCTCCCACGAGACTTCCACATCACTTTACTTACCATTGGCTGGCTCCCAAGCAGCTCTCACATCACTCTTGCTTCCTTGCTGGTCAGTGCCTCCTCCTCTCCTCCTTTGTCGTGCTGTGGAGCCTGGACCAAGTACTGCTTCCAGTAGCCAGTGTCCTTCCACTGCAGGCTGCTGCAAGTTCTCATTTTATTAAATATCGGCATGCGTTGGTGGCGTGCACTATGCACATGTTTCCTCAGTATGACCCAGGGGATGGCGAGATTTCGGGAATGCACCACTGCACTATCAGAGTATAAGCCGAACAGTCCCTATTCATATTGCTGGAAAGTTGAAAACACGTTTTGCGGTGGTGGTGGCGGAGGCAGCCCTTTGATTGGACATTGAAATTTACCAAGGGTTCAGGTTGATCATGGGGTATGGTAACCTAGTAATGTGTTTGGTCCTTGTGTGCACCTTTCTTCTCTCCTCAGAAGACAAGCACTAACCAGCTTCGATGTACACAGTAAAAGCCTAGGTTTGTGCTGGACGAACTTGAAGATTGAGTATTCTCATGCAAGAGAGATGTCTAGAAAACCATGATGTGGCATGATCTAATCCAATGTCACAATTTCATAAATCTGCAATAGTCTACACTACTATATAATCAGTGCCAGTTTAAAAATGCGGGGGCCAGGTGCAATGTATATTTATACAAGGCACAGGGTGGAGGGCAAATTGCAATGCGAAAATTATATGAAACTAATAACTTTGTAATGTTTTGGGCTGTATGTTACACATCAGGGGAACAGCATGCACTAGTTCTCCCTGTGTTCTGTTAATTCATAGACTTCATAAACTCTGATTTATTTTCCTCTTGTAATATAATGACTCATGTACCCGCACACAATATTTATTGCACAGGTTAGTGTAGCAAGCTACGTTCATTCTTCCCATCCCCTGCTTTCTGCAACACCACCAAGCTGTTGTCAGTCAGTCTGCTTTTTATGGGCAAACAGCGCTGTGCTTGGAGATAAGCATTGGCAAAGCCACTAGGTTTTGGTTCTGCAAACTCTATTGGCTTTGGCAAGTTTTTTTTTACATGTTGCACAACAGTTGAGCTATTGCATGGTTACAAAAAAAAAGCACCATGACGCGGTCAGCGTTGACCACCTCATGGAGTTTATTTTCATTTTTACAGATTAGCCGCTGTGCAACATATAAAAAACATTGACAAAGCCAATAGATTTTGCATGGGCGAAACCTATAGACTTTGCCAATGCTTTTCAATACATGTAATTCACCCCTAGGGTAGGCTCTGCACAACCCAATGGCAGGGTGCCATGCATTTAAAAAGGTGGGCTTGTACTTTTAAGTTTTACATGTCCTGGTAGTGAAAACTCTTAAATTCGTTTTTCAATACTCCAAGGTCTACCTATTGCATAGGATAACATTAGGTTACCTTGTTACATTAAATAGCTGAACATTTTAAATTGGAAGCCTGTCGGGAGGTCAAGTTTAAAATCTAAAAGTCAAAATTCAGAAAATGCCACATTCAGAAGTTGGCACTTTCTTGTATCAACCATTTTGTGGCTGCAGCCTGAATCCTGGGTCACATGACTAGGTGTAGCTGGCAGTTGTTCTCTATGTATTCCTACCAGACAGTGAGACAAAGGGGGAATAGAGATTTGCAAATTGGGCCATTTCTGTCAGGATGAAGGGGTGGAGCTGTCACCTACAACTCTAGTACATCACAAAGGCTTCACCTCAGCACACTCACAAAGGGTTTCAAACTAGTCTTTTGTGCCCCAGACAAGCCGGGCCAGGGTAAGAAGTGAGGACGCTCCAGCTTATATTGAACCAACTAGACTAAACACAACTATGGTGCCCACCTCAATCTATGTCAAGGCTGACAAGTTATTCAGTGCTGGGCTTTAACCTACAAATCACTCTTATTGATCTGATTCAGTGGAATTGGACGAAAGCATATTTGACACAAGTGCTTTTTATAAACACAGTTGTTTTTTATCTGTTTTTCATCCGTAGTAGCGTGCATTAGATTCTGGTGCGTGTGCGGATCTCACGCCGCGTCTCACATGCTTTGCAGCAAATTATTCAGTGTCAATACAAACATCAAGCTTCTAACAACAGCACATGTCCTAGCTACAATATAACAATGTGCATCAGCAACACAAACTAGTGTTATGTTAATGACTCTCCTATGTGATGATAAAAATAGGAAGTAAAAACTACAACTCCAAGCCAGAGAGGCCAGCCTTCTCAATCAACATTCTGCAGGGCACAGGGGCAGTCCAGAGAAAATCTGCAGTCAACGCATGCTCAGCTAAACTAGACGAACCAACAACAAAGGTATCCATGTTTCTGGCTGGTTGCATGGACAACAAATCCCCCTGTATCCACCGCAATCCAATAGAGATTACTGCATCTTTATACTAACATCACCCGAGTGACACTGCATCCTGGCTGATATGCTCTGCTTGAATGTTTCTAGTATCATTCTTAACATCATCCTGTGCATAAACTAGGAGACAGGAGTGCAACGAGAAGCAGAATGCGAGCAAGCAGTAACATATGCCCGTTACGGGTTTGCTGACAACACACTAGATGTATGTTTACCTGCGAGTGGTACAAAACATGAAGGATGCAGTGCTGGGCGGTGTGTGCATGTTAAATACATATGCTGGATCTACGGGTACCTCTAAGTGATGCAATACATGGAGACTACAATACTGTACTGTATGTGTATGCTCAGGGCTGACTTTAGTGCTGGTGGTGCCCTGTGCGACAATGTCTGTTGGCGCCCCCCCAATGACCACCTCTGCCACGGATTCCCTCACCACCGCCCTTTAACAGTGCCCCTCAAGTCTCCAGAAGCACTGTCTCTCGGATTCATTTAGTTTTAAAGCACCACTCATACCAGTGTAAGGTGTCGGAGTACTTTACATTGCACAGAGACAATCATAGGTGTGTAAATCAGTGTATAGGAAATGTTACATCAGACAGTACTACTAGGTGTAGTGTAGGAGTAACATGTCATGGATACTGGTAGGCAATAGAGTTTAAGAGTCCTTATTCTGGAGAAGCACAAATTCAGAATTTAAAATGTAACACCATTGTTAGGGGTTCTCTTTAATAATAAGAATTGTTTTCCACCCAAATGAACCCTTTTGGCAATATTAGGATAATGAAAGACTGGGCAAAAAAACATATGACTCTAACATATACCTTGATGTTTACACACAGCTCTTTGATGACAGTTAATAGCTCAATGTTCTAGATTACCATTTTGACTTACAAAAGACAAGTAACAAAAGGAGCTCTCTTTTAGAAGCAGTAACCCACTGACCTATTTACATTACAAGCCCTTTGTTATCTGCATGGTACAGGATCTTAGCAGCAAGCATTTTAACCCGCTGCACTACCTTTGGATGAGTGAAAACTTCCACTAGACAAACCTCAGTCAGTTTCCAGGAACACAATAAATCACTGGCGTTATCTTGATGTTTTAATTGATGCCTACAAAAATTGCTGGAGACCAAGAATACTCCAGCAGGTTGGTGCTTTTAAAATGATAATATTACTTGTAAAAATGACGCCCTCACCCAAAGTCAGCGCCCGGTGCGGTGGCACCGATCGCACCGTCCTAGAGCCGGCCCTGTGTATGCTGAATACATGCAATGGGCTTATGTGTGTCTGTGAATGGTACAATATATGGCGGGCCCTGGTGGAGTGAGAGAGATCGACCCTGAAAGATTTGTGGATTGCTGCATTCCTGTAAGCTGTACACACACTGGGGAGGGGAGAAAGAGGCCTCCTGTGTACACTTCAAAGGGTGCTCTTTGATTCAGTGAGAGTTCACAAGGAAGAGGCCTGGACACATCTCAGGAAGGAGACGGTGGGTGCTGATACACGAATCATAAAGAGTAGGGCAGGGGACCTGGGCTAACCTTTTGTTGCACATATCAGTGTCTGACATCCAGGTGGGAACTCTGGACACTCCCTTGGGCTGGTTTGTGGCACTATCCGCTTTGGAGACATTCCTGCTAGGACAGGCTGCTCTTCAAGAGGAAGAGGGAGCAGAGTAGTGGGCACTTCAAAAGAAGCAGAACCCCAACATAAATCTTAAGTCTCAGCAGGGCCGGACTGGGAAACACAACCGACCCTGGCAAAGTGCTCAACCGCCCCCTCCCCCCGGAGGGGGTTGTGGGTGCCGCCGAGCTCTTTGCCAGGGCCGGTTTTAGGCCGATTTTGTTACAGGGCCGATTTTGCAGCTAAGCTGCAAAAACGGCCCTGTAACAAAAATGGCCCCCAGGGGCCCCAAACTGGCCCACCACCCGTGCGGCGCACCAGGGGATTGCCCGGTGCCCGCTACAGCCAGTCCGGCCCTGAGTCTCAGACCCTAATACACATTGGTGTTTGGAAATGGACTTTAAGAAGGAGAGGATGAGACCCCAAACACTGTCATCTTCCAAGCAGCCAGACGGGCTGAGAAGGGAAAGCTCTGCAAGACTTCTGCCTGTTACCAGGACTGGGAGCTAAGGCTTGCTAGTCTCCCTGCTGGTGACCGGACATCACCCAGGGAAACCAAGACCACCTGCCCTGTAGCCTGGAGCACCAGCGCCTGCCTGCTTGCCAAGACCAGTGTGCCTTGTAAGGAAGAGGAGATCATTGGAGGCAGTGAGGTCCATTGGGGAGTCCTGTTGAGTATACTCCCTGTGCGAGGAAATAGCTGCTGTACTGACCGGATCATTGCCTGTCTGCAGATCCAAGTCTATATATGTGGCAACCCTGTATTCCAGGAGGCCCGCCAGAAGAAGACTTCGGTGCGGAAAGGGGCAGCAGACCTCTGTGCTAGCGAATAGGTGACCTTATATGCCAGGAGAGACCATTAATAAAAAGACTGCAGTAAAGAAAGGGGCCGTAGCCTTATGAGGAAGTGAAGCAGCAACTCCATATGCCAGGAGGGGCTGCATGCAAAGTATCACCAGAGGGGGTCACCGGGAGCACCAATGACTGCGGCTTTGTTGGACTTGACCCTTTTTCCATGAATTCTTTCACTTTTGTGGGAATCAACATGTCATGTGGATGTATTTCAAATTTAAATGTTAAATGCTGTGCAATGGTGTATGCAGGTTTATTTTTACCATTGTGTAAAATGTCACTTTTAAAATGGACGCCATTTCTGTCTGCTTGTGCCGCCTGCCTGAGGTGGGTTGGCGGTCTAGTGTTTGAAGTGACAAGGTGCTGTACACTCCCCCCACAGTGACAGTTGAGACTGGAACTGCCAGGGACCTTCTAGAAGCTTCCAGCCCTTTCTGGTAGGTGGGAGGAGGGGTGTATCTGTAGAGCAGTAGAGATGCCATGAGCTCAGACTGAGCGTGGACTTGATTGAGAGGAGTCACTCTGCCAGGAGGTACTGCTGCAAGGGCCTGTGTGCTGGCCCCTGAGCCCATTTGTACCCCTCTGCTGTCCACAGGGCCAGTGAGAGCCTTTGCTGGAGTGAAGACTGATATGTCAGGAGGAGTGCCACTTTATGGGAGATGACTGCTTCTAGGAGTTGCTGTCCTGTACTGATGAGTGCCCACTGTCTGCTGATCTTGCCCAGCCTGGCCTGCCTGCTCTGCTGCCCTAGTGCCTTGTGAGCGCTATACTTCGACTGCCTGCACTCCAAGGAGGTGAGGAGCATGGGCGCTACTCCCACGGGTGGGACCCCGGGAACTGTGAGTCACCTAGCGCCTGGTGAGTGCCATATTTGGAGTGACTGTGCTGCTCTGCCTGCACTCTAGCGCCTGGTTGTCACTGTTTTCCTGATTACCAGAAGACGTACACTATTTTCTGTCCCTGAAGCTTCTAGTGGGACCTAGTGCTTCGCAAGCGCTATATTCAAGGTGCCAGGGGAAGAGGAGCCGACGCCTGCAGCGCTGTGCTGTCAAAGCGCTATATTTCAATTCCCCTGCATGTGTGCTGCATTGGGGTGCTGCCAGAGTGCCATATTCACATTGACTGTGCTCTGCTTGCTGCCAAGGCGCTACAACTGTGCCCAGGAGAAGAGGAGCTAACGTCTGCAGCGCTGGGATTCTAAAGCGCTACGAGGGAATCCCGGCATGTGGGATTCCCCCCTGCCTGCTTAGTTGACAGTGGGCAGCTTCAACATTGTGGGTCACTCTTAATTGAAGAGTCCAGAAGAGGGACTCCATTTTCCCCAGGCGCTGTGGCGCCAAAGGCTAACCTGCAAGGCTGATGGCACTTATAATGTGTACCGCTTTCCCTCAATGACTGCATGGCTGTTAATGTTTTATGCCCCCTCCGAATGTGACGTACGCTAATGTGGTGATCCTAGTGCATTTATGCTAATGTGTCAATGCTAACGCTTTTATGCTTATTGCATTGCTGCTAAGGTTTATGCTGATGTCCAATGCAGTGAGACTGATCTATGCACATTGTGATTAATGCCTAGTGACAGTATTGCCCCATGCTAATTGTGTTTCATGCGGGCATGCCTCATGTGAGATGCTGCATGCCAATGCGCTTCCCTAGTGCTGGCACAGATTGCTACTGTGTTGGTCATTATGACGTCTACATGGTGAGGGGACTTAGGCTGGTCTGGTATATAAGGTGTTCTTGTGGCTATGATAATGTCATGATGTTTACCTTTTATGCCTAATGCTTTGATGTTAAGGATGAAGCCTATAGGCGCACACATTCATGGCTAATGCTCAAGGTTCTTTTCCCCTAAGGCTACAGCGTTGGTGCTCTGTATACTGTGCCTAACCTGATGTCTCCATTCCAGGCCTACGGCAGTGGTGATTTATGCACATGGTTTCTGTCAAATGTGTTTTCATGCCTAACATCAGGTTATGATAGCAGAGGCTAGGCCTGCGCTATTGTGTTCATGCTAATGCTTTTATGCCCAATGTGGTTATGCCTTCACCCTGATGAGGCCACAGGTTTATGCCTAGTGCTAATGTGGTATACGTTTTAGGGGCAGGCCCATCGGGAAGCATTGCTAGGTTCATTATTCTACCATTAGGTATTGACTGATTACCTTTATTATTGCTGATGGACTTTACATTTACTGATTATACCTTGTGATGGTTCTGGCAGCGGCCCGATTGGCCATGCCTTGTAAGTAGTCCCCTGTATATGGCCACCTGGTGCTAGTTGGCACAGTGTTACAACTGTGATTGCCTTATGACGTGTTCTGCATAATACATATGCTGGTTTTTTTCACCTAACCTGGTGTGGTCTCTTTTTGTAGTGTGCCTGGTGTGTCGCCTGTGTGTGCTGCGCAGATGCTTTACACATTTCCTCCGGAGTTTGGCCCACCCGCTCTGCACCACGCTACCCGTTTCTAACAGGCTTGTTCTGTCCTGCTGGAGAAGAAAGGATGCCATGATTACTGATGCACTGTCACTCAGACGAGGGACCCAAGACAGGGTTGTCTTAGTAGCCCCTATTGACAGCCGAACAAACATTTATCCCACAGGAATAGCTGCAGAAAGCCTCTGGTCACTTCAGGCTCATGATCGTGAGTGAGAGGATTTGCATTCACTGAGTGCAGCCGACTGGGCTGCGTGTGGCCGACTTACCTGAACTTGGCTGCAGCTGCTGCGAGCGCCCGCGGACGGGGCACACTCAGGAACTCCGAATGCTTCACCCCTGCCAGTGCAGGTAAGACTGGTTTTGGACCAATGGGCCTAGGTGAAACTTCCTACTAGTAGAACTGCAGGAGTAGAACACTGTAGACTTTAACCGTGAGTCAAAGTGGACTCTTGAGAAGCTACTCACTCGCTGGGTCTTGACTTCCCATATCTCTCAACGAAAAATTATATCTCTATCGGTGTCTCGAAAAAGCTGCACGGCTCGTGCAGCCAGACAAATAGACATCACGACTGAGAATTCCTGAGCTCATCTATGGATATCAATAGAGAATTGATTGGATTGCAAGAAGCATAAATCACTTTCATCCGATAATAGCAGAAAATCTAATTTCCCATTTGGCACATTTGGAGAGTTCTAGCAGCCACCTTTATCTTTCAAAAGATTTTGTATTATGGTTTATTTGTAACTGTCCTTCTCTTAGGCAATTTTTCTTTGCAATGAAATAGACCTCGTTCCTTTGAGCATCGCGTTCATACGAGAGCATTGAGTCAGTCGTGATACCCCTAAATCATGGCCTACAAGGATCCTCAAACTGTGGTTCTTTGACTTCATGACAAATTTCTAATTTTCGTCCTCCTGTACAAATAATATAATTTTTCCTTTTCTTTCCTTTTTTTTTTTAAAGTGGACCCATTGGTACTCCGTAACCATAGAGACCACTAAGCATCCTTGAAACAGATGAAATGGTCTTTTGCAAAATAATTTTGCAGAAAGCACATTATAGGATTGAGGGCTGGAGGGCTCCAGGCATGATCCAGAGATTCTTCAGACAATCAACCCCACACTCATCTTCAATTACATGATACACCTCACTGAAGCTTAATAAAGAAATCACCCTTCTGTGCGTTTACTATTCAAACGCCCTCACTCTAATCGATGGAAGCATCACTTGAAGGGAACTGGAATCATTAAAGATGAACGACCTGCTGATAAACAGCACCATAAACCTCCACAGTAATACCAGGTTCCAAGTTAGGACACTTGTGAAGGGCAATCCAATAGTTCAGCACCAAAGGAGTCAGGGAGCCTCTTGTTTTAGAACACACTTTCTTTGGAGCTATGAGATAACTTATCTGTCAAAAGCAACTTGCTCATAAAGAAAGGGGCAAAAATAGCGTTGTATAAGTCTGAGCATTAATATGCCCTCTAAAGAATTGTACATAAATATCATTATAGAAAAAACATTCATTGTTATAACAGGGCCTGATTTAACCCTGGGCGCAGTGCTTTGCTCCGTCCACGGAGTGTACGTAGTGTTGCCTACTTCGCGATTCGCAAAGTAGGCATAGGAGGCAACACTACGCACACTCCGTGGACGGAGCGAAGTTGCCCGTGACCTGGCTCCCTCCCGCCCTCTTCTACATGCCTAATTTGATTTAAAATAGTGTAAAAGTAAATTAAAAGCACTTACCTGATATGCGGCGTCCCGGGGCTCCCTCTTCTGCTTTGCGCCGACTTCTTCCAGCCAAATGCGCATGTGCGGGCGCCCGCGCATGCGCATTTGGCTGGAATAAGTCGCTGCGAAGCAGAAGAGGGAGCCCCGAGACGCCGCATATCATCAGGTAAATGCTTTTAATTTACTTTTACACTATTTTAAATCAAATTAGGCATGTAGAAGAGGGCGGGAGGGAGGGGGCGGCACGTAGTGGGGCTACGCGAAGTGTGTGGGTGGGCGTAGCTTCTTGCCCACTTCACGAAGCTTCGCGTAGGCCCACTACGCACACTACGCCCACCCTTAGCCTGATTACGAGTACAGCGGTCCTGGGATCACCGTATCCACGTTGGCAGTCCGACCATCCGATTACAGGTTGTACTGGTGGGACCAACGCAAGACCGCCTCTAGTCTGCCACCTCTGCCAAGAGCTGCCAAGAGCTGAGCAGCAGCAGTGGGGAAAGTGGAGGACAATGATGTCCTCCATAGGCACCGCCATCTAATTACAACCTGCCGTTCTGCCGATAGTTACATAGCGAGGACGCCACCATAAAAAGGTTGGCATAAAGGCAGGTTTTGGGGGTGCAAATAAGTCTCTAGCGCGGGTGTGCCCTGGAGACATGTTCATGGTGACTCCTATGTTCATGGTGACTCCGATGTGTGCCCCCATGCCATCTGCACGCTTGTGCACACTGTTGCTCCTGCAAACCATGCTGCAGGAAAACAGTATGCCCATGACTATGTAGCAGCAAGACCACCAGCCCCGTGGTTAAGTTGTAATGCGCTGTTCAGGATGCCAACGGCTTGGCGGCGTTATTCTGACCACCGTCGCTGTGGGTTGGCGGTCTTTCCACCAGGGTCGTAATCAGGCCCATAATATTTTTTGTCTCTAGCTTTTTTTCTATAATAGGTAAGGACCACATGCTCTTTTTTGGCTTATTTTGTCTAATTTAGTTACTTTATTTAAATAACTAGTACCCAACCAAGCAGAACAGTAGTATTTATAATTCTTGCTTGATAGCACAGCGGTCTTCAGGCCTTATGTGACCGAAACAAGGGTTTCCAGGAGTACTACAGGGAGGTACTGTGGCTCCGCCCAGATGTTGGTTCATCTGAGGACAGCTTCTCATTTGTCAAAAGTTGTCTGCTTCCTCAGAAAGAGTGCTTATCCTCCAAACAGTTGTCATCATTCATTTATCCAGCTGCATCAGCCGGGCTCTTTATCACACAAAGCTATTGTGTTTGTCCTTTGGGTCACACACATGCCACTGTGATGGATGGAGCTTGCTGTTTAAGGTCACATGAGCATCATTGCATGCTATTAAACATCTTCTCCTAGATCAGGGTTCTCCAATGTCTGTCCTATAGGGCTGGATCCATGCCTGATATTTAAGATAACTACATTTATCTAAATATGGATATGATAGAAATTCTGACAAGGATCCGCCTTCCAGGGCCGGCTGTAGAGAACCCCGTCCTAGATAATTATGGTATTTATTCTTCTCTTATGCTCAATACAGAAGGGTTTAGTTGGTGATGCTGGCAAGCCAATAACCAGGCCTGCAAACTAGACCTGTTCATGTGTTAAATTAATATGCACACAAAGGTGGGTTTTGCTGAATAGAATCTCACCGTTTACAGTAGTAGGCAAAGATGCTAGTGTTGGTTCCCCCTCTCGGACAAACTGTGGGGATTGAAGAATTGCACTGTGATATTCCTTGTAAGGACCTCTTAGGAGACCTAGGCCCCCATTAGGATGACAGGCGGCGGTGAATGGGACCACCCGCCATAAGGGCGGGGGTCCCGTTGTACATATTAGGATGCGCCCGCCACAGTGGCGGGCGCTTCCCGCATTTTTAGCATTGCGACGGGCGGTGCTGAAAGCACTGCCCGCTGCAATGCTAAAAATGCACGTTGTGCATTTCAAATGCACAACATGACAGGCACCGTGAGGTGCCTGTCATGTTGTGTATTGAAATGCAGGGGGTTACCATAGGTACCCCCCATGTGCAACCCCACCCCCCAGAGTCCCTGGGGGCCCGCAACGGGCCCACGCAGGGGGACTCTGCATGCCTTTCCAAGGCATTTACAAATACCTATCCTAATATGGCTGGCGGTGTCTAATAGACACCGCCACCATATAAACCCTTTTCTGCCCCGGCCGCAAGGTGACTGGGGCGGAAAAGCGGCGGACGGTGTTTCCGTCCGCCGCGGTACCCCCCGCCATGCTAATATGGCGGGGGGTCATTCAGGGTAGAATGGCGGGTGGATCGCCCCCGCCAGGCCGGCGGTGGCTAGCGCCAGCCTGGCGGGGCGATCCGCCCGCCATCCTAATGGGCCCCCTAGTATTTTGCTTTGCCAATTATAATGTCATTTACATTCCTAATTTTGTGACTATATGCCTCATAGTTGCTTTGGTAAAAAGCGTGCACTCAATACACTAGCCCTGAGCTGGTTATGGTGACAAGCCAATCATAAAGGATACAGGCCTGATTGGTTCACCGTTTTATTGTAAAATGTTATGACAAAGGCAGTAGGCTTGGCTTTATTGTGAAATCAATGGATTTTTATTATGGTGTTACAGGCTGTAGACAGCTATTTCGTTACATAAAATCTCACAGATTACCATAGTAGGCAAGCGTTTTATTGTTCGTCATCTCCTCTGACAAACTCTGGGTGTAGAAGATTCTCACTGTGATAATCATTGTCAGGCCCTTTTGAAAGGGGTTGTATTTTGATTTTCTGGTTAAGTCATCAGGCCAATGTTAATGGCGAAAGGGCCTTATTGGTTCATTGGGAAATTTATATCAGATTCCATATGAGTAATCTGTTTATTATGGAAAGCTATGAGATAGGTAGTAGGATGGACTGATTTTTTGCGAGAAGCATGTGCTGAAGGCAATGGGCTTTTAATGGTGGACTGCTATTACCCCATTGTCTAAGCCAGTATACCATAGGGTTTTGCTGTTGGTGACCTACTCAAACAAACCATGGGGATTGAATATGTACAATGTGATAATCCTTATTAGGCCTTCTTTGGAGGGATTCCATATGTTTTTGACAACTGTAATTTTATATATATTTGTAGTTGTATTACTGTGTACCTAATGGTTGCCTTGTGGAATAGCGTTTGCTGAATACATAAGTTAAGAATTGGTTATATTGACAAGCCAATGATAAAGGTTGCACACGTGATGGCTTTGTTACACTGGATGGCACACTTTGTCGCCAGTTGGTAGTTATAGTTAGGACATTGTTTCCTTAGGAAAAGCATTTTTTGTTTTGCTAGCAACTTTTGCACCGTTTGATGAATTTTCACAAACATTTCAAAACAAGTTTGCCACTCACTTCAGCACTGTTTGGAAAGTTTGGGGTGATTCGGTAAAGCAGGAGCTGAGAAAATAGCGGGGATCCAAACTGCAGTTTACCATAGGGATTTTGAACTCGACTACAGCCCGAACCGATGAATGAAATTACACCAAATTTGGCAGAAAGCTAGATCTTGGTCCAGAAAGAGTGAGTTTTGAAATTTGGTGTAAATCTATTCAGTAGTTTTGGAGTTATTAAAGAAAAAAAGATTTATGTGTATCTAGGAATGCAGAGGGTCAGCGGATCCGACAGATCTCATGGTGAGATCTGATTGTCTGCCACCACTTCAACGAAAAAGTGGTGGCAGCCATCTTGGGACTCAGGACTTGGCCAAAGTCTGAACAAAAACGCAAAAAACCACACAAGGGGGTGGGTAGGAATACCCTGACCCCCATAGGCCTGGTGGTGGGGTCCCGCCTGGGGCCAAACATTTTTTTCCAAATTGTGCCCTGAATCCACAGAAAAATTTGAAAAAAAGGTACGATCTCACTGCGCTTGTTTTTTTTAACCCCCACCCAGGGGCAGGGCCAGGTCCCAGGGGGATTGGTTTTATTATTATGGGGGAGGGGGCCACGTGACCTCCCACTCTAGGGCCTGTCTAGAGTTAAAATGAGTGAGGGAGACACACAGCCCCCATTCGTGCGCCAATTTTGGCCCCAAGGACCCATATCCCCTTGGTTCCTATCAATACTAGTAATGGGGAGGGTGTTTACGCGGCTACCCTCCCGGAGACATTAATGGCCCTGGGGACCCAGTATTCCAGGGCCGGCTCCTGTTATGTCGCAGGGTGCCCACACCCAGGACATAGCGGTTTCCCTGACCATCCTGCCACAGGCAGGGAAACCTGTGTTTGCTCTTGCTTGTGTTAGCAGTTTCAAAGCTCTCGGCAAGCGAGAGCACACACGAAGCCCACTTTCAGCTGGCAGGAGCTTTAAAAAGGCTCCCGCCAGCTAGGAGTGGACTTCAGATCTCTTTCCCTGCCCATAGTAATAGGGAGAGGGAACCAGAACTGAATATTGCTCCTACTTCAGGGAGCAGCATTTTTAGCTGCTCCCCACGAGCTGGAGCAATGCTGGCTCCCGCTGGATACGAGGAGCTGGCTGAGGCCACGGGGGCATTGGGACTCTGCCTGCAACTCCCATGCAGGATATGATGGGTGCCTTGGGTAGGTAACAATGTGCCCACCCATAGTTGGTCAGCCAGCCTGGAGAGGGGGGGTTATCCCACTTCTTTACACTTTGGCCGGACCCCGTGGTTGATATTGTCCCGGGGAGGGGGGCTGCGTGCCCCCTCCTTTAAAATATGTCCAGGCCCTGGAGATGGGGTCCCCGGGGCTGAAATTGGCTCTGGTAGAGTGTCTGCTTCCGAAGGCAGAGCGCGGTGTGTGGTTGGCTGCATGCAGGGGGTTGGCCGCACGGGAGCTGGGGTGTTGGCTTCATGCAGGAGGTTAGGAAATAACATTAAAAAACTTGGAAATTCACAGAAAAAACAGTGCATGGCGGGGGACCGAGTTATAGTTCTGTTCATACATATGTCCCTCTGGTTGTTAAGGTACCCCCTACTATTGCGCAGGCCCCCAACGAGTGCACAATCTCAAACCACAATAAAAATTACTGTGATGGCATCTTCATAACCACCCAACAAAATTCCAACCAATCCCCTTTGAGAACCATTCCAAAGTACAATGACGTTCTAATGCTGAGGCCAGGAACATCATAGCAAGATTTCTAAGTGTCGTCCTATCTGAAGCCGAGTTGCTCACGAGCGACCTGGCCAATCAGTGATGGAGTTAAACCTTCGATAAACTTCTCAACTCCAGCTTTCTCGTCCACATTGAAGCGTAAGACTTGGTAATAAGAACCACAACTCTTGCCAGGATTCCATAAAGAACCAATCATATTACACTTCTGACTGGTGCAGCAAATCACAATGTACGAAATGAGATATTGGGATGGGGAAGATTGTAAACAAAGTGCATCCAATTCCATCATCTCTCCCGCTCTCACTGCTGCATTACTGGTGTGGTCCTCGATTTCTTCAGATAGCTCCTGTATGATGACAGGCTGACTAATGATCAATTGATTGAGTGGAGCGCGCGGTGGAAGGCGTGGTCCTGAAGACAGATATTGACTGCCACAAGCGGAGCGTCAGATTGCTGTCTACATAATTGGGTGCAGTGTCAAAAAACGCTTGTTCAAGCTGTGTGCCTTCGAAGACCTCTGCTCTGTGATGTGCTGGATTTCGTGAGTGGTGATTGGCTGTTTGTTGGGTCATGACCGCGGTATTGATTGTTTTCATAGGCCTGGGTGATTGCCTGCTCGTTATACATCAGCTCCAGCATCTAGGGGCATATTATCAAGGGGGTTTATCTCCGCTTTTTTGGCTTTAAAAGCCAAGAAAGCGGAGATAAAATTATCTCCCTATTACCTAGCTGTCGCTAACACCAGTTAGCGACAGCTAGTAGGAGATAGCGACCATCTTGGGCCCCACTTTGCATGTCAGTGATATTTATCACTAATGACATGCAAAGTGGGCGTACCAAGATGTTAGCGACTGGAAACAGTCGCTAACATCGCTATCTCCTATTACCAACTTATGGAGATATTCGCGCTAAGCGCGAATATCTCCAAAAGCTAACACCTGCCCTGAGCAGTTCTTAGCCATGTTATCCAATGGGAGGTGGATAACATGGCTAAGAGCATTTGCTCGGTAATGCATGAATATCGCTGACTTTTCAGCGATATTCATGCATTGCGGGCGATTTTTATCGCATTTGCGATAAACCTTGGTAATACCAAGGTTTATTTGCGATAAAAATCGCCGCAGCTCAGCGTTAAATTTTTGTCTCTAACCAAGCAATAGCGATAATTATCGCTATTGCTTGGTAATATGCCCCTTAGTTCTTCGGTTGCATAGAGACAAGTCCTGGAAGGAGGTGTGTTTGCTGGTATACACAAAAAATAGAAATTTCCCTTTTGATGTTATTTGCTACTCCTCAGAGGAATTGTGTGTATATTACAATGAACCAAAAAATGAGAACACAAATGTCCCTATGTATAGCAACACGTAGTCTAGATTTATAGCCTTAATATTGTTATTACTACTTGCATCTTTATCAAAACATCAGGCGATTTTAAAACATAGTTAAAAACATTTCATATTACATTTCATAGAACACATTTGTTCATAGTTTAATCATAAACATTTAGGAAAATGGTATCTTTTGCAATAGTTTCTTCAACAGTGATTAACGGTAATCACACACATGTTTTACATTTCCTAGTACATATCACAATATAAAAAGATTACAACATAATTTTTATAAAACTTAAAATAACTTTATCCTCTTGTCGACGCGTTTCGGTGTGTCATGTAGTTAGGACCCAACAAACTATAATCATAAAGTGCTCACTCTTATCAGCCAGATCAGTCTAAAAAATAAAAGATACATTCAGTTAGATGCAGAACGTGTGCTCAAAATCAACTTAACTTTTCTTTGGTCCAATGTATTACACTAAAATTAAGCGCTACTTTGTTGTTAATTAGAGCAGTCACTTGGATATATTTTTTTGGGTTCATTGCAATACACACACAATTCCTCTGAGGAGTAGCAAATAACATCAAAAGGGAAATTTCTATTTTTTATGATTACAGTAACCCGGTCCCTTTTGGTATAACCTGGGAAACTCTCTCTTTTTGAGACATTTGCTGGTATACACAACACCACACCGCTGGAATCTTTCCAGCTCCTATTTTAAGTTGCTTTATTCATTTGGGAAGCCTTTCTAGTTTCTATATCAGAACTAAACAAAAATCTGCGGTCGATAGAGTTGCGCAGATAGGGAAGATGTTCACAATAATGTTAAGCCTGGCAACATTTTGTGGACGTGGTGTAATTTTCTACATTTTGCGTTATGCTTGTTATACAAACTTCCCCGGGCTACGCCATTACGCCAATTGCGTAATGAAAATGGCGTACGTGTAAAAATCCTATCATGAGAGCTCACGCACAACAAGAAGACACATAATGCAAGCTGCTGTTTGCATCACTTGGGCTTTGCTTTGCACTCTTTTATAGTGAAAAATACATCCTCGCACCCGAAATAGAAGTGAGGGTGCCTTCTGTGCTAAAAAAAATAGCACAAAATACCGACTAGGAGTTTGCATAACATCATGTCGCTTTTTAGGAATTTTGTGTAATTTTCACAAAGGAAATTGCACAAATTTCGCACAGGCCTAAATACAATCTAGATACCAGGGCAGATGGTCACGTGTGTTACAAATGGCTTATCGATTAAGGAGGCTGTACTGAACATGCAATTACGAAGTTTGGGTTTAACATAAATATGACAGATATTCAGCCTGCAAAAGCAATGGTGGGAAAACAGGACATGGAGTTGAGTAGAAAGTATTAGGGGCATATCATCAAAGACCTTATCTCCCCTTTTTTGGCTTTAAAAGCCAGAAAAGCAGAGATCATGTTTTGGCCCTATTAACAAGAGGGCGCTAACATGCATAATCGCATGTTAGCACCCTTTTTCCCTACGCCTCCTTTGCATCTCTAATGAGATGCAAAGTGGTCGTTCCGTCCCAAAATAACTGGAGAAATGTCGCTAACCGACATTTCTTCAATTATCAATGGGCACGCTAACAAGCATAGCGATAAGAAAAGTAGCGCTAACCGCAGTTATTGCTACTTTCCTTATGCCTGCTTTTAGTTTGACTTAGCCATGATATCCAATGGAAGGTGGATATCATGGTTAAGTCTGCCGTGCCCTATCAACAACGTAGCGCCAAACGTTGTACGATTATCGCTGGAAACCCAGCGATAGTTGCACATTTGGCAGCTAACTCAGTTATTTTTATCGCTCTGGATATAAGCGTCGCTGATAGCGTGCTATCTCCACGATAAAAACAAGCGATAGCCGGCAATAATTATCCTAGCGCTAAGTGCGCTTAGCGATAATTATCGCCGGTTGTTGATGATATGACCCTTTGTGTTTTCTGTTCACTGTGTCACTTTAGTAAATATGTCAGCTTGAGTCGGGGTTCCTCAAGCTCGACTTTGTAAGGAATATTCTATACTGGGTGTGAATGAACTGTGATTTCGGAGAGGATTGTTAGGGGAGAGGCGGATCGGTCTGTTGTGTCTGGAGTTGCTTTTGGGTTCCAGTAAATTATTCACTTTTCCACTTTCATGTAAGAATTGTTCCTTCATGAATGCTTCAATCTGTATAGCTTGTGATCCAACCCTAAATAAGATAAGAAATTAATAAATGCAGGAGTATTTCTTCTGTAGGGGCAACGCAAAAAGCATTCCCAATCCAAGATGGCACCTCCTATTTCCAACATTTTTGATGCAGCCAAAAGTTGCCAGAAATTGGTGGTCTGCCCAGTGGCGGAAAAAAAAATGTAAGGGGACAGACGAACGATTGAGATTGAGGAGTGGGATATTAACGTGTTACTTGTGTTGGTCTCAAATAAACTATTGGTATTTGGCTCATAAACTATTCGAAGAAGGAAAGCAGAACCATTCCCTAATCCATAGACCGTTCTAGAGTAGGTGAATATAGGATTATAAATTCGTAAAGCTGTCCTTAGATTGTCACATGATTGTGTTGTTTGCCGGAACAACCCCTGACCTGGCCTCAAGCATGTTTATTCATGGCTTCTATTTGGGACTGAAGGGGCCAGTGCTTAATTTGAGCCAGTGGTTTCGGGTGCTCAACACCTGTACTTAATTGTCAACAATGGCACGTATGATAGTCTGCCACATAGTGGTGCTGTATGTCTAATTTAGAGATAAGCACAACAATTATTTATTAATTCAACACACATAAAAAATGACTAATACCTGCCTCCAAGCCCTTCTTTTAGCTGGAATAGTCTGGAATAGTCTGGTTGGTCACACTTGTAGGAGTGTGGTAGTTAGTAGTTGTGTTTGCACTGTCATTTGGCAGCGCTTGCAGGGTGGTGGTGCAACCTTCAGTGGCCTCCTAACAATGGACCTGGCTCTGTTTTTATACGAACTAAACGCTGTATGAAGCCCCCCACAACACTCCTCTGCAAGTAAGATCTGTAGCAGAATAAAGAAAGCAGCCTCCAGCCCCAGTATGACAAAAGCTACACAAACTGTAAATGAGAATTTTTCAGATTTGTATAAAATGGAATATTCACATATCCTACAATGAAACCACAGTTAAGCCCAGTTGGAGGATTGGACTGGACAGGCAACAGCCCCACAACTGGTGGAGGTGTAAGCTATGGGGGAAAAATATTTTCACTATGGAGAAAAAAACAGCACTATAAACACACTTTTAGCAAGCTTTTTTTAAATACATAATTGTACACTGTATACAATTCTGCATGTCTAACTGCTTATAATTGTGCCCATTCATACACACATGTTAGTGTTGCAGTTTTCCAGTGGTACTTTTTGATTTGTTTGACAATTAAAAAAAAAAAAGTGTACATCTATGCCTATGCTTGGATGTTAACCTACTGAAAAATATTTTCACTTTTTGGGGGGATTGGTCCCTCACTGATGTGCAGAATGGCCCTCAGGGATTCTGAACATGCTCCTTACCAGTGTTTCTGCACAGAACCGACCAGCTGCACAGATTTCAACTTGGCAACCCACACCAAACAGACCCAGATTAAGACCAAAACAATAAGGGCCAGATCATCCTTCGCTTTACGTAGATGATAATTGCTCCTGGGTATCTTTCCTTCTGAGGATTCTTGCTGTATATCCTGCACTAACATGCATGCGTACACACACGCACCACACATGCACGCTTGTATGGACACAAACCGGCACACCAACACAGAAATGTGAGCGAGCACACTCACATTCACACACACAAAACACACACAACACACCTACACACACACACACCTATGTTTTAGCAGATTTACACCATTGGGCATCACAGACCCACTGATGCTATCAATGTACCACTTGGAGGTCAATGACACTAGGAAAGAGAACCAGGGAACTGAAACACACACTAATACTTGTGTGTCCTACCTCCACTGCTAATGTTCCAATACTTCTGCCCCACTGACTTAGCCCATAACTGTCTTTTAGTGGTGCCTGGGTTGCCACTAGGGTTTGGCAGAAGATTCTGCTTCGCTGGTAGAGTTCACAGAGTTTTGTCCACTCGGGGGTACAGAAATATTGCGGAGTTCCAGCAAAACTCCACACAGCTTGTCAACATTAAGTTGGTGAGCCTTGGCGAGAATTTTCGTCCGTTAGTGTGATTTTCAGGTGCTAGAACACCTCTCTACGAGATTTTCTCAACATGGGCGGTCACGGCAGGTCATGACTGTGTGCGTGCGTTGAGGAAGCTGCCGCTCGAGTAGAAAATCTACTTGAGAGGCAGAAAGAACCACCGCCCATTTCCGCCACCATGTAGTGCCCGTTGCGCTGATTTTACAGTGCCGAACAAGCTCCCAGCACCAAAAATCAGTGCAAGCAGCAGGAAACGACTAATTCCGCCGGTTCACGGAACCCTGCGGAATCTCGCTGAGTTTTTAGGTAACTCCATGGAATTCTGCTGAGTAAAACTCTGCGAGCTCAGCCCAACATAGTTGCCACAACCCTTCCTCCTGCAAATCCTCAGCCAGGACTTGAGTGCACTAATATGGCATGTAGATTACATCACTTTGTCCAACCACTAATCCAGTTAAATCAAAACTGACCGTTATTGCTGGCTAACCAAATCTGGTTTGTGCCTTAGACTGCTCACAAATGACATTAGTGGTGCCCCGGAGGCCAGGGCATGGGTGTTTAAAAACAAGAAATAGCAGCACCCCATCAACGTAAAAATAATTGATTGCCAAACTTGATTCTTAACAACCACAAAAGAAGATATATTCCTTTGGACAGTCAACTTGACCTAACGTTAACCACAACAGCTACAACTGTGCTGGTGATTCGCAAATCATATTAAAGCTTGAAAATCTATTGGAGTGTGTCTTGTACTTTTTGGCAATGAATACATGCAATGAGCACGTGATGGTATTGAATAGGGGGATGGGGAACTCGCGTTACATAAATGCTCCTCATGATTCTGCGGTGTTCTGTGAATGGGTGGAATTATGTACGTCAGGCTGATTTTTAGTTCCGGAAGCTTGTCAGGCACTGAAAAATTGGTCCACCCGGCACCACATGGCATGCTAGAGGGCGTTGCTTCTCAAGTTGATTTTGCTGCTGCTCGAGTAGATTTGCTGCTCGAGCTGTAGTTTTCTGACTGCAAACGGTCAGGACTGCCGCTTTGGGGAAATCTCGTCGGGCGCCCTCGTAGCGACTGAAAATCGTGCAAGGGGATGCCAAATCTCACACAAGAGAAAAAACTCTGGTTGTCAGAATTTGGCGGGAACACAAAACTCTGCCAACTCTACCGGCAGAGGGGAATTTATCGCCCACCCCTAGTATTGAAGCATCTCAAGGTAAACACGTCAAAGACCGAGATACTGGCATGCAGCAAATGGATCAAGTATCCACCTTTAATGATCTGTCCACAGGATCTAGATCCACCTCCATGTAACTTTATGGAAGTGAGAAATTTAGGGGAGATTATGGAGGCCAATATCACCCAAATATCACGTGTGAGCCAGGCTAGAAGATGGTAGCTTTACCTGAGCATCTGAGTGGCCGTAGATCCGCTCCTTGGAAATAGGAATCAATGGAGGTCATGGCAGCCACTTTTGAGGAAAGGAATGGCCCCGTTTTACTGGAGACTGCAAAGCTATACCCTGCTCTCTTGCCCCACAAGACAATGGTTCAGGACTTCTGAAGCCATGTTGAAGTGCCGCCCAGAAGGGTGCAACATTTACGGTGACACGGGGAGAGGGGTGGAGCGCAAAAATGCCTGTGGGTGCTGCAGCATGACAGGAGCTTCAGCAGATGTGGCCTGATCCCTGTCGGGTGGGGGAGTTGGTTATCACACAGCGGACGGTGGAAGAGCGAGGCACAAGAATAGAAGAATCAGGATCTCTGTGCAGGTGTGCCAGGACCACAACCCTCAAGCTTTAAGATCTCATGACTGGGTTAAAGGCTGTGCTGGTTTGAGATCCTTGTGACTCCCTTGGTGGGGACAAGCATACAGAACTAAGGGGCATATTAGCAAGGAAGTGCGATATTTATCGCAAAACACGCTTAGCGCGTTTATTGTTATCGCTGCCTATCGCTGGATATGTTAGCGGAGAGAACATGCTATTAGCAACGTTTATCTCCATTGTGCTAATATATTCAGCGATAGAGGCAAAATGCCTGAATATTGCTGGAAATCCAGCGATATTCACGCATTAACGCCAATGGGGACTTAACCTGACAATCCACCTCCCATTGGATAAACAGGTAAGTCATGTTTTTAGCAGGCATTAGATTTTAGCGATTTTTTTATCGCGTCGCCTGCCTTGCTAATAGGCGATAGCTGTGTCAGCGACTACTTTCAGTCGCTAACAGTTTGGGTACGCCCACTTTGCAAGTTATTAGCGATAAATATCGCTGACATGCAAAGCGGGCCCCAAACCGGTTGCTATCGCCTGAAAGCTGTCGCTAACTGCTGTTAGCAACAGCTTGCAGATAGGGCGATAAAAATATCGCCACTTTAGCAGCAAAAAGTGCTGCTAAAGCGGCGATATGGCCTTGCTAATATGCCCCTGAATTCTATGAACAGCTGGCAAGTGAATATGTGGAACTAGCTGGAGAGCCAGACAGCGCACTGTCCCAAAACCCAAAGCTCAAAGATGCAGAGGTGGCTGCAATCGTCAAGGTGTGCACTCTGGTCCCCAGGAGACCCATGGGAACTCAGGTCAGTGGTTCCACATGAGCTCCGTACACTCGCTGCACAATATGTTGACACTAAAACTAGCGAGGCTGCAAACGCTGCTAAAGGATGAAGTCTAAGATGGAGGCATTCACTGGGAGAGTAGTGTCAGTGGACCAAAATGTGCAGGTGATGAAGGAGCCAACAGGAACTCTGCTCCACTTTGGATCCTTCCATGGGAGGACTGACCATCTTTGAGGACTGTACAGTATGCACCTTGATTGGTTTGAAATCACAGTTGGGGCCCTTTAACTCTTTCCGTGCTCATGACGGCCCCATGCCGTCATGAGTCACGGGCGGCGTGTGCTCATGACGGCGTGGAGCCGTCATGCAACTGCCGCTACGCCCACGTAGCAATAATGCCCCGCTTGTGCGGGCGAATTAGTGAGTGGGCGGGGTCATGACGGCTCCACGCCGTCATGAGCACACGCCACCCATGGCTCATGATGGCGTAGAGCTGTCATAAGTACGGGAGCGCCACACCCATCCCCTAGCCACGCCCATGCCGCAGCGGAATTCAAGCTGCGGCGAAAAGGTTAAGAAGCATCCATGAGTGCACAGCTGTGTATAGTGGGCTTGTCACCTTGATGATTCAATCACGGTCATTCACCTGGGCCTTGATTCACAGTTGTGGAGGGGTCTCCACACTGCAATTTCCCATTGCGGAGATCCCCCCACAAGTGTGGAGCTCCCACCGCAATCGCTGATCCCCGCCCCGAGCATGGAGGCTCTTTGTGAATCAGGTCCACGGTGTCTTCACTGCTGGGTGATCTGCCAGAGGACCACACAGGTTCAGGAGCTCCATTGATGAACAAAATATTCATGCTGCCGGAGAAGGCTCCGGTGAGAAGAAGATGGGAGAAACGAGTTGCTTGTACTCATAGATATTGGATGTAAGGGCGCAAAGGGTGCTGCAGCACTCCGAAAATATCTATGCTGGAGGTCAGAAGGTGAATGAGCAGTAAAGATGCCTTTAATTTTTGTTTTTATCTTGTTACATTTCTGTGAGTTCAAAGACAGATGTCAGGCTATGGCCCAGATGCATCAAGCTAAAAACCGCTCGCAAAGGGGCAGATTCTCAGAATCTGTCCCTTTGCGACTGGTATTTTTGCATTTGGGATGCATCATCCCAAATGCAAAAATCGCAGTTTAAGAAATCGCAAAATTGCGATTACTTAAATTGCTAATGCATTTAAGGAATCTCAAATTGAGATTCCTTAAATGCAATGCATTAAAGTAAAAAGAATTTGCGATTTCGCTAATAGGGGGTGCAAATTACCATGAAGTTGAACTTCATGGTAATTTGCAAAAACTTTGAAAAATGCACTAAAGTGCATTTTTCAAAGTTCCATTTCACACACAAACATGCCCTTAGGGCATGTGTGTGTGCAAGATGTACCCATATGCAGATTTCAGGGTTGCAACAGGGTGGCCTTTTGACACCCTGGCACCCTTGAAATTGCAATCTCAATTTGCGATTCTCTAATTGAGAATCGCAAATTGAGATTGTCTTCCCATTCATTCCTATGGGCCTCTAGGCCTCTAGGGTATTCCTTGTGAGTCGCAATTAAGGAATTTTAAGAAATCGCTTTTTTATAAGCGAGATCTTCATGCATAGCATTTTGCTATTCCTTATTAGTGAATCCTTATTTTTCGCTAATAAGGAATCGCAAAATGGGTGCTTGATGCATCTGAGGGTATGTCTTCTGACAAATTGCTGCTTATTCTTTTAACATGGCAATGGTGTTTACTTTCCTTTATCTGGAGCAAAGTAGGAGGAATTATTTAAAGGTAACTGTGCGGCAACCGTGGTGGGTACAGGTAGTTTGTAAGAAAAAGATGTGGCATGTTAGTTTTTTTCCAGACTAAGCTGGTGGCAGACACTGCAGACTGACTTTTCTGTTGGGTTGAGTTTGGTTTTCTATCTGCTGTGTGACTGTGCTGTAGTAGGCATTTTCTTTTCCCTCCGTATCCAGGTAGACGATTTTTAAGTAAGATTTTGTGTTCCTCCTATTTATCTTTAAAACTTATTCATAAGGCACTGGAGATAATTGGACAATGCCTACGTGTAGGCCAATCAGACCCTGCTGCTCGTCCATCTACCACGCGAACACTTATCACTTTTACACAGGCAACTGGCGAAGAGACTCATGGAATCCATGGCCCTGGGGGGGAACATCCTTTACAATGAAACTTTTAACACGCAGTACCTTTACAACGCAGGTATTACAACGCAAGTCGTTACAACGACTTGCGCTGGAGGGCGCTGTAGGATAGGGAATAGTTTAATTTACTATCCAAAACCTTCTCAACTATCCACGGGGACTGGAGTTGGAATAGTAAATTAAACTATTCCACTATCCAGCGCCCCCCAACGCAAGTCATTGTAACGACTTGCGTTGTAATACTTGCGTTGTAAAGGCATGCGTGGTATAAGCATGCGTTGTAATGACATACATCCGCACTGGGCCACTCTTCACTCCACATAAACCTTGCACCTCTTTTATTCCAACTGCATTTATATAGCACCTACTACCTGTGAAGAGGCCTGGAGGCACTCTATTGTGAGTTCCACGCTACTCCAGAGCCCAAAGTTAGTGGTCAATTAAATAGTTTTTTGGTTACTGGGCTTAGTCTTTCATGCATTACCCCTGTTTGTTTGTGGCCTCTCGCCAAAGAGGACCACTAAGCTCTGTGCCTTTCGTTTGACTATCCCACGCTGAAAAAATTGTGAATTGGCAAATCTCTGGAAATCTATTCTACCCAGTATTAGAAGAACTGACAATCACCTAGAATTCTGTAGGGCACTAAAATCTCGGCTACTCTCCTCCAGTGATTTACAAAAAGGGTAGTTATGTGTCACAGCATCTATTCTCACACTCTTTGACATATCCCATGCATATGTGCAGCGATGTTCACCACATGAGCTAGCTAGCGCCTAGACACCTTTGAGTAGTAAAGCGCTTTACAAATCTAAGTTTCATTTAATTTCATGTTTGTAGCAGATCTTTAACCCTCTGTCACATCCCCCAACACCTCTGCTATAGGTAGGGCTTTAAGGGGGATGAAAAAACGTGGGGGTCTCCCAAAGGGGTGTGGCCAATGTAATTAGGGGCATGGCCTAACACGTAAGCTAAAAATCTGTGCTTAGCATAGTGTGCCGCTGGACTTGTATTTTGTTGTTTCTTTCATTGCATCCAGATATATGATGCAGCAAGTAATATCATACCTACAACAAGTCAGGACTATTGGCTTTGTCAATGGTTGTTAGTTGCATACGATAAAGAAGCAGCAACTATGGCTTTTAAATACTATTGAAAAAGCTTTCACTTAAAGCCCTGGTGACACCACGACTATGCTGCTGCCCCTGAGTTTCAAGGGAAATCCAGAAGTGAATATGACTCTCTTTAAAGGATTTCCCTTCCCCTGGAAGGCTCACCCGGCATGATGTCTTGCTGTAACTTCTCCACTAGTGAGAAGTGAGCGGTGTGAGCAGCGCACATCGATGTGCCTGTCACTGCAGTCCAGAGAAAAACGGACCGCCTGTGCCAGGGCACAAAACACAGCCCGATAGAGATCCCTTTAGAGGCCCCCTTCCAACAAGCATTGAAAATGCAATAGGTCTCGCAATAGAAGAGTTTGACATTTTTCGTTTTGCATATGGATGAGTGGCGTTGCGTGGATGAGTGGCGTTGCGTGGATGAGTGGCGTTGCGTGGGTGAGTGGCGTTGCGTGGGTGAGTGGCGTTGCGTGGGTGAGTGGCGTTGCGTGGGTGAGCGGCGTTGCGTGGATGAGCGGCGTTGCGTGGCTGAGCGGCGTTGCGTGGCTGAGCGGCGTTGCATGGCTGAGTGGCGTTGCGTGGCTGAGTGGCGTTGCGTGGCTGAGTGGCGTTGCGTGGGTGAGTGGCGTTGCGTGGGTGAGTGGCGTTGCGTGGGTGAGTGGCGTTGCGTGTGTGTGTGGCGTTGCGTGTGTGTGTGGCGTTGCGTGTGTGTGTGGCGTTGCGTGTGTGTGTGTGTGGCGTTGCGTGTGTGTGTGTGTGGCGTTGCGTGTGTGTGTGGCGTTGCGTGTGTGTGTGGCGTTGCATGGGTGAGTGGCGTTGCGTGGGTGAGTGGCGTTGCGTGGGTGAGTGGCGTTGCGTGGGTGAGTGGCGTTGCGTGGGTGAGTGGCGTTGCGTGGGTGAGTGGCGTTGCGTGGGTGAGTGGCGTTGCGTGGGTGAGTGGCGTTGCGTGTGTGAGTGGCGTTGCGTGTGTGAGTGGCGTTGCGTGTGTGAGTGGCGTTGCGTGTGTGAGTGACGTTGCATGTGTGAGTGGCGTTGCATGTGTGAGTGGCGTTGCGTGTGTGTGTGGCGTTGCGTGTGTGTGTGGCGTTGCGTGTGTGTGTGGCGTTGCGTGTGTGTGTGGCGTTGCGTGGCTGAGTGGCGTTGCGTGGCTGAGTGGCGTTGCGTGGGTGAGTGGCGTTGCGTGGGTGAGTGGCGTTGCGTGGGTGAGTGGCGTTGCGTGGGTGAGTGGCGTTGCGTGGGTGAGTGGCGTTGCGTGGGTGAGTGGCGTTGCGTGTGTGAGTGGCGTTGCGTGTGTGAGTGGCGTTGCATGTGTGAGTGGCATTGCATGTGTGAGTGGCGTTGCATGTGTGAGTGGCGTTGCATGTGTGAGTGGCGTTGCATGTGTGTGTGGCATTGCGTGTGTGTGTGGCGTTGCGTGTGTGTGTGGCGTTGCGTGTGTGTGTGGCGTTGCGTGTGTGAGTGGCGTTGCGTGTGTGAGTGGCGTTGCGTGTGTGAGTGGCGTTGCGTGTGTGAGTGGCGTTGCGTGGCTGAGTGGCGTTGCGTGGCTGAGTGGCGTTGCGTGGCTGAGTGGCGTTGCGTGGCTGAGTGGCGTTGCGTGGGTGAGTGGCGTTGCGTGGTTGAGTGGCGTTGCGTGTGTGAGTGGCGTTGCGTGGTTGAGTGGCTTTGCGTGGTTGAGTGGCGTTGCATGTGTGAGTGGCGTTGCATGTGTGAGTGGCGTTGCATGTGTGTGTGGCGTTGCATGTGTGTGTGGCGTTGCGTGTGTGTGTGGCGTTGCGTGTGTGTGTGGCGTTGCGTGTGTGAGTGGCGTTGCGTGTGTGAGTGGCGTTGCGTGTGTGAGTGGCGTTGCGTGTGTGAGTGGTGTTGCGTGGGTGAGTGGCGTTGCGTGGGTGAGTGGCGTTGCGTGGGTGAGTGGCGTTGCGTGGGTGAGTGGCGTTGCATGGGTGAGTGGCGTTGCGTGGGTGAGTGAATGGTTAGCTGTTGCTTATGCGACGTATAGCACTTAATACTAAAGTAGGCAGACCTTCTTAGCCTTTGTGAGAATAATAGCAAAATAAAAATAAAAACCAGATCAAGTCAAGGACGCAAACGGCACCATGCTATTGTTTATTTACTCAGATGATTTGCATAAAAATGTAACTTGTGAGCACGTTTCTCTAACTCTCCAATAATCCCATTACAACACTTTGTACAAATGAGATTGGGACTCATCCTTCCGAAGTCGAGAAAAATGTGCAACGCTGTGTTGAAGTTAATTTTTTTAATTAACAAAATGCAAATAATGTGGAGAGATTTCAAGTGATTCAGGAATGGGCGCCCTTGTAAAGAGAAAGTACGGCCGGCCTGGGCAGTGATAGGGGAGGAGGGAGGAGAAATGCGAGTCACGGCAGCAGCAGCCTTTGATGTGCCTGCCGGCCGGCCGTGAATAATTAGGGGGTGAGAAATGCGCTCGGAGGGCTGCCTTTGATGTGGTAATGCGAGGCAGGCAGGCAGGCGGCTGGTGGCATTGTGCACGCGCTTTTTAGGGCTTGCGCAAGCGCAATGACCTAAAAAGCACATGCACTTGAAGGAATCGCCAGTGGAATCGCCAGTGGTGGATAAACACTGGATAAGCCCCTATAGAGCTTCGCCAGCTATGCGCTGAAGCGCATCAGCAGGCGAGCCCTAAAAACTGCCGGTGCTCAGCACCGGTGAGACCCGCCCCACTTAAAGCCCTGGCTATAGGTCGACCACATCCCTCGGCCTATTAAATTATATCCTCCAAAAGGGAGTCCTGAATGCGAATGCCAATCCGAGCGCTCCAGGGTGTTTAGAGGAGTATAAAGCGCTGTATAAAATTTACGAAACAATGCAATGCAACAGAGAAACACTGCACCCTCTTGGAACCTTGGTCCCATAAGGTCCAAGTTAAGCAAGTCACCAGACAGTTGCATCAGGACACCCTCCCGGGGATAGTGTGCTCTACAAATCCGCATAACAAAACCCACATGCGCGCGTGCACACACATAGACACACACAGACACACTCACGTGCCCACCGCTGTGGTACGCCAAGCAACACAGCATGTGCACTCAACACCCTGAACACCAATCTAACACATTGGTCCCCACATGTGCACGACACTGACACGTGCGCATAATCCCTGTACGCATGCGTAAATGCACAAATCACCAATAGAGCTAGGCGAGTCATTGAAGGCTTGAACCCGATGCCGGCTGTGGCTGAGCTCGAGATCCTCTCGAGCCTTGAAGCCCAGAATGAGTCGAGCCTTCGCTCCCAGTTTATAGTACGAATCTGCCTTCCTTCCCACCACCACCAACAGTCCTCCAGAGCATCTGCCTAGCGCTGCGCTTCCATGTTCTTTATATAGTGGAGAGAGAGCGAGGCGCTGTACAGCCTATCTCAATGCTGCCACACCCACAGGGGGTAGTTAAAAATGCAGAAAGCTTGCACAAGGCAAGTTCCCTCATGAAAGTGCAACGACTGAATTGTGCATTGTGAAACCATGAAATCAATGAACGGTCCCAAACTCCTCACCTTACTTGACCAAACTGTGTGATCCTAGGCATTTTCTTTTATTTTCTGTGCCTCCTTTTCTTCATCATCGCATTTGCCAGCGCCTTGAAATACATTCATTCAGGATACGTGCTGTACAAAATGCTCTCTTGTCCCTGGTTTAATAGTCTACAATGTTGCCCCATCTTCGATTCTACCCTCGGCTTCTCAAAAGGGGCATATGACACCAGACCCACCTTTTGGTTCACTGATGCCATCCTTGTCTGGGAGCGGTGGTGCTGGGAGGGGCAAAGGGTCATGAATGTTTCTAAGACCATTTTAGAAACTATTACCTCTAACAAAGTAAAACACAGTGATAGAAACTAATGTACTTAAGTGAAACACTCCCACAATAGAAAGCAATACACATCTTTATTTTCTGTTCATGATGTTTGTTGCACTATTAAAATGCCTCAAGAAAAAGAGGTAGCGTGCCGCTGCAAACAATTTAGCTGTGCCGTACTGCGTAATTTTCAAAACAAAGGAATGCATGGTATTAACCCCTCCCATGCTGCCGTCGGCCATTGGCCGACGGCCGCACTACCTGCCCAGTGCTGCCGTCGGCCAATGGCCGACGCGGCCCCACCCGTTTTGCGGACGTGCCGCACTTCTGCAAAATCGCAGGCGCATGAAACGGGTTAACAACAATACGACGCATCCCTGTGCTATCCCCTTGCTCTGGTGCACAGTTGTCTGCCATGCGCCAGCGGAAGCACCCTTGCGTCAAGGGTGCCTGCGGGGTGAATGCTTTTGTGCAGGAAGGAACACCATCCTGCACAAAAACAATTATCAATGGCATTTCCTCTTTTTGTGTGTGCTGCAGAACGCAGCACACATAGAAAAAGGAGAAAACAAAGGAAAATAACATTATTTCCCATTGTTGCTTCATTCCTATGCCGCCCCTCAGGAGGGGTAGGATTCTGACACGTCTCTCCATTGTATTCTCCCTCCTACCCCTTTACTCCCCCCCCTTTCTCCTCTACACTCCATTTACCCCTCCTCTCTGCTCTTTAATTGTTTTCCCGTTGAGACCTAGCTGTTTGGCTGATGCCTGGTGGAGCAACCTGATAGCTAAAGAGGAGATGGGCTGTAGACTTCCCCCTCAGCCGTCACCTACCCAGCCGGACTTTGGGCAGACACTCCTTCGTCTCTCCATCCTATCTACCTCCTACCCCTTTAACCCACCCCCTTACCCTTCTAAGCTCCATTTATTTCGTCTTCTACACTATTGAAATGTTTTTCTAGTAACTGATGTAACGTGTAACTGATGTAATTTTGTAATTTCTATGGAACCTTATGTAAAGCGCTCTGATACCTCCGGGTCTAGCCAGCGCTATATAAAACTCTCAAAATAAATAAAAAAATTAATTCCCAGTTTTAAGTAAATCTGGGAATGCATAAAGTTCTATGGATGTTTTGTTGGAACACCCACAGCAACACCCATGGAACGCGCCCCTTTCACTCAGAGTAATGCGTGAAAGGGAAACCTATTTACAAGGCCATAAAAAGTCAAGCAGGGTGACTTCACGTGGCCTTGTAAATATGGACAAGCCCATTGCGCTGCCAGTGCGTCAAAAAAAGTGATGCATCAGCAGATCAATGGGCTTGTAAATACGCCCTTTAATATTTAGCTGGCTATTACTGCCAAGGCTGATCTCCAGCTCGGCCCTGGCTCGCCTCTCACATTTAATGTGCTTGCTCGACCACGTCTGATCACAAATAGAGAAAGTGCGTCCATTTGCCTATGGTGAGGGCTCTAAAAATGTTCACTTTGCTATTTATGCCTGGTTCTTCAGTCTCTGGTTAGTAGTGTAGCATGCCATGGGCCCTGGTAACCCTGGCTGCTGTTTGAATTATAAAATGCAGCAATATTCAGGGTTCAGTGGCCCCTCACATTTCTGGGACCTGGTGTCACTGCACCTGCTGCACCAGTCGAAGCTGTGCCCCAGACTTCCTCTGCTGTTCCCTCTCATCTGCAGCTTGCTTTGCCAAGCACTGCCAGCAACACCCCTTGGACCAAGCTAGCTGCCGCCCGGGGCATTGCCAGTCTGTGAGCAGTGTGCACTGCAGCCAGAGTAGTGGTGTCTGGCTGGTGGGACTGGCCCTGATCCCGGAAGTGATGTACCTGGGGTAAACATGTTCCACATGTCTCCTCTTGCTTGTGGATGTCAGTGCATTGATTTGCTAGTTGATGTGGTTGTACATATAGAAATGTATGTAGTACAAACATATTGACAAATCAGCGGAACACTGCAGAAGAAAGCGCTTTACAAAGAGGCGAAATATAACCGGTGCAGCAGGTGCAGTGGCACCGGGTCACAGAGCTCTCAAGGGCCCAATTGAACTGTGAAAATAGCTGTATTTTACTACCCCAGCAGCAGTCAAAGGAACCATGGGAAATATTAGCAAGAACCTTGTTAAAATTATCGCTGTTTTATCGGTAGGAAACTGATGCTAAAACTGCGATAATAGTCTTGCTAGAATGCGTTATAGAATTCCAATAGAAGCCCAGGTTAGATGTCCTGCACATCTAACCTGGGCTTCTATTGGAATTCTATAACGCATATTATCAAGCCCATTATTGCCGTTTTAGAAGCAGTTTCCTGCCCCTAAAACAACGATAATTTTAACGAGCTTCTTGCTAATATGCCCCATTTGTTTTGCTTGCACTACTGCTCATGGCTTCCTTGCTACGCCACCGCTGTAGAATGAGGGTGTGAGAGGTGGGTGCAGAATGCCCTCGGCCACTCAGCAGAGCGGATGGTGAGTGGAACGTTCCCTGTGACGTGACAGGGGTGGACCAGGGTGGAGAGTGTGGTGGCGATCCCTTCTTAGTTTAGGGAGGAATAGATCAGGACAAGTAGGGTCATGTGACCCAGTAAATAAATAATGGGCTGGGACCCGGGTTTTTAAGCCGCCACTATAGCCAGTGTCTGGTGTGCATTATTATCGGGGCTACTGGAATTATGCAATTGTGCGGCTGCTGTGTTATTGCACAATTATATGTTTGCTGCATTTGCCACATAAGTCATCACCTGCTGTATAATCTGTGAATTTTAACAAAAAAAATTAGTTTCTAGCTCAAACGATTCAAAAGTTACTACAACGCAGCGATACGTGTGGCCGCGCAGTGGAAGTCCCTTTGGAAAGGTTCACTGGCACCTTTCTGTTACTTACTGCTATATTTGTACTAATACTTAATCAAAATGTGCGGCATTATAGGTATATCGAAAGTAGGTGACCTATGGGTTAAAGGCGAGCTCAAGTCCTTCTCCACCCTACAACACGAATATGAATTTGCCGCCGCAGAATATTTTAGTTACATGCAAGTCCACCATGCCCTGTACTCCTGTCTCCAAAATGGAGTATCCTCCCCTGACACAGCACCCCTCGAAGACAGACTCCTTGATGGCTACTTGCCAACTAAGGTCATCTCGCTCACATACAAAAAGTTGGTGAACCACACAGGAGACCCCCTAGTGAGATTGCGGGAGAAATGGAAAGGGGACGGCATCATAATGGATGATGAAGACTGGGTGGCGGCAGTATCCTCGCCAAGGGAAGTAGCCATCGCAGCAAAGTTGAGGCTAATACAACTTAAAATTCTGCACCAAATCTACATTACGGGACCAGGGATGGTGCTCATGGGTAGAGCGACTGATGGTAATTGTAGAACGGGGTGTGGAGGCGAAGGGACGTTCCTCCATATACTATGGGACTGCCCACATGTCCAGAGATACTGGAAGAAAATTAACGAGATTCTGAGCGAGGTGCTAAATTGTACACTCCCCCTGGAGGCTAAGAGATGTCTCCTAAATGTACGGGAACTAACAGATCTCAGCAACACACACAGATCCTGGGTAACATTAAATGTAAATTGATACTTGTATAGCGCACTACTCACCCGCAAGGGTCTCAAGGCGCTTGTACGAATACCGCTGTGGAACTCATCCTGGCTTTCCCTGTGAGGTGTCCACTCCTGGGCACCCCCAAGGTGAGGCCAGGCATCCTTAGCGTTGTGGGGGCCGTTGTGGAGATTAAGCAAGCTATTGCCCAGAGTTGCAGAGTGGGACTCCATGATTGGAATAGGCACCAAGGCGAGAATTATCAGGTCCGTGGAATTTTTGAGCCCAAGACCCGCCGAGGGGGGGAATTGAACCCTGGTCCCGGGCTAGACCCCTGCATCAGGGTCTGCCGCTCTAACCATTGAGCCACACTTGCACATTGGGGCTTATGATAGCCAAACGCAACATAGCACAGAGGTGGGGGGCATCGAGGGCAGCAGCTGTGAATGACTGGAAGAAAGACATGGACTGGTGCATGTTTCGGGAGAAGCATGTTTATGTAGCAAGGGGATGTCCCAGGAAGTGGTCCCGCATCTGGGAGGGTTGGAATGAATATAGAGGAAGTATCTGTATCCCGCCGCCGATGCCAGCTCAAGATGAACAATTGTAGACATGTCAGGAATCACCAGTAATCCCCAAATCGTATATCTGTACTTGTCTGAAAACCTTGTTTACCATAAGCAGTGATAAGGTAATGCTCTCTGCCTTGTGATTTGGATTCCTACTGTTAATAAAAAGAATTTTAAAAAAATGTGCGGCATTACGCTGCATAATTTGCCTTTTCCTGCTTTATAATGTACTCAACCCTGCTGCATAATTTGGCCCTCCCCTGCCGCATAATTTAAGTGGCCCCCTGATTCTTATCTGTGCAGCGGGCCACAGTGATCATCCGCACCTCCATAGAGAGGAGGGGTAAGGCCAGGGAAGGAGGTGGTACAGGTTAGGGGACTGCATGGGGGTAGAGCCGGGGTATTTGAGGGTCAGTGGGGACGAGGGACGGGAAGAGTCAGAGGGGATTTAGCATGAGTTGCAGGGCTCGAGCCGGGGTGCCACGCGGGTGGATGGCGTCCCCCCACTTATTTTACCAGGAGCTCGATTACTGGAGCAAATGGAGCCACACATTCACTCTTTGACCTCTCTGGGACGAGATCGGAGCTCATTCAGAACGCTGCTCGCGCGCTGGCTTCTCTGATGCAATCGCATCTAAGGGGTGAGCGAGGGGAGACAATGAGCCTGATGGTGCAAGCCACCTTTCGTGACGTCACTTCCTGTCGTGACGTCAGCGTCCCCCACTTATTTTTTTTAGAACTTGTGCCCTGATGAGTTGGGACGAGGATGGGAGACTGCAATGCTGCGAGATGAAGAGAACGTATGAGGAATAGTTATTTACATGCATCTGGCTATGGGGTAGTTTAGTTACACTACAGTGAGGTGTTGAATGTATAGATAACTTTTTTTTACTATTTTTAGTAATGGAAAAGCTATGGGACTTAGGGGCATATTACCAACAACTAGCGATAATTATCGCTAGGTTGGCTTAGCGGCAATAATTTTATCGCCGTGTAGCGATGATTTTTATCGCTTAGGAGCCTTGATATTATCAAGGTTTATCTAAATAAAATCGGCTGAAATGCATGAATGTCGCTGAAAAGTTAGCGATATTCATGCATTACCGAGCAAATGCTCTTAGCCATGTTATCCACCTCCCATTGGATAACATAGCTAAGAACTGCTCAGGGCAGGTGTTAGCTTTTGGAGATATTCGCACTTAGCGCGAATATCTCCAAAAGTTGGTAATAGGAGATAGCGATGTTAGTGACTGTTTCCAGTCGCTAACATCTTGGCACGCCCACTTTGCGTGTCATTAGTGATAAATTTCTCTAATATGCAAAGCGGGGCCCAAGATGGTCGCTATCTCCTACTAGCTGTCGCTAACTGGTGTTAGCGACAGCTAGGTAATAGGGAGATAATTTTATCTCCGCTTTCTTGGCTCTTAAAGCCAATAAAGCGGAGATAAATCCCTTGATAATATGCCCCTTGATGTTTTTGACCTGCGTTGCGATCCCACTCCCTTGGAGTACCGGAGTGGAAGTCTAGGTGTCTGTCTTCTTTATCTTAGAGTTTATAGCTTCTTTATCCTGGTTTATAGTCTGGCAATGCTGTTGTGTGTCTTGCACATTTTACCAGATGTCAAGACCTTGGTAAGAGGTTACTTTTGGGTGTTCCATTGCCTTGTCACACAAAATGCAATAACACTTCATGTATTCCAATCAAGCTTCAGTCAGGGGTGCAGCACCAAATTAGCACCTCTGAATGGAGTCGATGATGCTCTTCGGGTCCTAGATTCTGGCAGCTCTTGTCTCCTGATCCTTCTGATCTATCCACAGCCTTTGATACAGCAATTCACCATATACTCCTTGACATACTAAATAATCAGATGGGCATTGCCAGTGTGGTCCTAAAGTGGGTTGAATCCTTCCTGATGGATAGGTCACAGAGGATCATAGTTGATGACTGTCTTTCCGCACCAAAGGCCATCGATCATGGAGTCGCTCAGGGTTCTAACCTCGCTCCTACCATCTTCGTCGTGTATATTGAGCCTTTAGGAGTCCTAAGAAAGGCTGGGATTCTCCATCAGCAGCATGCCGACGACACCCAACTCTACTTAAATGCCTGATCTACTAACACCCTCTCTCAGCTTGCAACCACTTTAAACTGGTTGTATGATCGAACAACGCATGCCTGAACCACGCAGTCTTATCCACAACTGCGTCTTTACCATCCGTGCCTTTGCCATACAATTTTGTGGTAAAGACATTATTGGTAAAGGGACGTGTGCTAAAGATCATATTCATACCCCTGCCCCCAGCCCTGAAAACTGTACCTTTCCCCCCCTGCCTTGCCCTAAAAATTAACCCATGCCCTAAAAACTACCCCGACCCCAGTCTCCCTGCCTTGAGCCCTAAAAATTGTCCCCTAGATTCGTAATCTACCCTGACCCAGCTGCCCTCACCGTGAGGTCTAAAACTGCCCCCAGCCCTTAAAGCTGTCCCTCCCCCCCATCTCGCCCTGAGCCCTTGAAGCTATCCCCGCACCTTAAAAACTACCCGGATCCCAGCCGCCCCACCCTGAGCCCTAAAAACTGACCCCTACCCCTGTAAACTGCCCCGACCCAGCCACTCTCACCCTGGGCCCTAAAACTGCCCCAGCTCTGAAAACTGTCCCTTCACCCAAACCTCACAAACTGACCCTATGCCCTAATAACTACCATGACCCCAGCACCCCCCACCCTGATTCCTAAAAATTGTCCCCATCACCTGTAAAGTACCCTGACCCAGCTCCCTGCCCTATAAACAACCCAACCCCGAGCCCTAAAAACGACCCCACCCCAAATACCTACACCCCACCCCCCAAGACCCAACCCTAGCCCCACTTACCTCAGGGGTGAAAAGAAACAACCAACCCTCACCTATGCTTGTCACTCTTCGCTGGCTCTCCATGGAAGCCAGGGTGATATATAAGACTGCCTGTATCCCCAACAAGGTGTTACATACTCATTCCCTCTTTACCAAGTGAACTAACTGAAGATATCGGGGCATATTATCAAGCCCATTATCATCGCTTTAGCGGCCGTTTTCGGCCGAAAAGGGGCGATAATGGCATTGCACTATTAGCAAGTACACGCTAGTGCGTGTTTCCTTGCCTTAATGCCCGTTTTCCTATCGCCTCGCCTTGCATCGCTAATGAGATGCAAGGTAGACGTGCCCCATACAACTACATTATGAAATATCGCTAACGGTGCTTCGCTGTATTTACCATGAAGCCCCGTCCGGTTTAGCGCTGACTTTTTTCGCTTTAACTGGGCATTAACGCTCGAATTTAACGTCTGTTGAATTCCAGACTAAGGCGTACATGACATGGGGTGTGGATTGTGTGGCTAAGACCACAGGCCATATCATCAAGGATATCGCCGTTTTCCATGGAACATCGCTGGAAAACCAGCGTTGTTGCATGGAAAACGGCGATATCCCTGCTATTGCTGGAATTTTTATCGCCTCAGTGATACGCATTGTTAATAACGCACTAACTGGGCGATAAATTCTAGTGATAGACGGCGATAAATAAAAGCGCTTTGCGATATTTATCGCCGTCTATTGATGATATGCCCCATCGGGAGCACCAGACAACAGAGAAATACTAAAGCTGTGTTACTAGAGCCTCTGACCTTTAAAAAGGAACGACGCATGGCGCAATCCTTCATGGGTAGTGCAACCAGAATATAAAACTCCTTACTCCCAAAACTACTCAGCACCACCTCATCGCCAATCTTCAAAATGGAGCTGTAAGCCCTTCTCCTGCATAGAGATTTTGACCAGTTATCACCTCAGGCAACCTCTCCATGTCACATGATAATGTATCCTCCCCGAGACTAAGATCGACTGCCCTACCCCTGTCCCACTCCACCTTACCTTGCCGCTACCGCCTATACCATCTACGTCCTCCGACAATTGTAAGTCGTTTCTTTGTAACGATTGATACTAACCTACATCCCTGTGTCTCTACCCTCCACTTTATGTCGTTCGTAAAAGTCGTAACTAGCAACCGTTCTGTAAATTTGTATCTATTGTATTGAAACCTGCTGTATTCTAACACCTTTGGGTTTTGTCCACTCCATATAAAAATACATAGATAGATAAATAAATAAATAAATAAATAAATAGGTCAATCACAGAGAGCCTTCTCCTCCAGTGATGTGAGGTTGCGTCATGCCCGTCTGGCTCTTTCAGTGGCCGGGGGCTCCCTCTTGTAGTCGGAGAGGTATTGCAGTTATTTCTGCAGCAGAAGGAATGGGACGAAAGGAGACCCCCTAGGCCTGGTGGTGGTGTCTCTGGGTCAAAAGGCATTAAAAATAAAAAAAAATAAAGAATTTACCGTGAAAATCATGGCAGATCTGCGAATCTTGGCAATTAAAAAAAAAAAATAATAAGATCGGTGTCCCATGCTTGTTTTTACTTCAGCCCCCAGATGGGCCAGGTTCCGGGTGGAAATATATATAAGTATATTGGGGAGGGGGTTACACACGCCCCCCAGGCTGTCTCCGGCCCTGGAGACTGCCTCCTCCTTGGGGCAAGGCCAATGTTTTTTAGGGTTATAGGTCTATGCAGATCTCCCTCCTGGATCCTTTTCGACCTCGGGAACCACCACCTCCCGGAGTTAGGCCAGTTTTATGAATGGGGAGGCGGCTCCCCTCCAAGGCCATTTTCGGACCCAAGGACCACCACCTCCCCTGGGACAGGCCATGCACATACATAGGAGGGGGCCACTGGGTCCCCCTCCTGGAGCCATTAATGACACCGAGGGCTGCTAGCCCCAGGGCCTGCTCCCTATGTCATGAGGTGCCAACCCGGGGGACATAGATGTTTGCTTTTGATCGGCGAGAGCTTTGACAGCTTCCGTCAAGTGAGAGCAAATAATATGTCTGCTCCCAGCAGCTGCAAGGAGGAAAACTGCTCCTGCCCCCTGGGAGCAGACTTTTAATCTTTTTCCCTGTCTACTGTCAAGCGAGGAGTCAAAACAGATGAACAAATTGCTCCCGCATGCAGGGAGCAGCATTTTGTGCTGCTCCTTGCCTGTGAGAGCAATGCCGGCTACTGCTGGGAATACAAGCTCCCCTGTGGCCCCCCAGTGCACCCTGGGTGACCTGGGAAGGGCCAGGGCACCCAGCACGAAGTGGCCGTGCCCTGGGGGATGGTCCATGGGGCCCGGAAGGGGGGCTATGTGGCCACCTGCCCATTTACTAATTGGCCGGGCCCGAGTGATGGTGTCCCTAGGGCCAAAATCAGCCTGTTGAGGATGGCCGCGTGGCCCTCCTTCCTATTACTGAATGGCTGAGACCCGGTGATGGGGTCCCCATTGACAAAATCAAGAGGGAGTAGGGCATGTGGCCCCCTTCCCTTTACAGTAATTGGCAAGGTCCCGGGAGATGGTGTCCCCGTGACCAAAATCAGTCCATAGAGGGGGCCGCATGGCCCCCCTCTCCTTTTAGTAATTGGCTGAGCCCCAGGGGATGGGGTCCCTGGGACTGAAAGTAGCCTGGGGAGGGGGTCCACACAGCCTCGCCCCTTGCCATAATTGGCCGGGTCCTGGGGGATGTGGCCCACAGAGCCATAATTGACCCAGGGAGGTGGGCTGCATGACCCCCTCCTGCATTGCCTACATATTTTTGGGTGAGCCACAGTGCCTGGCTACAGCCCAGGCGCTGCCGCTGGTACCAGCTGAGCACCGCTCTGTGTGAGGTGTGGGTTTGGGTGCCTGCGGGGGGTTGTCTGCAGGGCCTCACCACAGGCCAAGCCCTACATCCGGCCCACCTCCACGCAGGCTAAGGTGCCTGCAGGGGGTCGGCCGCAGGGCCCGGTCGTAGGTCAGGCCCTGCAGCCAACCCCCACCATGCATGGCCAAAGGTTGGTTGGCGACAGAGGGGCTGGCCAAGGGGCAGGCCCTGCAGGCAACCCCTGCTGTTCCTGGATAAATTTATTTATTTATTTATTTATATCATTTGTAAAGCGCGCTGTTACCAACTGGTGTCCTGGCGCTGAAATGGTACCTGCCCCAAAGGCTCATGCCCCAAGTTAACTATAACTCATGCACTCCTACTTACCCAACATATTACATCAGTAATGACATCTTCTATGACATCATTCATAATATAACTGCAACATTTGCAGTAAAATTATTGATGAGAAAACTTTGCATGGCAGGGTGTGAGCTAAAGTTATCTTAAGGCACGAGTTATAGTTTCTTGAGATAACTATAACTATAACTGTTGAATTTCTAGTGTTTTGTGCATGTAGAATATGCACCTAACTATAACGTCCCTCTAACTTTTGATTTTTTAGTAAATATATTTGTTTATTTAATTGGGAGTTTTCTATAGCACTAGCTAAACCTGTGTGTATCAGAGTCTTTTACAAGACGATAAGAGAGTTCGTACGGATTGACATTGTATAACCAGAGGGAGTAAAAACATAAAAGCGTTATAGGTCAATCAGAGTCAGGGATAATGCAAACAATATAAATCAGTGACGTTAGCAACAAATTTGGCCGCTGAGTGAGTCAAGAAACCATAAAGAGTGATCCTTGTCTGTGTGGTGGGAGCACGAATCAGGTTGGTAGTGAGCTGAAATATCTGTTCATCAATAGAAATTTGAGGTTCAGTTTGAAACCAGTATAGGAAGGATTACCACTGAGATTTTAAGGGAGTAAGTTCAAATCCTTGGGGTGTTTCCTGAGATTGTAGAAGTGCCCCCTTACAGTAAATAATACTCTGCAGCCAAGGATTGTGAGTGAGTTATACTTTATTCTCTCGGAGCGCCGGGGAAACGCTCCCGCTCGCTCTGGGCTCGGCCGCTATACAAAATGGCCGCCCTTCCGGTTCCGGTCACAGCCGAGGCTGGAAACACTAGACCGTCACCACATATCTCCCCCCTTTAGTGCCCTCACAATAAACAAGATATAATTAGAACAGTCTTACTTGATGCTCATGGTAAAGTCCTCAAACTTCCTGGGCACTCCCACCACTCTGCCGGCTCTCGTTCTCACCACTCCTTTCCCCATCTCTCCATCACTTGTTCCATGAGTGGTGTCCTGCCAGCTTCTCCCGTTGTTGTTTCCTTGCACCAATTCGCCTTGACTCTTGTTCAACTCCATCCTACTTTCCTCCCAGGCAGTCTCTTCTCCTATTCCTATGTCTTCTCCTTCCCTGGTGTTATCGTGTTCACACTCTGTTCTCTGCTCTACACCTCTTCCTACACCTCCTTGCTCTTCTGTATCTCCTTCGGGGTGAAATCCTCCTGCCATGGACGTTTCCCATTTTAGGATCTTGTTACATTTCGCCATCCTGTCTTGAGACCATACTTTGCCGTCGCTTAACAAAGCTGATCTTGCGTATGGTTAAATGACCTTGAGGGGAGGTGTGAATTTGCTTTCTCCTTTCCTTTTCATCGTCGCTTCCTTCACCCTCACCCAGTCACCCTTCTCCAAGGTCACTCCTTGTACATTTCGCCTCTTGTTGTAATGTTCGGCGTATACCTATTGTGCCTTCTCCAGGTTCCCTTTTACCACGGCAGGAGACCGTTTACTTTGTACTACCATGTGCTTCCACCCCAGATTGTCCTTGGTAAACGGTTCTCTTCCTCTCAACACTCTGAATGGACTGTATCCTGTACTCCCTGGGGTGATGCGGTATGCCCATAACATTTTGGGCAATTCTTTCTCCCAATCTAGACCAGCACTGATTGCTGCCTGAATGGTCCCCATGATCACTCTGTTGAAACGCTCGGCCAATCCATTCCCGGCTGGGTGGCAGATGGGTGTGTGCTTTACCTCTATGCCATTTCGGGCCATGAACGCCTCCCATTTGGCTGACACAAACTGTGGTCCATTGTCACACGTTATTACTTTGGGAATTCCTTACTTTACAAATATGGCATTAAGAAACGATAACACTGCGTCCGTGTCCACCGTTTCTTTTACTTCCACTTCCGGCCACTTTGAGTACCTGTCCACCATCACAATGGCGTATTTCTGCACTCCTTCAATGTCGAGAATGGGACCAATGATGTCAATGGATACCATTTCCCATGGACTGCTGGGCATAGGAAATTTTCCCAACGGTGGCCTTATCAAAGTTTGAGATTTGTCCGCTCGAGAACACGATTCACACATTCTCACATACTTCTCCACTTGGGCATCAATCGCAGGCCACCAGTATGCCTGTTTCGCCAATGCCTTGGTCTTCGTAATGCCTTGATGCCCTTCGTGTAGGATTGTCAATAAGTGTTCCACCAGTCTCTGGGGAGGTATCACTCTGTCCCCTCTCAATAGGAAGATGGGATTTTCTCCAATTGATAGTTCTTCTCTAACCTCCCAATACTTCCTCATCTGGCTGTCCAGATGTCTTTTATCAGGCCATCCGTGTGTCACATATCCTTTGATTGCCTCGAGGGTCTCATCTTGGCTGTACGCTTCAGCCCATTCCTTTTCACTGATTACTTGTTCCAGGTCTTGCATGGTTGCCACCATGTACCCTTCCCTTCCTGGGGGTTCCTGTTCGTCCGCTCCTTCCTTGGCAGCAGCTCTGCTTAAGAAGTCCGCCACCCTGTTCCTGGAACCTGGTATGTACACTACCTCATATACATAATTCAACAGTCGTAGTGTCATCTTTGCTAATCGTGGAGTCGCGTGTGCGTGCCCGTTGGATGTGAGTACCTTTATCAGGGGTTTATGATCTGTGCGTACTAGGAACTTAGCTCCCCATAGGAACTGCCTGAAACGTTCCATTGCCCATACCACAGCTAACATCTCTTTTTCGATTACACTGAACTTTTCTTCATTGGGCGCCAATGACCTAAATGCAAAGCACACAGTAGAGACTTCTCCATTACTTGCCTTCTGCATATGCACTGCTCCCAGACTTCTGTCACTGGCATCGGTGGTAAGTATCGAAGCCTATGCTTGGTCAAAACCCTTGAGTGGTACTGCTTCGCTCATTTCCCTTTTCAACGCCTCAAACTCCTCTTGTTCCTCCTTGTCCCATTTAAACCCGTTCCTCTCCTTCAACAGTTGTCGAAGATGGTGGGTTTTTGTTGCAAAGTGTGCGATGAACTTACTATAAAACTCTGCCATCATCAGGAATGACCTAACATCCTCCTTCCTTGACGGGGCAGGCGCATCTCTTATCGCTGCCATGTTGGCTCTTTTGGGCTCAATACTTTTCTCACTGATTTCGTGTCCAAGGTATGTCCCGGATGGCACTCCAAACTTGCATTTCCCCCATTCCTCAGTGAGTCCATTTCTCTTAAGTATTTCTAGTACTGCATGTAACTTGCCATTGTGTTCCGGCTTGGACCTTCCCAATATGAGTATGTCGTCATGGAAGTATTGGACGCCTTCCACCTTTTGGAATAGCTTGTGCATCAATTTTTGGAAGACTGCCGCCGCAGACGCCAGCCCGAACGGCATCCTCACGAATTTGTAACACCCGAACGGTGTGATGAAGGAAGTGAGGTGGCTACATGAGGGGTGCAATGCTATCTGATGGTAAGCCGAGGATAGATCCACCGTGGAAAACCACTTTATTCCTTTTGTCTTCGTGAGCATCTTGTTGATTCGTGGCAACGGGAACTTGTCAATAAGTATGTTTTTCTTTAGTTCTCTGAGGTCCACACACAGCTTCACCTTTCCATTTGGTTTTTGTGCCACCACTAAGGGCGAAAGCCATTCAGCACTTTCGATGGCCTTTATTATGCCGCTTTTCTCCAATCTGTCTAATTCACCTTGTACCGCTTCGCGGCATCGAAACGGGATGTTTCTAGTCTTGTGGCTCACCGGCTTTGCTCCTTCTTTCAAGTGTATCATATGCATGAATTTTGTCAATTTTCCTATCTTCCCGCAAAACACTTCCGGGTACTCTCTCTTCCATGCTTCCCCTACGTGGTCTTGTTCTGTATCCGTCAGCAGTACCTTTTCCACTCCTCCTGGGTTGAGTTTGATGCCCAGGACACCTTGATCTTTCCATCCTAGCACCAATGGCCCTTTTACTGACACGTACAGCTTGCATTCGGCTTTGCGTCCTCTGAACTCAAATAGTAACGGGCAATACCCAACCATGGGTATCCTTTGTCATGTGTAGGTGACAGGTCTCACGTCCATGGGAAGTAGTTCCTTCTTTATTGCTCCTTGGAATTCATCTTCCCATACTTTCCTGTGCACAATTGTGATGGGAGATCCTGAGTCCGCCACTGTGTCGACCATCACACCACCGATGTTCATTTTCAACACCGGTTTGTTGGAGCCTTTGCAGTCCACATCCAACACTTGGTCCCCTATGTAGAGAACTTCTTCACCGTACTCGTTTCCTCCTTGCGCCTCTTCTTCGTCTGCGCTCCCATGGTCGATCTACTTGACTGCTGCTCCTCTGAGTTTCCGTCGGCATACTTTCTCGTAATGTCCAAATATTCCGCAGTACCACACTTCGCTTTGAATGCAGGACATGCTTTGTCGTTTCCTATGTGTGCTGTGCTTCCACACCTGTAGCAACTCGTTTTCCTCTCCCAATTGGTTTTCTGCATCGCTCCGGTCCCTTGCTGGTTCCTTTTCGAGAATTGGTTCCTGGGTGGTCCCATTTGTTTGGTTTTGTCCCCTTTATTATTCACCATCCCTCTGCATACCGTTTGTTTGCTGCCCGTGTCCTTCCTGGCTGCTTCCGCGCATCTTTTGGATAATTCTGCCTTCTTCACTAGGGCCCATACCTCCTTGAGGGGTGCATCTCCATTAACCCACAGTTTTTCTTGCACCGCCGTGTTAGAAGTATGCATGATCATTTGATCTCTTACCAGTTCGTCATGTAGCGCTCCGACCTTACACGTCAAAGCCAATTTCTGTAAGGCCGCTACGTCAATGGTCTCGCCGCATTCTTGCTACCTCTGGAAGAAATTGCATCGATCAATGGCCACACACACCACTGGCCTATAGTGAGCGTCTATATCTTCAATCGCGTGTTGGAACACGTCAGTGTCCGCTGCTTGTCTTGTTGCCTTTACTATGTTGTCGTACACTCTTATACCTTCCGGCCCGAGGTTATGCAACAATATCTTCAACCTACGTGGGCTGGAGTATTCCGCTTCACTCTCCTCCTCTAATGCCGCCAAATAGTTCAGAAAGTACCTCTTCCAGTCTTCCCACGGCATCGTGGGTTCGCCTCTTTTCGGCAGAAACGGCACCATGCTGGTGAGCGAGGTGGAGGATGTGGCCATCTTTTTGTTGCCCTTTGGATTGGCTTGGGCTTGTCCGTTGTCGTTAGGTGGGCTGCCTGGTGCTCGCTGTTCTTCTCTTCTTCTTCCCTGGGTGGGGCTGCCTTCATCGCTGCCTGACACCCCTCGCGATTCCAGGTTTGCTCCCCGCCTTTTCTCTCTGGCTGAGACGTCCGCGTCCTCCTTGCGTCGTGTGACTATTGTGCACTTTAGCGCTCCTGATATTGGGGTATGTTAAGGTGGTGCCCCCCGTGAATAGCGTTGCCTCGCTCTGTGCCTTTTATCTCTGGACGCCCCCTCAGACACGTCGTGCCCTCACCGTTGGCCTGTAGGCTCCTAACAGTGCTCTCCGCTGGATTATGAGGCACCATGGGCCTGTAGTCGCCTTGCGATGGTCGCTTTGGCCCTCCGTGTCTGTCGTGTGGCCCAGCATGGTTCGCTTCCTCTGCCGCGCTCCGAGGTGATTGCACACCACAACAGTGATGGACAGAATGTGGATCAATGTCACACATTCACCCCAGTCCAAAGATCTGGGCCCAAATCCATCGTTTTTCCACTCCACACCACCCTGGGTTAGACAATGGCGATACATTCTGTCCATCATTGTTGTGTTTGCAGTTACCGCTCTAAGTGTACTGGGGATGCTCAGACGTGAGTCCCAGACACTCCACACCACTGGAGTCAAGCTAGCCGGGCTGATGAGAGGTGTTACCTCGAAACCGGGCCGGTCCTCGGATGCTTGATTCCGTTCTGGGAAGGACATGGCTTTTGTAGTTCGGACTGGACTGTTCCCATGGGGCACAGGGTCAGCGCTGATTTGCATATCGCCATTGTCTAACCCAGGGTGGTGTGGAGTGGAAAAACGATGGATTTGGGCCCAGATCTTTGGACTGGGGTGAATGTGTGACATTGATCCACATTCTGTCCATCATTGTTGTGTTTGCAGTTAGCGCTCCGAGGTGATGGCTCGAGTATTGTTTTTTTTTTTGTCCCAAGGTGTTTAATTTCGTTTTCGTTGTGGGTCCTCGATGTTTTCCGGATCCCGCCTCGTCGCCATTTGTAGAAGTGCCCCTTTACAGTAAATAATACTCTGCAGCCAAGGATTGTGAGTGAGTTATACTTTATTCGCTCTGGGCTCGGCCGCTATACAAAATGTTCGCCCTTCCGGTTCCGGTCACAGCCGAGGCTGGAAACACTAGACCGTCACCACAGTACACTTCTGGATGCTTTTTTTCATTTTGGGAGGGATGAGGAGAAGTGAGTTAGAGCTTCTGAGGTCTTGGGGTCTTGGCCTCTTCACGCTCTTGAAAGTTTGTTGTCCTGGTAACTCGGGTTAGCAATGTGAAGGGCTTTGTGGGTGATACAAGCGGTCTTGAAGATGCATCTTCCTTCTGTAGGGAGCCAATTGAGACTCTTGAGAGCAGGTGAGATTTTGTCGAACCGTTTGGTTCCCGTGAAGAGTCTAGTGGCTGCATTAAGAGTTGTACATAGGGGGGCACGTTGACTTTTCAGGGTCCCAGTGATGATGGCATTACCGTAGTTGAGATTTGAGGGGAGTCAGAGGACTAGTGATTGCACTACAGTCTTTAGATTGTCTGAAGGGATAAATGGTTTGATTTTCTTGAGATGTTTTAAGGTGGAAGGTGCCCTTTTGGATGAGTTGTTGATCTATTTCTATTTGCCCAATGATCACTAACGCATTTATGATAATACTATAGAAGGATTTTTCTCTGTGGATTGATTTTTGAAATTTTCGTTGTCACATTTGCTGTGTCAGCAGTGGCTGCACAAAAGATATTTGCAAAAAGTTGTGTTGGATTCAAGATATGCTCATAACATTTCATTATGACGTTTAATTTATAAGCCTTAGTGGCTGCCTAGTTCATTTGAATTATGTATGGTCCACTGGGACGGATGGTATGTATTTATCATGCACTACTGTTGAATACCAGTGTGTGTAACAATGATATTTAATTGTACTTGTTCAGTGATCAATTTATGTTCACTGGGACAACAGTTCCAGATTTTGCGAAATTCAAAATATTTGCAATACTCTATATTAACGGCAAAAATCACTTAATATTCCAGCTGTCAGAAGTTGAAAAGGTGTTATTTATGCTATGTGTTACAGGTAAACTATGAATATCTCTTTTACTTTTTTGTAACACGCTATCACTTTATATATTTACAATACCATGTTAAGACGGCAGCTACATGAGTCATAAACTTGCTAACCTTGCAGGACTTCTTTTATGTTGTTCACTGATTTTAAAAAAATCTGAGAGAAAAACGGTGTGTCACCCGTGATCAAGTTGTCTGGTACGCTGAAATGCATGGGGTGTTTTCCATTCTAAATGCTGCTAATGGAGATTGGAAGAAGTGTATAAACTTCGGATTGATTTACACTACTGGAGTGTGCGTTTCTCTCATAGAATTTTTGAGAGTAGAGCATGTGTCATGTATACACACACACACACACACATGTTAACGCGGGATTTCTGGTCTATAGTTATTGTTCCAGATCCCAATTCAGGTCGACTAGATCGTTGGTACCTGTCATTGAGTAAAAGGCAATCCACTACTAGGTTAATCAAATAAGGACTTACTCCACTCTGAATAACCACTTACTACAAATACGTTTTAAAAGTTTATTATAAAGCCAAAGTTATCTGGAGATACAAACATCTCAGAATACGATTCAAAAGATATACGGGAATCAATACAAACAAAAATTCTCTAAATGCTCTTAATCGACAAAATGATATCACTAAAACAAATTCAAATAGCATCAGAGTTGCCAACATAGACACTAGCTGTAGCTTATGCGTCATTTACAGAAAGGAAAAGTTCAGGTTAGACTGTCCCTACACTGGACTAAGTGACATCCCTACTTAACAAGATCTTTACCTAAAAAGGTGTCAGCCGTGGTGACTTCCAAAGAAGATCACACACTTCTCTTAGTCTTTGTTGCAAATCGATCTCTTGCTGTTAAGCTATCTGCCTACCCCTCCGCTCTCTTAGGCTCCTCAAACCATCTGCTCTAACTCCACCCCAGGGTGCTGTCCCTAATACAAAATCACATTTCCAATAGAAGCGCCCCTGGAGACGCCTCTCACGTGGTGTTGGTTCTGGCGGCAAATTCCATGCTGGTACTCCTCTGGGTCCATCGTTAGCGTTGACCTTGCTTCCCAGGCTCTTCTCGGCTGGACGGTACCCCCCAGGAAATTCCTGAAGCCTCCTACAGGTCTGTGCCAGGCTTCTCTGAACAAAGCCCATTCATCACTTTCCTGATTAAACCCCCTCGCACCTGCAAACAGACACTTTCTCTGTGGGCCCCAAATTCCGGCCTCCACCATATCTCTTAAGTCGTAAACCATGTAACAGGCTCTTTGTTCGTGCTCTGTGCGACCTCTCCTTAACGAGCACATGCAGATCAAAGAAGCGACTTTATCTATTCAGGCCTACTAAAATTACATGAAACGGGCCTCTGCACTCTGCACATTTAATTTCTTTGTTTAAACAGTATTCTAACTAAAACACATCTATTAAATGAAACACTTCTATAAAACATATATTTCAATTCTATGATTAATAATACTTTGCAGTAAAATGACATTAGAATTCAAGTTACTTAAAAGTGTAGCAGCATCTTTCGTTTCTTGTGAAATGCCATGTGGCCTACACATTTCCATGGTTTGCAGAGTTACATTTCTTTTTCACACATCCACATAACGTGAGACTCCAACATCATTCTAACATTTCTACAAACCTCTACCTTAGTTTTTCACACTGATATATGTATCCCTATTCTAATTAAACACTCTTAGATATTTTCACTCTATATGTTTGACACTCTTGTGTATTCTATACTAAACTAATACTACGTGCTTGTAAATATGGTGCACTTCTACATTTTTTCAGATTTGTGCTCTCTCAATCCCCCCTTTGATGACTTCCAGTAGTCATCATCATCACAACACCCTCTCTGAGGTATAGATTATCAAACTGAAGTCGTTGCAATATTCCCTCGTTTCATCTCCTCTAGAGCCCTCAGACTCCTGTACTGATTCTCCTGCATCGCAGCTAATCTCCTTCCCTGCTCTCGCATGGATCTCTGCAACCTACTTGCTCTATGCCATTTGTACAGTCTCACCAATCCCCACAAAGTGATTACACAAATCACTATTATGATGATAGGTTTCAGTATGTACCAAACGAAACCCTTTCCTAGGTTGGCAAACCAACCTCCAACTTTACCCATTCCTTGACCTACTTTCTCCCACACATTTACCTTTGTCAAATCCTCAATCTCATGGTGTATTTCAGTAATATTCCGTATGTACTTCTCTAGAGGTTTTGAATTGTCTGGAATGTAAGTGCAACATTCCTGGACCTTCAAAGCCTTACAGACTCCTCCCTCTTTGGCTAACAGAACATCTAGAGCAAGTCGGTTCTGGAGAACCATTGCCCTTATCGATTGCATCTCTCCCTCCACCAGCATTAAGGATCTAGCAGTACTGGCGGACAACCTATCTACGACTGTAGCCAATCTTCTAATCTTGATGTCATTCAGTATGATTCCCAGAAGAGGAAATGCAGCACCAAATACATCTCCAACTACCTCCTCAGTGCTGACATCTCTTCTTCCTCTAGCTTGAGTTCCTCCCTCTATGATTTCTAAATCCTTAGCATGGTATATTTTGGGGAAGACAATCGCTAAATAGCATGATCCATACCAATTATCTGGAAGTTTCACATATGCATTCCTCCCACAAACAAAGTATACATTTGGGATCACCTGCATTTCCTTCAAAAAATCCTTAGAATAATACTCTAACTGAAAAGCATGTTCACAACTTACTTCTCCCACAAACACATTTTCGTAATAGGTTTGACCCCTATGTATACACAATTTCCCTTTCTTCTCTCGATCTAAAGCTATTGGACCATTACTACCCTTTCTTTGGTGTGACCTTTCTTCCTCGGTCCAATCTGGTTTCCATTGACCTGAAGATTTTAAAATCTTCTGTCTCCTATATCGAGCATCCACCTGTCCTACAAACTTTTTCTCAAAATCTGACACTGTACAAGTCAAATTATTTCTTCGAGCATGTGAAGTATCTAAAGTTCTCCATGGAAGGAAAAATTTCTGTAACCTGTCTTCACTCTTGTAATAATCCCATTTATTGAGGTGCTTGTAATTTGGCACCTCTGGCAACACGGAGTCAAAGTTCGAGAAGTAATACTCGAAACCATCACGTTCATAAAATATGCTCAACAATAAACTACATGTGATTCCATAAGTTAATGGAAGATGGTGGTACCTAATACCCTCGTCTACAGATGCTGGCAATTTCATGCAAACGTAGCAATCTTTAGCCTCCATAGCATCCACATATTCATAAAGCAATTTAGCATATGCATTTGATTTAAAATTTCCCTGCGATTCATCTATATGTAGTCTACGAGTCTCAGCTGCTAGCAAAGTTTTCTCTCTTTCTGTATTGTCCCCTTGTTTACCAGCAGTTGTAGCTCTCTGTGTTGATACACTTTTTGTTTCCTTTGCTGCTTTTACATCATTTTCATGTCCCACTACATATGATATAGTAACAACTAAAACTATAAGAGAAATCACTACCACTAAAAGTGTGCCTACTATGCATTTTGCCCTGCGGTTCGGGTTGCCAGCCTCCATGATCTCAAGACAGTGTAGCTCTGTTTTTCTTTCACAGTACAAAGTCTCTTTTCTTTGCTTTTCCAGTCTTTCGAACCACACCTGGAAGCTGAAAATCCCCTCCGCAAAACAGTCTCTGAGTTCTGTAGCAATGGACAACCTTAGCCCTTCTCCATCCTCTAAAATGGAAATCCCTAATTTCTTCTTCTTCTTCTTCTTGGCGCTAGGTTATCTCTCAATCTGTATTTACAAAGTTCTTTACAAGGTCTTTAGCAATCCGGAATTATGCGTGTTCCAACAACTCCCATCACTTGCTCTAATATTTCCAAACGAAGAAGGAATCCCTCAAGTATTGGACACCTTGAACAGCAAACCGGAAATTCAACTGTTTTTAGGATCAAGTCTCCTATTCCGCTCAGGAGAGGAGGATAGACGATGTTGAGTGTCAGCAGCCCTTCGACCTCCACTCCTGGTATCAGCAACACTACTTCCACTGTTATGATGGGGTCAGTTCTGGTCAGGGTCACTTTCCTCACCCTCCCAGTTCTGCGTGCTTCGGACATCTGCAGCGAGGTAGGTCCACTCAGGAGTAGCGTATCTTCTGCAAGGCACTCGCACCCTCCTTGATCTTCTCGGACCTTCCTGTTCTTGTCCTTGGGCACTTTCTTCTGGATCTGAGTCTTCGGATATAGGAGCAAGAGCTCTCTCTGGAGTTGGCTTTAAGTTCGGCCTCTGTTTTCTTTCGGGTCAACTAACTTCTCCACGCCTTGTTCTCCTATTTCTCGTCCTCACACTCTGTTCTTGATCACTCTGGTACTGGTCTGTGTCTGAGTCGTAGTCACAGCAACTTTCCCCTTCTGTGGCAACTTCAGTTTCACTGCCGTCCTGCCTTTCTTCTTCTGGATCTGTGACACTCCCAACTTCTTCAGACACCCCCACAGCTTGACTGATCCCCTCTTGTAATTCTTCTTCCACAGCTGGATTTTCGTCTGTGAGAGGAGCTGTTTCTTCAAGGGGTGCTGGAACTCTTCGAGTGTGGGAAGCGTGGATCCAATTTGGCAGCCCTCCGCACTTCACGGCAGTGTTCGTCGTTAAGATGATTTGATAGGGTCCTTTCCAGCGCACGTCTAAGCAGTTCTTCCGGACGTGCTTCTTCACCACAATCCAGTCACCTGGACACAGGTCGTGGCATTGATTTCTTGAAGATGGAACTTCTGCGGCCTGTACCTGAAGAGACACAGAATGAATGGCGTCAGACAACCCCTTGCAATAATCCAGGATCAGGTCATCTGTAATGTTCAACAATGCGGTTGTTGGGACAGTTGGAAGTCTCATTGCCCTCCCCATCAGCACCTCGTGTGGAGAGAGACCTGTCCTCCTGTCGGGTGTGCTACGCATACTCATAAGGACCAAAGGAAGAGCATCAGGCCAACTTAAGGAAGTTGATGAACATACTTTAGCAATTCGACATTTCAGCGTCCCATTTATCTGCTCCACGATACCTGAAGCCTCTGGTCGATAGCTATAATGCAATTTCTGATCAATGTTCAATGCAGAGCAGAGCATCTTCACAACTTCACTGTTAAAATGTGTTCCTCTGTCCGATTCCAGAGAGGCAGGCACCCCGAAGCGCGGTATCAACTCTCTAAGCAACAACTTTGCTACTGTGAGTGTATCGCACCTGCGTGTAGGGTATGCTTCGACCCATCTGGAAAATATGCATACAACCACCAAAACATACCTAAGGCGGTTGACCTTTGGCATCTCGATAAAATCTAATTGCATTCTATTGAAAGGCCCCCCAGACCTCCCAATGTGGCTCAGTGTAACTGGTGTTCTTTTCCCTATGTTCAACTGCTGACAAGTAACGCATCGCTTACACACTGCTTCTGCTGCAATCCTAAATTTTGGGCAATACCAAGTCTGCCTGAACACCCTCAGCATGGCATCTCTTCCCAAATGCACTGGACCATGTATCTGTCGCGCCATTGGACTCACTAATTCCTCAGGTAACACTGCCCTTCCATCTGCTGAAACCCAGAAATCCATTTCACTTCTCACACAACCTGCTGTTTCCCATGCCTTTTTCTCAGATTCAGGTGCATTTTCTTGCATTACTCTTAAATCCTCCCAAGTGTCAACGGTTTCTAGCACCATGTTCAGTTCTGTCTTTTCCTGAGCCCCATCTATTTCCACCTCCGTGAAAGCATATCCATGCTCCGCACAATAGCGGGCAACTTCGTCTGCATATCTATTTCCTTGTGACACAAAATCTGTATTTTTTGTATGGGCTACACATTTCACAATTGCAATTGCGGCTGGACCCTGTAATGCTTCCAACAACAGCCGCACAAATTCTCCATTTCGAATAGGAGAACCAGAGGAGGTCATGTAACCTCTCTGAGACCACAATTGCCCGAAATCATGAACCACACCGAAACCATATTGGCTGTCAGTATATATGGTGACTCTAATTTTATTACCTGCTATACAGGCACGTGTCAATGCAATGATTTCTGCTACCTGTGCGGAGTGTACTCCTTCCAGGCAAGCGGCTTCCACAACTCCAGTAATGGTGCAAACAGCATAGGCTGCTCTCAACCGACCAGTATCGTCTCTTAAACATGAGCCATCAACAAAGAAAATTTCGTTGGGGTCAACCAGCGGCTCATCCACAATATCTGGTCTGGGCTTCGTGCATAGTTCAGTCACATCAAGGCAATCGTGATCTTCACAGTCTTCGCCTTCTATATCATTAGGAAGTGGCATCAGTGTAGCAGGATTCAAAACAGAGCACCTCTTAAGGGTCACATTTTCCGCAGCAAGAATAACTTGCTCGTAACGCGTGAGCCTACTATTAGTCAAGTGCTGTGTCTTGGTCCTGGTCATCAACAGTTCCACAGAATGAGGTACATACACCACTAACTGGTGTCCCATCACAATGTTCTCACAACGTTCAATGCTGACACCTGTTGCAGCAACGGATTTGAGACATCCGGGCAACGCTGCGGCTACAGGATCTAGAGTAGCCGAAAAGTATGCAACTGGTCTACGGGCATTTCCATGGACTTGCACTAAAACTGACAAAGCACAGCCCTCTCTTTCGCAGCAGTAGAATGAAAATGGTTTCTCATAGTCTGGCATCCCCAGAGCCGGAGCACGACACAAGTCATCTCTCAGCTGTAGGAACGCCATCAAGCACTCATTGTCCCATGGTACCGGATCACTCACCTCCTTGTGCGTCAGTTTCTGTAAGGGTTTTGCTTTCAGTGAAAAGTTAGCTATCCACTGTCGCCAATAACCAACCATTCCTAGGAACATCCTGACTTCTCTCTGTGTCATAGGCGCATTCATTTTCATTATCGCCTCTATCCTATCTGGTGACACCTTGCGCTTTCCTTTCTCTATCCGATGACCCAAGTACTGTACTTCGGTCAGACAGTACTGTAATTTGCTTGGAGATACCTTGTGTCCATTTTCAGCTAAATGGTTCAGCAAGGCAATGGTGTCTGTCTTACAGGCTTCTTCTGTTCCTGACGCAACAAGTAGGTCGTCTATGTACTGGACCAGAACCGAGTTCTGTGGCAGTACTAGACTTTCAAGATTCTTCTTCAACAGCTGGTTGAAGATTGATGGGCTATCTGTGAACCCTTGTGGGATTCGACACCATGTTAAGACGCGATTTTCCATTTTAAAAGCGAAAAGATACTGGCTCTCTTCATCTAATGGAATGGAAAAGAAGGCCTGACAAAGATCTATCACTGTAAACCACTCAGCTTGGAATGGTATCTGAAATAATATCACTGATGGATTCGGTACCACTGGACAACATGAAACAACTATATTATTAATTTTTCGAAGATCCTGAACTATTCTGAACTTCCCACTAGGTTTCTGCAAACCCATAATCGGGGAGTTGCATGGACTACCCACGATTTCCTTCAGAATTCCCTGTTGAATCATAGAATCGATCACAGGTTTTATTCCTGCAATCGTCTCTTGGGACAGTTTGTATTGAGGCGTTCTTGGATAATCGACATTTGGTTTCACCATGATCTTCACTGGTTCTACCCCTTTAATCAATCCTATCTCTTCTCCAGTAAAATCCCATACCTCTGAAGATACTGCCTCGCGTAAGTCCCAAGGAAGGTCCTCCACAGTCAGAGTAGGGTACAGTTCTATGCATGTTCTTGAATTAGCAACTTTAAAGGTAGCATCATCGTCAGTAGTCTGTACCTCCACTCCCTGAGGTGTGCAGTATATTGTGCAGTTCAGTTTGCACAATAAGTCCCTTCCTAACAGACACACAGGACTAGAATCACATACCACAAACTGATGTTCATTGGTGTAGTTTCCTATTTTTACTGACACTGGTTCCGTCAAGGGGCTAGTCATTCTTCTGTTTGCGACTCCTACCACTTGAATTGTTTACCCCGACATCGGTATATCTGGAACCACTGCTGATCTCAGAGTTGATCGAGTAGCTCCGGTATCCACTAAGAATGTTGTGGGACACCCTGCCACTTCAGCCTCAACAAACGGTCCTCTTTGATCCACCTCTAGAACTGCCCCGAGGGTACAGTCCTCTTCTTTGCTTACACGTTGTCCAGTCAATGGATCAATGTAGTAACATTTTTCCTCATCTATGAAAAGAGGCATTTGTCTAAAGACCTTTCCCCCTGTCGAAATCTTTGGTGGCTGCGGAAACTGAGCTTGTGGAGCCGAAGTCCCCCCTTTAGCCACCTTGATTCTTGGCACTGTCACCCCTTGAACTGGAACCTCTTGAACTTCCTCCTCTACCTCTAACTCTCCGTTTTCAGGGTTATAGGGACACTCGCGTCTCCAATGTCCCACCTGATGACACTGGTGGCACTTTGTCGTTTTCTTCAACGTAGCAATGTCAATTCTAGGTCTCGAGTTTTCCTCACTGTCCTTATTCAGATTACTCGATTTCCGTCCCATTGTCCCCGTCCCCTGCTGCTGCTGTCCGCTCTTTCCAGCTGACTGCATCTGCACCACCATAAGCTTCTCCTTTAATTTCTTTGCTTTAGAGTCTATTTCATCGCTACAGTACCTTGCGTACCTCAAAATCTCATCTAATGGTTTGTTTTGCCAACAAATTAAATGTTGCTGAATCATCAAACAATTATCAGGTCTCAACCCCAAAACGAACTTTGACACAAACTGTCCTATATCCTTGGGGTCCATTACATCGAGTCCACTGTATTGTTTGAATGCTTTCAGCAATCGCTCATAAAACTCATGAACTGTCTCCTTGGGTTCCTGTCTTGTTCGGTCTATTTTTACCCAATCTATGTCTTGTGGTGGCACCTTCTCTTTCAGCCATGTCATCACCCTTTCATATTTTAACATTACACTTTCTGACGGTCCATTAGTAAGAGCATCCCTTTCTGGTTCTACAGTGGGCCATTCGACACTGGTCTTGCATGTCGTCCACAAGTCCCCTGGAACCACAATGTCAAACAAAGTGTTCAAATCAATCCACAATACCTTTGAAATCTTGACAAACCTCTCTACCTGCTTGTACCACTCGACTGGATTTTCCCTTAACTTTGGAAATGAGTTGGTAAATGCAGCTAGATCTCCTCTACTCCAGGGCACGTGTACATAATTCCCATTCGCTATTTCTCGCAAAGGGAACGCTTCCATCTGCATTAGCCTTCCCTCCGGAGACATCACATTCGCGCTCCGTCTGACAGTACCCCTTTTGGACCACCTCTCTTCCCATTTGTCCAGATCTCTCCACACTCTTATTCCTGTTATCAGTTCCCTTATGTGCGTTTTTAATCCTGTAGTTCTCTTCTCGTCTAAGTCTCGGTCTGAATACTGCAACCTATGGTTACCCTGCAGTGTCTTTGTTCTGGACAAATCTACCGTATACCTGTCTGCCAGTTCAGACAGTTTCTCATGAGCTGCTCTTGCCTTTCGAGTGATGTCCTTTGCCATAAACAGTAGCTCATCTTGCTCGTACGTCTCAATCCTTTCTATTTGCAACGTACCATCTATTATATCTTCCAGATCAGATCTTAAGCTGGACACATCGAGTCTTTTAGCTTTCACCACAGCTTTCAGTACGCCATCTCTAGAGGGTCCATTTACATCTCTCCCATCACAGCTCTGAGTCCTACGTCTGGGCTCAGGCGTGTTATGAGGAGTCCTCCCATGCTCCCATCTCTCCAGGTCCCATGCAGTTCCATCCTCTCTGGGTGTATGATGAAACACTTTTCTATTTCCCATAGTCCCAGAATGTCCATCCTGCCTGGTTCCCCTAGGTGCATGGTAAGACATTTCATTATTCCCCATTCCTTCATAATTTGGCGGTGACCTCTGATCACTCGACACATGGCAAGATCCCTCACTGTTCCCTGTGTTCCTATGATCCCAGTGCTGTACGTTTTCATCAGGTGCGTGATGAGTGCACCTAAACCTGTCTCTGTACTCTCGTGTCCTTTGGTCTCCCTCACTTTGCATGAGACGAGACATCTCTCCACATCCTGTACTTCTCTCTCTTCGCTCCTGCCCCTTTCCTCCATCACTGTACCGTATAACTCCTCTACTCTCCTGACTTTTACCATCCCACTCCTGACTGCTTTCGCTAGCCCCGCAGTGAGATAATGTCTCCTTTCCTCGATTTCCCCATTCCGCTTCCTCTCTAGACCTGTTGTTCGGTGCTTCTGTGGACCTATCCCATTCTCTCAAGTCAGCCCTCAGCTCTTTATAAGATTTCGGCCGTGGTCCCCTCAGATCCATCGGTCCTCTCTGACCCCCCTGCTCTGTTACGGGATCCCCTGCCGAATCTAATGGGGTGCTCCACGTTATCGGTCCTGGCAATTGCCTCCAGGCATTTGTCGTGTTATTCCTCCTTTCCATCTCGACTCTTTCCCTGTCTAACTGTACCTGTTCTCCCTCTTTCCCCTTCTCCGGGTGATAAATCGACCGTATAGGTCCTATGGTAACGGGTACTTGAAGAGCATCTGGCAATTCATAAGATTCAACCCTCTCTGTTGCTGGCATCTTCTGTACCACAACCCTTTCGACTACACTCTGTATGGTACTATGTTGGGGTGACCCTTCATCTTTGGTAGGTGCCCAATCCGCTAAAGGGAGTGGCCTATACCCCTCTATGCCAACCCTATCTTCCCTTGGGAGTCCCGTACTTTCTGTCTCCCTATTGTCCGGAGGTGGTCTATCCATTAACAACCTATTTATTACATTGTCTTCCGACTCGCTCTCCTCATCCTCTTCCATGAGCCTCTTTTCTCCTGCAACCTCTCTCACTGGGTACAACTTATCCACTTCAATTGCCTGTACCCTCCATCTCTTGGCGTCCGCATCCCATTGGGCATCTCGCACTGCCCTTACTGATCGCCGTACCCTTTCTTGGCGCCTGTTCAGATTCCTGTCATGCGCGGCCCTAATCCATGCATTAAGGGCCTCAAACTGTGTTGGTCTAGGCGAAGGTTCCATTGAGGACATGATTGCTTTCAGCCGATGTAACACTTCTAACCTAAACGTTCCATACTTCGGAAATGTCAGTTCCTCATTCCCTTCTGAAATCTTGCTCCATTCACTAATCCACAGTACAGTATGCAAACCAACGTTCGTTGCCATATAGTAAGCTGGTGTACCCTCTGGCGGTGCCTCTTCCCCATAATAAGAATTTCTTCTTTTTCTCTCAAAAATCCCCCTCAAACATTTAAAACACTTCATGTTCAAAACCTACAAAATTCCTATTTTCTCCGCGTTTGTTTACTTCCTGATGACAATCCACCAATCTCAGCGCGGTTTTCGCTAACTGGCCTATCAGAGCGCGGCTTCTCACTGACGTCACACCAACCGCCCTTTCCCAGCGCGGCTCTAACCAACGTCACACTAACCGCCCTATCACAGCGCGGCTTCACACCAACCGCCCTATCACAGCGCGGCTCTAGCTGACGTCACTCTCCCCCTTCGCAGCAGTTCCCCTCCTTTCTCAGCTCGTCTTCGCGGTCATGCATGCTTCCCATTCATACTCTGAAAAATGATTACTTCCGTCCAAGCGATCACTTTCCTTGACTGTACGTCCACAGTCTACCTGTAGTTGTCACCTTAACTGACGAAATGTCTTTCCGTGTACGTCCAGACAAATCGCCTTCTCTGATAGGTTACTTACACTCGGTAACTTTCGACCTGCGTCCGTTACCCACACATTCACTCTTGCATTCCCCCTATCTCGGTCCTGCGGCGGTCAATGGTACCTCATGACCTCCTTACTCTGGTCGACAACTACTCTGGATGTTCGATACACCCGAACCACTTAAGCTCTACTTCGAACTTAAGATTTTCACCAGTTCACCCGTTTACCAGGTTACCAGTTTACCAGGTTGCGCGCGCTCACAACCTTCTCTCAATCACACTACAGGCGTTCAACTCCGCAAGACATTACAATACAGATACAACACAAAACACCGCAATCTGTCCACGCATGACCCTTGTTATACTCACTCTCTTCCGACACTGCTGCTTCTCTCGTACCGTCAGCACCTTCTTCGGCACGCGATTCTTCCGCTGCTCATCTCTCGATCTCTAGGGGCCTTGGGATAATCTAACCTAGTCTAGATTACCTTCCTCAAGAAGATAACCATCCTCACTCTGCTACCAACTGTTAACGCGGGATTTCTGGTCTATAGTTATTGTTCCAGATCCCAATTCAGGTCGACTAGATCGTTGGTACCTGTCATTGAGTAAAAGGCAATCCACTACTAGGTTCATCAAAAAAGGACTTACTCCACTCTGAATAACCACTTACTACAAATAAGTTTTAAAAGTTTATTATAAAGCCAAAGTTATCTGGAGATACAAACATCTCAGAATAAGATTCAAAAGATATACGGGAATCAATACAAACAAAAATTCTCTAAATGCTCTTAATCGACAAAATGATATCACTAAAACAAATTCAAATAGCATCAGAGTTGCCAACATAGACACTAGCTGTAGCTTATGCGTCATTTACAGAAAGGAAAAGTTCAGGTTAGACTGTCCCTACACTGGACTAAGTGACATCCCTACTTAACAAGATCTTTACCTAAAAAGGTGTCAGCCGTGGTGACTTCCAAAGAAGATCACACACTTCTCTTAGTCTTTGTTGCAAATCGATCTCTTGCTGTTAAGCTATCTGCCTACCCCTCCGCTCTCTTAGGCTCCTCAAACCATCTGCTCTAACTCCACCCCAGGGTGCTGTCCCTAATACAAAATCACATTTCCAATAGAAACGCCCCTGGAGACGCCTCTCACGTGGTGTTGGTTCTGGCGGCAAATTCCATGCTGGTACTCCTCTGGGTCCATCGTTAGCGTTGACCTTGCTTCCCAGGCTCTTCTCGGCTGGATGGTACCCCCCAGGAAATTCCTGAAGCCTCCTACAGGTCTGTGCCAGGCTTCTCTGAACAAAGCCCATTCATCACTTTCCTGATTAAACCCCCTCGCACCTGCAAACAGACACTTTCTCTGTGGGCCCCAAATTCCGGCCTCCACCATATCTCTTAAGTCGTAAACCATGTAACAGGCTCTTTGTTCGTGCTCTGTGCGACCTCTCCTTAACGAGCACAGGCAGATCAAAGAAGCGACTTTATCTATTCAGGCCTACTAAAATTACATGAAACGGGCCTCTGCACTCTGCACATTTAATTTCTTTGTTTAAACAGTATTCTAACTATAACACATCTATTAAATGAAACACTTCTATAAAACATATATTTAAATTCTATGATTAATAATACTTTGCAGTAAAATGACATTAGAATTCAAGTTACTTAAAAGTGTAGCAGCATCTTTCGTTTCTTGTGAAATGCCATGTGGCCTACACATTTCCATGGTTTGCAGAGTTACATTTCTTTTTCACACATCCACATAACGTGAGACTCCAACATCATTCTAACATTTCTACAAACCTCTACATTAGTTTTTCACACTGATATATGTATCCCTATTCTAATTAAACACTCTTAGATATTTTCACTCTATATGTTTGACACTCTTGTGTATTCTATACTAAACTAATACTACGTGCTTGTAAATATGGTGCACTTCTACATTTTTTCAGATTTGTGCTCTCTCACACACACATATATTTATATATATATATATATTTATATATGTATATAAAGATCAAAGCAATAGCCTTTTAGGATTAGAGTGCCACATAAATTATGCAAAAAATAAGCAGAGAACTCTGGGTAGCTCCCAAGTTCAGTTGGAAAGCAGCTCCTAAATATAGAGCACCCTACAATACCAGCGATACTCTGAATCTGCTCACTTCGAATGTCTGTTTTTCTAGCAAACTCTTTTAAAGCATAGCACTAGCACAGTGCCATTCCTGCTGATCTCCAAAGTGACAATGTCTTTTGCCACTTCTACAGCAAGTCTTTAAGCAGAGGATTAGCACAATGCCATCCACACTGAGCTATAAAATGAGAAAAGCCTTTTACCACTCCAGATACAGTATTACAGCTTTGGATTGGGAAAGTACTAACCATGCCAACCTGGAATGAATATAAACAACCCTGACACTTGTTTCACTATCATTATAGCTCTTCAGAGAGTTTAGCTTTGTCTAGACACAAGGGCCAACCAGTATAAGTCAAAACAATACCATTTCAGGTTAGAGTGCTGCATAAATTATGGAAAAAAGAAGCAGAGAATTCTGGGTAGTTCCGAAGTTTAGGTGGAGTGCAACTCCTGAATAGAGCCCCCTATACCTCCAGCAACACTCTGAATCTGTTCACCTCATATGTCTGTTTTTCTAGCAAGATATTTAAGCATATGATTAGCACAGTGCCATCCAGGCCGAGCTACAAAGGGACAAAGTCTTTTGCCATTTCTACAGCACGTCTTTAGGCATAGAATTAGCATAGTTTCATCCACGCTGAGCTGTAAAATGTCAAAAGCCTTTCACCACTCCAGGCACACTATTACAGCTTTGGATTGATAAAATACTATCCAAGCCAACCTGGAATGAATAAAAGCAACCCCTGACACGTGTTTCACTGTCATTGTAGCTCTTCAGAGAGGCATTGCTTTGTCCAGACACAAGGGCGCACCCAGCATAAGTAAAAACAATAACCTACCAGGCATAGAGTGACACATAAATGATGCAAAAAAGAATCACAGCGCTCTGGGTAGTTCCCAAATTTAGGTGGAGCGCAGCCCTTGTACAGAGCACCCTACAACACCAGTGAAACTCATAATCTGCTCACTTCAAATGTCAGTTTTTAGGTCGAGCTGACCTAGCATTGAATGCGAAAGCATTGAATGCTGTCAGCAAGACAACTAATGTTACCCGTATTTGGGAATGTGGACACGAGAGGGTGCACGAGCGCAGATTTGCTCAGATTTGACCTCGTGAGCGCGCACGGCGCCGTGCCCCTCTCATGCCTTATATTCCCGTGCGCACACAGCCAGCCCCCACACCCCTGCACACAGGCACACGAACACACAGGCAGGCACACACACAGGTACAACACACGCAGGCACATACAAGCGCACCCGCCCCCCCCCGCCGCCGCCCCCCGCTTACATACACACACAAACGCGCACACACACACTCCCAACCCCGCTCACCGGGCACACGCAGGGCTTCCATCACTGGGGGGGGGGGGCGGGCACCGTCAATGTGCCCCGAGGCCCCCCTCACCGGGTCTGCTATACTCTACCCCGTCCCAAAGCCTCACAGCACTCCTCAAGTACAGTGGGCGAAGACTGCAGGCGCCGCCACTGTCACGAGCCGCAGGGAATACCAACGTGCACGCTCATGGCGTCACGCTCCTGCCCTCTCGCGTCTCTTCTGCGCTCCAGGCCGACGTGCGCCAAATACAGGAAAACAACAGAACCTCAACTGCGTGCTCCACAGTTTTATTTATTTCATTTACGTACTTGTTTAGTGTATTATGCCTACTTTTGATGATTCCCTTTTCCGATTGCTAGTAACAGGCATTCATAGACAGTGCGTCATTTAGAAGGAGCAATCACTTTGTAGTGTCTTATCGGCAGACCTGTAAGGAGAGGACGCAGACAAGGGATTCTTAAGTGTATGTTACAGTGCGCTGCTAAAGCCTGACGGTGCACACCCTGTGCAACACATTCTTGTCCACCCTGCCAACTCTAGCAGCAGAAGTGTCCATCCCGCTTCTTCCCTGAACTTTGCACTTCTGCTTGGGCGCACCCTTCTGTTAAACCCAAGATAATAAGGCTCGTCTCAGTTTAGTGTTCGTGCATATGTTTTTATTGACGTTTCGCACGCATGCTCGCCACACTCCTGTACCAGATGAGCTATTGCCCTGTATTTCTTTAGAAACATCTTACTCATTGAGGTATGATCGGCACAATGAGATGTGTGTAGTACTTCACAACATTTATCGTAGAGAAATTTGTTGGTAACCGTCTTGATTACAAAGTCACCGTAGTTTGAATTTTAAATGTATTTATTATTTTGTAAATATATTTATTGGTCCAACAACGACGAAACAGGTTGCCGTATATTCACTGCAGTGGCAGAGTGGGTGAGTTTGGAGCACGCAAATCAGGCCAGGTGTCTGTGTAACATGCCGATTATTACACCTGGCAGAAACAATGTATAACTAAATCCCCCAACATCGAAAGCACAGCCTCCGAAGTACGTCCAATAACCGTTTTAAAATACCAAGATCGTGGATCGGTACAATGAGGTGTGGGACAGTATATACCATTCATTCAAACCTTATTTATTTACTTATTTATTTATATCGCAAGCACCTGGCAGCATGGACAGTGGGGTGCTTTACAGAATACATGGTAACCATATATTGAACGAAGAAGGTAGATTAACGGGGAAAACATGGTCAGCATTGGTTTAGAGAGAAAAGAGTACAAAGAGCAAGAAAGTATAGATGATCTCTGTATAGGTGGTTTTCCACCTGAAGTGGATAAGGTCCTCCGGTCTTCAAACAGGTTGTTCCAAATTCTAGGGGCCAACATGAGAGGGCCTGGTTCATAGTCTTGGATTTTTGTTTTGTTTCAGAATTTCTACTATCATTTGAACTTGGTTCCTGGTATTTCTCCTACCTCTGGAGGCCTGTGTTTGTTATTCATGTAGGTGTGTGCCTTTTGGTGCAGGACCTTATGGGTGGTGCAGGCACTTTTAAAGTGAATTCCAGCATCTAAGGACCACCAATGGCAGTCTTTCAGAATTTAATTGATGTGTCTAGATTTGTTTGCACCTTTAACGAGGCAAGCAGCGATGTATAGGATGTTCCAGGGAGGGGTGAGAATAGCCTTTCAGGTGTCTGCAAGTAGATCACTGCCATTATCAAGATGAGATGATACTGGGGCATGAGCCATGGCTCTGAGCTATTCGGAGGGATGGAGTGCTTAATTTGCCTGAGGTGGTGAAGTTGGATTGGATATGTGTTTTGCAATGAAACTGCTATTGTTAAGGGTGAATCCTAAAGATTTAGCACAGAGTACTGGTGTTGGTGTGAAGCCATCTCAGTTTGGTTCTGAAACCAGTGTTCCATGTGTAGCAGAAGGAATTAGGTTGAAGAGGTGGTTAGGTAGAAGTGACAAAGTGCTCATCCATTTTGTTAGGTTTTCCATGAGCAGTTTGAGAGTGGAGATGTCTGAAGGGTTCGATAATCTAGTTACTAAAGTATATTTGGGAGTTGTTGGTGTATTGAATAGAAATTCTCTGCGTGTGAAGCATAGTACCAAGGCTTTCCATGCAGAGGTCAAATAGAAGTGATCACAGGATATATCCTTGGTGTACACTGGAAAAAACTGGAAGAGAACGGGATCTGAATGTGTCAATTTTCACCAGCTATGATACGGAAGTGATCAAGGATTGGATCTATTTCAGCACTGTGCCCTTTACTTCCGTTCTTGAAAGGAGTATTTGTAGGGGGTTCTGTGGTTTATTGCATTGAATGCTGCTGACAATTAGAGCAGCACTAATACATGGGCTAAGCCATTTGAGATAAAGATGTAAGACCAGTAAGATTGTCAGACATTTAAGCATGCTCTTCTAGGATGTCTCCCTGATCTGAAGGTTGCATCATCTCCCTGGAAATGCCTATCCAGTCTTTTTCCTTGTCCGGTTGACAGAAAGAATGTTCATTTCATTTGGGTGATGAACATTGTGAATACAAATATCTTGTGTGAAGCACAACAGCACAGGGGCAGTCTTACTGATATTTGCATCATATTCCGTGGATGGGGGGACTTTTTTTCTTTATATTGTGGAAATGTTTACCTGTGCTGGTCTTTCCGTTTAGCTCCTAGATGAATGCGGTATACCTAAAACCAGTTTTTACTTGTCAGCCGTGTGTTCTTTCGGGCTGTTGAGAAGGTTGCACATACGTATCAAGTTAATCGGGTGTGCCAAATTTTCTCTGTCTTGCTGGTAATGTTAACGCATAACTTCATGTCACCAAGGAAGCAGTGCTACAATACTGGGTATCTGTTTAACATCTTAAAGCATTCGAGGAGATTTAGTCCTTTTTCAATTCAGTTGATCCAATTGAATTAACACATTTGAAATCAATTGTTAAGTATAAGCCCAGTATTCTAGCATTGCTTGCTTGTTGATTTGGATCCATCAAGTACCCTACCTGCAATTAGCTTGGAGGCATACATCTTCCTGGGTTGAAGTAAAAGATTACAGAATAGGCACAATAGACAAGTGAGTTAAGCAATTTGTGTTGAGGGGTAGGTGGGTCAGGGCAGGTGCTAGAGACCCTCACTCTATCTATTTATCTTATGCCCTCACTCTATCTATCTATCTATCGCCCTCACTCTAGCTATCTTTCACCCTCCCTCTTGCTATCTTTCGCCCTCCCTCTAGCTATCTTTCGCCCTCCCTCTAGCTATCTATCGCCCTCCCTCTAGCTATCTTTCTCTCTCCCTCTAGCTATCTTTCGCCCTCCCTCTAGCTATCTTTCTCCCTCCCTCTAGCTATCTTTCGCCCTCCCTCTAGCTATCTTTCGCCCTCCCTCTAGCTATCTTTCGCCCTTCCTCTAGCTATCTTTCGCCCTCCCTCTATCTATCGCCCTCCCTCTAGCTATCTTTCGCCCTCCCTCTAGCTATCTATCGCCCTCCCTCTAGCTATCTATCGCCCTCCCTCTAGCTATCTATCGCCCTCCCTCTAGCTATCTATCGCCCTTCCTCTAGCTATCTTTCGCCCTCCCTCTAGCTATCTTTCGCCCTCCCTCTAGCTATCTTTCGCCCTCCCTCTAGCTATCTTTCGCCCTCCCTCTAGCTATCTTTCGCCCTCCCTCTAGCTATCTTTCGCCCTCCCTCTAGCTATCTTTCGCCCTCACTCTATCTATCTTTCGCCCTCACTCTATCTAACTTTCGCCCTCACTATATCTATCTATCTTTTGCCCTCACTCTATCTATCTATCTTTCGCCCTCACTCTATCTATCTATCTTTCGCCCTCACTCTAGCTATATTTCGCCCTCACTCTATCTATCGCCCTCACTCTAGCTATCTATCGCCCTCACTCTAGCTATCTTTCGCCCTCCCTCTAGCTATCTTTCGCCCTCCCTCTATCTATCTATCTTTCGCCCTCACTCTATCTATCTATCTTTCTCCCTCACTCTATCTATCTTTCGCCCTCACTCTATCTATCTATCGCCCTCACTCTAGCTATCTTTCGCCCTCCCTCTAGCTATCTATCGCACCACCACAGCATCACTCAGGGGTACCACAGCATCACTCAGGGGCACCTCAGCATCACTCAGGGGCACCTCAGCATCACTCAGGGGCACCACAACATCACTATGCGCTACCACAGCATCACTGAACGCTACAGCATCACTCGTCGCCACCACAACATCACTCAGCGCCACCACAGTATCAATCTGTGCAACCATTCAACAATAACTGGTTCAAATATTTTCTCTCAATGTTTCAAGCTTTATTACAAATGTCACAAAAAGATGTTATTATTTCACTTCTGTTCTTGGATTTTCATCACAATAAAATACACTGAACATCATCTTCACAAAAGTTATTTACAAAAGTTTAAGCTATTGTCATTATAAATTACAATAACTTTTATTTAAGTATTAATTATTTAAAAAAATTAAAAGCCATTGTTATTTGTAATATCAATACATCTAAGTCACGTAAATACAAAACATGTTGCATTACAAATGCTATAGGTGTCACATTTGCAAAAGATAAACGTATTGGCATTGTAAATGACAAAGCTATTAATTTCGCTATTTTCAAAACCAACACATAAATAAAAAATTTGTAATTTACAAGACCAATAGCTCAAACTTTCCTAATGGGAGACCTATTGCATTGCAAATGCTTGTTCTAGATAAGCTTTTAAGTATAGGTTTAGCACAGTGCCATCCACACCGAGCTAGACTATATATAGTCTAGCCATGTATATATATGTACTATATATATGTAGTCCTGAGCCCTCGAGCTCAGGACTACATAAAGCGGTTGCATTGGAGTATTTTACTTCGAAGTCGGACGGGATGCTTGTCATACCTGCCCCCGCTCCACTGAATCCTGAGTTTGGCGGCTGAAGCGGTTTTGGGGACCCGAGGAGGCGCTTTTCATTCTACTCTGCAGGATACCGGCATCACAAACATCTAGCCCTGCAGTCCGCTAATCCACTTTGGGACAAGTACTGACCAAACGGCCGGCACCACTTACCTGGGAGAGAAATGCATCCTGGGATCTGCAGTCCGCCACAACATCACGGACTGGGTTAGGTGAGCTAACACTGGATGGGCGGAGCGGACGCTCACTATTGGTGACCAGCAGGAGGCACTTTGATGTTTAAGTGAAGCACCCTGAACTTTATGGCGCTGACGAGAGCCGGAAAGGCCGAAATGCATCCGCCATTTAACAAAATAAAGATGCTTCCAAGTCTCCCCTACGAGGCCTCTGCTCGTTCTTTTGAAGGAGGTTGTGGTGACATTTATGCGCGCTTGCCAGTATCGCGCTACAGAGGCCCCCGCTTTACAAGTTGGCTCGGTCCCTCGCTGGCTGCTGCTTCGGCAGGTTGTGTGTCTTCCAAGTGATTGGATTGGACTGGGCCCACCCTCGAGCTCAGGACTACATAAAGCGGTTGCATTGGAGTATTTGACTTCGAAGTCGGGCGGGATGCATGTCATACCTGCCCCCGCTCCACTGAATCCTGAGTTTGGCGGCTGAAGCGGTTTTGGGGACCCGAGGAGGCGCTTTTCATTTTACTCTGCAGGATACCGGCATCACAAACATCTAGCCCTGCAGTCCGCTAATCCACTTTGGGACAAGTACTGACCAAACGCCCGGCACCACTTACCTGGGAGAGAAATGCATCCTGGGATCTGCAGTCCACCACAACATCACGGACTGGGTTAGGTGAGCTAACACTGGATGGGCGGAGCGGACGCTCACTATTGGTGACTAGCAGGAGGCACTTTGATGTTTAAGTGAAGCACCCTGAACTTTATGGCGCTGACGAGAGCCGGAAAGGCCGAAATGCATCCGCCATTTAACAAAATAAAGATGCTTCCAAGTCTCCCCTACGAGGCCTCTGCTCGTTCTTTTGAAGGAGGTTGTGGTGACATTTATGCGCGCTTGCCTGTATCGCGCTACAGAGGCCCCCGCTTTACAAGTTGGCCCGGTCCCTCGCTGGCTGTTGCTTCGGCAGGTTGTGTGTCTTCCAAGTGATTGGATTGGACTGGGCCCGTTCTCGAGCTCAGGACTACATAAAGCGGTTGCATTGGAGTATTTTACTTCGAAGTCGGGCGGGATGCATGTCATACCTGCCCCCGCTCCACTGAATCCTGAGTTTGGCGGCTGAAGCGGTTTTGGGGACCCGAGGAGGCGCTTTTCATTCTACTCTGCAGGATACCAGCATCACAAACATCTAGCCCTGCAGTCTGCTAATACACTTTGGGACAAGTACTGACCAAACGCCTGGCACCACTTACCTGGGAGAGAAATGCATCCTGGGATCTGTAGTCCGCCACAACATCACGGACTGGGTTAGGTGAGCTAACACTGGATGGGCGGAGCGGACTCTCACTATTGGTGACCAGCAGGAGGCACTTTGATGTTTAAGTGAAGCACCCTGAACTTTATGACGCTGACGAGAGCCGGAAAGGCCGAAATGCATACGCCATTTAACAAAATAAAGATGCTTCCAAGTCTCCCCTACGAGGCATCTGCTCGTTCTTTTGAAGGAGGTTGTGGTGACATTTATGCGCGCTTGCCAGTATCGCGCTACAGAGGCCCCCGCTTTACAAGTTGGCCCGGTCCCTCGCTGGCTGCTGCTTCGGCAGGTTGTGTGTCTTCCAAGTGATTGGATTGGACTGGGCCCACCCTCGAGCTCAGGACTACATAAAGCGGTTGCATTGGAGTATTTGACTTCGAAGTCGGGCGGGATGCATGTCATACCTGCCCCCGCTCCACTGAATCCTAAGTTTGGCGGCTGAAGCGGTTTTGGGGACCCGAGGAGGTGGTTTTAATTCTACTCTGCAGGATACCGGCATCACAAACATCTAACCCTGCAGTTCGCTAATCCACTTTGGGACAAGTACTGACCAAACGCCCGGCACCACTTACCTGGGAGAGAAATGCATCCTGGGATCTGCAGTCCGCCACAACATCACGGACTGGGTTAGGTGAGCTAACACTGGATGGGCGGAGCGGACGCTCACTATTGGTGACCAGCAGGAGGCACTTTGATGTTTAAGTGAAGCACCCTAAACTTTACGGCGCTGACGAGAGCCGGAAAGGCCGAAATGCATCCGCCATTTAACAAAATTTAAGCAAAATAAAGATGCTTCCAAGTCTCCCCTACGAGGCCTTTGCTCGTTCTTTTGAAGGAGGTTGTGGTGACATACATATATATATATATATACATATTGTAAACACCGGAATCCCCCAGTCCTCGGGATACACCTCCAACGAGAGCACACAGAGCCAGTATCTCGTGGTTTAGCCAAATTATTTATTAGAATTTCTCTGCAAAAGCAATGAGCTCACAAACGCGTTTCGGCGTTGCCGCCTTCGTCAAAAAAAAAAAAAAATATATATATATATATATATACATATATATATATATATATATATATATATATATATATATATATATATATATATATATATATATATATATATATATACCATCCAAGCCAACCTGAAATTAATAAAAGCAACCCCTGACACGTGTTTCGCTGTCATTACAGCTCTTCAGAGAGGTTTAGCTTTGTCCAGACACAAGGGAGCACCCAGTATAAGTCAAAACAATTCCCTTGCAGGCATAGAGTGACATATTCATTTTGCAAAAAAGAAGGAGAGAACTCTGGGATATTCCCAAGTTTAGGTGGAAGGCAGCTCCTGTATAGAGCACCCTCAACACCAGCGACACTCTAAATTTGCTCACCTCAAATGTCTGCTTTTCTATCAAAGATTTTAAGCACAGGATTAGCACAGTGCTATCCACGCCGAGATAGAAATGGAAAAAGTCTTTTGCCATTTGTACAGCAAAGTCTTTAAGCATAGGATTAGCACAGTGCTATCCAAGCCGAGCTGTAAAATGACAAAAGCCATTTACCACTCCAGGCACAATATTACAGCTTTGGATTGGTAAAATACCATCCAAGCCAACCTGAAATTAATAAAAGCAACCCCTGACACGTGTTTCGCTGTCATTACAGCTCTTCAGAGAGGTTTAGCTTTGTCCAGACACAAGGGAGCACCCAGTATAAGTCAAAACAATTCCCTTGCAGGCATAGAGTGATGCATACATTATGCAAAAAAGAAGGAGAGAACTCTGGGTAGTTCCCAAGTTTAGGTGGAAGGCAGCTCCTGTATAGAGCACCCTCAATACCAGCGGCACTCTAAATTTGCTCACCTCAAATGTCTGCTTTTCTATCAAAGTTTTTAAGCATAGGATTAGCACAGTGCTATCCACGCCGATATATATAAATATATAGAATTAGACATATTTTTACAGCCTTGTACAGAGCACCCCACAACACCAGTGACACTCTGCTCACTTTAAATGTCAGTTTTTCTAGAAAAGTTTTTAAGTATAGGATTAGCACAGTGCCATCTACACCGAGCTAGACTATACATATTGTATATATATATATATATATATATATATATATATATATATATATATATATATATATATATATATATATATATATATATATATATATATATATATAAAAATAAATATATAGAATAAAAAATATTAAATTTATTAATTAGACATATTTTTACTTTTAAAAAAAAGAAGCTATTTAAAATACATTACTTTAAAGTCAATATATTAAGACATCCATATTTTTGTCTGTTCTGGTCAATATTCTGTTCAACGATATATTTCACTAAATATTTTTTAGTTATCATTATAAGTATAGGCTCACGATATTTTTGATAACGATACTTATGACACCATTTTTGGGTCATGCAATATTATTGTTCACAATATTGCATCAGTAATCCCCTTATGGAAATCCTCCATGTCACTGCACGTCTCATCCAGGCCTGAAGAAATATGATCACATCACCCCATACTTATGGAACTCCATTAACTCCCCGTGCAGACCCCGCACCACCATCAAAACCAACTGCATCATTTATAAAGCCATCACGACTGGCATCCCTGCTTAGCTTGGAGAAAAGCTCACTATGTCTGATGGTTCTTGGCACTCCCGCAGCCATCAGACTGCAGATTAAGAAGTGCAAAAAAAGAAAAAAAACAAGGCAGCAGGTCTTCCCATCTATGCACGCGGGATCGAGAGCAACATCCTCGTAGCCATTAAGACTGCCGCAGGCCTACTAAAATTTAGGAAAGCCTTGAAGGCGCGCCTCTTTTAAGAACACCGCATCACGATGCATTAACCATCCACAAATCAGCTACCTCTCCTATCACTCGTTGACATTATGCTTGTCTTTGAACTTGCATAGCGTTCTGCTGAATTTTGGCTATGATTGCACTACAGAAATGACACATACATGCATACATACATACTTACAAAAACATCTGTGGCGGCCACATTTTGCACCTGATTTGTAATCTTGTTTTTTGATTAAAACATCCATTTGCGTCTGAAACAGGAGGATGTATGTCATCACAACGCATGCTTTTTCTACGCATGCCTTTACAAGGCAGATTTTACAACGCAAGTCGTTACAACGACTTGCGTTGGGGGGCGCTGGATAGTGGAATAGTTTAATTTACTATTCCAACTCCAGTCCCCGTGGATAGTAGGGAAGGTTTTGGATAGTAAATTAAACTATTCCCTATCCTACAGCGCCCTCCAGCGCAAGTCATTGTAATGACTTGCGTTGTAAATCCTGCGTTGTATTGGTAGTACGTCGTAAAAGTTGCGTTGTGATGGATGTTTCCCGAAACAGGATTCCTGCCATAATTGTAACTAGGACCTCTATGAGCTTATTTGCATAACTAATGTCCAATTTGCAGACTTTGTTGCCCATGGACATTTATTGGTGTTTGTACGGTGTGTATTGTGCCGTTAGTATGGCCTTGTAGTGCCATATGGCTTGGCACTCCCTTGTCCAGGTTTCAATGGGTCCACCATAGACCAGAGTCTGTTTAGGACTTGCAGTAAGTGCTAGACAGCATGAAGACATTTTTTCATTGAGTGTGCTGTAAAGAAACTTGACTCTGTGGTTTGTGCTCTGCATTGCATGTTTGTGTGTGAATAAACTGGAGGAGGTATTGTGTGCATTAGTGGTGCCATGAAATCCATCTGCTGGCTTATCTGGACTGCGATGAGTTGGGTGTTATGAGTTCTGTTTAGAATCATACTGTTGTGTAGTTGTATAGTGGTATGTGGTGATGGTGTTGCGTGCGTGAACACTGCACTATGTCATATTCTGTGTTGATGTGTAAGATGCACACTCTAACGTGTTGTGTTGTAGTTGTGTGGAAGTGTTGGTGTGGTTTGTTGGATACCCAGCTCTGCCATGTCTGCTCTTTGCTGTTTGTTGTGCAGTGTTATGTTTGTGTTTCCCTTATGTCTGTGTTCTACAAGGGGCTGTATTCTTCCTCAATGCTGTTTGGGTCTATCTGAGGTATATGGGGTGAATGTGTAGTGTTCTCGATGATCTGCTCTTGGGGGGGGGGGGGGGGATCACAGGACGCATACTGCATATTCTTACAACAGGTCAACTATATAAACTGCAGACATTACCTAAGAAAGCACAGAAGAAAAGGCAAGCAACCCAGCATCCCACATGGAATAAATGTCTTCTGCTGTATGACCCCATCCATCACCCTCTATCTCATTTTAATTTTGGAACATCCTGATCTAGCTAATACTAAAAACATTTATTGAGTAGACATTTGAAAGACACCTAGATGTTCCAGTTTTGTTTTATTGTGTTTTAGGACTTAGATTTAATTAAACTTTGTTTTTGAACTGTAAAGGTCTTTGTTATTGTTTTTCACTGTGTTCTCTTTATTTGATTCTGCACCTCTAGGACTCCTCTAGAACAGGTATTAAAAGAACAGCTGAAGCCCTGATCTCTTATAATTTGCTTCCCTTCCTGTCCCATCCCTGTCCCTTCCCACTGCCCTAACTCTACCCCTTCTTCTTCCTTCCCAAATTCTCACCATGCTGTCTCCTAACTATGGGGCAGATTTACAAGCCCCATGCGCCACTTTTGTGTCACTTTTCCCATGTTAAAAGTGACGCAAGTGTGGTGCAAGGGGCTTGTAAATCTGCCCCCATATTTCTCCCCTGTGTCTCTCAATCTCATTCATTCTTTTGCCTCTCGTGCCCTCCCTAGCCCTCTCCTCAAGGGAGTAGCCAGAAATTCAAATAGTGCCCACTTTGAACTAAAACACTGATGCCACCAAGCAAGCGAAGAAAGTAATGAACCCTCAATAGAGCAACTTCCTTGTCTCCTGCATACATGCTTCTATCCAATCCTTCTTTCACCGTTTCATCCACCTGCTGGTGTCCACTATTTACCCTTTACATGCTGTCTTCCATTCATTCTTTCATCCGTCATTCAATCTTTCCGCTTGCATCCATCTATCCATCCGTCCACCCACCCATCCAATCTTACATCCAACATCCACCTATCCATTCACCCATACATATAAACTGCCATCCATTCACTCTACCATTCATCCATCCATCCACTCGGTCACCCATCGATCCATCCACTCTGCCCACCCTTCCATCCACTGACACATCCGTTCTGCCATCCATCCACTTGGCATCCATCCTTCCACTCTGCTATCCAGCCATTCATCCACTCTGCTGTCCATCCATCCATTCCTCTACCCATCCATCCATCTATCCCTCCACCCACCCACACTATTAACCATCCACCCACTTTGCTGTCCTTTCAACCATTCATCCACACTGCCATCCATCAAGCCTGCCAATCATCCATCCTTCCATTCTGCCATCCATCCATTCACTCTACCATCCACCCATCCACTGTGCCATCCAACCATCTGCTCTGTCGTCCACTCATATGTTCATCCATCCTTCATCCATTCACCCTGCCATCCATTCATACATCCATCTATCCATTTATCAGCTCCGGCATATATCCATGTACTCTGCCACCCATCTATCCATCCACTCTGCCATCCATTCACTCATCTTTTCACCCACGCATCCATCCATCCCTTTACTCTGCAGTCACTTCACCTCTCAGTCCACCTATCCATCTATCCCATTACACTACCATCCTTTCACCTGTTCATCACCTTCACTTATATATCCATCCACCCACCCATCCATTTACTCATTCATCCATACTTCCTTCTTTTCACCCTTCCACCTAATATTCCTTCTCTCTTCCCCTGTTCTAATGACTCAGTGTCGTTTTTTCCTCGCTCCTTCTTTCTCTTCTATTGACTCTGTTTTCCAGCATTAACGATGATCTTTTGTCTACAGAGTTCCAGACAGAAGAGACCTACAAAAGATCACCACCCGCTGTAGCTGCCAAAGGGGGGTTCATGACGCCCCTGCCTCTCCTTATTCCCCTTCTATCACCCCCATTTCCTTTGATGATCCCCCTCACTCTCTTTCTTTTCCTCACATTTTTTTCGCTTCATTTCTGCTACCTTCCTCTCTCCTTCCTTTCCTCACACCTCCTCAACATTCTCCTTATTTTGCCTTCTCTCTGATAGCCTCTCTTCCCCCTTCTCTTTTCCTCCTCTATTCTTCCATTTCTCTTCCCCTGCTCCCTGCCTCGCCCAGCCGTTTTGTGGAAAAGTAAATTTTGTCATGTTCTATGTCCCTACGTGTCATCCATCATATGTTATGTGTGCATGATTAAATATGCATATGTATTCCCCATGTCCGATTCATGACGCAATTATAGTTGTGTCCACCTCTGGTATGTCATTTCCCAGTCCTCATGAGTAATATGAGTGTCAGGCCTATGTAAAGTTATGTTGCCACGTTTCTCAGTGTGCACGTTAATTCATTGAAAGTCCCCGTTTCTAGGCCTCAACAGGGCCCGGACACCAGATTCAGCTCCTGTCTCCTGAAGCCTCGCTGAGGAGCGATACAGCCCCCACCTGTATCCTCGACCTTTCACTTACTTCCTGCCTCGCAGTGCCCGGTGCAGCTTGGCTCTGCCTCTGAGTCTGCCAAGACTATGTTATGATTCCAGCTATCAGTTTAGTCCCCCTTCTCTGCATTCCCAAGCTACTGAACTGCATCAATAGTTTCCGTCATTGTCTAGCCTATTCGGCCCCATGTTAAGAGAAATACTGTATTTAATGGTCATTTAATATTCTTCATCACGCACTACATGTAGAATAAATGCATGCTCTAGCCTTAGAGTCTGTTAGCTTTTCCCCTCATGACTTCTAGTTTATATCAACATGTTCCCTAAACATTAGATACCAGATAGGGTTTAGGTACATGTCGCTCCGACCCTCCAGACTTTAGTCTCTGCTCCTAGCACAGAGTTCATAGCCCCCAGCTTCTCCTAGTAACACGTCATTGCCAGTTTGCGCGCACCATCAGGTTAGAGGTCCCGGCTCCTTAGGTAGCCCCCTCCAATGTTTCCGCCCATTCATGACATATTCTGTTACATTTGCATCACATGTCTATGTGCACACCCAGTTACACCCTCTTTAGCCCTTATCTTTCGCGACTGTTTCGCGTCATGCCTCTTGCTCCACCCACTGCTACGCCCATTGCAATGTAATGCTATGTGTTGGCGTTATGTATATATGCTCATGTATTGTTATTAAAAAGTGTTCCCAGTTCCGATCCTGTTGGTGAGCCATTCTAGACCCTGACCGCGGCAGCGCTGCCAGGCTTGCCATCCTATTCCGTGCAGGTTGTCCTGTTCCTGTCCTTAGGCTGTAATAAACCTGCAAAACTCCTACTACCTCGAATTTTGACTCTTATTTATTGAGCTATCTGTTATTTCATTCATTCATTCAAAAATAGATCCGGTATTATTTATTTATATACCACATAATGGCGCCCGAATAGGGACTTGCCCTTTCCCCACGCGTCGGTGAAGCCACGCCGACCCCCTGACCCTCTGCAGTCGTGACGGAACTCTTCTGCGCAGTGGCAGATATTTCTGCTCAAGTATCCCTCAGGCCCACGGAGGAGACGGAGGAGGCGGTCCAGCATCCAGACGAGACGGTGGAGGAACGCGGCGAGTCCCGACCAGAGCCCAAGCCAAGAGTCCAAGGTCCGAGGTATCCGGAGGTCCACCCGTAACTGAAGTCCGAAGTTCGTCGTCATCGTCGTAGCAGTGCAGTCCAGTCCGAGGCCTTCCGTTCTTGCTGCCCGGTGAGTACCGTTACTGGGGTGGTATCTAGACAGGGTCAATTTAAATTGACTCTGGTCTGTGGGTTGGTGGTACACAGTCCCACAAACGAAGTGTCCACTTCGGTGGATACGGGTCCTGACGTGTCTCTTTAAGAGGCCGGTAAGTTTCGTACTGTTTCAGCAGTGCATCTAGTTTCTGTTCTAGTCAGTTCTGTTCTCGAGAAAATTCAAGTGTTCTGTTCGCAATATTTCCAGGTAGTATTCTGTTCGAACTGTTATTTTAAATGTTTTTCATGTATTCTAATGTCGTGGTATGAATGGGAAATAAGTATCGTGTTTATTGTGTATTGTATTATGTCCAGATTATAGTCCAGTCATGCCGCTCTTCTCAAAATTACGTCAGTTAAAAACTAGAAAGGGTCTGCTGGAAGCAGCAGTTCCCGTCCCGCCCAGGGACAGTCCAGGTCACTTTATGTATCAGAAACATGGCATAAGCGCCATATTGTATCTAGATTTATGGGTAGAGTATACCAAACAGTTAGAAGAAAAGTATAGATGGCCCGTATCGGGTACATGGGATGCTGAATGCATCATGCGAGTAGAAGAAGCATTATGGAAAAAGAAAGCGAGACAATCACAGAAAGATGCCATCGAGCTATGGCGCAAAGAAGCTCATAAAAGAACCGAAAAAGAAATCAGAAAGTCAGAATTAAGTAGAGAATCCCAAGAACGAGCCCAAGAAAGGGAATTAATCGAGATAGGTGAACGAGTTAGAACTGAGCAATCAGAAAGACAGAGGAATGCCCTCACTAAGGGTATGTATCCTCTTCTTGCCGAGGGCTTGCCAAAAGCGACCCCGGAGGCATCTAGTAATTTCCCGCCACCGTTAGTTCCGACCAAGCTACGTCACAAACCGACCGCAGCTGATATTTTCATCTCGTCCTATTTGGACGACACAATCCCTGAATATGTAAATCCTGTCCGCGCTCCGCCAGTCCCTGTAAATCAGGTAATTCCTACTCCCCCAGACACCGGGGTGCCCTTAACAGCCCCCCCGGGTCAGCCCGCCATACAAGTCCAGCCCACGTTACAATTACCCACCCTGCCAGGACGAAAAGCATCAGTTGATGATTCTAGTTTAGGGGCCGCAGGAGGAGGTCTTCCTCAAACCCCGCCGCCATACAAGCGTTTATCAGCACTCGAATTACATGCTCAAGCATCACAGCGTACTCCTAAAAATAATAAGTCTGTTGCAGAGATCAGGCAAACCCTTGGCGAATGTGTCTATGACCCAGTTCCAGGCGAGTTTAATATGGTTTTATATTCCGTACGCGTAAGGAGAGTGACCGAGTATCTAGTCACCCTGCCGAATATGAAAGAAGATCTAGACAGGATATATCGTTTCATCCGTACAGGGGATGACCCACAAAGTATTAGTGATGCCATGTCTCAAAGGAAAGCCGAGATTCAGCGCATGATATTAAAGTTCTTAATTAACTGTCTAATAAGAGAACAGGATCATCCGTCTAAAGACCCGGAAGAAATGAAAACTCTAACAAAGTGGAGTGATAATATAGCCGAAGGAAAGCACAATACCATTGGTGCCATGGAAAGTATGTACAAGAAAATCCGTAGAGAGATAATAAAGATACACGAACAGCGTAAAGCAGCACAAGTAAGCGAGAAAGAAAGTACCTCTGATCCTGAAGAAGAAGACGATGAGAATACCGCCAGAATAGCGTATGTAGGAAAACCTAGATTTCCAGATCGCCATTTACGTCTAGAACACAAGCCAATTTCCCATCATTCAGCACCAGAACAAGGTTCCCTAGAACAAGTATTCCAAGCTACCGATCACATTCTGAAATCACGAATCGGTTATAGTGAGTTAAGTACTATGCATGAACAAGAAATAGTTCGGTCAGCAGTCCGATGGATTACTGATTCTACCACTTTTCCAGACGAAATAGTGGCACAAATGTTTCTGAAAATGCCCCCAGCCGAGCAGCGACTGGTGGGTATGTATATGATTCAGCACCTCATTACTCTGTATGAGGGTCAACATTCTGATCCAGGCCCGTTACATGATATCCTGAACGAGTTACTCCAGTACAGATGGAGAGGTCTAGGTACCGATTTAATTAGTGTCATTCTAGAACAACGCCATAAATATAGAATGTTCTTGAACCCGCATTTCGTTCATGTCTCACCCCCAGAAAGTAAATCATTCTACATAGACAGACAGAATCCGTTACGAGAAGTCCACCCAGTCAGAGGAGCGGGTGGCGAAATGCAGCGAGTGTTTGTATACACTCCAATCACAAAGATGGAACTTCTAGAGATGAAGAAATTAATTCCCTGTCATGACAAAGATCCAGCAGGGTACCATAGAGAATTAAAAGACATGCTCCGTATGGGAGAATACACATACCCGGATATAATTAAAATGTTAAAGGTTCTGTTGCCCGCAGGGGTGTATGAAAAGCTCAAAGAGAAAGAATGGGAGGTGGGAGAGAAAAAGATAGATTGGGCAGTCCTAGAAGCAGAAGATAAGATACGTGTACCAGGTACTGGTCTAGGAGAGAAATGTAAAGAATTACCAGAATTATTGATTCAAGTTTTACCCAGATTATTGACAACTAGAAAAGAAGACTGGGATGCAATCTCAGCCTGTAAACAGAAACAAGATGAAGATATTAGTGATTTTTATTCTAGGTTTGAAAAGTGCTTTAGTATCAACAGTGGTCTCAAGACAAGTAGTGAGTCGTACCCTCACCTTTTCGTTACTAAATTAGTCGAGAATTCAAGTCCACCAATTAAAAACCGAGTTCTGAAAGTCGAAAGTACCTGGCAAGCTAATACTCCGTCCCAGATGCTCCAGATGCTCCAGTATCACCAGAATAGAATCAGAGAAGAACAAGAACACGAAAGAAAACGTATGAAAGACACGAAAATGAAAGTGCTAGTTGCACAATCTGTTCCTCACGACAGTCAGAAGAGGGGTCCGAATCAAGCCAGTCATCCTGCAGCACCCGTTAAAGGGAACTGCAATTATTGTAAACAGCCAGGTCATTTCATAAACGAGTGTACAGTTCTGAAACATAACATAGCTACTGGTAAGACTAAAGAAAGACCACGTCCGCCGAGACAAGAACAAGTTTCACAGACTCCTCAATCACAGAATGCACCACAGACAGTTACAGCACCGCAGCCTATTGCTGCAACACAGCATGTTACATCGCAGATGTACCAGTATGCACAGTCTGAGTATCCAGAGTATCAGCAGTATTCATGAAACAGCCTAGAGAGGGAGGTAGGCTTGCCTCTCATCGAGATACCTGTAGATCAAGAGGGTCCCTATGTTCACAGTCAAGTATTAGGGAAAGACAGAAAGTTTTTGATTGATACAGGGGCAAGTAGGACCACAATTAGTCACGCCGAAGTTCCAGGGGCTCCGCTCTCAGGCTCTAGAAATGTTTCCCTTGGATTTTCAGGAAAGCCTATCGTAAATGAGATTTCAAAGCCAGTCACTCTAGAAGTAGGTCCATTGTCCCGCACTACTGATCTGTTACTTACTAAGTCATGTCCAGAAAATCTGTTAGGCATTAAGACATTGAAAGAGTTAGGTGCAGTTATATGTTGTTCCCCCGAGGGAATACGATTGTTCCTACGTGACTTTAAGGGTCACTATGTATTACGAGATTTTGATCCGAGATTGTCTTATGTCCCGCAGCATTTATGGGCGCAAGGTCCAACTGATGTAGGTTACATGCAAATCACACCCCATCGTGTGACTCTCAAACCAGGTGTAGTGTTACCACGAATCAGGCAGTATAGATTGCCACCTGAGGCTGTAGCAGCCTTATCCAAAATTATAGACGAGCTCATGGCTCAAGGAGTAGTTGTAGAAACTGACTCCAATGTATGTAACTCTCCGATCATTCCAGTCATGAAACGTACTGATCCAAATGCACCCCCAGTATATCGATTAGTGATTGATTTACGAGAACTTAACAAATGTATTATTCCTCAGTACCCAGTTGTCCCAGATATCTCTTCCCTATTGACAGCCATTGATTCCGAAGCCATGTTCTTTACAGTAATCGATCTTAAGAATGCATTTTTTAGTGTTCCCATCCATCCAGACAGCCAGTTTCTTTTCGGATTTTGTTTAAATGGAAGGAGCTATATGTTTACACGAGCTCCTCAAGGTTTCACAGAAAGCCCTAGTATTTACAGTCAAGCACTTAAGAGACAACTAGACAATATTCACATGCCAACTGACACTGCCCTGCTCCAGTATGTCGATGATCTATTGATCACAGCCCGTTCTGAACGTGACTGCGAGCGAGCGTCACTGACGGTTCTGTATTTCCTAGCCGAGATGGGGCACAAGGTGTCCCCTTCGAAGCTTCAATTCTGTGTCCAGCAAGTGGTTTACTTAGGACACTTGCTGTCCAAGAGGGGTAGGCAGTTGACACCCGATCGCATCCAGTTGATAGCGAGTCTTCCTCAGCCCAGGACCCAGAAGGAGGTACGTGCCTTTATTGGCCTTACTTCTTACTGCAGACAATGGATTCCTCAGTATGCGTTTCTAGCCAAGCCACTGATACAGTTAACGACACAGGAGACAGCCGCACCGACTGTCCTCCCTTGGACATCTGAACATACACTTAGTTTCAACGAGTTAAAGAAAGCTTTATGTCAAGCTCCAGTTCTAGCTACACCGAACTACAGTAAGCCTTTTACACTTTTCGTCACTGAACGCGAAGGTACAGCATTATCTGTTCTCACACAAGATCAAGCAGGACAGTACAAGCCGTGTGCTTATTTTTCTAGCACATTAGATCCAGTCGCCCAGGCTTTGCCCGCGTGCCTCAAGTCAGTTGCAGCCACAGCACTAGCTATCAGACAAAGTGATTCCATAGTTTTAGGACACTCCCTGACAGTACAAGTTCCACACTCCGTGGAAGTTCTTTTAAATAGAACACAAACACAGCACTTGACAATTGCACGTTTAACGGGTTATGAATTGACACTGTTCCAGCCACACATAGAAATCAGACGCTGCAACGTCCTGAACCCTGCTACACTGTTGCCATCAGCCAGTTCAAATTCTGCCGCACACAATTGTGTGGAAGTAGTCAACATTACGACAAAGCCAAGACAAGACCTGACAGACATTCCGTTACTAGATCCCGACCTGACACTTTATGTGGATGGGTCATGTATGAGAACTAGTACAGGAGATTTAGTTGCCGCGTATGCAGTGACTACTGACACTGAAGTTATTGAGACACACCGCATTGACACTCTGTCCGCTCAAGCAGCAGAGCTAGTTGCTCTGACACAAGCTTGTATACACGCCAAGGAAAAGAAAGTTAATATTTACACAGATTCACGCTACGCATTTGGAGTCGTTCACGACTTTGGAGTGCTCTGGCAGGAGAGAGGTTTCATGACTTCTCATGGAACCAAAATTCAGCATGGTTTCCTTATCCAAGCTCTGTTAGATGCAATACATTTACCGACATCCATTGCTATTATGAAATGCAAAGCACATACGAAAGTTACTGACATTATTTCCCAAGGTAATGATCTAGCAGATCGCACAGCCAAGCTTACAGCACAGACTCCAGACATTCAAGTTAATCCGACACAGACACAAACTCCAGATCTGACTACATGTATGACAGTTAAGGACCCCACCCAGGATGTCATAGATATCCAGTTACATGCTACTCCCGATGAAATCAAGAAATGGTCTGAACAAGGAGGGGTCCAGACAGATCAAGGATGGGTGACGAAGGGAAGAACCACATGGTTTCTCCCCGACTCTATGGTTCAAGTTATCATTAATACCGCACATAGTCCAGCACATTTAGGAGAAAAAGCAATGTTAGACAGTATCCAGAACATTTGGTTCAACAAGCATTTACGAGCTGCAGCCAAGCAGAAAGTCCGTACCTGTATGATATGTTGTCAGTTTAATCCAGGTAAAAGTGTCCCGGTGGAACAAGGGGGATTCCAGCCTCCTGACCACCCTTTTGAGGTCCTCCAGATGGATTATATTCAGATGGAGCGATGTCGAGGTTTCAAGTATGTTCTTGTAGTTGTATGCGCTTTGTCCAGATGGACAGAAGCATATCCAGTCCCAGATTACACAGCCGCGACCACTGCCAAGCAGTTGGTTCGTGAATTCTTCCCTCGTTATGGACTCCCTAGAGTCGTATATTCTGATAACGGTCAGCCATTCTCATCTGAACTCATGAAGCACGTTTCCCTGTTGTTAGGGTACCAGTGGAAGTTTCATTGTGTACGCCATCCTGAAGCAGCTGGTCTGGTCGAGAGACATAATCAGACTCTGAAAATCCGAATTGCCAAAATATGTAAAGAGAAAGGTGTGGACTGGCTAGTAGCTCTGCCAGTTGCTTTGTTTTATATGCGCATGGTCGCACATTCCAGATCAGGTCTGTCCCCGTATGAGGTCGTATTCGGCCGCCCCCCTAACATGTGGGGTACTCCTAGACCCCGAAGTATTACTGATGTTTCATGTAATATGCTGACAGATTACCTAGCTTCCTTGATGTCTGCCCTCAACTCATGTCGTTCACAGGTTGCCGCCGCATTTCCAGACAATACCGAGGTGGCCCCGCATGAAATCGTTCCAGGTTCAATGGTCCTCGTACGTAACTTCGACAGATCAAGTCCGCTGGAGCCACGTTGGAAGGAGCCCCGTCAGGTCCTCCTCACCACCCGTACAGCCGTGAAATTGGAAGGACGCCGCGGCTGGGTACACCTTTCGCACGTCAAGAAATTCTACGGATTAAAGCCGGTCTCCAAGAACATTTCCCAGGATTTAAAAACTTGTCAAAACATTGTTCCTAAGGACTGTCCCGCAAATGACATTGGCACAACCCCTCCCCTGTTAGAGAAAACTCCGCAGCAGGAGTATAAGCAAAAGCTACGGTCTAGTAAAATAAGTCAGCCAGTTTGATTGTCTAAGTCCTCCCCTAGGTGAAACGGTTAGACTGTTTCTGACATGTATAAAATAGACCCCCATAGTGAGAGAGTTAGTCAAAACTCAATCCGATGTATTGTTTTTCTAAGTTTCATATTATTTCTCAGCCTTTTGACTTCCTGCACTAGTTACGCATTTTATCTGTGTTTTCCAGTTCCTCATGTAAATAAGCATTCTAATGTTACAGTAGAGCACACGTTTAGTGATCTGCCTCCTCATGAATATTCATACCGCCTCGCTATGCGTAACAATACTTTTATCCGCATGTTGCATTATTCACACCAGACCAGCAATGCCACTAATTGTTGGGTGTGTGGTCGACTCCCCCCTTTCCAGACGTCAAAGGGAGTTCTGCCACTCTTTCCTTATCCTTTTTCACATAATGGTTCGTGTGGAGCATGGTCCACGTTAACGTCATCCTCAACAGATATGTCTTTTCTTAACAGCACATGTTTCCCAGACAAGCATGGTCCCCCCCACAGAACAGGTTTAGATCTAGAAAATGAAGTGTACAATTTAGGTAACTATTCGTCGAATTTTATGGTCCTGAATGTTCAGTCTGATACTACTCCAGACTCACCTGCTATTTCAGTATTACCAGTCAAAGGCGAATTATGTGTCCGAAATTATGGTTCTGTACATGTAGGACATAGTGATTGTACTACTATTGTCAAGTATAGTGACAGTGGGAAATCTATTTTTAAAGCTTCACGTCATTCTTATTTTGTTTGTGGTCAAACTGCATATGTTCGTCTGCCCCTCGATTGGGAGGGAACCTGTTACATTGCCTTCCTACTGCCACCTGTTTTTCTAGCCCCACCTGACTACCATAGGAATTCCTACCTAGTACATACTAGACACAAGAGAAATCTCCCGATTGTCGACTATACTGAAACTGCTGCAGAGCAATTCATTGATATTGATAAAGGTGTTTTCCCCTTATTTAGGTACAGTTGTAAATAGTAAGCTAATCCGTAGGTTAACAAGAACCCTTGAAGCTGTAGTAGATGAGACTGCCTCCGCTCTAGGTAACTTAACCGAAGAGCAATCCTTTATGAGAATTGTTGTGCTCCAGAATCGTCTCGTCCTTGACGTCATACTGGCCGATAGGGGCGGGGCCTGTAGACTCATCGGATCCAGTTGCTGCATTTTCATTCCAAATAACGCGCCGTCTGTTTATTCAGCTATAACCAGACTTCATAAAATTGCCCATCTGTTACACCAAGATCCAGGCACCTGGACATGGTCCGGTTGGTTCTGGAATATAATTTCCGCATGGGGATGGAAAGTCCTGTCCTTTCTAGGTATCGCAGTAGCGATCATATTCAGCTGCTGCCTCTGTATACAATGTGGCCCTGCGATTTGCGGCATGTGTGCTACCTCTTGTATTCCTAGTCCCAAGCCCCGTTCTAAATCTCGTTCCAAGACAATTCGAGATGAACAAATGGTACTGTATGAAATGATAGATGGCATCATGAATATTGATGTTTCCTGATGGAAACGTAGTGACAAGGAGGGAATGTGGAAAAGTAAATTTTGTCATGTTCTATGTCCCTACGTGTCATCCATCATATGTTATGTGTGCATGATTAAATATGCATATGTATTCCCCATGTCCGATTCATGACGCAATTATAGTTGTGTCCACCTCTGGTATGTCATTTCCCAGTCCTCATGAGTAATATGAGTGTCAGGCCTATGTAAAGTTATGTTGCCACGTTTCTCAGTGTGCACGTTAATTCATTGAAAGTCCCCGTTTCTAGGCCTCAACAGGGCCCGGACACCAGATTCAGCTCCTGTCTCCTGAAGCCTCGCTGAGGAGCGATACAGCCCCCACCTGTATCCTCGACCTTTCACTTACTTCCTGCCTCGCAGTGCCCGGTGCAGCTTGGCTCTGCCTCTGAGTCTGCCAAGACTATGTTATGATTCCAGCTATCAGTTTAGTCCTCCTTCTCTGCATTCCCAAGCTACTGAACTGCATCAATAGTTTCCGTCATTGTCTAGCCTATTCGGCCCCATGTTAAGAGAAATACTGTATTTAATGGTCATTTAATATTCTTCATCACGCACTACATGTAGAATAAATGCATGCTCTAGCCTTAGAGTCTGTTAGCTTTTCCCCTCATGACTTCTAGTTTATATCAACATGTTCCCTAAACATTAGATACCAGATAGGGTTTAGGTACATGTCGCTCCGACCCTCCAGACTTTAGTCTCTGCTCCTAGCACAGAGTTCATAGCCCCCAGCTTCTCCTAGTAACACGTCATTGCCAGTTTGCGCGCACCATCAGGTTAGAGGTCCCGGCTCCTTAGGTAGCCCCCTCCAATGTTTCCGCCCATTCATGACATATTCTGTTACATTTGCATCACATGTCTATGTGCACACCCAGTTACACCCTCTTTAGCCCTTATCTTTCGCGACTGTTTCGCGTCATGCCTCTTGCTCCACCCACTGCTACGCCCATTGCAATGTAATGCTATGTGTTGGCGTTATGTATATATGCTCATGTATTGTTATTAAAAAGTGTTCCCAGTTCCGATCCTGTTGGTGAGCCATTCTAGACCCTGACCGCGGCAGCGCTGCCAGGCTTGCCATCCTATTCCGTGCAGGTTGTCCTGTTCCTGTCCTTATGCTGTAATAAACCTGCAAAACTCCTACTACCTCGAATTTTGACTCTTATTTATTGAGCTATCTGTTATTTCATTCATTCATTCAAAAATAGATCCGGTATTATTTATTTATATACCACAGTTTATTGAGCCGGCTGTAAGCGACGGCGGGCGCCATCTTTGGTGTGGCTGGGGCTGCGCTCTAGTCGCGCTGGCCTCCCGCCCTCCCTGGTTATTTAGCTTGGCTTGGGATCTGCCTCGCTGCCTTTCAGAGCTCTCCCTAGTGAGAGACTAGGGCTGCGAGCTAGCTCGGACCGAGCACTTTGTTCTCTTGAGAATTGCTGATGTGAAAATCGTTTTTATAATTATTTTTATCTTTGCTACCATTTCGCTGCTGGGGGGTTCTAAATTATTTAGTTAACAGGGGAATTTTAACGAGGCACACTGACACCTCTTACACGTTTTTTTATTCTGCTCCCTGCCTCGCCCAGCCGTTTATTGAGCTGGCTGTAAGCGACGGCGGGCGCCATCTTTGGTGTGGCTGGGGCTGCGCTCTAGTCGCGCTGGCCTCCCGCCCTCCCTGGTTATTTAGCTTGGCTTGGGATCCGCCTCGCTGCCTTTCAGAGCTCTCCCTAGTGAGAGACTAGGGCTGCGAGCTAGCTCGGACCGAGCACTTTGTTCTCTTGAGAATTGCTGATGTGAAAATCGTTTTTATAATTGTTTTTATCTTTGCTACCATTTCGCTGCTGGGGGGTTCTAAATTATTTAGTTAACAGGGGAATTTTAACGAGGCACACTGACACCTCTTACACGTTTTTTTATTCTGCTCCCTGCCTCGCCCAGCCGTTTATTGAGCCGGCTGTAAGCGACGGCGGGCGCCATCTTTGGTGTGGCTGGGGCTGCGCTCTAGTCGCGCTGGCCTCCCACCCTCCTCACACTCTATAATACTAGCACTATGACCAGACGGCGCAGCGGGCTGGCGCAGCGGGCGCGACGGATGCGCGCCGAAGCCGCGCCTAAGCCAAGCCCGTCTGCGCCCGGACACGGCCCAGGGCCATGACCCCTGGCCTTCCATTGTGTTATTCCTCAACACAACTTAGACTGCTGAACCCTGGCCATGCTAGTCACCACTGTATTCCCCTACCTCCCCCCACGGCTGTGGGCATCGACCCCGCCCCATGTATTGGGTGTCAATATCAATTGCCGTCTCCTCTCTTATCTGATTCATCAGCTTCAGATCCCCCCTCTAATATATGCCTTCAGGATATGACCACCACTCCTTTTCTGGGCTGCCGAGCAGCGCTCATCAATACTCGCTCCCTCCCATGCCACAGTCTGGATATTAGTGAGTTTATTATTGCTCACGATCTCGACTTTCTTTTTGCTACCGAAACTTGGGGAGATGCGGGCTCGGGACCAGACTTCTGTCAAGCTACTCCTGACGGCTACAGTGTTGCGAGACATGACAGACAAACAGGAAGGGGGGAGGACTCGCTATTATTTACAAAAATCTGTATCGTACCACGCTGGAGCCCATTCCATCCACTAAATGTGAAGCGGCAACATTTGCTATCAACATTAACTGCAAACAAACCTTCAAAGGTATCCTGCTATACCGACCTCCCGGATCTCGGAGCTGCTTTCTTGATTCCCTCTCGGAGCTAAATGACTACACCATAGGCTCGACCGATTACACGATACTGGGAGATTTCAACTTCCCGCTGGAAGAGCAGGGAAACCATGATACCATGCAACTCACTGCTGATTTCCTAACCCTAGGACTTCAACAACTGGTAAAGGGAATCACCCATCAGGCGGGACACACATTGGATGGTGTATTCACCAATAACTCCCTCATCTCTATATTAGATATTCTACCTCTCACGTGGACTGACCACAGGGCCATTATTTTTGGCATTCACACTCGGCCAGTCAATCTTCCCCCTTCCAGGCCACCTAGTAGGGTAGGAATTCGTGCCTGGAGGAATGCTGACATCCCCAAGATGGCAGATATTTTGACACTATCCTCCCTCACCAGAGGATCCAACTCTGTCCCTTCAGCTTCCGATTTCCATGATTGGATTAGGAATGCTGCTGATCAGGTAGCCCCGGAACAATCTATTCGACCCAACAGAGCATCTCCGTCGGCGCTATGGTATACAGAAGAGCTTAGACTTCACCGACAACACTGTAGGAACTTAGAAAGACACTGGAGGAAATCTTATTGCCCCATAGCTAAGCAATCCTACAAAGATGCTTTAACCATATATAAAAAGGCTATTACCGCTCGAAAAATGGTCTTTTTCTCGACTCAAATAGAGAATGCCAGGAACTCGGCCAGAGAATTGTTCTCAGTGGTCACCTCTCTATCTACCCCTCTTTCTGGCCCTGGAGTTGAACCTTCCCAGCCTTTCTGCAATGCCCTGTCCACTTTTTTTATCACTAAAGTGGCAGATATTTATGCATCTTTTGGTGGGGATGCAGGGATTAGACCTACTGTCAGCAGCAAGGAAATATCTCACATGGACCATGACCCCCTCTTGTCATTTGGCTCTACCACACAAGATCAAATTTGCAGACTCATCTCCATCACTAAGTCTGGATCCCCTCTGGACCCCTGTCCCCCCTCAGTGATGGCTAATTTAAGCAAGGTAATACCTTACCCGCTTATGGAAATCTGCAACACCGCCTTTCAAACTGGCGATTATCCCGCTCCGTGGAAAAAGGCTGTTATTAAGCCTCTTTTAAAGAAGCCCTCCCTGGACCCTACTGCGTCGGCTAGTTACAGACCCATTGCTTGTCTCCCCTTTCCTGCCAAAATTTGCGAAGCTCTGATGAATAAACAACTCTCAGAGTTCGTCGACACCCACCAACTTTTGGACGAAACGCAGTTTGGTTTCAGGAAAGGACATGGAACGGAGACCGCTCTAATAAAAGCCTCCGATGAGATCAGAGCCATTATGGACCAGGGAGGTGCGGCCATTCTGATTCTACTGGATCTGTCCGCAGCATTTGACACGGTCGACCATGCTATTTTGGTCGACCGTGTCACAGCTCTGGGGATAAACGGTTCGGCCAGAGACCTTATTTCATCTTTCCTGGCCGACCGCACCCAGACAGTCAAGTTGGGTAACTTCTATTCTCCCGTCTCTGCAATACCTTGTGGAGTACCACAGGGTTCCTCGCTAAGTCCCACGTTATTTAACATCTACGTAGCGGACTTAGCGAGGGTAATAAAGGCCCATGGGGTCAGATTAACATCTTACGCAGACGACACCCAACTGGTGCTGGCGATCCATAAGAATGGCACAGCGGTGGCAGCTAATTTCCAGGAGGCTATGCTTGATGTTAGTTTGTGGATGTCTTCCAATTGCCTGAGGCTTAACTCGGACAAAACCGAGGTTATGACCTTTGGTAATCTTTCCCCAGAATGGTCCTCCATATGGTGGCCTAACCAGCTGGGCTTTCCACCTGTCCCAGTGGAAAAGGCGAGGAATCTTGGAGTCATCTTTGACAGCAAGCTGACATTCAACCTTCATGTCAACAAGGTTGTCTCCTCTGCTTTCTTTATTTTAAAGAAAATTAGGAAATTGCTGCCTTACCTCCCCATCTCAGCCGGGAAGACCCTAGTTACCACCTTGGTATTCTCCAAAACGGATTACGGAAATGCCCTTTCTCTCAATTCTCAGAAATTTGTGTTGTCTAAGCTACAGTCAGTACAGAACGCGGCTGCTAGAATTCTCTTACACATTCCTCGCCACCAGCCTACCACTCTCGCCATTCGCCAGCTTCATTGGCTCAGAGTGGAGAGCCAAATTAAATTTAAGGCCCTCTGCATTGCCTATGAAGCAGTACACGGCGTCGGACCCAAGTTTCTGACTGAGGCCTTTCAGCTGTACATTCCCAAAAGGTCACTGAGATCTGCCAACACTTGCCTCCTACCAGTACCGCGCACAAGGACGGTAACTTGGGGAGACAGACGTTTTCTGGTCGCCACACCAAAACTCTGGAACCTCCTGCCATTAAGTATCAAAAAGGCCCCCAACCTGATGAGTTTCCGGAGGCTCTTAAAGACATGGCTGTTTAACCAGTGAATCTTGTTGTTGCGGTCCTGCTAGCCCACACCTGCGCCGAGACACCTTCGGGTATTTGTTTGCGCAATGAAAATCTCATAAATAAAATAAATAAATAAATGCTTCTTTTGTTCTTTCTCCCTCTACCCTTCCCCACCACTTAACCATTTTCTACTCAGTGTTTCTCTCTACCCTGCCTCCTCCTAATTCACCTTCCTACATCCTTCTCTGTTCCTTCAATACTTTTCACCTTCCTACAGTGCGCTCTCTTGTCTTTCCCTCATCCTCTCTCTTCCTTGGTCTCCCCTTTGCCTTCTTACTCTGTTCCCATCGCTAATGTCTCCCTTCACTCTCTCCTTCTTTCCTCACGCTATGTCCTTGCTTCTTTCCACTGTTTCTTCCCTATCTTTTTGTTCTGACACCCAATTATTTCCCCCATTACTCCCTCCTTTTCCCCTCCCTCCACATTCTCTCTCTTCCTTCACGTTCGCCACTCCTTCCCTTAACCCATTTTCCTTATTTTCTCTTTCGTTTCATCCTTCTTTGTCCTTCTCTTTCTTTTTGTATCCTTTACTCAACACTTTTACAGTCATACCCTCCCACTTCCATCTCATTCCCCTTTCTTCTGAACTTTCCCTTCCTTCTCCCTGTCTTTCTCCTTCACCTCTCCTCTCAACCCCCCTCTATTTTCCTGACTCCGTCCTCACCCCTTTCATTTCTTTGTTTATCATAAATGTAAATGTGGGATTTTTGTTAAGCGCACTGTTACTCTAACCGAGTGTCCTGGCGCTGTAGACCGCTTGGGAACCCGTCCTGGTTTTCCCTGTGAGATGGTCCCTTTCAGGGTATCTCCAGGGTGAAACCAGGCATCCCCGGCGTCTGTGGGGGGCCGTTGTAGAGATAAGGCAAGCTTAATGCCCAGAGTTGCCGAGTGTGTTCCCTGGTTAGAGTAGGCACTGAGGCGAGAATTATCGAGTCCGATTTGACCCTGGTCCACGACCCTGCCGCGTCAGGAATTGAACCCTGGTCCCGGGCCGTTCTCTGCTTCCGGGTCTGCCGCCTCTAACCAGTGAGCCACTCCACATCCCCTCAATACATGATAAATAGCATTTGTAACCCTTATTCATGACAACATCTCTAATTGTCATATGTATCCCACGTAGTAGTATGCTACTCATGTACAAAGTACTTCAAACTGAGCCTCGTCTGAGGTAGAAATGTTACCCCAGTGCTAATCTATCCCTACTTCTGTACCCTGAGCCCATGTCTTGGATCTCTCCGCCCCTCCCTGACTCTGCTCCCTATACTTCAACTCTCCGTTCTCATTTCCTCAGTCTGTGGCTCAGACTTCATTACCCCTTGTTCAGTGCTTAATTTCCAAAAAAAGGAAGTACCAGGGCCCTTGCAGTAGGCCACTGCAGCTTTTACCATCTTTTGCCCTTGCCAGCGCTGCCAATGACTGTACCAACCCTACAACTAACTAACACACTCCTACAAGTGGGACAATTCAGACTATTTCAAGCCTCCAAAGCTACAGGAATGGCTTTGGTCATTAGTGATGTAATATGTGAGGTCATAAGCAGTGCATTGCGGGGGTGTAAATTATAGTTTGCTCAGGTAACTATAACTGCTGAATTTCTCTGGTTTTGTATGAGTGAAATTTGAGCCTAACTATAATGTCCTAGTAACCTTTGGTATTTTCAGTGAATTTCTAAGTTTTTTTTAATTCTATTTCCTAACTATAATATTCCTGTAACCTTTGATTTTTTTAGTGACTTTCTTTGTTTTTTTAAATTTGCCTTCCTAACTATAACGTTCCTGTAACCTTTGTTTTTTTCAGTGAATTTCAGCTATTTTTCAATTTTATTTCCTAACTGTAACCTGTAACCTTTGAGAGTGGGTGTGTGAGTGGCTATATATGTAGGTTAGTGGGTGCGTGAATGTCTGAGTGGGTCTGTGAATGGTAACTAGGTGTGGGTGTAAAATTCTGCTACGGTTGCTGAGTTTGCAGAATTCAGCACCTCTGTATTCTGCGGAGAACGTGGAGTTACCGATAAACTCCGCCCTCTGCAATGGAGTGGAATTATTTTGCGCCATAGGTGAGCGCGATGGAGCTCAAGTGACCGTGGCTGCAACATGTAGCCTTTTGCAGAGTGGTTGAGAAAGGGGGCGGGGTCTCCAACAATGTCTCAGCAACCTGGCTGTGGGGGACTTACTTGTGGCAACAATAGGGGTTATTGGCCCCCCAATGACCCTCAGCAGCCTAGGGAATTTCATCCCTAAACCAGTAGTGCGTCAGGAGACGACTGAGCAGAGTGGTTGTGAAAGAGGGCGGGCCTCCAACCACGTCTCAACAATCCTGCTGTGGGGGACTTACTTGTCACAACAATAGGGGGTCTTGGCCCTCAACCACCCTCAGCAGCCAAGGGAACTTCATCCTCCAACCAGTAGTGCACGAGGATGCCCCTGTGCAGAATGGTTGAGAAAGGGGCGGGGCCTCTGACAAGGTCTCAGCAATCCGACTGTGGGAAACTTACTTGTGGCAACAATAGGGTTTTTAGTCCCCCAACGACCCTCAGCAGCCAAGGCGACTTCATTCCCCAACCAGTCGTGCACCAGGAGGCCCTTATGCCGAATTCTCAGCAAGCTCATTTCTGACCTTTTTTGCTTCCTTCTGCTCCTTTCTGACCTTTATTCTGCCTTTTTGCTCGTTTCTGACCTTTATTTTGACTCTTTCTACTCATTTCTCGCCTATTTTTGCTTCTTTCTGCTGGTTTCTGACCTCAATTTTGTCTCTTTCTGCTCATTTCTGTTCTCTATTTTGCCTCTTTCTGCTTGTTGCTCGCCTTTATTTAGTCTCATTTTGTTCGTTTCTGATCTCTGTTTCGCCTCTCTCTTGTCATTGCTGACCCTTTTTTTACTCTTTCTGCTCATTTCTGACCCTTAATTTGCTTCTTTCTGCTCGTTGCTGATCTCTTTTTTTGCTTCTTTCTGCTAGTTTCTGACATTTATTTTGCCTCTTCTGGTTGTTGCTCATCTCTATTTTGCCTCTTGCTTCTTGTTTCTGGACTCTAGTTTGCCTCTATCTGCTTATTGCTGGTCTTTATTTTCCATCTTTCTGCTCATTGCTGACCTTTATTTTCCTTCGTTCTAGTCGCTTCTGCCTTTATTCTGTCTCTTTTGTTGTTTCTACCCTTTATCTTGAATCTTTCTGTTCCTTTCTGATCTCTATTTTGCATCTTTTTGCTTATTGCTGGTCTCTACTATGCCTCAAGATAACTCAAGATAAGCTTTATTCGGCTTTTGAGAGTAAAACCATAAAAGCAACAAAAACAAATACATAAATGCAAAAATAACTCAACATAACATTGCATAATTAAAAGGGAATACATTTAACCCAACTAAAGTAGTTTAACAAATCAATGATTCAAAACAAATCAGTAACCCAAGATACACAGAATCCCCCTTTTCATCCAGTGTTATAGTGATTTGTTACACGGGAACCAGGGTAAAAGTCATGCAGGTCCCAAATACAGATGGAGCCATCTCCAAGTTTGGGCTGGGTAGATCGCAGAAAGGGGGTAATGTTCCTACGTTTGAATTTGATTAAAATCAAGTCCCCCGAAACATTTTTGGGCAGATGACCAAGCCACCCCACCCTTCTGACACTCAGTATCCCACCATCTAGCGCGGATGGTAATGGTCTATTGTTATTGAGCCAATAAATGGCTTTATTCAGTAGGTCCTGATGTGATTCACGTGTGCCTGGGCTGGGTGCAGGGACCCCGGAAAGAACGGTGACATATGGGGCGGCTTCAGGGGGTAGATCAATACGATGACCTCTTTCTACTGAGATAATAGGAACTCTATGTGGGGCATGTTCAGGATTCAGAGTAACACTACGACCAGATAGAATGGATGGTATAACAGGGGAGTCACAGGTTTGAGGTATCCTGGGAGCATTGTTGATAGACCTTTCCTGAATGTTAGCGGGGTTCGAACATGTAGATATAACAGCATTTCCAGGTGTTGGCTTTGACCTTGTTACAGATTTTTCGATCCTGGACAGCCTATCCCCCAAATCATTGATTTTTGCTATCAATGGAGATAGAGCAGTGTATAATAGGCGCTCGATTTGGGCCACAAGAGTCAATTGTAGGGGGGATACAGGGTCATTTAGTCGGGTCTCAGGTTTATCCAACGTTGATGAGGCTGGGTTGGGGCCAGGTAAAGAGGGGCTGCAGTTATTGGAAAGAGAGAGGGTAATGTTGGAAGCCTGGGGAGTGCTAATTGTTTGATCAGTGACTCTGGTCACTATGGGGGGGGTAGAAGCATCCGGGATATAGTTTGTGCCACACAGTGCGTTCAGCTCTTCCCAGATGGACATAGTAGGTGGAAGACAGGATCCCGGGGACCAATGTAGAATGTTAAAACGGTAGGGATTGAAAGGATAATAAAGTGGCTGTACCTTCTCATATGATGGGGCCAAGAGTGGTGGCCCGTCCCGTCCTCCTTGTGCCTCAGAGGGCCACAGAGGGCCCACCCTTTGCCCGGGCTTAGCCCCGGGCGCTCCCGCGCGCGACTCGCGGGGCGAGAGGGGGTGTCAGCCTTTAACTGGCGCCTCCGGGCGCTCTCGGCGCGTCACGAGCGCGCTGCCTGGCTCAGGGACCGCTGGGAAGTGTAGTCCCTGGTCGCGTCCGCCTGCTGCCTGCTACCGCCGTTCCCCTCACGGCTCCGCCTGATGGCGACCTCCCAGGTGAGTCTCTGGTGTTCCCCCGCTGGCTCCCGGGGGGTCAGCCTTTAACTGGCGCCTCCGGGCGCTCTCGGCGCGTCACGAGCGCGCTGCCTGGCTCAGGGACCGCTGGGAAGTGTAGTCCCTGGTCGCGTCCGCCTGCTGCCTGCTACCGCCGTTCCCCTCACGGCTCCGCCTGATGGCGACCTCCCAGGTGAGTCTCTGGTGTTCCCCCGCTGGCTCCCGGGGGGTCAGCCTTTAACTGGCGCCTCCGGGCGCTCTCGGCGCGTCACGAGCGCGCTGCCTGGCTCAGGGACCGCTGGGAAGTGTAGTCCCTGGTCGCGTCCGCCTGATGCCTGCTACCGCCGTTCCCCTCACGGCTCCGCCCGATGGCGACCTCCCAGGTGAGTCTCTGGTGTTCCCCCACTGGCTCCCGGGGGGACAGCCGTTAACTGGCGCCTCCGGGCGCTCTCGGCGCGTCACGAGCGCGCTGCCTGGCTCAGGGACCGCTGGGAAGTGTAGTCCCTGGTCGCGTCCGCCTGCTGCCTGCTACCGCCGTTCCCCTCACGGCTCCGCCCGATGGCGACCTCCCAGGTGAGTCTCTGGTGTTCCTCCTCTGGTGTTACTATGCCTCTTTCTGCCGATTTCCGACCTTAATTCTGCTTCTTTCTGACCTTTATCTTGCCTCTTTCTGCTCATTACTGACCTTTATTCTGCCTCTTGTTGCTTGTTTCTGACTCTTATTTTGCCTCTTTCTGCTCATTTCTGAACTACATTCTACCTCTTGCTACTTGTTTCTTACCTCTATTTTGCCTCAATTCTTATCTTTATTCTGCCCCTTTCGGCTCGTTTCTCACCTTTATTTGACCTCTTCCTGCTCATTGCTGACCTCTATTCTTTCTCTTTCTGCTAGTTTCTAACCTTTATTCTGCCTCTTTCTGGTTGGTCTCACCTTTAGCTTGCATCTTTCTGCTCATTGATGACCTTTATTTTGCCTCTTTCAACTCCTTTCTGACCTGTAGGTAGATATAGATATTTTACATAGGAAATCCGCAACATACTATTTGGAATAACTTTGGCGCCGGTTGACGAATCTTCGCGAAATTTTCAAAACTAATGGCCAGGTCTGCTCCGCTCCTATCCTGAAAGTCTCGAGGTGATTCGTGAAGCAGGGGCCAAAAAAAGGGGGTCCCAAAACGTGTTTTCCCCATGCACTTTTCCATAGGGACCTTTAGCCGCAGCTAGAGCCCGAACTGCTGAACGGAATTACACCAAATTTGGCAAAGAGGTATTCCTCAGTTCAGACTTGTGCCTATTGCTTAAATGGTGTCAGGTATGCGCCAGGGAGCTGTGTTGCAGACAGGTGTTCAGAGGCCACGCCCCTTTTTACACCTCTCTGCAACGCAGCTCTGTGGCGCTTACTGGAGGTACCTAGTGGGCTAGTTTGACCCTAGAGACCCTTAGGATTGAAGGGGACTTAATCTCTCAACTTAGAACGGTGACAGGGTGTGTTTACACAATGGTGAAGGGAGGGGGCGGGGCCTGACGTGATGTTATGTTATGTTATGTTATGTTATGTTAATATTATTTATTGTGCGCACAGCTGCTCCAGCAAAGGAGCGTCCTGGCGCCCGACAAGGTAAAACATAACACTACCAACAGAAAAGCAAAGAAGGGACAACTAGGGGGCAAAGCTAAAACAGAAAAGTTTTGATGGCTTTTCGAAACTGCAAGAGATCCTCCAACAACCGAATCTCAACCGGGAGAGAGTTCCAGATAGCCGCGGTTTTTACACGAAAAGATCGGCCACCGGCACGACAAAGCTTAAACCGGGGGACCACGGCGAAAGCCTGGCCCAGTGATCGGAGAGAGCGTGTCGGGACATAAAAAGACAAGAGATTAGACAAGATCTGAGGGGAAGTACCATTCAAGATTTTGAAGGCCAAACATAGAACCTTAAAATGGATTCTCATCGTCACCGGCAACCAATGCAAGGAGCGAAGAACATTGGAGACGGGGCAGAATCTAGGCAAACCAACTATCGCTCTGGCTGCAGGGTTTTGGACCCACTGCAGGCGGGTGATGTGTGCAAACACGCCCTGTGGCGCGTTTTAAGTTGGGGAAAAAATTCCACTTCAAACCTGAGGGACCGTGGGGGCCAAGTAGCCCACCAGGGGCTTCGAGGAAGCGCCACTGCGCTGCGTTTCAGACAGGTGGTGCAGGCCGTGCCCCTTTTTAGGTCTCGTGACCTACAATGCGCGCAAGCGCATTGAGGGATCGAGAATTCAAGTGCTCGAAATCCTCATGAAACCACTAGCTTTTTGCTGCGGTTTTCATGAAGTTCACGTGGCCACAGGCACGCGCTTTTGGGCCATAAACTTGCATTTCTCCTCCCCCTCCCCAGCCAGCTTCCCCCAGGCCGTAGCAGCACTCCTCCCACACCTTTGAAGTGAAGCTTAGCTTCACTTCAAAGGCCCCTGCTGCTTCACACCGTGTCGCATTTCTCCTCCCCCTCCCCTTCTCTGCCTTCCCTCCGTCTTGTTTACCTACCCACCAACCCACTCTCTGAACAGACAGTTCAGTCTAACTTGTCTCTGCCTCTCTCTAACTCGGCCCCTCCTCTGCCCGCCGTGTCGCATTTCTCCTCCCCCCTCCCCTTCTCTGCCTTCCCTCCGTCTTGTTTATTTTAAACATTTCTGCCTTTGCCCGTTGCAGTTTGTTCTCATTTGCACGACTCCAGTGTTTGCCTTCCTCTCGTCGCAATTTGTTTTGAACAGTAATTGCCGATGAAGTGCCTCAAATCGAGTTTGCTTTTCTCTTGGTTTTTTTTATCACGTCTTTCCGCATCTCAGCTTGCTGCCATGACTTTGCAATCTCAATTATTTAGAAAACTTGCTGCCTGCTCCGAATTAACGCTGACTCCGGGTCAATCCGGCACCACCTGCACCCTCGGCCCTCCCCGCATCCTCCATTGCAATACACCCCTTCACCCCTCCCAGACAGCGCCTGACCCCCCTCGCCATGTTTCCCGAACGACCGCAGAAACTGTAACCAACCCAACCGGCCTCAGAACGATGAAAGGCATGAAGACTATCCAACTCATGCATACGTCCCTTCCTGCAAGCCCCCCAGTACTCCCCCCTGTTGCTCCCGTGCACCGCTGCTTCCCAACCACGTCCAGGTCCTCCCCTCCCCTTGCCCGCAAGGGTCCCCTATGGCTACAGCCTGCCCACTCCCCCCCATCTGCCCTGCAACCGGACCCTTCACTACCTCCACCCCAGCTGTCCAACTTACAGCCCCCGCTTCCCCCGGGCGGTCTTCCGCCTCCGCCCCACGGGCTAATCAGTCACCTCTATCCGGACAACGAACCTCCATTGGCCAAAGCAGCAGATATGCGGCTCTCCCAGTGCTCCCCCTAACTTGCACGTGTCTAAAATGCCATCTCGTTGGCAGACTTTAAATAGTCTGTTTTAAGATACTGGTTAATCATGTAGGCAGTAAACTGACATTTAAGTTCCTGTTTATTCACAAACGTGACGACCAATTACTCCCAAAGCTTGCTTTATATTATACCACCGGCTTGGTCACACTGTGATTCTGGCTATGTTGATCAGTTTCCTCATTGATTATTTATTAAGATTGGGTTTCCACCTGAATGGGCTACCTCCTTGTCTCCAATATTAACTACTGTGTGGCAAACGTTCCCTTCTGTGTCTTCTACTGCACTAACCCTGTGTGTCTTCTGCTGCCCTTGCCCTTCGTGTCTTCTGCTACCCTTTCCCCGTGTGTCTACTGCTTCCCTGTGTGTCTTCTGCTGCCCTTGCCCTGTGTGCTTTCTGCTGCCCTTGCCCTGTGTGTCTTCTGCTGCCCTTGCCCTGTGTGTCTTCTGCTGCCCTTACCCTCTTTGTCTTCGGCTGCCCTTGCCCACTGTATCTTGTGCTGCTCTCACCCTGTGTGTGTGTCTTGTGCTGCGCTCACCCTGTGTGTGTCTTGTGCTGCTCCCACCCTGTGTGTGTCTTGTGCTGCTCTCACCCTGTGTGTGTCTTGTGCTGTCCTCACCCCATGTGTGTCTTGTTCTGTCCTCACCCCATGCGGTGTCCTATGCTGCTCTCACCCTGTGTCCTGTGCTGCTCTCACCCTGTGTCCTGTGCTGCTCTCACCCTGCATGTGTGTCTTGTGTTGCTCTTGCGGCCCCCTCCACCCCTGTGTTCTCACCCCTCTCCTTGTCATGTATTTTCATCACCCCTTTCTGTCCCGTGCTTAGGAGCCGCAATCTCTGGGCATAGGAGCTATGGCAATACCGCATAATTATTGTATTTGTTATCTTGAAGTAGTTTGTGTCTTGTGGGCGCTTTTCGACAGGAGCTTGTAGAACGTAGCCCTCTGTTCCCTACTGCCACATACGTAACTTTGAACTGAAGAGGTCTTAAACGAAGCGCTGTTCACTGCAAAAACTTCAGGAATATTCTTCAGCGCTATACATGCAGATACGTGAACTGGCGTTGCCAATAGGTCTCGCAGTAGGAAAGTTGGAGATATTGGTTTTGTAAATGACAAAGCCCTTTATGTTTTGAAAATGAAAACAAAAAAAAAAGGCATTGTTATTTGCAATTGTAATAGCTCCAACTTTCCTACTGCGAGACCTATTGGCAACGCCAGTGCTTGTTACATCTCTCTGCTACGCAGCTCTGTGGCGCTTACTGGATGTACTACAAATCCGATTTACTTTACCTGTTATCAGTAGAGACCTCAGTGCTGCATCTTTGAGCCCAGTACTGATCCTGAAAAGTAATTCTAACCATACTTACCAGTAACTTGAATTTCCTTCCATAGGCTAACATTGACTGGTTTCACTTAAGTGTGGAGTTTTGGAAATTTAAAATATTCACCACAAATCATCCGAGCAACGAATTCCGATTTACTCACTTGTTATCAGGCGAGAACCCAGTGCTGCATCTTTTAGCCCAGCACTAAACCTGAAAAGTAATTCTAACCGTACTTACCAGTAACTTGAATTTCCTTCCATAGTAATCCATTGTCTGGTTTTCACCAGAAAAGTTTTTAAGTGTTGATTTTCACAAACTACAAATATTCCTTAAAAATCGCCTGTATGACTTAAACGCATTCTTTCAACTGTTTACAGGAGATGCATCAGTGCTGGATCCAGGATCCACCACTGAGTAAGAAAAAGTAACGATAACACTACTTACCTGCTAAGTGAATTTCCTCCCATAGGATAACATTGGTTATTCTATGTGAAAAAGTTTCTCTGTGTCAACATTTAAAATACAATAATATTCCTTAAAAATCACTACTGTAAACCAAAACGCTTTTACTTAACTGTTTACAGGAGATGTCCAAGGACTGATTCTAGGATCCAGTCCTGTGGTTAGAAAAGTAATCCATAAAGTAACTAATTGCATTTAACTAGAAATTCACATTGAGCTCAATGTTGCATTGTATTTGAAATTGGGTTGCCCATTGCAACAACTGTAAGTACTGTCTATTGCCTATTTCCAAATTATTTAAACTAAAGTAATTCATTCTGAGAAGGTATATTTTGTAATGTAATGTATAATGTAATTATAATGTAATTTAAAAAATAAAATATCTAAAAATAAATAGTGTAAAAAAATGTAGTAAATCAGTATCAGAAAAATAAATATAACAATTAATACATTTAAAATTAGTCATTTACCGTATTTTCCGGCGTATAAGATAACTTTTTAACCCCTTAAAATGTTCTGCAAAGTCGGGGGTCGTCTTATACGTCGGGTGCCAAAATTTACGGTATGTATTCATGCGTTTTTACATAGCGCGGACTTCACCCGAAGGTGTCAGACCACTTCTCAATAGGAAATGGTGCATTACAGGAGGAAAAAGTGACATGTGTGCAAGTAGAGGTACGGTATAATATTGCAATAAATGGAGGGCACTGAAACACAAGAACGAACGTTACGTAGGCGATGGTGGCACTGTGCAAGTATCAAAAGCAAACAAAAAGTACCGTAAGAGGTAGGAAACAGAACAACACGATATCAGCCCCTCGCCAGCCAGAGGCAACAGTGCTGGCGAGGGGCCAGCACTGTTGCCAGCGAGGCAACAGTGCGGCCAATACTGCAAGATTGCTCTAAAGAGGGTGACTGACTGGCAATAAATGGAGGGCACTCAAACACAAGAACGAACGTTACTTAGGCGATGGTGGCACTGTGCAAGTATCGAAAGCAAACAAAAAGTAAGAGGCAAACAGAACAAATGGCGCCTTGAGTCCTACTTAGACTGCAGCTGCACATGCGCCTCCAACCGCTTGCGATGCATGGTACTTCCACAATTAGGCAGATGAGGCAGCAGGACGTCCGAAAACATAATGGGCAGCGCTGAAGCACCTAAGATGGCGGCCCCTACTGTGTTGCACGTCTGACACGCGCTCCTCCACATGTGCTGATCTGGCGTCTCTCTCTCCTTCCTGCGTTGGAAGTGGGGGTAGTCTTATAAGAAAAGTAGGGGGTCGTCTTATACACCGATTCGTCTTATACGCCGGAAAATACGGTACAAAACCTTTGAAATTCACTGAAAAAAACATAGGTTTCAGACATGTTATAATTAGGAATTAGCACTTAAAAAACCTTCGAAATTCACTGAAAAAACTATAGGTTTGAGGCCTGATATAGTTAGGAATTAGAATTTAAAAAAACCTTTGAACTTCACTGTAAAAAAACATAGGTTTTAGGGGTGTTATAGTTAGGAATTAGCATTTAAAAACCTTTGAAATTCACTGAAAAAAACCATAGGTTTTAGGGGTGTTAAAGTTAGCTGGACATTTCACTCATACAAAACCATTGAAATTCCTCCGATATAGTTAGTTTACTAACTATAACTCGTGCGCCCGCAATCCACTGCTGATGATGTCACATATTACATCACTCATAACATGGTCAGTGACATCACTGATGACATCACTGATGACATCTCAAATGACATCACTGATGACATCTCAAATGTATATATATATATATATATACATACACAGGGCTTTAAGTGGGCCGGGTCTCACCGGTGCTGAGCACCGGCAGTTTTTTAAAGGAGGCTTCGAAACGGGTCTCTATCGGGCTCTGTTTTGTGCCCTGGCACAGGTGGTCTGTTTTTTTCCGGACTGCAGTGACAGCAGGCACATGATATGCGCGTGCTCACACTGCTCACTTCTGAGCTTTGTAGGGGAAGGGAAATCCTTTAACCCCTTGGCTGCGGGGCTATTTCCCCCCGCTGTGCTGGGGGGCGGGGGCGCACACAGCGCCCCGGTGCTCATGACGAGCTCAGCTCGTCATGACCCACGGCGCTCCGGTGCTCATGACGAGCTGTGCTCATCATGACCGCGCCCGTTTAATGGAACGCTCAGCACAGCAGGGGAATCAGCCCAGCATGCGAGCGTTCCATCAAGCGGGCGCGGTGATGACGAGCTGAGCTCGTCATGAGCACAGGAGGGGGTAAAGAGAGTCATTTCTCTCTGGATTTCCCGTCTATTTTTTAAACTCAGGAGCAGCAACATCGTTGTGGTGTCACCAGGGCTGTAAGTGGAAGCTTTTTCAATATTATATACAAGCCATAGTTGCTGCTTCTTTATCTTATGCAACTAACAACCATTGACAAAGCCAATAGTCCTGAATTGTTGTAGGTATGATGTTACTTGTTGTATCATATATCTGGATGCAATGACAAACAGCAAAATACAAGTCGGGCGGCATGTTTTAAACCACGCCCTTAATTACACTGACAACGCCCCTTTGAGAGACCCCGTTTTTTCATCCCACTTAAAGCCCCTACTTAACCCCTCTCTCTCTCTCTCTCTCTCTCTCTCTCTCTCTCTTCCCAATCCCTCCTCTTACATCCTTCTCTGTTGTGCCTTTCACCCCAGTCCCTTCACTTCTCTCTCTCACCCCCTGTCCCTCTCGTCTCCTGAGCCTGCCTGCTTGGATCTCTTCACCTCTTCCTTCCTCTCCTCCCGCTCTCTCACCCCACCAGCTGATGAGCCTTTCAGCTCAGCTCCCTCATCCCTCGCCCCCCTCCTTCTCCTTGCCCTCCCCTCACCCCCTCATCCCATGAGCCTTTCCTCTCGGACCCCTCTGCCTTTCCTCCCTGCCCCCATCACCTCCCGCCCCTGTCTGCTCTGACCCCCTCACCTCTGCGCGGCGATCCAGGGCTGGCTGCGGCCGCCGCTCTCTCAACCTGCGGAACAAATCGATAGAAATTCATTTCTAACTAAGGTTATATGTTCTCCCCTCTCCCCCCTCTCGCTCCCTCGCTCGCCTTACCTCCAACAGCACTTATGTCATCTCTCCTGCTCTCTCCCCATCTCTCTGTCTCTTTCTCTCTCTCTCTTTCTTTCTTTCTTTTTCTCTCTTTTTCTTTTTATCTCTCTTTCTTTCTCTCTCTTTCTTTCTTTCTTTTTCTCTATCTCTCTTTCTTTTTCTCTCTCTCTTTTTCCTTTTCTCTCTCTCTCTCTTTGTTTCTCTCTCTCTTTCTTTTTTCTCTCTCTCTCTTTTTCTCTCTTTCTTTCTCTCTCTCTCTTTGTTTTTTCTCTCTCTTTCTTTTCTCTCTCTTTCTTTTTTCTCTCACTCTCCTTTCTTTCTCTCTCTCTCTCTTTCTTTCTCTCTCTCTCTTTCTTTTTCTCTCTCTCTTTTTCCTTTTCTCTCTCTCTCTCTTTGTTTCTCTCTCTCTTTCTTTTTTCTCTCTCTCTCTTTTTCTCTCTTTCTTTCTCTCTCTCTCTTTGTTTTTTCTCTCTCTTTCTTTTTCTCTCTCTTTCTTTTTTCTCTCACTCTCCTTTCTTTCTCTCTCTCTCTCTTTCTTTCTCTCTCTCTATCTCTCTTTCTTTTTCTCTCTCTCTTTTTCCTTTTCTCTCTCTCTCTCTCTTTGTTACTCTCTCTCTTTCTTTTTTCTCTCTCTCTCTCTTTTTCTCTCTTTCTTTCTCTCTCTCTCTTTGTTTTTTCTCTCTCTTTCTTTTTCTCTCTCTTTCTTTTTTCTCTCACTCTCCTTTCTTTCTCTCTCTCTCTCTTTCTTTCTCTCTCTCTCTCTTTCTTTCTTTTCCTCTCTCGCTCTTTCTTTTTCTCTCTCTCTTTTTCTTTTTTCTCTCTCCCTCTCTCTTTATCTCTCTCTCTTTCTTTTGTTCTCTCTTCTTCTCTCTTTCTTTCTTTCTCTCTCTTTTTTTCTCTCTCGCTCTCTCTCTCTCTCTTTCGTTCTCTCTCTCTCTCTTTCTCTCACACTCTCTTTCTTTCTTTCTTTCTCTCTCTTTCTTTCTCGCTCTCTCTCTTTCTCTCTCGCTCTCTCTCTCTTCCCCCCACATCGCTCCCTTCTCTCCCTGCCCATCTATCTAGCCTCACCCCTAGGCGGTCCCCCTTCTTCTACCTGGGCCCCCTTGCCTGCCCAGTTCTCCCTACGCACCCTCTCTTGCCCCCCTCCGCTCGCTCCTGCTGATTTAACACTCCTCTGTGGCAGCTGAGAAAATTTCATTTTCCTTTATTGAATTCAGCTCGTTTTTTCCCATCAGTTTGTCCAATCTCATTAAACAGTAAGAAAAAAAAATATGTCTGGCGGGATAAAATGCTATTATACCTCTAATACCGTCCGCCCCCTCCTCGGATCAATGGATGAACTGTGGAGCTCAGTGGAGACAGTCAGATCACAAAAACACAAGCAGACAATCACTGTAGCGGGCACGGCGACTCCAGCAGGAAACAACCACTAACGGCGGAGGCAACCACGGCAGGAGCAGGCAACGCCTCCCGGGGAGACAGAGGAGGAAGAGAAAATGAGTCCATCAGGAGACAATCGCCACAATTAGGGCAGCGTGGAACTACAGTACTGATGGGTGGAGACTGACTGGATTTATGAGGTAGCTATTGCAGCAGACAGTCACTAATAGGGCCATATGTATCAAGCAAAATTGCATTCGCAAATGCCGAAATTCACAGAATTTCGGCGTTTGCGAATGCAATTTTGCCAAATGGTATGTATTAAGGCAAATCTACGTGCAAAATAAGGAATCGCAAATTTTTCCTTATTTTGCGACTGCATTTAAGGAATTGCAAATTTTGCGATTCCTTAAATGCAATGTAAGAAGCACCAAAAAAGTGCAATTTGGCCCTAAGGAATCGCAAATTACCACCAACATCAAGTTGGTAGTAATTTGCGATTTCTTTGAAAAATTCATTTTTTTTGCATTTTTCAAAGTGCAATGTGAAGCACATACATGCCCATAGGGCATGTATGTGCGCCACATGTGCACCCATGCTTATTTCAGGGGTTCTCAGTTTACGATTCGCTAATTGCTAATCGCAAATTGAGAATGTCTTTCCATTCATTCCTATCGGCCTCTAGGTCCCAAGGAATGAATGGGGAGGTATTCCTTAATTGCGAATCGCAATTTGCGATTCGCAATTAAGGAATATGTAGGATTCGCAAAATGTATTGCAAATCCTACATACATAGCATTTTGCGATTCTCAAATAGCGATTCGCAAAAAATCGCTATTTGAGAATCGCAAAATGACTTTTTGATACATATGGCCCTGAAGGAGCAAAAAAAACATTGCAGGAGGCTACCACTGCAGGTAAACATCACTACAGTAGGTGACAACTACTACAGGGAATACAAAGATACCTCTAGTCTGACCTGTACAATTTGATCCAGTGATTGAATCACAAAATATTTCACAGGGGATGCAATATATAGGAAAAAACTTTTATTTAATTTAGACATGTTATTTTTTACTTTTCCATTTCTTCTTTTTTTATCATATTTGGTACACATTCATTTCTTTATATAAAAGGATTTTATCAACAATTCATATGGACAAATCTATGTAACACATATATTGTACGCGTACGCGCCTGAGACCCCCACACAGAGAGCTATAATAAAAAGAAAAAAGAAGAAAAGAAACAAAGAGAATGGAAAATGTATCAACAACACAAATGAGAGATTTTGAATATTTGGCTTTGCAAAACTCATAGGGGATTCCCAGTAGTTTTATTGTTGTATGTTTATCAATTTTTGCCTTACATGTTAGCTTAGCAATGTTAGAGGTTGGGTAGTGAGTGATGTAGTATGTATGATGGAATGAGTGGTATGAACTTATGGTGACTTTATGGGGTTCTTATCAAAAAGAGTTTTCTTACAATATATGTGTTACATAGATTTGTCCATATGAATTGTTGATAAAATCCTTTTATATAAAGAAATGAATGTGTACCAAATATGATAAAAAAAGAAAAAATGGAAAAGTAAAAAATAACATGTCTTAATAAAATTAAAGTATTTTCCTATATATTGCATCCCCAGTGAAATATTTTGTGATTCAATCAATGGATCAAATTGTACAGGTCAGACTAGAGGTATCTTTGTATTCTTTGTTGTTCTTCTCTCCCCCCTCTAGACCTTAAATTGCATTTGGGAGAACTCTTGATTAGCATAGACAACTACTACAGGCGCAGACACTCCTTGCGCGAGACATCGCTGCAGAGCTCGACAGTCCGCGTGGGGCTGCTCAATGTTTTTTGTGTGGAAAATATGGGCATTTCCATGGAAACACCCATCTGAATCATGGAATTGTTTAATTCTTTGTACAACTTTTAATGCTGGCCTTCGGCCTGTTTCTCACCACTGCCAAGTTTTACAGATCAGTGTAGCGATCAGTAGGTAAATAAAAGGATTGCCGAGGTTCACATTATTGGGGAAAGCAAGGAATCCGAGGTTATATTGTGGCTATCTCAGGCCCTACCTCTGACACTTAACCGCTGGCACACGCCCCATCAGTATCACTAGGACATGTCGCGCTAACACTTCCAGACAAAATAGTCACCGGGACACATCTCACAATAATCACTAGGTCGTGTCCCAAGTTAACCAGTAGACCATACTCAGACACTGGGCCACATCCCACCTTCAGTACTAGAACAGATTCACAAATTTAGCAGGGGTGACATCTCAACTTAACCACTGGACCACATCACTAAACCACGAATCATATTAACCACTGGACCACATGACTAACACACATATCATATTAACCACTAGATCACATTACTAAACCACATATCATATTAACCACTAGATCACGTCACTAAACCACATATCATATTAACCACTGGACCACACCACTAAACCACGAATCATATTAACCACTGGACTACATGACTAACACACATATCATATTAACCACTAGATCACATTACTAAACCACATATCATATTAACCACTAGATCACGTCACTAAACCACATATCATATTAACCACCAGATCACATCACTAAACCACATATCATTTTAACCACTGGACCACATCACTAAACCACATATCATATTCACTACTGGACCACATCACTAAACCACATATCATATTAACCACTGGACCACATCACTAAACCACATATCATATTAACCACTAGATCACATCACTAAACCACATATCATATTAACCACTAGATCACATCACTAAACCACATATCATATTAACCACCAGATCACATCACTAAACCACATATCATATTAACCACTAGATCACATCACTAAACCACATATCATATTAACCACTGGACCACATCACTAAACCACATATCATATTAACCACTAGATCACATCACTAAACCACATATCATATTAACCACCAGATCACATCACTAAACCACATATCATATTAACCACTAGATCACATCACTAAACCACATATCATATTAACCACTAGATCACATCACTAAACCACATATCATATTAACAAATGAACCACATCACTAAACTACATATCAAGTTAACCACTAGATCACATCACTAAACCACATATCATATTAACCACTAGATCACATCACTAAACCACATATCATATTAACCACTAGATCACATCACTAAACTACATATCAAGTTAACCACTAGATCACATCACTAAACTACATATCAAGTTAACCACTAGATCACATCACTAAACCACATATCATATTAACCACTAGATCACATCACTAAACCACATATCATATTAACCACTAGATCACATCACTAAACCACATATCATATTAACCACTAGATCACATCACTAAACTACATATCAAGTTAACCACTGGACAACATCACTAAACCACATATCATATTAACCACTAGATCACATCACTAAACCACATATCATATTAACCACTAGATCACATCACTAAACTACATATCAAGTTAACCACTGGACAACATCACTTAACCACATTTCATATTTACTACTGGACCTCATCACTAAACCACATATTGTATTAACCACTGAACCACATCTCATCCTAAGCACTACATCACATGTCAACTTAACCAATAAAGGGACATCTCGAGTTAACTACTCAGCCACATCTCATTTTAACCACTAGGCCACATCTCAGGGAATCACTAAACCGCATATAATATCAACCATTAGACCACATCTCAACGTAAGCACTATATTGCATGTCAACTTAACGCAAAGAGGCCCTTTTCAAGTGAACCAACAGGTCACATCTCAACCTGCAGACTACATCGCAGCTTACTTTCCAGGTGGTATCTAGAACCCAGTTACGGCCATCACAAGTTGTTGTGGTGCTGGAGGGGTGGGGGGTTTGGTGGGTATGGGTTTCGGGGGGTGGCGGGAGGATGGAATAACAAGCTGGACCCAGACTTACAGTGGTCCAATACAACATATAGTTTTCAAATCTGTCGTGTTTCCATGCACATTGGTTAAGTAGTGTTCTACACAGTAAGAGTATGCTATATGAGATGACTACTGTTTAACCCTGGACGGTGAACTCTGCTCCGCTCGCAGAGTTTGCGGAGTTTACCGCACTCCGTGTTATGCGGAGCTTGCGGAGTTCCGAAAAACTTCGGTTCGCGCACTCGTGTTCACCAACATCAAGTTGGCGAGCGCAAGCGAGGAAAATCCACCTCCCGGTGAGATTTTTCCTTGTGCACGATCTCCAACATCAAGTTGGCGAGCACGAGTGTGGAAAATAAACCTCCTGGCGAGATTTCTCAACATGGGGGGGTGTCAGGTTTCTCATTGCAAGTGGTCGTGTATGCTCACGTTGAGAAACTGCCCGTTTGCGTTCAGAAAGTTGCTGCTCAAGTAAACATCTATTAGAGCAACAGAAAAAGTAAGCTTGAGCTGTGCATGGTGCTGTTCGCAATGATTGCACAGTGCAGACAAGCTTCCGGCACTGTGCAATCACCGCAAATGGCATTTTTCTACCTTACTCTGCCACTTGCGGAGCTCTGCGTAGTGCGGCAGAGTTTTTTTTGCACTTTGCGTAGTGCAACTCCGCGAACTCTGCCCAGGGTTACCACTCTTACCTTTATACGTAAATATTTCTTGTTCAATCACAAATCTTATCTGTAGATTTGTGGTACCTCTATTGGTGCTCGTTTTGTACCGTCTTATGTCAACAAACACAATCAGAATCAAGGGCTTCCAAATCAGCTTGATTTGATTTGTTTGCCATACATAGATAGAAGACTTGCTTATACTGTGGTACATAACAGAGTAATGTTGAAAATACCTCTAGATAACAATGTGTGGCCTTTACAGCTCACTTTTAGTATTGCAAGGATTGCTGTTTGGAATGCTGTGTTGGCTTCAAACAATGACACGTATTGACTCCACATCAGAGGATATCACACAGTCGCTCCATGTTGAGGTAATTCGATCAAAAGTCAATTCTTACTTTCAAGAATATTTATATTTAAAACATGTGTAGGGCATGAATTGTAACCACAAGTTCGTCCCACTGCCTTTCTGATTGAGGTCCAGGACTAACTAAAGTATGTAACAAGGGGCATTAGTTTACAAAGACATTACTCACACTGACCCCGGTAGAACCTACTGTATCACAACGTTTGACACTGCAAGACCTATCATCTGAGTTATTTTAAATAACTATGGCCGGATGTATGACGGAACAACACTAGTTATTACAACGTGTGCCGTTAAATCACGGTTGTTACAACAACTGCGATGTTACCACACTATGCCATTACAACGCACGTCTTTACATCGACTTGCGCTAGATGGCGTGCTAACATTAGAAAAGTGTAATTTACTATTCCAACTCCAGTCCACTTAACAGTAGGGAAGGTGTTGGGATAGTAAACTACACTATTTGTAATGTTAGTCCGCCATCTAGCGCAAGTCGATGTAAAGACTTGCGTTGTTATGGCATAGTGCGGTTAGATCGCGGTCATTGTAACGACCGCGTTGTAACAGCATTGCGGTGTAGTGACCGCGTAGTTAACGATGTTTCCCCTATGGCCATATCTTACTGAAGGGTTGTGATCTACATGTATCTTGTTCGTGACTACATCCAGATAAAATGCAATGTAGGAGCCAGTTTTGGAATGTGCTTATATCCAGTGCTTTAAATGTACAGAGTGCCTGCACTTCTTTCTTTTGAAATGGAGAATACTTGCACTTCTCAGTCCTGGAGCAATACATTTAATGGGAGAGAACAATGACTCCTCAGGAGCACACAGGTACTCTAAATAGTCAGCACATCAACTTCTGTAATTGTGTTTAAAGCACTGTTAACACCTTACACTGGGCTGTACCTCACATGGCGACGAGGCTGTACACTTTCAGTGACTGCAACACTCGCTAATGTGCCATTCACAATTAAAAAACAAATTGAAAGCGTAAATAGTTCTACATAAGGCAACACTTGTGATTTTATAATGTTACACCACATGCACAGTATCTGTTTTACAAGGTACTCTTTCACTCCAGACTATTGGGAGAATGAGTAGACATTTGAAAAAACAGGATTTTGAGCTGTAAATGCCATTACAGCGCACAGTATGACCTACAGCAATAGAACATTTCCCTGGGAAGTTCGGATAATCTAGAAACTAATTTCTAAACAGCCACAGGGCTTCCTGTGGTAGCCAAGCATGCCTTTGCATCTTACCTGAAATAAGCTCCAGGCCCCCCAGAGAGTTCCTCCAACCTTTTTATTTCAACTCCCAGTGGTGTGAACAGAGAGTTCCTTTTGTGCAAGATTTATGAGTGAATACAATCAGAATTGCTAAAGTAGGAAATGCGAATGCGCTGAGGTGTTTTAAGGACGTGTAGAGTTTATTGTAAACATCCTAGTGATGTATTGTCTATGGTGTATGATTTTTATAGGTTTGCAAGGATGTATTCAATCGTGAGCAGTCATTTTAACACTTAATGGAACTGGTGGTTTGCATATGGTGGCTGTGTTAGCCCACACACTTAACTTTAAAAAACGTAGGGCCATATGTATCAAGCACTAATGCGTTCTGCGAATTTCGGCATTTGCGAACGCATTAGTGCAAAATGGTATGTATGGAAGAAATCTGCATGCAAAATAAGGAATCGCAAAATTTTCGATTCCTTATTTTGCAATTGCATTTAAGGAATCGCAAATTTTACGATTCCTTAAAATGCAATGTAAGAAGCATTAAAAAAATGCAAATTGGCCTTAAGGAATCGTAAATTACCACCAACTTCAAGTTCGTGGTAATTTGCGAATTTCTTGAAAAATGGCCCATAGAAATTGATGGGAAAGGATTCCTTAATTGCGATTCGCAATTTGCTAATCGCAATTAAGGAATACTAAGAAATCGCAAAAAAATGGCTATTTTGTACATGCATCCCTATTTGCGATTCTCAAGTAGCGATTTCTAAAAAATCACTATTTGAGAATCGCAAATCAGATTATTGATGCATATGGTCCGTAGTAGATTAATTTCATTTGTAGGGAATACTGGGGCATATTAGCAACAAATAGCGATATTTATCGCTAAATGCGCTTAGCGCCTTTTTTTTATCGCCGGATATTATCGCAGAGATAACGTGCTATTCGCAACGTTTATTTCCAAAGCGATAAAATATCCGGCGATAGCTGCTCAATGCGTGAATATCGCTGGAAATCCAGCGATATTCAGGCATCATCGCTAATGGGGACTTAACCTGAATATCCACCTTCCATTGGATATACAGGTTAAGAAGTGGTCTGAGCAGGCGTTAGGGTTTGGCGATAATCGCGTTTTTTTATCACTTCGCCTGCCTTGCTAATTGGCGAAAGCTCTGTTAGTGAATGCTTTCAGTCGCTAACAGGTTGGGTACGCCCACTTTGCATGTCATTAGTTATAAATATCGCTGACATGCAAAGCGGGCCCCAAACCTGTAGCTATCGCCTACAGGCTGTCGCTAACTGCTGTTAGCGACAGCTTGCTAATAGGGCGATAAAAATATCACCGCTTTCGCGGGAAAAGTCCCGCTAAAGCGGCGATATCACCCTTGCTAATATGCCCCACTGTTTCCAACAAATGCATTCTTTCTTTCATAGACACTGTAAAAAAACTGCCCCATTTCTTGCAAATTGTTATTGCTGGTTTATAGACTCTGCCACGACAAACCTGCTTGGCATATAAGGCCCACGCTCCATCACAGTCAACATGAAATCGCGCCAAGGTCCCAGTCACCTGCGAACAATTTTCTTCTATTTTTTTTTATTGGTGTGGGATTTTTATTGTGTTGTGTTTTTGACTTTCAACAGTTTTGGTGCGTCTTAATGCTTTACAAATTTTCACTTGGTTAAGTCTATCGGCTCTGTGCCAAAGCTATCAGAGGTTAAGCTCAGGTTTACACTATTGAAACATTCGGCTTTCCCCCAACAAGTTAGTCACTTTATTACTTGTGGCATACTACCATCTACCCTAATTAATGATTTACTTTCTTACAGATGAAACCTACACGAAGGAAAAGCATTCTTTTGCTTACCTTACTGGAGACCACATCTCTATTTAATCACAAGTTCAAAAGTCTTTGCAAGGCTGGGCCATTGTAAGGTCACAATAAATGTTGGTATTTAGCACTAATATGCCAAAAGCATGCTTAAAGAGGCCTGATATGCTGTTTCACCAAACAATAATAGCTTGGGGGCATTTTATCAAGGTCTTTATCTCCGCTTTTTTGGCTTTAAAAGCCAAAGAAGCGGAGATAAAAATATCGCCCTATCAACAACAAGGTGCTAACATGCAAAATTGCATGTTAGCACCCTTTTCCACTACGCTTCCCTTTGCATCTCTAATGAGATGCAAAGGGGGCGTTCCAGAGCAAAATAATAGGAGAAATGTTGCTAAGCGACATTTCTCCTAATATCAAGCTTCATGCTAACCCTGTTAGAGACAAAAAAAACAGCGCTAACCACGGTTGACGCTACTTTTTTCAGACGTAGCCATGTAATCCAATGGGAGGTTGATTACATGGCTAAGATCACCCTGCCCTATCAGCAAGGTTTTGCTGGTTGCAGTGTGATTATCGCTGGTTTTCCAGCGATAATCACACTGTTTACCAGCTAACGCATGGATTCCTATCGCGTGGGAGATAAGCGTTGCTGATAGCACGCTATCTCTGCGATGGAACCCAGCGTTAGCCTGCGATAATTATCCTCGCGCTAAAAGCACTGAGCGATAATTATCGCAGGACCTTGCTGATATGCCCCTTGGTTTGTATAGCTCTATGTCACGATTCCCCTCTCATGGGTCTCAACTTATTGACATTTGGGAGGATGGAAGGGTGAGTCTGCCATGCCAGAACTCAAACCAATGGTGTTCCACTCACCGCTTTGTTACAGCATCCAACGTTCAGCTCACTGAGTTATCCTCTGTTAGAAATGAAGAGCATATGTTCAAATGCCTATTGGAAGCTTATGTTGATCCTTTTTGAAATGCCATGTTTATTGTCTCACTTTATGATGAAAATATAGTTCAATATTATTTCAATTCAGTGAAACACAAATGTGCAGTTGACGTCAGTGGATTTCAGAAAATTCCACCATGAGGAGCAATCAGTATTTTACAATTCAGTCTATTAATGTCCCCTTCTGGATTGCTTGAGTAAAGGGTGACTCCTCCCAGACACCAATGTGCCACCATACTAAGAATAATGCACATGAAAAGGTGTAACGAGCCTCATGGGAGGGTTGTAAAAAAGGGGGAAACCACCCAAAAGGGAAAACCCTCCTTGCAAGCTTATGAATCTTGATTAAAGATGAAGATTAGAAATGAAGAAAACAGCAAAGCACCAAACTCCTGATGAGAAACTGGGAGGAGAAAAGATCCAGAAGGAGAATCCAGTAGAACATTCCAGCTGCAAGAAGCAAACAGCAAAGAAAAATGGAAGAAAGTGGACGAAGAACACAAGAAAACATAAGGGAACAAATGTGTTGAAACTCCCTCTTCAATTAGAATTGCCTTCTTATATATTTTCTGTGCAGGAACTGACACCAGAGGAAAAAGACCTTACTTCATCTTGGGTTGGGATCCACAGATAACATCCTATGGCCAGACCACCATCCTGGAAAGGCCTTATTATAAGGCTTAACCACCCCTCAATCTGGAAATCATGGCGTTCACAACAAAGAGAGAGTGAGAACCAGCACCATATCCACTAGGACATGGCGCTCTTTCGCTTTCTCCCAGCGCTGGGTCACTTTTGGGTGCCATGTGCCAACGTCCATACGCTTGAACCATAGTGCTAGAGTGTGTGTGTTATATCAAGAATAGGTTTTGTTCTAGAATGTGACCCTAACAGCGAAACACTACACTTCAACACCACACGCGTACTGTACAATACAGCACACACGCAAAGTTTGAAAAGTATGAATAACTATTTCTCCTCCATTACGGCTGCCATGATGAGGTGTAAGTATATGGCACAAATCCCTGACCACAGTTGTTAGTAGATAAGAGATTTGTGTCAAAACCCATGAAAACCCATACGTGGTTGTATGCGAACCCCTAGGTACCACCAATGGAATGCCCCTTAATGAGAAGTAGCGCCTTTAGCTATTTCAACTTTCCAATAAAAATTCTGATTTGCATTTGAAAGTAAATATCACCTCAAGGCTTTCCATGGGATTTGTGTTACAAAGGTAACACCAACCCGGAGGAAAGTGTTAGTAAATTTGGGCCTCAGTGTTTAAGCTAAAACAAGTGTGTTAAAAAGACATATTTTAATAATACGCAATCTGTTCTTACCTATCATAAACCTTTTTATGAGCTCATCTGATAGCACAATTACTCTACCTCTCAAAAAAAAAAATCTTTGCCATTAGAAAGTCTAAAATTACTATCAATTAAATCCATATTCATTCTCCAGAGCAGCCTTTAGTTTTCCTGATTAACTAATTGCACCCATTTACATTTCTTCCAGGTAGCAGGCACCCTGTTGAGGAGGCTTGTTTCTTCTAATGCGGTCTACTGCTTCCCTGGCTTCTGAGAACTGAAGAACCCCTCCCTTCCCTTCCAGCTGGTCAGCATTATCTGTTCTGGAATGGTTGTTTTTTAATAAAAGAGTGTGGGAACTGTTATGGTAAAATTAAAAGAGATTGGGACTATCATTCCCAATACAAATTGGGTTATTGGATGACAGTGTGGGAAGCCCAACTCAGGCAACACGACAATTCTTGTAAGGATGACCACAAAAGTCACTAAATGAGAGGCAATGTGTAAAGCATTTCTGCAGCACATTAACAGTAATAAAGTGAAAATATAACACAAGAAAACTCCCAAACCAATTCATGAAAATAGAGTACATTTTAATAAATAAAATGATAACAGAACTGAAAATAATCCAGTTTGTAGAACTGGAGACATTATATTACATTTTTTTGTGTGAAAATAGCGCCTAAAAGCACTAAGCGCCATTGGTGCCAAATTGGTTGTGCTAGAGCGGGGGGAAAGGCACAAGTTTAGGCCAACTGCGATTGAACGCTGGTCGGATAAAGGGCCCAGGTAGGTCCGCTGAAGAGCTAACTTCTGAAGTCAGGCGCAGAGGTTTCCGTTCACGTTGGAGGAGGAGGCTTTTGGCAAGAAGAGCAGGTCGAGCATTGAGGACGGTCGGTGCTGTAGAATGAAGATCCAGCCATCACTGGAGCTTCGCCTTGGTGGTCTCTGAAGGTGGTTGTTGCTATAGCACTAAGTGCAGTTCTTGCACTACCATTTATCGCGAACAGTCACTGTTAGCCCGAAGAGCAGGTCTCACCAGAGCTTCGCGTTGGCGGTCATCTCAAGTGGCAGAGTTTTGCAGTGTATGGACCCGTTAATGGTCGCAAGGAACCCAAACTTCAGTTTTCTTTTTTACTTTTTCTGCTTGACGGAGCTTCCACTTCATGCCAGCAAAGGCTTCAGGACCGGGGAGGTACATCATGGGTATTAAGGAAATACTCCAGCAGAGTCCAACAGCAGGGCTAAGGCAGGTCTGGGACGGCCCATTTGCATGTTGTCAGCCGGGCAGTTGCGGGGTGGCCTCTGGAAGCTTGTTGTGTCTCGTAGCTCACACAGATTGGCCAACTGACCCTAGGAGTCAGTCTGGGTAGCCTGGGAGGAAGGCATGTAAGGGCAAACTTTCTTCTTCAGATAGCAAGGCAGCCCTTAAAGCAGCAGGGCAGCCCTCTGGCAGCAGGGCAGTTCTTCTTCTGGATCTTCAACAGGTCCAGGGGTTTTCTTTCAAGTGGTTCTGAAAGTCCTCGTTTTAAACCTGCTGCCAGTCTTCATTTGGAGGAATTCCCTGACCTACCATAAAAACGAGTTCTTGTCAGTTCTTCCCCTTCCTCTGGGCCAGGCTTCAAACTGTCTGGGGTTACAAAAGGCAGAGCAGGCCTGATGGTAGGGTCCTTTGTGTGTGCTGTAGGTAAAACCTTTGAAGTATAAGTGAGACTGGGTACTGCCCACCCCACCCATCCTGACCACACATAAGCTCCCTATGTCTCATTGTCCGGAAACAATACACAAACCCCAAGCGCAGAACCATTCACAGTCATGTGACCCAGGCCTCTACACTAGAAGAAAGGCACAGTTGGTTGGGAAAAGAAAATGCAAACTTTCTGAAAATGACATTTTCAGACTTGTTACTTAAAACCATTAAAGAGGATTTTAAATTACAATTAATTTGAGTTTAATAAGTATATATCTATCTGTTCTCACTCTGAAGTCAGCAATCACCAAATGTAATAGGGTAACCAAATGTTAGTCAATGGGATAGATATAAATTACAACAGAGGAAAACGACTTTAGGGGTTTTTTCACTGCCAAGATATGTAAAACTTAAGTACACATGTCCTACCTTTAAAATACAATTCACTCTGCCTTAAGGGTGACTAGGTATTACAAAAGGAAGGCTTAGGCCTTGCAAAAGGTCAGTTTTTCCAGGTCGAAATGTCAGTTTCTATCTGCACTACAAGCTGCAGCGGCAGGCCTGAGACATGTTTTTAAAAGCCTACTTTAGGAGGTGGCACAATGAGTGCTGCAGACCACTAGTAGCATTTCATTTTAAGGCCCTGGGTATATACAGTACCATATACTAGTGACTTACAAATACATTAAAGGTACCAATTAGGTATAGTCCAATGTTACCATGTTTTAAGGAGAGAACACAAACACGTTAGCACTGGTTAGCAAGAGTAAAGTGCACAGAGTCCAAAAAGCCCAACAAAACTGGGTTCAGCAAAGGAAGGCAAAAAAAATCCTCGGGTGACCATGCAAAAAGGGCCAGGCCCAACATCGCCCACTTCAACCTCGGGCTAGAAGGTGAAGGGGAATACTGCTGAAAGTAAAGTGCCTGGAGGTGAGCCCATTTGTGTACTAGTAGGTGATCTTAAGAATCCTTGTTGAAATGCAACTGTCCATCACCAAACATGGTATTACAAAAAGTTGACCTTTCAGGCATCTAGCGGGTGGTGGTGGTGGAGCACAGCTTTGGTCCTTTCAAATTACATATTTCCTTTTTGGTGATATTTGCTGCTGCAGTTTTCCACACATGCAACTTTTTCTAATCCATTTACCTGCTGGGAAAATCAAATGCGGAAAAATTGCACCCGGTGAAACCAGGTGCAATTATATTGTACACAGCCAAATCATTTCCACAAGACCTAAAAAATTTCTGTAATTCAGCAATTTTTCTGAGTGCAAGGACTATTTTACCAGCCAGTAATCTGGTGTGATTTTACTGCAGTTGATTTACAAGCAAACTTCTAATTAAGACCTAAGAGTGCAGGTAGCTACAGATTAACGCAAGATTCAATCATTTTTGTGGAAGCTGGGAGTAAAGAAATAGGTCTATAGTTGGTTATAGTCATTAGATCAGCAGTGGGTTTTTAAGCAATGGTACAACAGGTGTTTGCTTCTATCTTTTAGGTGCCAGGCTTTGTAAAAAGGAAACATTGTAAAGTACTGCGTTAAAGAATGGCTCGAGGAGCCCACAATCTGAGCTATATGGCCAGACAAGGATTTTATGGTGAACCAGTAGAGTGTAGACTGGGAATTTTGAGTCCCAAGTATTGACTGGACCAAATATTGTTACAACAATATTGAGGGGTCAAATATTGAAAGGTAAGTTTCTATACATTTTCTATGCCTAAATTCACACATACATGCCTTAGTGATATATATATATCTTCAAGGAACGTAGATGTTGAGTTGAGAATAGTAAATCCTTATCTCCCTCTGTGCAACTGTCTGTCAATATTTTGTTCCTCTATATTGCTGCAATGATATTCTGTCCCGTCAATATTCAGGATTCGATATTACCTACCACAATCAACCAGAAAAGAGTGACTTTATTTTGGTGTGTTCCAAATTTTCTTCAATCAGTATCAAACAGATAAGAGTTGTATTAGTGGAGGGAATGGCTACATCAGGAGTGTTGGAAGTCACTGCAAGGGAGCTGAAAGTCTGTAGGATAACAATGATTTTGTCCTAATAAAATCAGAAAGTGTATTGCAAGGGGTTTGAGAGGAGGTATGGGTAGTTTTGTAGACTTTAAGGCAAAAGAGACTATTAAAAAAATAGAACACTTTGTTGATTTTGTTGGAGGCTAATTGATTGTGATTGCCATTTAATTTAATTCTGGTATTGCAAATAAGCCTTTTTTTGTTCATACAAAGCATTCTGATAAAGGTGTTTGACATTGGCTAGATACAACCACCATTTATATGCTGGGCATTTGCAATGGCATTTGAGTTCATTGAAGGAGGGTGAGAACCAAGGGACCAAGGGGTGGATGCGGCGTTGAGTAATACATTTCACAGGGATTGATGAGTAAGGAGCGGTGAAGCCCATGGCATTGACATCTTAGGTATAGACAACAAGATCTGAGGAGCAAAGAGATGGAGCTGGTAAGAGTGAAGGGGCATCTTTTCCTACCAAGTCTCTGGGGAAAATTCTGGCTGGTCGAGGATCTGACACGACAAAATATTGTATATCAAGCTCCACAATGGGGAGAGAGAAGGACATTGCTAAGTGATCTGTCAATGCTTGGGGAAGGGGCAGTAAGGTACAGACAGAGTACTTTTGGGCAAAGAGAAATTCAAGGGTATTGCCTTTTATACCTATAGTGCTTATATTTAGGGCTCCCGGGTTTATGGCACTTATTTTTTCAACATTTCCATCTGTATTTATCCGTATTTATTTTGTGTTTCGAGAATAATTGGAGCCATAAAATTGTATATTTCCACATTTATTAAACGTTTGGACGTGCACTCATACATGGATGCCTGTCACGCTTTAGCAAAGTAAGCAGCCACATGTAACAAAACACTACGCTCACAGAGTTATACTTTAAAAATACATTAATACCTGTATTTAAGGAAATTTCATCCTGTTTTTTTAACTCTTCATGCTGTCTATCTGCTCAGCTGTTCCCTGGAATTCATGAAAAACTGAATTGTGTGTCTCTTACGAGAAGCACCACTTTAAAAAATAACTACAGGCAGGAAATGCATTGTTTTCTGTCTATAATCAGTAAAAATTTAAAAATGGGAGCCTTACTTATAATTAAGGCTCCGGTTTTCCGTTTTACAGATAAATACAGACAGAAAACAATGTGTTTTCTGTCTGCATTTATCTTTAAAAGTGGATAAATACAGAAAATTGTCCTTCTTTTAAGTAACTCTCTGTGCTTTCTTTCATGAATTATAGGCCAGCAGCTGAGCAGATGGACAGCATGGGAAATTAAAAAACAGGATGAAATATCTTTAAATAACGGAATATGTTAATATAAATTCATGGTATAGTGCTAATATCTACCAGTGTATGTATTGTGTAATATTTCGCAGTTTAAATAGCCAAAACACGACAGACATCAAAGTATGAGTGCGTGCCTGTCAGTTAAATAGATATGGAAATGTATAGTTTTACAACTTCATTTATACGCAAGCACAAAATAAATATGGATAAATACAGATAAAATGGCCAAAAAATAAATATGGATAAATACAGACCGAAATGGGCCAAAAATAAATACCATAAAACCGGGAGCCCTACTTATAATATACTCATATATGTTGAAGTTGGAGCATCTGCATCAAATGGTTTGTTTACAAGAATACTAAAATCACCTCGCATTGTAAAATTGTTAGCTTGAATACAAAAAGGAAAAAATCTATTCCAGAAGATCCTGTGTGAAACCGCTGCTGCATGAGGGGCGTCGATAGACTAATAAAGATTTTATTGTGCCTGTTGGCAAGACAATTATTGTGATGTAGAGGAGCCTTGCCTCAGGGAAATGGGAATGAAGAGTTCAATACCATCAGATGGAGTACTATAGATAACAACAAGGCGGCCACTATTTGGAAGTAGACGGTTATAGCGGAGGTTTCTATACGGACAAAATAACATCAGGAACAAAAAAAATTCTAAGCCTTGTTTCAGTTATAAAAGCGACATCAATATGGTTTTCGTTAAATAGCCATCGAGGACCGGAGTTCTGAGCGGGTGGTATATGTGTGCATTAAACCCCACAGAATTGTGAATTCTGTGCAAAATGCTACCCGGTAAATCCGGTTATAAATGACTCCTCGATTGTATGAATTTATTTATTTTGAATTTTATAGAGCGCGAACTTGACCCGTTAGGGTATCAGAGCGCTTTACAGGAATCGGCAGCAGTATGTCCTTTTTTGTGGAAGGCCACCGGATGCGACACAAGATCAAATAGGTCCCTTGAAATGAAAGTGCCTCTGTTTCGTTGTCATGGAGTTTGAAGAAGTGAATTTTCATCCAGGAGGCGACTACCAACACTCAGAAATTTAAGTTCTCGGAGAATGGAATGGACCTACCTTTAGATGAGATGCCACTATGCATGTCATCTACATAGGACATCACAAAAAACCATAACTGAGAATGAGATGAGATAATGGGGCCATGTTGATATAAAACAATGGGCCTCAATGAGGAACCTTGAGGAAATCCACAAACTAAAGGCTTGGGTGTTGAGTAGTAAGACTTTAACTTCACCGACTGGGAGAGGTTAATCAGGAAAGATGAATCTCACTTCAGTGATTGGTACTGAATCCCAACTGAGTGTATCCGAAGACAAAGTAAATCATGGGAGACCATATCAAAGGCAGCACAATCTCATCCCCCTTCTACCATACCCTCAAGCTCACCAATAAAGTCTTCAAATAGTTCCCACTGGACACCCGAAGATCCGTCACTCAAGCGCTGGTCACCAGCAGACTGGGCTGCCAATGTTCTCTACGTCTGCATCACCTCTCAATTCAGCAAGACTCCAAGTCATACAGCACACCGCAGCCAGACTCACTCTCAAACTACCTCTCATCACTCACATATCCAAACACTTCAAGAACCTCCACCGGCTCCATATCCACAAACACACCCTCTTCAAGCTTCTCACACAGACCTACAAAACACTACACAATCAAGTCCCAGCCTACCTCAACAGTCGCATGCAGTTCTACTCGACAACTTTGCTCGACCAGCCTCCTCCTTGCCCTCTTCCCCCGGCATTCGCTGACCCAGAGCTGGGGGCCACACCTTTTCCTACCTAGCACCTAAAAGCCTGGAAGGTCCACCCTATTTGACAGCTACATCTAAGAATTCTGCAAGAAACTGAAAATCTGATTCTTCCAACAGGCTTCAGACAGGGTTGCCCCATCCTTCTAAGGTGCCCAGATACCCTCTAGGGCAAAGATCTCCAAACTTTCTGATGCCGAGACCCCCTCTGTCAAAAAAGTTTAGGCTTAAGGACCCCCTTCTGACAAAAATTTCTGGAACTTGGTACTCCTCTTCATTTACAACTATCGACAACCATAAACACCCCTAATTCCCACAGCAAATCATTTTTACTGTGGGGAAATAATATAAAACAATGTTTAGCACACCAAAGGTCAGTGAGCGTGGGGGTGTTGTCAAAGGTGTGGCTAAAAACAAAGGGCCTCACTTATGAGGAATTTGCGTAGTGCAGAGCCGCAAGTCTTCTTGCTGTGCTGCTCTATGCCAATATCACAGGGCAGAAATACACTATATTTATTAATTATGGTGCTTTCCTGTAACTTCCTGCACAAACCCAATCCAGAGAGGGTTCTTCCTCTTTCTATGTGTGTGCAGAATGCAGCACACATGGAAAGAGGAAATAACGTGGAGAAATTGAAATTTTTTCCTCCTTTTGCCTGCTGATTGGGAGGAGTAAGGTTTTGCGGATGCACTAAGTTTACATGGTTTCGTAAATCCGGGGCAGCGTCAAAATGCATAGGTGTTGTTTGGGAACACCCATTGCAATGTCCATGGAGTGCCTACTTGACATGGAGTAAGGCAACGCAGCGACTTGCACTGCTTTGTCTTACACCATATCTATGAAGCCATGCGCAGCTACGCAGGGTGACTTTGTGCTGCCTCATAGATGTGATTGAGACGCGTGTGCCACCGGAGCTTCAGAAAAAGTGACAACGGTTGTGCAAGCCTCTAATAAATCAACCCTAAAATATGTTGTTAGTTCTATAGGTCTTTGACCATCAGGTAGCTGCATATAAAATAATGGTAGCTTAAATGAAAAATACATTTTAAAGTTGTTACTCAGTGGGAAATGCACTGTGGTACATTATGAAATCTCTATTAGGTAATGCATTGCCGAGGAGAGCCACAGAATCAAATTTGGTTGGTGCAGAGAATAGTGACTTGTGTATTTTTTGTGCTATAAGGTCACAGCCTGTGACAGAAAGCGCTTTGAATGTATAAGTCATTATTTTATGATTGCACTATACACATTAAAAGATATACTGCTACAAACTGTGCAGATTGTTTTAGGATAAACTGGAGCTTCCAAAATGTAGATTTTAGTAACACATGACCATAAGTAATGCAATTTGTTTTTTGCATAACTGTCCCTTCAACACCTCCTCAGGCGTACTAAGCGCTGTGCAAATACAAATACGATTAAAATGCATGCACTTCATAGCGCAGTTGTAAAACGCTTAGTACTGCAATAAAAAAAAAAATCTTTGCCATCACAATGCTTGGAGTGAATTGAGCAATTAAAGCCCCTTTTACATTTGCAGATTAACTCATTGCGAAGGTTTGCATTTTATTCAGGAAAGCAGGCACCCTGGCACGCACCTGTCTGCCAGGCCTGTTCATTTCACAGCACAGCAGCCTCAATTAACTTAAGCTGAAACATTTTAAAGATCTGAATGAAGTGTACCCAACAGTGATCACATGTTCTGGATTCCAGGCAAAAACGAGGGCTGGAAATGCTCAACCCCCTTCCCAAGACTCCACGGCCCCCGTGGGGGTCGCGCCCCACAGTTTGAATACCTCTGCTCTAGGGTGATATGTGAGCTGTATAAATAATACAACATAAGATAACATAACATAACATAAGGGTTTCACAACTGCTGCTCTGGGGCTAACTCCAAGTCAGGTCTGGTGGCTTAGTGTACTTACAGCCAGATTCATCAAAGACCCGTTTTGCGAGTCTATAATAGCGATTCATAAGGAATCGCTATTAAGGACTTGCAAAATGGGATTCATGTAGGAATTGCTAAAAATATTGCGATTCCTACATGTTCTTTATTTGCGATTAGCAAATTGCTAATCGCAAATAAGGAATAACTCCCCATGCATTCCTATGGGCCTGTAGGCCCATAGGAATGAATGGGGAGTTATTCCTTATTTGCGATTAGCAATTTGCTAATCACAAATAAGGATGCGATTTCAAGGGTGCCAGGGGTGTCCAAAGGACACCCTGTAGCACCCCTGAAATGTGAATTTACACTGATGTTGTGCACACACATGTCCAAAGGACATGTGTGTGTGTAACATGCAACTTAGAAAAATGCATTTAAATGCATTTTTCTAGGTTTTCGCTATTTACCACGAGGTTTGACTATGTGGTAAGTAGCAGTCCTAAATTGCGAATTAGCAATTTTTAAATGTTTCATGAATAGCATTTAAGGAATCTCTAATAGAGATTCCTTAAATGCTAATCCTCGCAAATTTGCGAATTCTTTATTAGCGATTTTTGCATTTGGGATGATGAATCCCAAATGCAAAAATTGCACTTGCAAAGGGCCAGATTCTCAGAATCTGGCCCTTTTGCGAGCGCATTTCGCTTGATGAATCTGGCTGTAAGGCATCCACTACAGGAATCTGTGTTCCACATCTTAATCTAAGACTGTGCTATGGGACTAAACACATTATGGAAAGTGTTATACAAATAAATACAAGTTACAAAACAAGATAGCTTGGTCAACATCATAACAAAAGGCAGATGAACTTCTGATTTCACTTTTTAACAATCATTTTTTAATTAACTTTGTATAAATGTTTCATCTCACAGTTCACAAGATGTTAAATACTGCATTTCACATTAACAGTGTGCTCTACAAAAATATATCAGAGTCCATGATGTCACGTGTAGAAAGAAGGAAAAGGGGAGAGTAAGAGAGAGGAAGGACACTGAACAAGGAGGGTCGAGAAAGGAAGAAAAAGGTGAGCTGTAGAAAGGGCCAGAGTGGGAAAAGATCCAATAAGAAAACATTTGGAGAGTCATAGAAGACACGTAGACAAGAAGCGAAACGAAGGGAGAGGGAAAAAGATGAAAAGACGGGAAAGCAATTGTAGATGGGAGGAAAAGCATAAATAGAAAGGAAGTGAGAAGAGAGGGTAAGATTGTGAGATGGTAAGAAGGAAAAGACCAAGGGAGAAAAACCAGGAAAGGAGTGTGAAGAGAGGGAGAAGAAATATGAAAGAAGTAAGAGAAAGGAAGACAGGGAGGTAGAAACAAGAAGGAGGGAGTGATACAGAGGCAATGAGAGGCAGACAGAGCAAGAGAGAGAAAAGAGAGGAGATGAGAGAGGTGGGAAATAGGTAACACGAAGGGTGGGGGAAATGGTCGGAGAAGAGAGGAAGCGAGAAAAAGAATGAAGGAAACAAAGGCGAGACAGCCGTGGAGAGGCAGGGTGAGGGGTTGAAAGAACAGAGAGCAGAACTGAAGAGATGGGCTCAGCCTCCTTAGAGAAGTCTGAGATGAATTTGGCAATTTCCTCTGAACAGTGAAGGTACCACTGAAGCATTCCTCGATCCTACGAGTGACAGAGAGAGATAGGCATCAGAGTGAGCACCGAAGTGCAGAGCCCAGGGAGGAAAACACAGGGCGAGGCAGAGGCGGCCCTTGACAATGAGCACCGGGTACAGCAGGGAGTGTGCGAGACATGGAGGGAAGAGATGGCCAGGCCAGAAGAGGGGAGGAAAACCTGGCAAGAGAGAGAAGAAGAACCAGATGACAAAAAGGGAGGAAGACGGTACACGTGAGAGAAGAGGAGCCAGGCCAGAAGAGGGGAGGTAGACCACACAAGAGAGAGAAGAAGAGCTTCTTCTATATGCATGGCCTCATTTTGACCTTTGGCGTGGTCCACTTCTACCTTCGGAGCAGTGCATTTAGGGTGGGAAAAGGAAGCCCGATCACACCCATCTTGGGCCTCCAGGCAGCCCAGTGATTAATTTGAGCTGGTGGTTTCTAGTTCTCATCACTGGCACTTAATTGCCGATAACAGTACTGATGACAGCCCACCATATGGTGGTGCTATCTGTCTAATTTTGAAATGAGCACAACAACAGATGTTTAATAATTCTTTCTACATTCAAAATGACTAATACCAGCCACCCAAGTCATTCTTATAGCTATGGGTGACCTGGAATATTCCAAATTGTCCCCTTTGTAGAAGTGTCATGGTTAGTAGTCGCTATTGCCAACGCAGGCAGGGGCAATGGATGGTGCAAGCTTTTTACAAATTAAGCACTCAGCCAACATGGATGCAGCCCGCCCTGCACCCAGACTCACCTCAGTGGTGAGTAACTGGCTCAGGGAACAAGCAAGCGACTATCATAGCCAGTCTGCAGCATGTATTGTCCAGCATCGAGAGGTTAGTCTCAGCATTAGACTGGCCTATAGTGCCAGATGCGCTGATCTCACAAGTCAGTGTGTGGGCATGTTTTGGGCTGTTTGTGGGCCTGGTTTTTGGTCTGCTGGGCTGATTTTCTACTGTTGGTTTTCCTGATATTACAACAAACATTGCCTGCAGCAAGCACACATGCATGCAGTCTTTCACACTTGAAAAAACACTTAAATTGATAGTCTTTAGAAGTAAAAAAAATTGCCCTGATTTGCAAACTTTGGTAACTTTTTTAGCCATCTAATTCACTAATTGTGGCCACTTTTATTTTGGTGCCTATTTTCTGTCCCATGCTGATCCTGGCTAGTCTTCAAGATACTGCATGATGGGATGCCTGTTACAGGCAACGCGTTGGAGAAAGTTGGAACCATTACTGATCCACGCATGTGTGCCAGCATCGCAGCTTAGCCACTCCTCACTGCCTCGTTCGCTGCAAACAAACTGAAATGGCTAAAACCGCCCCCAATAAGCCAAAGATCCAAATAGTGCCTCTGACCAGCTAGGTTTTGCTTTCAGCAACCATTGATGGCAGTGGGAGATGCAGTGGGATCTCGGAATCAAGTCTAGAGGAAGTTGTAGTAAACATATGCTTCTCCCAACATGGCCATCTGCGGTCATTTGTCTTTTCTAGATAAAGGAGGAGGATGTGTAGTAATCTAGTTCTCCTTCCAACATGGCCACCAGTTGTCATTACACCTTTCTCCATGTTCCTACCTACTAAGCCTCCTAGAATGCCTGTCTACATTCTATGTTGTACTTGAATGTTCCACACTTGTCAGTTGATGGGCTGGTCCGCTGGCGAGGTGTGTTGCTCTGCTGTGACTTAATAAACCTATCCTGAAACTACTAAGAAGTCTGCTGCTTCCTACATCAACCTATTTACAACAGAAGTCTTGAGACTTCTTTTAAAAATAAGATTTTTTTTCCTTTACTAGCTGAACTTCAGCACTGGTGATGTGTCAATGGTGTGTTTGCACTTATGTGACAACTTCCATGCATGACCCTAGGAGCAGACATCAGCAGCCTTTGAAACTTTAAAACTTTATGTTTTATTCAAGATTTCACTCATTGGTGCTGCCCACCAGTAGCCACCAGCTCAAATTAAGCACAGCAGTGAAGACGAGCCTAGTGAGACTTGGGAAGGAAGACGACACAAGCCAGAGAGGACGTGTCAAGCGAGAAGAGGAGAGGAAGTAGACTCAAGGCAGAGAAAAAGAGCCAGGTGAGAAGAGGGAAGGAAGTCGGCACAATACAGAGAAGACGAGGCAGGCGAGAATAGGAGAAGAAGAAGACACAAGGCAGAGAAGAAGAATCAGGCGGGAAGAGGGAAGGAATACAGTTCCATCCAGAGAAGATGAGCTAGGCAAGAAGAGAAGAGGAAGAAAACACCAGGCAGAGAAGAGCCAGGTGAGAGGAGGGAAGGATGGCAAGACAATCCAGAGAAGATGAGCCAGGCAAGAAGAGGGAAGGAATACGGTACAATTCAGAGAAGACAAACCTGATGAAAAGAGTGGAGGAAGACAACACAACAGAGAACAAAGACGAGCCAGGAGAGAAGAGGGAAATAAGACAACACATGCCAGAGAAGAAGAGCCAGGAGAGAAGGGGGAGGGAAGGCCGTATTTTCCAGACGATACAAGCCAGGCGAGAAGAGGAGAGGAAGAAGACAAAAGGCAGAAAAGAAGAGCCAGGCGAGAAGAGGGAAGCAATTTGGTACAATCCAGAGAAGACGAACAAGGTGAGAAGAGGAGAGGAAGCGACACAAAAGAGAGGGAAGACGAGCCAGGTGAGAAGAGTGGAGGAAGACGGTACACTCCAGGGAAGATGAACCAGGCAAGAAGAGGAGAAGAAAAGACATGCCAGAGAAGAACAGCCAGGTGAGAAGAGAGAAGGAAGGCAGCACAATCCAGAGAAGACGAACCAGGTGGGAAAAGTGGAGAAAGACGACACAACAGAGAATGAAGACGAGCCAGATGAGAAGAGTGGAGGAGAGGAAGACAACAAAAGAGATTGAAGAAGAAGAGCGAGCTGACAAGAGGGGAGGAAGACAACACAAAGACAGCACAAGCTAGAGAAGAGGAGCCAGGCCAGAAGATGATACAAGAGAGAGAAAAGGAGTCATCCAAGAAGAGGAGGGGAAGATGACAAAAGAGAGAGAAGAAGAGGTTAGAGAGAGCACAATCCAGACACGGTGACCCAGGTCAGAAGATGGAGGAAGACAACACAAGAGTGAGACGAAGAGCCAGCCAAGAAGAGGGGAGGAAGAGAACACCATCCAGAGAAAATGTGACAGAGAGAAGATTGAAATACCAGAAAGAAGAGTGAGTGGGAATGTGGGGGAGAGAAAAGAAGGAAGAAAGAGGGTACAACGAGGTGGAATAAATAAAAGACAGAGGGGAAACATGGAAGAGAAGGGAAAGGTGGCATTGAGTTTGGGAAAGAAGTGGGAAGAGAGAAATGTAGGGCCCAGCCAATGAGATCTAATGAGCAGAAAGTTAAATGAGAGGGAATGTGATGAAGAGGAAAGAATTAAAAAAGAGGGTAGTCAAAGAGACTGAATAATAGAGAGGGGAAGCATGAGAGAGGAAGAAGAGGTGGGAGTGTGTGAGGTATGGAACAAGGAAAGAATTTGGGATGTCACAGAAAGAAGGGCTAGAGGTAAAGTGAGAAGAGAAAGAAAGAAAAAGGGCAGAAAAAGAGATGAATAAATAGAAAAAGAGCAAGAAGGAAATCATGAAGAGGAAGATTGAAAGGAAGAAGTTTGACAAAAAGGGAGAATGAATGGAGTGAAAAGCGACCGCCGGTTCAAAGAAAAGAATGGAAGATAGGTAACTGAATAAAGAAAAAAGTGCAAGAGGAAACGAGCAGGGAAAAAGTAGGATTAAAGAAGAGAGACAAAGATTGAATAACTAGAAAATAGAAAGCTAGGAAGAAGGAAAAAGGAAGTAGGCAAAGAGATCAAATAAAACAGAATGAAAAAGGAGGTAAGGTAGAAATATAGAGGACTGGAAAAGTTATTAAACACTGAGAAAGATGCAAAACAAGGAAGAGAGACAGAGTGAGGAAAATATAAAAGGAGGATTAGACAGTGAGAAGGGAGCAAAGTGGAGGTGAAATGTGGTACCAGCACTGGTGAAACAAAAACAGGGAGTACTCTAAGAGAGTTAATGGCTGAAGGCATGCACTGAAAACCAGCTCTTCCCCCCAAGGCGACCTGCCATCACCCACTGCCCAGGGGTCAACGAGGCCCACCACCACAGACATCATGTCCCTGCAGAGCCTCAGGCGCCATCTTCCCTGGTAGGGTAGCCTTTCTTCAACACATGAATCCAAGACAAGGTGCAACATTTCAGGAGAGGCCATAGATAACTAGCTCTCCGTAAACAGACACTTCACTCATTGACTCGGAGGCGGCATGGAGGGGCGTCCAATCCATTGAAGACAGCACTGGTGGGAAGTGGTTCATACGTTTGCTGCGTGGCGTCCATTTTAGCGTGGGAGCAGATGGACTAACAAAGTAGTCGTCCTTCCTCCCTTTCTACTATTATGGTGACTCTTGGGAAGACGCCATTTGCACGCAGGTTGAGCAAATCCCCCATTTCAGCAGCTGGTTCACCCATCACCAGGCGTTGTGCTCTCCTCGCCCTCTAAATATGAAACACAGGCTGGTTTAAGCCCTTTTCCACCACCGCTGGGCTCCAGTCTGCAGCCTCCAAGGCGGCCATCTTGTCCTCACCACGTTAAGGCTCCTGCAAACGTCCCATGTTGTAATCAGTGATTTGGGAGTTGGTAAGGTGTGGTGGGCTGCTGAGTAGTCTGTCATTGGCAAATATGGCACAAAACGTGAGGGAGGGTTCACGTTACCCCAATCACAGTTTCACCAGGGGTATCCTAGAAGAGACAACAAAAAGGAGATTGAGAAGGACAGAAATTGGAGGAGTGAGGGGAGGATGGAGGAAGATAACAGGATAAGAAAGAGGGTAGGAAAGAGGAACTATGGAGAAGAAAAAAAGACATATTGTAAAATGCAACCCTTGCTTAAATATATCAGGGCCCATAAGTCAGAAAACTAGATAAAATTTAAATGCAGCCAAGTTGAAGAAAGTTCTGGAAACCCTTCCACAGAATATGCAGTGAAACACAGATATCGCCTTACAATTTTATCAGTTAATGTACTTGTTTCTTGCCCACAAAAGGAACAAAGACATACAGTAAGTCCCACAAAAATCAGGCGTATAGGAGTCAATATTTTGACACATGCTGGTGGTGCAGAAGTTGTACACTGCAACCATTTGTTTGAATGACAGCTTGGGTTTGGGGTGTGTGGACGATTCAGTAGCCCTATAACGCCCCTCCCGTGCTCTTCAGGCAGGTGGTGTCCATTGGTTAGCAGGATGCAGGGGGCGGGGTTTAGAGGAAGAAGTGGTCAGTTAGCAGTGACCCGAGACAGAGTTCTCCGCTTCGCGGCGTGATGTTACCCGTTCTGGAGGCAAACTGTTTGCCACGGATCCTGTAAAATTTGGATTTTTTTACCTGGGAGATCAGTTAACCCTCCTGATGTTTTTACAGGACTTTATTCACTACAATAACGTTGGTGTTCTGAAAGTGTTGTTCAAGTATTTTGGCAAAGAAAGAGGATCCAAAATGGTGGTGTCAACTCTTATAATGATAGCTTCATGGTGATTGATAGTTAAAAGGAGTGACGAGGAAGCGGTTGAGGCCATTGAAGGGGCACCTAGACAAGGACTGTCGTGCACCTTTCCAGGGGTGATAGGCTCCATAGGTGTCAGTCTTTGCCTAGCCGACTGGGAGAAAAAAGGCGCTTGACGTATCTGCAGGAGCTTGTTGACGGGAAAACTGGGCCATACAGACCGCCTACCAGCAGGGTGATGTCTGGGGTGGGTCATCAGGGAGCGCAGTTTCAGGAGAGGTGGGACGGGCTTAGAGACAATGCGGGCCCCTCCATAGAGTTACCTTTAGTCCATGAGCCGGGCCAGAGCAACGGAGTGGAGGGAAGACAGGAGCAGCTTCCTAGTGCTGCACGGTACCGCTACTCCGCTGCAGTGTGAGAGCTCCAGGAAATAGAGGAGTAGGGATACAGCGCTAGCCCAGGAAACAGCTGGGTGGAGGTTATAATAGGGATGTGGCATGCACTTTAATGACTCTGGACTAGCCATGGAGTAAAAATAGTCCACAGATTTTAATAATCAAAAGGAGACATGCAGAGCAGGACACAGAGGAGACCAAGGGGAGGCCATTTAAGGCTGGGGCAAGCAGATGTGGATTCAAATGAGTGGAACATAGAGCTATCTCAACATTGAGCTTGTTCCAGCCCACCAGAGAGAGGGTATTGCTAATGGGGAGGTGACCAGGGTGTACAGGAAGCGTAGTGTGATATGAGGTATAGGGACTATGTAGACCAGGCTGGGCAGGTGCTTTTCTCTGGCACAAGAGGATTCAGGGCCACAATTACACCGGGAGATCCTAGTGAGAACTTTGAAACCCCTTTTTCACTGAGCAGTCCGGTGCTGCTATTTCTGGGACAGCGTGGGACCTGTATTTGAGTAGGAAGGAAGGTTGAGTGGGGTCTCCTTTTAGAATCACAAAGAAGTGTATAGTGATGAGTTTGGTGATCTGGCATGGGCATGGAGAGGTTCTGGGCATGAGTGTGGGAGTTTTTAGTCAGTTGTTGTGTAGCAGTAATGATCACACATTGTTGGATTATGACAAGGATAATCTGGCGGAGGGGGAAATAAGCAAAAGGGACAACTAGAGAGGGTAGGAATGGTGGAATGTCCCTTGGGTTGTGCGTCACAGGTGCCAGGTAGGTGATCAGGACGGTGGAGTTGGTGTTTTTTGGAACACAGTACGCAGTCAAAGTGACCGGCGTGCGGTGATGACGCTGCATTCAATGCTGGTATCAGGACTGCAAGCTTTTGTGCGGGCCTCCATCTTGAGGCCAGGCAAGGACATTGGATTGGAAACAATGAAAAGTGTAAGTTCGGTTGGCGTGGGTCGCAATGCTAAATTTGATGGCACGAAAGTGAGATTGGCAAAGGTCAAATATGTGAAGGACCAGGGTACGGGCATTGAGGAAGCGAGTAAGAAACAGCTGTCAAAAAATAATGTACGGCAGTAGGGGATGTGACAAGGTGGAGGGGGGGGTGGCAAGAAGACGGTAAGAAGAAAGAAAATAAAGAGGTAAAGCACAAACAAATTGCCTTATAATGGTATTACAACACCATTAGAGGCACATTTGATGGCATCTACCACAGAGCAAATATTGAACGGCAACAATATAGAAGTTTTCAAATCACTGCAGAAGGAGTTAAGGGCGAAGAAATGTTCCAAGAATGAGATATTCTATCTAGGAGGCCAAGGTTTCCAGTTGCCATAGAGAACTGGATTTCAACTTTTCTAATTTACGCCAACGTATAATGCTTGGGTTAGGTATGAAGAAGAGGTTCAGCCTTCATTGTAAGAGGGTGCTGAAGGAAAATGGAGATAGCTAGATAATGAGCTGTGGTTGCAAACGATGGCACCTTACATGCTGGATCCAATTAGATACACGGCCAGTGGGTTGCCTTTAATTTAAACGTCTTTTCAAGGGTGTCCACCCAGGGAGGGGGCGGGTGAAGCAGGAGGGGTCCAAGCTCGGCAGACAGGAGCCTGTTGGACCTGTAACAAGGGATTTGCAACCGGTAGTACTGCTGTTTCAGGTACGAGTGCTCCAGGTTAAGTGGTAAACACCTAGTTAAGGGATGCAGCATGCGGTGGTGGGCCTGCAGGAGCATAGGACAGCCAAGGGGGAACTGGCCAACCCACAGTTATAAAGGCAGAGGTAGGAGGTTATAGAGCACTTTGCAGAAAGGATTGTATGCCAGTTAAGGTGGAGAAGCTGAGTTACTGGATTTCTTTGTATGGGACATGGTGTTTCAATTGGATTTTAAGCCGGGAAATGATGGTCCCAGATTGAGAAGTTGGGTAGAGAATTTGCGATCCGTGCGGGAACATGAGGATTTGGTCTAAATTGCTACTTTGGTGGAGTAGATATAAACAGGGCAGGTGTTTATTTGGTGGATGGGTTGATATGTATGTGGATGATTTCCGCATGCCTGCCTCACAGTTGTTGGGGATGTATTGTAAGTCTTTGAGGCTTTTACAGATGCCTTCCGCCGAGTCTGGTACACATTTCTTTTTCATAGGTTTGGTAAATGAGGCTAAGGAGGGGGTGGGGGGTCTCTGGGGAGGATATACAGAGGTTTGGGAGGTGGAGGCCTTGGTGTGTCTGTTACAAATGGAACATTAGACTCATGTGGTGGTTGGATTAGCTTGGTTGTGCTTTAATTGTTTTTTTGTTGCTGTTTGTCTTGAAGGTTACATAGCTGGGCTGAGGAGAGAGTACATTGTTACATAGATCAAATTCGATGTTATGCAAAGAAATTTAGGAATTATGCTGCCCATTTATTGGTGGGTGGTACCGTTTTCTATTCATTGCAGCAGCTGAGTGCCCTGGCAGTTTTGTTAGGAAATATCTTATAGGGTGAGTTGGGGGCGGGGGGCAGAAAACACGTTTAAAGAGTGTTTCTGGTGGTTGTTTTTGAGAGCATTGGTTGGTTATGCTGACACTCAGGCTGATCACCACGGAGGGCGAGGGTGGAGAGAGGAATTGAAAGTTAAATTTGTAATAGCAAAGTTTGAGTATAGGTTGGTGTGTTACTTACTGGGTGATAAGAGTTGGACATTGTACAGGGGAATGTTTAAGGGTGTGTTTAGAGGGGGGGCGGTCGTGGGGGTGGATGGCCAGGTTTTGTTGAGTATTTGGAAAGACCGGGATTTTGTAGTCCATATTACAAGTGCCAAAGGAATGTTAATCTGATTTACGCACCTTTCTCATTAAAGCGGCCTTTTTCACACATTATGGAGTCTTGAGTGGTTTCTGGCTGTCCTGTCACACCCTATAAAGGTGCTGCAGTATGGACCACAGTGCTACGCCAACCAGCAAAGCTAGAACTGGAATTATTTTCCGATACTAGGAAATACGGCTTTCTATGAGCTGCTGTGTAGAGCTAATGTCGCCGGGCATCTTTAGGTCTTAAACCACATTTTGAGCATCATAGTGGTGGACAAGTGTTTTCAAACTTAAAGCTGCTACCTCCATCTACCTAGAAGGATAGTAATAAGGGATGGAAAGGAATTTGAAGGGTATAGGCTGTCCCCTACAACACCTGCCCTCACTGTCATTATTAATATAGGTTACAACACACAACCTTTACTCTGCTAGTAGGTTGGGTCATACATAACATAACGTGTATTTGTAAAGCGTACCTACACCCAAGGTTATCTTGGCGCTGAATAACACATGTTTATTGCTACACAACTCAATGGTACTCATTGTATCGACCACAGAAGGATGAAATATTGAGTGGGCATTTGAACCTGTGACCATGAGGTTGGACACAGGCCCACACAGTGGACGCATAAGTCCACTAAGTCACCAGACCCAGCATAGGCCCGATGTCGAAAAGTGTGAACCTTAACTAGAATTTCATAACAGTATGTGATAATTATCATGAAAAACAAATTAGGCCCTCACTATGAGTGTCCTTTTAAATCCGATGGGGTTGGAGCGACCAGCCCCATCGGTATTATGAGACCTATGAAGCAGCCAAAATCTCTTTGTGAATGTCTGATGAAGATTATGAAATAACAGAGGGATCAGACCTGGAATCACAGACTCCTTGGATAATTCCTCCTTTCTTAGTGGACACTCAGGGCCCAATTTATAATGTGTCTGATATTTCTACCTTCAGAGTTACGGGTGTCGGCAGCTGTAGGGTTGGGGAATAGCAGTCAATTTTCCAGGCTGCTGGTAATGATGGACCTAGTAGATATGATGCCAAAATTAGGCGTAACTGTAACCTAACACCTTAACACTATACTCTCAAAATGAAGCATTAACTCTAAGCCAGCGCCCTAAACTTTAGTCTAATTGTAGCCCAAATAACTATACCAACCATAGCTCAAAACCCTTCACACGCGCCATGTTAAGCCAAAATCCTCTCTCAGAAGTTAACATTTGTAGGCACTTGGGTGCAGTTCTGTCACTTTATCAGAACCTTACAAGAAGGATTTACAGAAGCATGATGGATACTGTTAAAATTTATTTATTTGATATTTAACACAATTTTAACAAAAAGATTTTAATTCAATTGCATCTTTTTCAATAAGATATGGGCATGCTATGTTTACAGCGGAAAATAAACAAGCATTGGCAAAACTGAGGCGCTGGCTTGCACTGCGTGAAGACCTCTACAGCGAGTTGCCAGGGGAGAGCAGCCTTCAGTGGGAGGAGCGGCTATTTGGGCTGCGACCCTCCGATGTGAAACCCCTGCGAGGAATGGAAACACCTCTTCAGCTACTGATAGACCTGGGTTGGCTGTGTTTGAAATAAGGAATTAGTTTGCCACATCACCAACGCCATAATATAAAGCCAGTGGCACAGTGTACCAGTCTGCTAAATGATGTGCCCTTGTTTTGATCACATGAACTCTAACAACTGCTAAAGCAATCTGGAGCCAGATGCTAAAAAGTGATTAGAAAACTCACAAACTCAATTACGAGAGGAAATCCCAGAGAAACCAGAACTAATCTGTAGAAAGACCTCAAAGAAAATGGTCAAGCGCTTACCAGGCACTACACAACGAAAGACTGGCGTACACCAACAAATTAGTGAATTACCACCAAACGACCAGGGAACTCCATCCTGGATCTCTTACCTATGAGCTACCCAATGCAACCTCCAGGCAAACAGTGGAGGCCGCTCCTTCTCCCACCTGGCAGCTAAGACCTGGAACTCACTCCTTCTGCACCTCAGAGCCTCACCACCATCGCTCCAGCAGTTCAGCAAGGACCTCAAGACCCAGATTTTCAACCAATAGAAACAGGCAGCATTATGCCGCAGCATGATCCCACAGCGCCTTGAGACCCTCACGGGTGAAGCAGCCGTGCTCTACAAATCCTGATTGATTGAATGAATAGGGCTTACCGGTTGAGTTGGAACACAGGGTTCCTTGAGGCATTCTCCACCTTGACTTTGCCCTCCTGGATGGCCAGGGCTTCCAGCTCTGGTGCAAATTTGAGGGAGTCACTGTAGCTGAAGACAGAAAGGGCCCCGGGGGACAGGTCGGTGAGTGGCTGCTGGCTGTCCTCCGGCTGCAGGGGGTTCTGCTGGGCAGTGTGGTTTCGGCGCTTCTGGTTCCGATCCCAACTGGGGGAACGAAAAAACATCAGTTAGACATTTAGGCCCACATGCATCAAGCATTTTTGTATTCGCAAACGGTGCGATTCCTTAAAATCGGCCGTTTGCGAATGCAAAAGTGCTTTTTGGGATGCATGAAGCAATTTTAGAATTCGTAACATGTGTGCGAATTCTAAAATTGTGGGTGCTTTTAAGAAGTCGCAGATGTGCGATTTCTTAAAAGCAATGCATCATTTTTTTAAAAAGTGAAAATTCGCAAATAGGGTGCCAAATTTACCGAGTGGTTGAACCACTCGGTAAATTTGGAAAAAGTGTGTAAAATGTGTAAAATGTTTTTTTTTCAACATTCATGTTACGGACACACATGTCCTTAGGACATGTGTGTGTGCAACATGATGCGAAAAATACATTTCAGGGGTGCATGGGGGGGTCCTTTGGACCCCCCCCTGCACCCATGAAATTTTCTAAGTGCCACTCGCAATTTCCATTGACTCCTATGGGCCTTTTGGCCCATAGGAATCAATGGGAATTGCGAAAATTAAGTTAAGAAATCGGTATTTCTTTGGGATTCGGTAAAAATTGCGATTTTTACCAAATCCCAAAAGAATACCGAAAATATTGATGCATATCATTTTGCATTTCTTAATTTGCGATTCCTTATTTTTCGCAAATTAAGAAATGCAAAAAGACACAATGATGCATGTGGGCCTTAGAGCCACCACTACAAGGGCCATATGTATCAAGCCGTTTTCGAATCGCAAAGGCCGCAATTCGCAGAATTTCGGCCTTTGCGACTCCCAAACGGCGGTTTTGCATGTTTTGGAATGTATGAAACATTCCCAAAATAAGGAATTGCAAACTTGTGCGATTCCTTATTTTTCCATAGCATTTAGGGAATCGCAAATTTGCGATTCCTTAAATGCTATGTATGTAGCAATTTTGGCTTGCGAATTTTGTTTAAGAATTCGCAAATTACCACCAACTTTTAGTTGATGGTAACTTGCGAATTCTTCCAGAAATGCACACTTTGGCATTTTTAAAGGTGGCATGTGATGCACACACATGCCCATAGGGCATGTATGTGCGCCATATGCACACACATGTTCTTTTCAGGGGTGCAGCAGGGTGTCTTTGAGACACCCCTGCACCCTTGCAATAATTCTCAAATTGCGATTAGCAAATTGCGAATTCGCAATTTGAGAATTATTTTGCATTCATTCCTATGGGCCTCCTGGCCCATAGGAATGCATTGGAAATTATTCCTTAATTGCGAATTCGCAAAATGCGAATTCGCAAATAAGGAAGCTTAAAGAATCGCAAATAAAAAGCGATTTTGTTTCATACATACCATTTTGCAATTCCTAAATAGCAATTGCTTAAAATTCGCTATTTAGGAAATGCAAAATAGTTTGATGATACATATGGCCCCAAGTCTCCTCTCTCTGAACATACGACGGCGCGTGCAGCAAAGCGCAAACCCAGTATTCTAATAGTCGAAAGGAGCGAAGGCCCATTCGAGATGACCAGCCGTGGTCATTGAGGGCCAGTGCCATGCAAGAAGTTTATGATCTCTTCCCGGGAACAATTAGCTGAAGATTAATCAAAATCCCAATAATTCACAAAGTCCTTGCTTAGCCAATAATCCTGGTGCGATTGTGATCTCCAAAGTCCAAAGTGGAACATGCATTGAACCAGCCCCGGTGAGACAGAGTAATGCACCGCGCTTGACTTAACAAATCATGCTTAGGGCGCGTGCCTCGCGTCACACGAACATGGATTCCCACTGCTGGACACAGCAGACTCACCAGAACTTGATGATGATCCCAGTGGCCACGAGGACAATGATGACAGAGATGGAGATGGTGACATAAAGCTGGGGATCAATGCCTGCAGAGAGAGAAGAGAGAGAGAAGAGAATGAGGAGGCTGAACATGTACACTACAGCACCAACACACAGGCACACCAGCAGACTGGCACACCTGCACAACAACACACCAGCACAACAAAACACCAGCCCACTAGCACATCAGCACAACAACACACTAGCACAACAACACACCAACACCCAGGCACACCAGCAGACTGGCACACCTGCACAACAACACACTAGCACAACAACACACCAACACCCAGGCACACCAGCAGACTGGCACACCTGCACAACAACACACCAGCACACCAGCAGACTGACACACAAGTGCAACAACACACCAGCACAACAACACACCAGCAGACTGGCACACCTGCACAACAACACACCAGCACCCAGGCACACCAGCAGACTGGCACACCTGTACAACTACACACCAGCACCCAGGCACACCAGCAGACTGGCACACCTGTACAACAACACACCAACACCCAGGCACACCAGCAGACTGGCACACCTGTACAACAACACACCAGCAGACTGACACACAAGCGCAACAACACACCCGCACAACAACACACCAACACCCAGGCACACCAGCAGACTGGCACACCTGTACAACAACACACCAGCAGACTGGCCCACAAGCACAACAACACACCAGCACAACAACACACCAACACCCAGGCACACCAGCAGACTGGCACACCTGCACAACAACACACTAGCACAACAACACACCAACACCCAGGCACACCAGCAGACTGGCACACCTGCACAACAACACACCAGCACACCAGCAGACTGACACACAAGTGCAACAACACACCAGCACAACAACACACCAGCACACCAGCAGACTGGCACACCTGCACAACAACACACCAGCACCCAGGCACACCAGCAGACTGGCACACCTGTACAACTACACACCAGCACCCAGGCACACCAGCAGACTGGCACACCTGTACAACAACACACCAACACCCAGGCACACCAGCAGACTGGCACACCTGTACAACAACACACCAGCAGACTGACACACAAGCGCAACAACACACCCGCACAACAACACACCAACACCCAGGCACACCAGCAGACTGGCACACCTGTACAACAACACACCAGCAGACTGGCACACAAGCACAACAACACACCAGCACAACAACACACCAACACCCAGGCACACCAGCAGACTGGCACACCTGTACAACAACACACCAGCAGACTGGCACACAAGCACAACAACACACCAGCACAACAACACACCAACACCCAGGCACACCAGCAGACTGGCACACCTGTACAACAACACACCAGCAGACTGACACACAAGCGCAACAACACACCAGCACAACAACACACCAACACCCAGGTACACCAGCAGACTGGCACACCTGTACAACAACACACCAGCAGACTGGCACACAAGCACAACAACACACCAGCACAACAACACACCAACACCCAGGCACACCAGCAGACTGGCACACCTGTACAACAACACACCAGCAGACTGGCACACAAGCACAACAACACACCAGCACAACAACACACCAACACCCAGGCACACCAGCAGACTGGCACACCTGTACAACAACACACCAGCAGACTGACACACAAGTGCAACAACACACCCGCACAACAACACACCAACATCCAGGCACACCAGCAGACTGGCACACCTGTACAACAACACACCAGCACAAAATAACACCAACACCCAGGCACACCAGCAGACTGACACACAAGCGCAACAACACACCAGCACAAAAACACACCAACACCCAGGCACACCAGCAGACTGGCACACCTGTATAACAACACACCAGCAGACTGACACACAAGCGCAACAACACACCCGCACAACAACACACCAACACCCAGGCACACCAGCAGACTAGCACACCTGTACAACAACACACCAGCAGACTGGCACACAAGCACAACAACACACCAGCACAACAACACACCAACACCCAGGCACACCAGCAGACTGGCACACCTGTACAACAACACACCAGCAGACTGACACACAAGCGCAACAACACACCCGCTCAACAACACACCAACATCCAGGCACACCAGCAGACTGGCACACCTGCACAACAACACACCAGCACAAAATCACACCAACACCCAGGCACACCAGCAGACTGACACACAAGCGCAACAACACACCAGCACAAAAACACACCAGCACACCAGCAGAATGGCACACAAGCGCAACTAAACACCAGCACACTAGCACATCAGCACAACAACACACCAGCACAGCAACACATCAGCACACCGGCATCTCAGTAGACTGATACACCAATATGCCAACACACAGGCATATTGGCGCACCAGCACACACAATAGAACAGCACACTGGCATACCAACACACCATCAGACCAACACAACAGAACATTAATACACCAGTACACTAGCATACCAACACACCAGCCCAGCAATACACCAATACACTGGCATACCAACACATTAGCACACAGGCACACTGGCACACCAGCACAACAACATCAGCACACCGGCACCTCTGTAGACTGATACACCAATATGCTAACACTCAAGCATATTGGTGCACCAGCACACAAAATACACTAGCACACTGGCACACCAACACACCAGCACAACTACACACCAGCACGCTGGCATGCCAACACACCAGCACAACAATACACCAGTACACTGGCATACCAACACATCAGCACATCAGTAAACCAGCACCTCTGCAGACTGATACACCAACATGCCAACACACAGGCAGACTGGCACACCATCACAACAACACACCTGCGCAACAACACAGCAGTATTACGGCACACCTGCACACCAATACAACAGTACACCAATAAGAATATATTTCTACCCAAGGGAACGTTTTCAGTAACGTAAAAATAATGAAAGTTTGAGAAAAAACAACAAGTTACTAAACCTTTGCCTTGCAGTTTGCATACAGCTTTTTGATGCTGGTTCATTGCTCACTGTACTACATAACAAGAAAGTCTCTGTGACAAAAGCAGTAAACCACTCAGCTCACAAAATATAATAATAATTGCTGATCTGCATGCTGCACCTTGTGCTTAACAGCAGGCACATTAACCCTCTTTGCTCTTTATAATGAGGGAACACTGTGATTGTACAAAACACCGGTCTCAGCAGCAAGTGTGTTAATCTGTAGAGGTAACTTGCCTATAACATTATCTTATCCCCTAACAGTTGCTAGGCACACAAAGGTCTCTTCCGACTGCTCTTGTCTTGCCTGACCTGTTTGCTCTGTCCTCTCCCCCAGCAGGGTGGGACACAGGCAGCTATAGTGGAGACTAAGGGCCATATGTATCATTGAAATTCGCATTCGCAAAGGTTGAAATTCGCAGAATTTCGGCCTTTGCAAATGCAAATTCGCAAAATTATATGTATTAAGGGAATCCCGATGCAAAATAAGGAATTGCAAAATTTGCGATTCCTTATTTTGCGATTGCATTTAAGGAATCGCAAAGTTTGCGATTCCTTAAATGCAATGTAATAAGGCAAAAAAATTAGCTAAATGGCCTTAAGGAATCGCAAATTACCACCAACTTCTAGTTGGCGGTAAGTTGCGTAAGTTGGTAAGTTGCGAATTCCTTGAAAAATGCACATTTTTGCATTTTTCAAAGTGCCATGTGACGCACATACATGCCCTTAGCGCATGGATGTGCACCACATGTGCACCTATGCTTATTTCAGGGGTGCAACACGGTGTCCTTTGGACACCCCTGCACCCTTGAAATTATTCTCAATTTGCGATTAGCAAATTGCGAATCGCAAATTGAGAGAAAATTCCTATTCCTTCCTATGGGCCTCCTGGCCCATAGAAATGAATGGGAAAGTATTCCTTAATTGCGAATTCGCAATTTGCAAATTCACAATTAAGGAATATCAAGAAATCGCAAAAAAATTGCATTTTTCTTGATAATACCATTTTGCAATTCTGAAATAGCGATTTCTTAAAAATCGCTATTACGGAATCGCAAAATGGTTCCTTGATACATATGGCCCTAAGGGCCTCAATTACGAGGCTCCTAGCGGCAATTTCGCCCCGCTGCAGCATCACATTTTTTACTCTCCGGTAGCGCAATGTGCAGCACTTTGCATGGCTTTTCATGGCCGCATAAATCTATGTCCCTTTCACGCAGAACACTGCGTGAAAGGAGCGTACCATGGGTGTTGCTGTGGGTGTTCCCAAGCAACACGCATGGAATCTGAAGCATTCCCAGATTTACAATTCCTCATAAATCTGGGAATGCTTTAGAGTCTAACGCCACCCCAGGAGTGGCGTTAGGGAGGCACAATGAGATGAGGGCAAATATTTTTATTGCAGAACACATAGAAAGAGGAAAACACCTCTTGTGATTGTTTTTGTGCAGGAAGGTGTCCCCTGCATTGTAGGGGTGATTGTTTTTGTGCAGGAAGGTGTCCCCTGCATTGTAGGGGTGATTGTTTTTGTGCAGGAAGGAGTCCCCTGCATTGTAGGGGCGATTGTTTTTGCGCAGGAAGGCGTCCCCTGCATTGTAGGGGTGATTGTTTTTGTGCAGGAAGGTGTCCCCTGCATTGTAGGGGTGATTGTTTTTGTGCAGGAAGGTGTCCCCTGCATTGTAGGGGTGATTGTTTTTGTGCAGGAAGGTGTCCCCTGCATTGTAGGGGTGATTGTTTTTGTGCAGGCACCGTGAACCACGGTGCAAGGGTGTCTGCGCCGGTGCATGGCAGCCCATTGTGCGCCAGTGCAGGGGAAAAGGACAGGAATGCTTCGTATCTCATAGATACAGCGCATTCCTGCCCTTTTCTTCTGACACAGGGCAGCCGCTCATTATTTCTTGCGGCACTGCCCTGCGCCAAACCCTCATAAATGAGGCCCTCAATACGGAGAGGCAGACACCTACAGAGTGTGGCCCAAGCAGCTCTACAGTGAGAACCGAGGGGTACACGCAGACCCCTGCATTATGGAGCCTAGGCAGCTCTGGGCTGCACCTCTAAGAGTACAGGGAGACCCCGCATTGAGACGCAGGCAGCTCTACGGGAGATTCGAGAGGTGCAGGAAGACCCCTGGAGTGAAATACAGGCAAATCTATGGGAGAACCATGGGAACAGCCAGACTCCAACAAGCAGTTCTTGGGTGAAATGGGCAGCAGTGGGGGTAGAGTCACAATGGTTCCAGAGTGGACATATGCAACTGTAAGGGAGGGGAACATCCATTACGACGCAGTGTTTTCACCGCACTACCATTACAATGATGGTTTTACAACGCAAGTCGTTACCACGACTTGCGCTGGAGGGCGCTCTAGGCTAAGGAATAGTAGATTTACTATTCCAACACCTTCCCTACTGTACGTAGGCTGGTGTTGGAATAGTACATCTTACTATTCCTAAGTCCAGCACCCTACAGCGCAAGTCGTAAAACCAGCTTTGTAATGGTAGTGTGGTGTAAACACCGCGTTGTATTGACATACAACCATAAGGGAGGCTTAGGCTAATGGAAGTGCTCCCCTAGTGTGGCACACATACAGTTCCAAGACAAGACTGGACAGGGGCACCGACACACTCCACTCTAAGGATACAGGAAGACCCTCCAGTGTGGGACATAGACAGAGCTAGTGTGAGACTGGATGGAAGCAGATAGACCCTGCAATGTGGGACACATGCAGCTCTAGGGCAAGACTCAAGGGGGTGGGAGGGTACACGCAGAATCCTGCAGTGAGGGACACAGGTCTATGGTTAAAGGTGGGGGTCAGTGGTGGCTGGGCATGAGAGAGTTTTTAATACTTAGAAATTATGGGCCATATTTATGAGGCGTGCGTCACTTTTACGCCAGCAGCGTAAAAAATGTGCCTTGTTGCACCATATTTACAAAGTGACGCATCAAGGTAGATGCGTCACTTTGTAAACCCCAGTGCTACCTTATACCTACGCCTGGTATAATGTATGCAGGGGGGCGTTCTGACGCAAGAAAGGGTCATAGAAGTGACGCAGTGAAACCTATAAGCTTTCACTGCGCCACTTCTAGGCACAAGTATCTGTAACTCATTGCGCCATGATGCATCATACTGTAAATATGACGCATCATTGGTGTCGCAAGGAGGGCCCAGTGAAAAGTGACGCATCGCTGTTTTCACGCAGCGATGCGTCACTTTTCATAAATGAGGCCCTATGTTTATGTAGCTGTGTTTAGGTTAGCATAACGCGGCTGCAAATTGACATTATGGAGCCTCGGCCTGCTTGACCTGACATCCATTATAAAGATGCTGAAGGAAAAGTGTTCCTTTTTTTTCCATGAATGAGCTTACATGCTTGTGTTTTTTCTTTAAAAAAAATAAATGAAATAGATTTTATTTTCAAAGTGCTGTAGAAGTTCCGAATGAAATGTATTCACTTGTGTTCCTCGAGAAGGAAGCTGTGTTCAAGAGATGTGCTATGCAAGTAACATTTCCAAGGCAATTTGCACAAGCCACAATTGTGCCTCACACAGGGGCCGATTCACAGAACTAATCTGAGGCAAATTCCTAAATTTACTACTTTTGGTATTTACAGAAGACATTTAGTAGTAGTAGAGTTAGGATTTTGTCTTAAATTAGGATTTTGTCTTAAGTAAAACTTAAGTTTATCTTAAGTTTTGGTCTTAAGACAAAATCCTAATTTAAGACAAAATCCTAACTTTGCTACTACTAAGCCCTCTGTGAATTCCAAAAGTAGTAAATTTAGGATTTTGTCTCAGATTAGTTCTGTGAATCGGCCCCTCATTGTTTAATGACTTAATGTTTTGATTGCTTCAGTAGTACAATGTAATTCTCTTTCTTTGTAGGGTAAATGGTGCTTGTTAGACCTGTCTGACCTTTTGTGTAGTCCCTCCAATTTATTATTTATTTTGTCCCCTTTCTGCCCCTCATGCCTTTATTTATTTTTGTGTCCACTAGATTTTTATGGTGTTGGCCTGGGGGGATAGGTGCTCTTTTACCCTCATAATCATTCACCTCAGTTCAGAGGCCTTTCCTGACAGGAATTCCCTTGGAGTCACAAAATGGTGGCTACCAACTGTCATAACTGACATACCTGGAACCAGTCCCATAGGAAAGAGTAGGGCATTCCAGAACCTTCTGGTCCCTTCTGGACCTCTGAGGGACAGCCTATATAAGGCGGAATGCTGGTCAGCCATTTTGTCTTGCAGTGAGCCTGGACAGGAGTAAGGTGACTAGTGAGAAGGAGCGCGCACTGGAGTAGGGAGAGACTGGTCAAAAGGGCAGCTTTCCCCTGCAGACTGACGGGCCCTCTTGCTTGCCTACCCAGCCCTGTCCCTGAAAGAGGAAGCGCTTGACCCAAGGACTGAACCCTGATTGCTTTAAGTCCTCAACACAGAGGGAAAAAGGGGTGCTGAATTGGGCTCTGGCGTGACACCGCCTTCGTGAGAAAACAGCTCCCCCCTGCTCGTGGAGAAGAACTCTCCGACTGGGTGCCGAATTGGACCTCCACCCCCTCGCAGCAGCGTGGCACTAACCCTGACTGTTGGCAAGGTGGGAGAGAGCTTACTCCGTAGCTGCCAATTCCGCGATTAGGAGCGCCATTCAGGAAGGCTGCTGTGACGCGTGAAGAGGGTTGCAGAGGAAGTTCTGTCACCGGAAGATCAGCTGCCGGCTGGGAGGTGGAAAATACCCCGGAAGAGGACGGCCGGAGGCGGGGCACAGTATCGAAGCTCGGCGGAAGGCGGACCCCCTGTGGGAGGAGCCGCTGAGGGAGCCGCCGAGGGTTGTGCGGAGGTTCGCTGACACCGGAGTGCACTGTGAGGTAACGGTACCTCGTCCCATTGTTGAAGAAGCGCCAGGGGCGGCCAAGCGAGCCAGCGGAACGCCTGCTTCCCCAGGTAGCGTGGGAAGAGTGGGGATTCTCCGCGAGAACTGCCGGCCAGGTGGCTTTCCAACCGGAAGGTCGGGGAGGCGTCTGACTCCGACTTCTGTCTGAGCTGAAGTAAGCCGGGAAGGTGGGGAAGGCGGGGAACTAGTCCGGAGAGGCGGACTTCACTGAACGTGAAAGCAGAACAGTACCCAACTTGAAAAAGAGACAACACTCTCTCTGGGTTCAGTATAAGATCATAAAACCTTCAGTATTAAGGAGTGGTACCATATTGAGCTACAGTATCTCCAGTGACCCCCCACACGTCCTGGGAGTAACGGTGAAGAGTCCTGCGGGAATTCAACAGGATCGAGTGATTCTGGTCGAGGCTGAAAGCTCACGCTAATGTAAAGGAGGGCCTTGGGGTGGTAATTCTGGTTGTGCTCACGTGTTCTATACCAGGCTTAGTTGGGTGTGACCTTCTTTCCTCGCAAACCAAGTAAGGAATTAACGCCTGGTGGGTCCAGCTAGGAGATTGCCAGCCCTAAGTCTCTTGAGAGTTAGTTGTGCCCTCCACTGTATCGCAATTGAAACTTATGGTATTATAAACTAAACTTGTGGCAAGAGAATAATTCCTGTGAGGGGAGTGAAGAAAACCTTGAGAAGCTGAATTGTTGCACTTTACCGATTGAAAGACAAAAAGGGGGTACTTGCTAAATGTGATAAAGTACTTAGGTTAAGTGTGTTGAAATGTATTGAACTGTAATTTGTAAAGACAAGAGAGCAAAGAATATTTTTATAAACAAGCTCGTATTTTTCCAAACATTGGTGTAGCGTCATTTTTGAGTGATATTGCGTTGGATTACTGCTGGGTGGTTTGCAACCTTTGCACATGTGCCTCTATGGATAATGTCTTACCCTAGGCCAGGCTACCCTAGGTGACCTGACATCATTAGGTTCCAACAGTGCTCAATTATTATTCATAATGTAGGTGTTTTCTAAAGGTTTCTTATTTCATTTTCTCCAATGTTTATTGGTTCAAGTCATGCCACTTGGTTAGTACAGCCCTATATTCTCACCTCACACCACGTTGAGAATTTGTTTTTTCACTGTCTGACACCTACAAAATGTGCCCTTTCGGGGATTCGTACCAGGCTTTCTTTGCTTTTTGAACTAATCAGTCTCTATGTAAGACTATCATCTGACTCTCTACCCAGACGTTTTGCTCTCACTATTGAGGGCAATCTCCACATTAGACTGAGGATTTAAACTTAGAATGTTGGCTCTTTCCTCTGATGCAGACTTCATGTCAGTCCTCTTGGTTATTTATTATTAGATTTAACTTGTTTTGCGAACTGAATAGATTTATGCTGGTTCTTTGCTGAACTGTATTTTGGTTCTGCATATTTACTTAATTGTGGAAGATTACTTTACATATTACCTGTAGCAAAATGTCCATTTTCGGTACATTGTTGATGCAGATTTGAATCTGACTAACTATTTTTGCCTTCTGTAATGATTCTTACATTTGTATAAACCTTTATAGCTTTGGATTTTGTTTTTTGAAGTTTTTCTATATTTGCACAAGCGACCCATCCATTGAGACTCACACGGCCTTGTTCCTGCACATTAGCCCTTTTATTTACTCATTAAAAGAGGTAACAGGATGTACTGTCATAACTCTCCAGAGCAGACACATGCACCTGCATGGGGAGGCCTAAGGCTAAAGACAGCACACCCCAGTTTGGGGCACAGACAGATGTACATGGAGACAGAAGGGGTTCTGACAGTCCTGTTGAGTTTGGGACACTGTCAGCTCATGGACCAACCAAAGTGGCTCAGACTGTATCCTCCAGTGTGGAACACTGTCCACTCTAGAGTGAGACAGGAGGGGTGCTGACAGCATTCTGCAGGATGGGACACGTGCTGTTTCAGGGTGTGACTGGCAGGGGTAGAGGGACTCTCCCCCACTGTTTTGGGACACGGAGACCTGCAGCTCACCCCCTGTGGCTGACATGCAGATGAATTAGAACACAAGGGGGTATATTACCAAGGGTGGCGATAGGCAATTATCGCCGGTTTAGCAGCCGATTTTGGCCGCTAAGCGGCGACAATTCTATCGCTCTATTAGCAAGCTGTCGCTAACTGATGTTAGCGACAGCTTTTAGGCGATAGCGAGCGGTTTTGGGCCCGCTTTGCATGTCAGCGATATTTATCGCTAATGACATACAAAGTGGGCGTACCCAACCTGCTATCGCCTATTAACAAGGCAGGCATAGCGATGGAAATATTCCCGCTATCGCCAAAAACTAACGCCTGCTCAGACCAGTTCTTAGCCATGTTATCCAATGGGAGGTGGATAACATGGCTAAGAGCATTTTGTTGCTAATGCGTGAATATCGCTGTATTCTCAGCGATATTCACGCATTTCGCCTGATTTTTATCCCTTTTGAGATAAACCTTGCTAATAGCAAGTTATCTCAGCGATAAAAAACGGTGATGCGCGGCGATAAAAATATTGCCGCTAACCCTACCTACCGATAAATATCGCTATTTGTTGGTAATATGCCCCAGAGTTTTTCTCATACCCACAATAGAAAGGCTGCTTCCTCCTATCCTGGTGGGTAGATTCCTCCATTTGACAGAGCTCTCGTGCAGGCACATAGTAGTTGGAGGAGGCCAGTGGAGTTGTTTAAGGGCTAATGTGTTCTAATATGTTCACAATGGTGATCAAACACTCAATAGTGGACATGACAGCTTTCAGAGGTGCCATGGTGGAGTTGGGAAGACACAATACATAGCTCTGTGTATTTTCCATGGGTAAGTTAACATTCCTGACTCCTTTCCACAGCCTCTATCCTGCTTGTGCCACCTTTGCACGGTGTAGTGTTTATTATATTTTATACTTTGATACTAGTGTTTTTATATTATATACTTTGATACTATGTACATGCTTATCTATTATAGAAATATAGCTATGGTGCTTCATAAAAATTCCCAAATGCAAAACCATGCATAATCCTGGACGTTCGCCACAATGATCCCTGTGTGGAATGCAGAACATTCCAAGTTTTCCCTGCACATCTCCTGTTTGGTGCTCACTGGCACAAACCAGTCCACCCTAAGTGGCTGCTCAAAATCCTGGCCTATCAAATAGTCCTAAAGATGACACACTGTTGTGGGAGATGGAGTGTTCCAGACACAGGTGGGGTGTTCTGCACGAGGATTTGATGTCCCTCCCGCAGAGTGCTGAATAGTCCTGCATTTCACCGCTGTGTGGAGGTGCAAGCTGTTTGCACCCTACGTGTGACCAAAAAGATGCTCAAAGTGACATCGCTCTGGAGCAAAGGTGGTTGAAATAGTGTCTTCCAATTTAGGACAGTGGTAGCTCTTAGATAAGAATGGTCAATATACCCTTTCACAGTGAAGGACAGAGTTAGCATTGGTAATGAGATGGAGAAACTCACCTTCTGCCCTGGTTCCAAAGAGGAATGGCTTCAAAGTGGCTGGTGACCCCTTAAGGTTAAGTCCATCATCTGGATGGCGAAGGCGGGAGTTAGGGAAAGGTGTCACCATCCCACGTGGTGACACATGCCCAAAGTCCAGGTGCAGGGACCCAACATCGGCTGAACTGGCATCCATGCCCTCCTCATCAGATACTGTGGGTCCCCAGACAATGGCCCAGGGGTACTGGGAAGATGGCTGGCCCTCTTCAAACCCAGAGGGCGTGGCAGAGCGAGGCGAGGATGCCATCCGAGGCACCTGACGCCTCCACCTGGGGTGCCAGGCATCTGCTCGTGGGATTCTTTCTGGGCGCAAAGGGGTATGGCTCCTTGCAGCCTTCAGCAGGGCTGCTTTTAGGTTTCCAGCTGGTTGAGGGGCAGAGTCCGTCCATGCGCCTCCGGTGATCTTCTCCGTGGAGAGTGTCCACGGGTCGCCCGCTGGTGGATAGTCTCTGTGGTTGTTGACCGGTACAGGGGGCACTTGTGCTGCATCACAGGAGAGGCTGCCGGCCACGACAACAGCAGTGGTTATTAATGTCCAGACTTGAAAGGATTGGTACTTGGTCCAGTAGTAACAGCTGTGGAGTGGGTGCCTGTGGAGAGATGCAAAAGAGAGGGAAATGAGCCTCATCAGTGTCTCATGTTACTAGGGATTGAAAATGCACTAAGGGATTTCTCATCAGCCACCCAGCACATCCAGCCCTTCTGCACCACTCTTCAAAGCCAATGCTCTCACTGTATCTAATGGGGCCAAAGCTCCTAAACCAATAATCAAACCTGGTGCTAACATAACTAGCACGCCCACTGCATCCTCAGAACACAAGCTCTTACAGCATTCTCCACAGCCAGTGCTCCCATGCTGTCCTTTACAGTGAGCGAGCGCTCATGCGTCATTTTCATCGCGGTACATTACATCGCTGTTTTTACAACGCAAGTCGTTACAATGACTTGCGTTGTAGGGCGCTGGGCTTAGGAATAGTATGATTTACTATTCCAACTCCAGCCTACGTACAGTAGGGAAGGTGTTGGAATAGTAAATCACACTATTCCTTAGTCTAGAGCGCCCTCCAGTGCAAGTCGTGGTAACGACTTGCGTTGTAAAAGCAACGATGTAAATGTATTGCGGTGTTTTGACCGCGTTGCTAAGGTCGTTTCCCCGCACATCATCTACAAGGACAAGGCTCCTACATCATCTCCTAAAGAATCTTGCAGGTATCTCTGCAGCTGGCCTGACATCCAGGGAACCACCAACCCATGCATACTGCTCTTTGCAATCACGCCTCTCAACTAGTATTCCTACACCATCAAATGCTAGCAACACCTTTACTAAAATCAAAAAGATGGTCCGTATGGGGAAAGTGTAGCCTTGGACTTCCACAGCAATAGTATCATCAAAATCTCCCCTGCGAGTTAGTTATAGTTTTGCGGTAAGTGCATTTATTTTGCCAAATCTAGTTCATATAACGTTCTCAGCGGTACAACAAAGCATTTACATTTCTCAAAGAACAAGGTGGTGCTCCTAACAAGTGACGGCGCAGTGGAAGTGATATAAAGGGAATAAAGAGTGCGCTTGTGCTATATACAAGAATGTATACATGTGACTGATTGGTACATTATGCTGTTATGTACAGTACTCATAATATGAGTGTCGAAACCCATAATCAAAATTTAACACCAGTCCACATATGTTAGTGTCGACATTTTGATATCTTAGAACAATTATTTAGAGCAGGGTCATCATCAGGACAAAGTGAGAATAGGAGAGACCTAAAGTTTGGGACAAAGAGTCCCACAACCGAAGATGAATCAATCACTGCTTCATGGAAAAACCTCATAGAACTGCATATAAGAAGCAGGGGACTGCATCAACATTTTTTCTTGCAGGTAGGACTGAGACACGTACACGTCCTACACCTTTCCATCTATGTGCACGGCATACCGTGCACGCTGTCTTTAAATGGAGCTCGCTATCCCTCTCTCGTGGCTGCGGTGAAGGAGACAAACCCGTCTGCACGCTACATCCCCAGAACCCACTCTTATGTCAATGATGAATTCTTCCATTGCCTTCAATCTGGACACAAGACTTGGTAAATTGTAAACGCTTTGTTATACCATTGAGGACCGTTTCTGCATTACATGACCGGGACTTGGCAAAATAAATGCACTTACCGTATAACTATAACTAACTCACAGACGAGTTGTATTGTGATAATATTGCTGTGGAGTCCAAGGCTACACTTCCCCCATAGGGACCACCTTTTTTATAATAATTTTCCAGCCCAGGTCCCTGGGTTACTGGGTTACATCTTTATTCTAGGCAATGCCTTGACAGCATCGATCACAGTCAATGCTCCAAAACTGTTTCCCACTGCCATCACTCGTACACCTTCTACAAAATCAGTGCTTCACCATTAACCCCCACAGCCAGTGGATCTACCCCTCTCCGAGCAGCAAGCGCTGCTACAACATCCTCCTCACCCAATGTGCCTGTACCACGATGTATCTATTTTGAGAAGATATTGTGCAAAAGGGCTAGACGCATGAACAACAGCTATCTTCTAACTTATGCAACCCAACCAGTCAACCCAATTGGCTTTGCCAATGCTTGTTTGCAGAGCAGCACTTGAAGCTAGTGCTGACAAAGGTATCTGAAAAAAATTATGCTACAGGGAAAAAAAGGTTGCTTCCTTTTCTGTTGCGTCTGTATTTCTTTCTGATCCTTTTGTTAGTGCTTGATCCCCACTGGTAATGGTCTGGTCGCCGACTGATATTAAATGTGAATTACAGCCAGATTCATCAAACTAAAATTGGCTCGCAAAGGGCCAGATTCTGAGAATCTGGCCCTTTGCGAGCGCTATTTTTGCATTTGGGATTCATCATCCCAAATGCATAAATCGCAATTCTAGAAATCGCTAAATTGTGATTAATTGCATTTAAGGAATCTCAATTTGAGATTCCTTAAATGCAATTCATGAACCATTTTAAAATTGCGAATTCGCAATCTGGGGCCGCTATTTACCGCAAAGTCTAACTACGTGGTAAATAGCAAAAACTTTGATAAATGCACTAAAGTGCATTTTTCGAAGTTTCATGCTGCGCACACACATGCCCTAAGGGCATGTGTGTGCGCACCATATGTGCACACATCAATTTTCAGGGGTGCAACAGGGTGTACTTTGGACACCCCTGCACCCTTGAAATTGCAATCTCAATTTGCGAATCGCTAATTGCGATAAGCAAATTGAGATTGTCTTCCCATTCATTCCCATGGGCCTCTAGGCCCATAGGAATGAATGGGGAGATATTCCTTAATTGCAACTCGCAATTTGCGAGTCGCAATTAAGGAATTATTAGAAAACGCTATTTTGTAAGTGATTTCTTGATGCATAGCATTTTGCTATTCCTTAATAGCGGTTCTGTATTTTTCGCTATTAAGGAATAGCAAAATGTGTTCTTGATGAATCTGCGGGATAGTTCCTTGTGCATTCTAATGGTGGCGCAGGGCACACTCAGACAACAGACATCTGTCAAGGCTATTTGGCCTGGCGTTGGCAAACATCACATTTATTTTTTAAACTTTGGTGGGTGGAAGCACAATGGGAATGGTACTTGAAAATAATAATATATGAAGAGGGCATACCAAAAGCCATTGTTTGTATCTATATAATTATGTATTTTATTATTAATTTTTGGGAAAATCAGAGTCTGATGAGGCAGCTACAGCTGTCTCTAGGCCAAATTTACACATAGTGAGACTTAAATATCCATGTGGGCTGATCCCAAATGTGATTGACAATGTCGCAAGCCAATTGCTGAGGGTTCAGCAGCAAAAGCAACAAAAGCAGCCAATGACTCAAGACGGCTTAGCAAAAGCCCCTTAAAGTAGTTATAAGATGCAATTTGTTCACCAGAACTGGTAAAAGCACCGTAGGCGTCAAAATTGAAATACCTCCAAGCAGCTGGTTATATATTGAACAAGCCAAGCAGCCATACTCCAATTTGAAGGATCATTTCCATACAGTATACTGCTGTTATTTCCTTGCAAGTGTCACCCCATTTATCAGATGTAGGGGGCTATATAGAGGTAGTTGACTACCACTGGCCACCCTTGGCACAAGTAGTGGGAAATGTAGCCTTTCTATGATTCAATATTACCGCTGTTACATAAGTTTAGTGTAGATATCTAAAATGTACCAATGTTGTGCTTATAGTTCAGAGACACTTTTTTGATAGGAGCCACACATTCCCTTTTGATACAGTTAAATATACAGCTCACGCCCACCCTCAAGTGTCTCTGCAAATGTAACATTATTTTATTTACTGCCTCTCTAGTGAACACTTTTTGGTTCTTATAAGGCATATCCCAAGCTTTGTGTCTCCATTCCAAGCCCACATCATCTTAAAGACCTGTTGTATCACATACAAAGAGGCAACAAACAACCTTACTCCTCTTCACTTGCCTGAAAAGCAAAACATTAGAGTCCCAAGTCTGAAACTACAGAAAAAGAAAGAAAAAAACAGGAGGCAAGACTTTTCTGTCTAGGCACCTGTATGGGTTGCCACTGTTTCTTACTTTGTCTCTACACATTGAAACTCTTTGCCTCCTACCATCAGAAGTCAAACCACCCTACCTGCCTCTCACAAACATTTGAGAAGATGGTTACTTGCATCCAATTCTAGCCCAGGGAATTGCATTGCAGATCTGTCAGGGCTAGGATACTTTCAGGTATAATTGTGTGATCTATAAACGTACTAAATAAAAATAGAATGTAAACACCATCCCACACACATCAGCCAGAGCCTGGTCGTGCCAACAGATTGAAAAGGTCCAAAGAGACATCTCTTCAAGAGGCATGTAATCAGCTGAGAAGGGCTTCCCACTCTCTTGCCAGCGAGGGAGGATAAAATTCCCGCCCACGAGTTTCTTTCTGCACGACTTGAATCGCTTCCCATCCTTGTCGCCGGCATTCCGCTGCCTCCGCTGCACCCCACTCTGCATAATATCAACACTTATATTTTTATCTGTTGGAGTTCAGGTTCTTTTTCTACCTATCTACCCCACTCCAACCCAAGTTCCTTTTGATATTTTAGGGGAGAATTGGGTGGAGATGAGGAGATGGCTGTAGATTCATGGCATGAATCCTAAAGGTGACGGCAGCCCAGGGGCGAATGTAGCCGACATCAACCCGATTCCAACATCCGGATCCTCACAATGTCGCTCTCCGGTTTTCCTTCTCTGAGAGCTGAAGTTGCTGCCCCAATCCTAAATCTATTTCAATTCAATCTAATGCTGTGGTCTCTCCAAGTCTCTGCGGTGCCAGCAACCCACCTTGAGAATACCTGCCAGAGTGGTGGAAGCCGCAAAAAACTAGTTTGCCCAGCAGGCCCTGCAATTCAACAAATGTTCAGTACGGGTTTGAGCATGTGAGTGTCTTCTTCAAAATACTTTATTGGTTACATCCTTGTTTGTTCTAGCATGCCAGAAGACGTTTACGAGAGATTCATCCGGGACCTCTACTTCGCTGCCCAAAAATCATCACGTATTATGTTTTGCTTTGAAGAATTATTTTCTGCATTATAAAAGAATTGGTCTATGATTTCCAGTAACAACAACAAGCCTTGAGAAAGCTCTGGTCTTCCTGACCGCGAGGGCGAAACACATGTCGGCTGTTGCACCTCTAGAACACACATGTAAATACTGTGTAAGAAAACAAACAGTATTTTGAAGCAGACACATGGCATTGGCTTTTCTCCCAAAAACAGCAGATCTAGAAAGGAAATTTGTTGTATGTTTTAAAACGATTATTACTACACAAAGAGAAGAACATGCTCAAACCCGTACTGTACAGTTCTTGACATGAGGCTGGAAAGGTCCAGCGCCTCGAGTAAAACTCCTCTAAAAACAATTATCAACTGATGAAGGCAATCTTATCCAGTCCTAGGATTCCCGAACTTTCTCCACACCTCTAAACAACAACTCAACAAATGATGCATTTCTTTGCTTACAACCAACATGGTGTCTGACCTGGATCCTGCTCTCCCTCCAGGACATATTCACTTTGAACTTTCCCTCGACCGTGGAGACCCTGCTATTTGATCAATGCCCGGTGGAGCTACCTGTTAGCTGTAGAGGAGACGGGCTGTGGATCCCCCCTCGGCCCTCACCTACCCAGCCGGACATTGGGCAGACGTTCCTTCATCTCTGTCGTACCCCCCTCCTACCCCTTCATCCTACCCTCTTCCCCCTCTACGCTCCCTTCTTCTTGCCTTCTATCCCTTTAATGTGTTTCTGTTGAGACCTAGCTATTTGACCGATGCCCGGTGGAGCTACCTGATAGTTGTAGAGGAGATGGGCTGCGGATTACCCCTCGGCCGTCACCTACCCAGCCGGACCTTGGGCAGACTTTCCCTTTGTCTCTCCGTCATATCTATTCCCTACCCCTTTTTCCCTTACCCCCTCACCCTTCCCCTCCCCATTTACCTTTTCTTCTATGCTCCTTAAATGTTTTTACTGGTATCTTTAGTAACTTGTAACTGATGTAAGCTTGCAACTATGTGGAACCTTATGTAAAGCTCTCTGATACCTCCGGGTCTAGCCAGCGCTATATAAAACTCTTTAAATAAATAAATACATATTAGGTAACCAGGTGAGCACCTGCACCAAATCTGAATCTCCACCAAGCTAAGTCAATCCGTTTCTTTCTCCTTCGGTGCTATTGTGAGGCAGCAGTACCTATAGCCTACCAGGATGGTCTACAAAGGCCCTGAGATGTTCACAAACAAACACAAGAGACTTTGCACTGACAACACGTCATCAGTTAGTCCCTGCAATGTCCCATCACACTCTGGCTCTGTCTAGTTGAGGGAAAACTCCAACAAGGATCTCCATGTCACAAAACATCACAATTCATTAACAATCCACAACCCAGCTTCCACTCCCCTTACTCGTTGACTTTATGCTTCTTGTTGACCATGCACAGTGCTCCAACGCCTTTCATCTTATGGGCAGGTGTGAGGTATTAACAGCATTCAGGACTAGCCTATTTGTGAATTGTGAATTTGATTCTATGTAAATTCACAAATAGGCTAGTCCTTTTTGATCTCACATATAAATCCCCGGGGATACGGACTAGATACCTAGCCCTCTCTCTCTCCTTTGATAGTGATAGATATTTATTAACAGCATTGCCTTCTTATCGTCGTTCGCCACCTCTTGAGCCCTTTCGAAAGAGAAAGAGGACTGGTAAATCCAGCCCCTTGGGTGTTGAAACACCTGTGTCTGCTTGTGGCCTTGCCCGGTGGAGCCAAACCTCCACTGATGGGTGTTTAACCACAGCACAGCTCTACTTTAAGGAGTTTCAGTGCTCCCCATGATGTGAAAGCCAGGCCAACCCTCATACGGGAAGACTGGAGGCTCCCCTTTTCTTCAAAGAAACTTTTAGAAAAATGGGTTCAAACTGTGAATTTTGCAGTACTTTTTCAAAAAATATATAGGCCAATAGCCGTAGGATTGACTAATGATTTTAGAGGACTGCCGGGGTACGCTACTTCAAGGACTGCTAGGGTATCCTGGACCAATATGTCTCCGCAGCAATAAATAATGTGTGTACCTGCAAAGATATTATGTGCTAGGTATTAAAATATTGGACGCATAGTTCGTAAATGTTTGTGTCACAGGAGATTCGGTAGTTAAATGATAAAGTATTGAGCAGCGAGTAAATGGTCACCTAAAATACTATGTCAGGGGAAATAACACCGGTTTCCAGTTGCGGCAGACACAATTAAAAAGTGGAGGAATGAGTGGAGGTGACGCGGGGGAGTGCGGGGTTGCAGCACGGGGTTGTAATAAAAAAATTTAAATCTTACATGATGCTGCTGGCCACAAGTTAAAAGCTCTTAGTGAGAGTAGAACAACAAGTAACACAGACACAGACATAGAAGACCTGACTCAGGGCCTCATACCCAAGCTACCAAGGCAAGAAGGCATTTAGTGAGTTTCACACCACAAACACCTCCCTGTCCTTCCTCTCAGAGCTATACCCTGCCCGTCCAAGTCTGATAAATATCCATGGGTACTCATGACTTAGGTCATGAGCAACACAATGGCGTGGAGTCCCTGCCTCGGATCACTTATTTTAAATGTATTTTCACTGTACGCACTCTTCTACATCTCTGCCACGGAAAACCTTGATTGTAGAGCTCCATTTTTCCAATCCCCGCCTTTTACAAAACATTCTATCAAGTGACTGATGGCCCTATGTTCAAAGCCTGAGTCACAAATAGAGGTGGGGGCACGAGCAAAATAATATGAAAATCTAGAGGCGAGCCAGAGGTCTGACTTGGGTCTAACAGCCACATGCATCAAGCTAAAAACCGGTCGCAAACGGGCAGATTCTCAGAATCTGCCCCTTTGCGACCAGTATTTTTGCATTTGGGATGCATTATCCCAAATGCAAAAATCGCAATTTCAGGAATCTCTAAATTGAGATTCCTTAAATTGCGATTGCATTTAAGGAATCCCAAATTGAGATTCCCTAAATGCAATGCATCAAAGTAAAAAAATATTAGCGATTTCGCAAATAGGGGGAGCAAATTACCATGAAGTTCAACTTCATGGTAATTTGCAAAAACGTTGAAAAATGCACTTTTGTGCATTTTTCAAAGTTGCATGTTGCGTACACACATGCCCTAAGGGTATGTGTGTGTGCAACATATGTGCACAGATCAATTTCAGGGGTGCACCTCTGCACCCTTGAAATTGCATACTCAATTTGCGATTCGCTAATTGCGAATCGCAAATTGAGAATGTCTTCCCATTCATTCCTATGGGCCTCTAGGCCCATAGGAATGAATGGGGAGGTATTCCTTAATTGCGAGTCGCAATTAAGGAATATTTAGAAATCACAATTTTTTTAGCGATGTCTTCATGCATAGCCTTTTGCTATTCCTTATTAGCGAATCCTTATTTTTCACTAATAAGGAATCGCAAATGGCATTGTTGATGCATGTGGGCCCTAGAGTCCAAGCACGAGCTAAGCCATAACAATGTTTGGCATGTATATTGTGCAACCAACATAATGGAATAATATTGTACAGCTGTTAAAAATGGAAAAAAGTGTATTTCTTTAACATGCAGAAGCGTTTCACCTTTGATTAATTCTTCACTGCATAGACAGACACTTATTACAAGTGATAGTCTAAATATGGCCTATATTCTTATTATAGACGAAGCAACATTGTAGACCATTAATTCAAATATAAGAGGTGCTTGTACAGTGCACATGCCGAGCCCTAGTATTCAAGAGTGTGGTCATAGTGATAATAAAGAAAACGCAGGCTCTGTGAACTACAATGTTTGCCTAGGATCACACAATTTGGACAAGCAGGGAAGCCGGCATCGATTCCAGGTTATCTGGTTTCACATTTTGAATTTCAGCCACCAGATGTGTATCTCTGTCTCTTTTTCTCTCTATTTTGAAATTCTGTCACCAGATGTGCATCTGTATGTCTGTCTCTCTCCTATTTACATCAAACGTCACTGCTTTAGCTTTTATTCTTGGACCATGACAAGAAAACTGACACAGGCATAGCATACCAGTTCAGGACCCCCAGACCCAACTACTAAGTCAATTATGCATTTAATTGATTGGTATTATTCCCCAAACTCCCCCCTGAAGCTACAACCCTGGTCCCCCACCCAAACTGGCTCCTGCTTTTTCTTTTCGCCCCCCTGTGCCCTACTTCATCTCGCCATCCCATGTGGCATTTCACTGCCTGTATCTGCGGTGTTGATTATTTATGCGGTGCAGGGCTGGCGGTGAAACTTCATTCATCAGCAAGAATGCGCCAGGAAGGCCGCATAACGTCAGGAAACAATACTAGTCGCTATCACTGTGACAGGTAAGTGCCCATCAAACCTGGGTTGTTAATAATTAATATCATGGCACTAAATGTGCAGTGTGCCTCCTCTGACACTGAAGTATGGCAGAAGGCTTTGTAAATTGCTATGCATGTCAGCAGTGATCAGGGATTCTCAATGGTTATCTTTGTGGCAGGAGACAGTTCACTCTGTTGGGGCTGGTCATTCTGTCAGTTGTTGTTCAGTGTGCTAGAACTAGTGTAGGTTTCTTTTTTTTTTGGTTAATCAACTTTTCTTGGTTTTGTAGATGAAAACAGAACATATACAGCCTGATTTATCAATCTCCCGTTTTGCGAGCCCCTAATAGCGAATCATAAGGAATCGCTATTAAGGACTTGCAAAACGGGATTCATGTAGGAATTGCAAAAAATATTGCGATTCCTACATGTTCCTTCTTTGCGATTAGCAAATTGCTAATCGCAGATAAGGAATAACTCCCCATGCATTCCTAAGGGCCTACAGGCCGATAGGAATGAATGGGGAGTTATTCCTTATTTGCGATTAGCAATTAGCGAATCGCAAATAAGGATGCGATTTCAAGGGTGCAGGGGTGTCCAAAGGACACCCTGTAGCACCCCTGAAATGTAATCTACATTGGTGTTGCGCACACACATGTCCAAAGGACATGTGTGTGTGTAACATGCAACTTAGAAAAATGCATTTAAATGCATTTTTCTAAGTTTTTGCTATTTACCACGAGGTCTGACCTTTCGGTAAATAGCGGCCCAAAATTGTGATTTCGCAATTTTAAAATGATTCATGAATTGCATTTAAGGAATCTCAAATAGAGATTCCTTAAATGCAATTCTTCGCAAATGTGCGAATTCTTTAATAGCGAATTTTGCATTTGGGATGATGAATCCCAAATGCAAAAATTGCACTCGCAAAAGGCAAGATTCTGAGAATCTTGCCCTTTGCGAGTGCAATTTATCTTGATGAATCAGGCTGACAATGTCGCCATTTCATGCACCCGAGATGACACCACCTCAGATAATGCGCCTCAGTTTCACACTTAATTGCTCAGGGGCCGCTTGCGCCGCCAGAACAACATCTTTTGTGAAGTTCCGTGGCGCAGGAGGGATGATTATTTTTGTGCAGGAAGGGAACCTCTTTCTATGTGTTATAGTAGTCATGATACCGGCGGAGTCCACCTGTAGCTTCGGTCCCATCCAATCCCCCCCACTTAACTATTCAGTACCCCCCCCCGTACCCCCTATAGTCTACCCACAGCTGCCAAATTTTCTCCCATTTCTTGGGGCATCCCCTGCATTCATAAATTGTCCTTTCATCCACACAACACCAGTCCATGTCCCTTTTCCATTGAGATACTTTAGGCGGTTGAGGGGCCACCCATGCCCCCGCCACATCCCGTTTGGCGACCATTGCCGGAATCTACTTTTTTTATCGGCTGACATTTGTAGAATCTCAGGGACTATGCTAGAAGCCATGTCCCTGGTGGTCAGCCAGTAAAACAGCTTCCCGGTCTTGCTCCTATGCTCGTATACCTGCTGCGTTGAGGTCCTCCAGTATTGGGGGTCCTCTTCCTGGGGAGTCTGAGGGAGGGCGGCTTTAGCAAGAGCCACCTGACAGCAGGAAATCTCTGAGTCTCGTCTAATGTGTCGCTGCCCTAGTTGTAAGAATTGGGTTCCAAGTGCTCTCAGTTGATGCATTTTGTTTTTCTGTCAATGCCTCATGAATCCTCTGGCTTTGCCAGAGAGTGGCTTTGCCAACAGCCCAAAGCATCTCTGTAGAATCCACTCTACCCTGATTTGTATCGAAATATGCTTGCATTGTGGAGGATGGGTGCTCAGAAGATTGGTCTCCGAATGATGCATTGAGGCGCCAGACGCGTCTCTGGGTTGCTGTTGTCGCTCCAAAGGTGACTATGAGTAGCGAGTGATCTAAAATACCCCTGGGAAGGATTGTAATTGCGTTAACCCGCAGTATGTAGGTTGCAGGGAGCAGTAGGAGATTGACTTATGTGCCGCGGACGTGTAGATGTATTCTCTGTCTTGTGGGAGACAGATCCTCCAAATGTCAGATAAACCCATAGGGCCTTATTTACTGTATTTTAACGCATGGCAGCACAGCGAGCCTTCCTGCTGTGCTGCCGTGCCTCAAAATAAAAGGACAGGAATGCGCCATATCTGCGAGATACAGCTCATCCCTGTCCCGCACAAACCGCAGCCGTGTGCCAATGCAGGAAGCCGTGGTCGGTAGTGGGAGTTCCTGCCGGGCGGTGATGTGGGGAGGGGGAGGGGCAGGGTGGGGGGTAGTAATGTATGGATTACAGAGTTTTACAGGTAAGTAAACATTTAAATAAATAAAACGAATTTTGTTGGGTGCACTGCATCGCATTTGGTGATGCAGTGCAGGCAACGAAATTCGTTGTATTTATTTATAAGTTTACTTACCTGTTAAGGTCTGTAATCCATACATTACTACCCCCCACCCTGCCCCTCCCCACGTCATTGCCCGGCAGCTACTCCCACCACCGGCTGCGGCTGAATGCAGGCACCCGTGCGCCATGGTGCGAGGGTGCCTGCGTTGCTGGGATGAGTGTTTTTGTGCAGGAAGGAACACCTTCCTGCACAAAAACAATCCTTGATGGCATTTGCCTCTGCAGCACGCATAGAAAGAGAAAAAAACGAGGAGAAATAAAAGTATTTCTCTTGGTTGCACCACTCCTACGCCTCCCCTAGGGAAGTGTCGGATTCTGACGCATTCCCAGCTGTAGAAAACATTGTAAAACTGGGAGGGCGTCTAGTTCTATGGATCTTGTGTGATAACACCCACAGCAATACCCATGGAACGCCCCCTTCATGCAGAGGAATGCGTGAGAGGGGCCCATATTTACAAGACAATGAAGTCACTCAGGGTGACTTTACGCGACCTTGTAAATATGGGCAAGCCCATTGCGCTGCTGGTGCGTTAAAAAAAGTGACGCACCGGCGGCGCAGTGGGCTTGTAAATGAGGCCCTTAGAGTCCATCCAACCCTAAGATGCTTAGCTCATGTCAGTCGGCCAGTATTAGGTGTCCCGAGGTGTCTATGCCAGGGGTGGATGTGGCATTAAAATGCCCTACTACCAAGGCTATTTCTTGAGGGACATTTAGAATGGTCGATTCAGTGGCTTTAGGAGCCGGGGTAGATTATTGGGGTGGGCAAATACACTTAAGATATTGTATTGTTGCCTAGTGCTGGATTCTTATTGTAAAGGTTCAGGGACATAAGAGTAATTCAATTTGTTTCAGCGAGGGCTATGAAGCCAGTATCTATACTGCCCCAATATATACAGCAAACATTGCCGTGTCAATTACTACATGCCCCAGTTAGTAAAACACCCCTGCCATGCAAGTACCCACACTGTGGGCGTATGCCAAGCACCACTGCCATACCAGCAACCACGTCGCCATGGTATGTAAAGCACAATCTTCATTTCAGACACCATATTGCCCGGGTATATACGTCACTGCTGTGATGTCAGAAACCACAATGCCCCGTTCTATAAAGAACAACTGGACTGCAAGTATTCACACTGCCGTGCTCTGTACTGTGACGTCACAATCAGGCCAGAATCCACTTTGTCGAGGTGTGAACTGTAGGATGATGTGTCAAAGAATCCCTCACAATGGAGAAGCCCCCAACAGCAGGACGCCAAAGGGATTTAAAAAATCTACAGTAGCAAAAACAATATTGAATAGTTTTTTTTTATTGCCATTGAAAATTGTTGTTTCTCACAAAGAAAAACGACGTTTTAGTGGTACTTACGCCTAACTATTGAGAAAGGCTCACCTTTTGTAAAAGGGCTTTAATAAAAATAACATTAGAGGTCAGAGTTAGGGAACGATTAACAATTAAAGTCAGAGTTCTTTATATTTCTGTACAATACTCTTCTGCTTCCCATTGTCCCATCTTGTACAGGCGCCCAAAATCCACATCACTCTGGTATGTGCAGCCCCACTGTCATAAGAGAATACACATCACTCTGGTATGTGCACGTCCACCACGATAAAATAATCCACATCACTCTGGTATGTGCAGCCCACTGTGATGAGAGAATCCACATCACTCTGGTATGTTCAGTCCCACTGTGATAAGAGAATCCACATCACTCTGGTATGTTCAGTCCCACTGTCATAAGAGAGTCCACATTACTCTGGTATGTGCACCCCCACTGTCATAAGAGAATCCACATCACTCTGGTATGTGCGGCCCCACTGTGATGAGACAAGGCATTTCACTCTGGTATGTGCAGCCCCACTCTGATGAGAGAATCCACATCACTCTGGTATGTGCAGCCCCACTGTCATAAGAGAATCCACATCACTCTGGTATGTGCAGCCCCACTGTCATAAGAGAATCCACATCACTCTGGTATGTGCAGCCCCACTGTCATAGGAGAATCCACATCACTCTGGTATGTGCAGCCCCGCTGTCATAAGAGAATCCACATCACTCTGGTATGTGCAGCCCCACTGTCATAAGAGAATCCACATCACTCTGGTATGTGCAGCCCCACTGTCATAAGAGAATCCACATCACTCTGGTATGTGCAGCCCCACTGTGATGAGAGAATCTACATCACTCTGGTATGTGCAGCCCCACTGTGATAAGAGAATCCACATCACTCTGGTATGTGCAGCCCCACTGTCATAAGAGAATCCACATAACTCTGGTATGTGCACCCCAACTGTCATAAGAGAATCCACATCACTCTGGTATGTGCAGCCCCACTGTCATAAGAGAATCCACATCACTCTGGTATGTGCAGCCCCACTGTTATAAGAGAGTCCACATTACTCTGGTATGTGCACCCCCACTGTCATAAGAGAATCCACATCACTCTGGTATGTCTAGCCCCACTGTGATGAGACAAGGCATATCACTCTGGTATGTGCAGCCCCACTCTGATGAGAGAATCCACATCACTCTGGTATGTGAAGCCCCACTCTGATGAGAGAATCCACATCACTCTGGTATGTGCACCCCCACTGCCATAAGAGAGTCTACATCACTCTGGTATGTGCACCCCCACTGTCATAAGAGAATCCACATCACTCTGGTATGTGTAGCCCCACTGTGATGAGACAATGCATATCACTCTGGTATGTGCAGCCCCAATCGGATGAGAGAATCCACATCACTCTGGTATGTGCAGCCCCACTCTGATGAGAGAATCCACATCACTCTGGTATGTGCACCCCCACTGTACTGTCATAAGAGAGTCTACATCACTCTGGTATGTGTAGCCCCACTGTGATGAGACAATGCATATCACTCTGGTATGTGCAGCCCCAATCTGATGAGAGAATCCACATCACTCTGGTATGTGCAGCCCCCACTGTCATAAGAGAATCCACATCACTCTGGTATGTGCACCCCCACTGTACTGTCATAAGAGAGTCTACATCACTCTGGTATGTGTAGCCCCACTGTGATGAGACAATGCATATCACTCTGGTATGTGCAGCCCCAATCTGATGAGAGAATCCACATCACTCTGGTATGTGCAGCCCCCACTGTCATAAGAGAGTCCACATCACTCTGGTATGTGCACCCCCCACTGTCATAAGAGAATCCACATCACTTTGGTATACACGTGTATTTGTAAAGCGCACGTCCACCTCGATAAGATAATCCACATCACTCTGGTATGTGCAGCCCCACTGTGATAAGAGAATCCACATCACTCTGGTATACACGTGTATTTGTAAAGCGCACGTTCACCACTACGGGTATCCTGGCGCTGAATAACAGATGTTTGTTGTTACCCAACTCAATGGTACTCATTTTATCGACCTCAGATGGATGAAAAGCTGAGTGGACCAGCCGGGATTTGAACCTGTGACCATGAGGTCGAACACAGGCCCCTGCAGTAGACGCATTAGTCCACTGAGCCACCAGACCACTCTGGTATGTACATGTCCACCATGATAAGAGAATCCACATCACTCTGGTATGCGCAGCCCCACTGTGATGAGAGAATCCACATCTCTCTGGTATGTACATGTCCTCCGTGATAAGAGAATCCACAGCACTCTGGTATGTGCAGCCCCTCTGGGATGAGAGAATCCACATCACTCTGGTATGTGCAGCCCCTCTGTGATGAGAGAATCCACATCACTCTGGCATGTGCAGCCCCACTGTGATGAGAAAATTCACATATACACGCCCACTGTGATGAGAGAATCCACATCACTCTGGTTGGTGCACGTCCATCACAATAAGAGAATCCACATCACTCTGGCATGTGCACGCCCACTGTGATAATAGAATCCACATCACTCTGATGTGTGCAGCCCCACTGTGATAAGAGAATCTACATCACTCTGTTATGTGCACGTCCACAGCAATAAGAGAATCCACATCACTCTGGTTGGTGCACGCCCATCGCGATAAGAGAATTCACATCACTCTGGTAAGTGCACGCCCACTGTAATAAGAGAATCCCACTGCCCAGTATTTAAAGCCCTTGTTCAAAGCTAGCGCCATTGCCAACATGCTAAGATCCTAATCTGCTCCCCTCCTCTGCTCACCCTCCTCGTCACTGTAGTGACGGTCCTGAATATATGTCATTACAATGCATGCTTTACATCGCATGCCATTACAACACGATCGTTACAACGACCGCGTTGTTACTTCATGAACCATTACATCTCAAGTTGTTACGACTTGCTGTACGGGGCGTGCTGGATTTAGGAATAGTATAATTTACTATTCCTACTCCAGTTTGTGCAACAGCAGGGAAGGTGTTGGATTGTAAATCCAAAACCTTCTGCCCCCTACAGCAAGTCGTTGTAACGACTGGCGATGTAATGGTTCGTGATGTAACAACGCAGTCGTTGTATCGACCACGTTGTAATGGCATGTGATGGAAAGCATGCGATGTAAACGCTGTTTCCCGACGGTCTCGGGGCAACATCGACAGATTACGACTGGTTCTGGTTGCCCAGGGTACAGACCATGTTTTTCACATGAAGGAACACCACAAATTGAAGTTTACTTTACTGTGCATACTCGGGGAACTGCCTCCTCTGCCCCGCCCTTTTTATTTATACATTCCGCCGGCATCCAGTGGTACTCTTCCATTGTGCTTACGCACACAGGTGTAAATTAATCAATCACCCCACCGACATGGTGGAAATGGTACATTACATTCCTCTCCAACCATTACACAGATTTATTACATGCAAAAACTTATACGGGCAGATTTACAATAAGTGGCGCATCCCTGCATATTAGCAGGGATGCGCCTATTATTGTGCGCCATGCCTCCGCCACCATTGATGCGCCGCATTTACAAGGCGGCACACCATGGGGCAAAAACGGCACAGATGCGTGATGCATCTGTGCCGTAAAGGTGGCGCATTCCTGGAGTTGCGTCGCAAGTGCGATGCAGCTCCAGCAAGGCTCTGGGGGGCCCTATATTGTTAATTCTGCGTCAATCCTTACGCCTGCTTCAAGCAGGCGCAGGTTTTTGACACAGCATGGGCCCCAACGTGACTGAGTGAAATCTTGTAGATTTCACTCAGCCACTTTTAGGGGGCGTTCCTGCGCCGGAACCAATCCCCCCCGCCCCCCTGCGCAGGAACGCCTCCTTCTGGCGCAGGGCTTTACAACGTGACGCATCTCCCAGATGCATCACCTTGTAAGTACCCCGCACCATGGTGCATCTTTTGCGCCGCCGCTGCTTCACAAAAGTGACGCAATGGCGGCGTAAAAGGGGCACAAGGGGCTTGTAAATCTGCCCCATAGTGTTAACAGAAACAAGGATATTACAAAAGTTACCCAGCTGCCAGCCTCAAACCTGGGGCAGCTCCAAATCCCACCAGGAAGTCGGCACGCTTCGACAACCGCGCTGGGTTATTTCTCAGGTGATACCCGAAACAAGTGCTACAGCCAGAGATGCTGGGGGAGCACCTCTGAGTTCCAGTTCCTCTACTTGCCAGAGAATTCAGCTGAGCTGGACAATAGGTCACTGTTTCTTCATTATTGTTGTGGGAACCATCTACTGCGACATCTCATCGAGGTAATGGTGGAAATTGCTCTGAGTTTTCTTCGCTCCCGCCTGTGGTAACGGAATGTTCACTTGACTCTTGATCATCACTTATCCCTTTCTTGAAAAATGAAACATTTTGTGTGATCTCTTCATCTTCCTGGCGGGCAGTGATCTTCGTGCCATTTCAGTGTACAACTATCCAGGGTCGTTACTCAAAGGACAGACTGAATTTGCTGCCGGGATAGCGGTCTTTACGATACACAGAATTGCCCCGTTGAAGCTCTGACTGTCTGGCTCTCCGACGAGCACTGGACTTGTCATTGATGGCTTTTCTTCTGGCGAATATCTTGCTCGCGTCTATAGGGTCTGGAACGTAGGTGTGATGGTGAGAAATAGCTTCTGCTACAATTCACCCCTTACAGGCATAGCCTGGAGCTTTGCCAGTAGTCACATGAGGAGTTTGTCTGTTTTCACGCAGGAACACATAGATGGCTCTCTCAACCAGTTGTTGGTTAGTGTGGGCTACGCAGACTGTTTTGTTGAGGGTTCGCATAAACTGCTCCACTTCCCCATTGGCTTGAGGCCATCTTGGTGTCACCTTGTGTTGATGGATGCCCCACGACTTCAGATAGTCGGAGAACTCTTGTCCATGAAAGGGTGGACCGTTGTTGGTTTTTATTACTTTCATGATTCTGTGCACAGGCAACCTTGGCTATCAGTTGAAAGCGCCTGACGAACATGTATCAGAGAGGCGAGAACCTTCTGCGCATCTGGTGTTCTTCTAGACCAGTGGTCCTTCAAACTCCTCCAGTCGTTGGGGAGGAAAACGGCTATATCTGCTTGAAGGCACTCATCTTCTTGAGTGGCATTTATCAAAGTTTTCAGCGCCAGTGGGAGGGGACGAGATCGTTTTGCAATGTACCTCACGTATACCTCGGTTGCTTAAGCTTCTTCAACCTCTTCCGAGGTAGCAGCTTGAGGATGGTGGGAAAGGTAGTCTGTGGGGTTTGATTAACCTGGCCTGGATTCGATCTGGCAATCATATTCTTGAAGTTGTAGCAGCCACTTCTCTATACAGGGCAGTGGTTCGGAGGCTGACCTTTGGAATAGAGGCAATAGTGGTTTGTGGTACATAGAAAAAACAATGAGGTGTCCATATACATAGATGTGAAAGTGTCAGCATGCCCATATGCGATAGCCTCCCCTTTAATGTGTAAGTAGCGTTGTTCTGTCTCTGTCAGGGATGGACTGACATAGGTTACAGATGCCCAGTTGTTGTCTCTTTGTCGTTACATTAACATGGCACCTAGGCCATGAGGGCTTTCGTCTACAGCCACATTGGTGTCTGTCTTCGGGTCAAGGGTGTTATTTGCTGACAATGCTTCTTTCATTTTTCGGAAAGCCGTCTCCTGCTCCAGTCCCAATTGCCAAGTTGTGGTCATGTTTGTCAGCTCTTGCAGGGGTCGTGTATGACCACTGAGGTTTGGGATTAATATCCCAAAGGTGTTCACCAAGCCAAGAAAACTTTGAACCTCTGAGATGTTGCGCATTGCCGGAGCTTCTTATACATCTCACACCTTCTCCGAATCTGGTGCAACTCCTTGTTCCAGAGAAAATGTATCCAAAGAAGCTGATTTTTCTGTTGAGAAATTTGCATTTGTCTTTGTGCAAGGTGAGTCTGGCATCTTTGATTCTCTGTTGTACCCCTCATAGGTATTCATGGTGTTCTTTCAGTGATTTGGCAAAGACAAAGATGTCATCACTTAAATTTATGACCATGAGGTTTTGACGTAGGGCATCGCCGCAAGGAATCTTGCTGCACTGCCCTACGTCAAAACAAAAGGGCAGGATTGTGCCGTATCTATGTGATACGGCACAGTCCTGTCCTTTTCCCCAGCAACGGCGCACAATGGGCCTCTGTGCCCCAATGCAGGCACCATGGTACAGGGGTGCCTGCATTGTGGGGCTGATTGATTTTGTGCAGGAAGGGACACCTTCCTGCACAAAATCAATCAATTTGGGCGATTTCTTTTTTCTATGTGTGCTGCAGAATGCAGCACATGTAGAAAAAGGAAAGCACGAGGAAAAATTAAAAAATTTCTCCTCGTTGCACCTCCCTAACGCATTTCCAGGTTTACGATTTCTGGTAAATCTGGTAATATGTCTGGTTCCATGGGTGTTGTGTGGGAACACCCACAGCATCACCCATGGAACGCCCCTTTCATGCAGTTTTCTGCATGAAAGGGACACATATTTATAAGGCCATTAAAAGCCACGTAAGGGGCTTTATGTGGCCTTAAAAATATGCTGTGGCACATTGCGTAACCAGAACGTCAAAAAAGTGACATTCTGGCAGCACAAAAGTGCATTTCTCTTATCATGTTCTGAAAGACTTCTGCCACGCTAGATATGCCGAAATTGAGGTGGCGGTAGCGGCGTAGCCCAACATGTTTGGAGAAGCTGGCAATATATCGGGGTGAAGTGGAAGTTGATGATACCCCTCTGTTAGACCCGTCTGCTTCTGAGAGTCCCCTCACCACTATGATTTCTTTTGTTCCCCTGTACCTCCCAAAATTTGTCGCTTTTTATTTGTCTACCAGGACTTTTTATGTGTTGTCTCATGGGGTTAGATGTTCCTTGATGCCCAGTTGCTCACAAGGTTGGTGGCACCTATTTACAAGGCGCCTGGCCCAAACCTGTGGCATTACAAACTGGGGTTGTCAACCTGTATAAATGAACCTAAAATGGTGGACACCCTTTTTCCTCATGTGAAGTGACTCCCATTGGAGCCTTCATGAACCCTGGCCTTTTGAGGTTTTGGCGCCCCTTGTTTGGCGCGCATTTCTGACAGGAATTCCTTTATTTTCCTCAGGTACACAAAATGGCTGCTCTAGAACCCCAGTACAGTGGTGTGGTGTCCTTCTTTTTGGTGTGGATGTACAAGGAGTTATTATTGGGTCAGAGCCGGCTTAACACTACAGCCTTCACTTGCCTTGTCACTTGAGCCAAGCTACCCCCTTTGTGCTGGGCTTGCCCATCGCAGGTCCAACATAAAATTGGTTCTCAGCGGGTGGGATTGCGAGCCGTGCTTGTTTTGAACCCCATAATAATTCAGTGTGCATCACAGGTACACACCCGGAGTTTTCTCCTAGCGGCCCTCCAATTCAACGTTTTTTTTTTTTTCAAATTCTTTCCTGGAGGTGGGTGGAAGTGACCCTCAAAGTTCTTATCCTGGTCGCCTACTTCGGGGTGGTTGTCCACACTTTTCACTGACAAGATGGAATTCGAAATGTCAGAGCTGGAGACCTATACTGTGGCACAGCTCAAGGATTTCTGTCAGGAGAGGGGAGTGTTTGTCAGGCGAGGGGCCAAAAGAGAGGAGCTCCGTACTAGTCTGCGAGCATGGGTGGAAGCACACACGGAGGGAACGGTGGAGGAGGAGGAATCGGACAGAGGTACTGTCATTGATAGGACTGCGGAATGTCCCCCGGGGGTGGGTGAGATGTCAATCAGCCCCAAGGCAACCTCACGGGAGGGCAGCAGTGTGTCATCGAGAGGGTTGTCAGAAACCGAGTTAGCTGACAGGAGAGAGGAAAGACTGTTAAGGTGGGAAATAGCAAAAATGGAGTTGGAAGAAAGGAAGGAGGGGAGGAGGTTGGAACATGAGTCCAAGCTGGAGATGGAAAGGAAAAGGATGGAACACAAGTTCAAGCTACGAGAACTCGAATTCCAGGCCCCTAACATCACTCCGAAGGGTGTCGAGTCAAAGGAATTTGCCAGGGAGCCCAGGCCCCATTTACCCAAGGACGTAGTCGCCAGTTATACCGCTGGAGATGACATAGCCAAGTGGCTGGCAGCCTATGAGGTCTCCTTAAGAGCTCATGGGATTCATGAGAAGCATTGGGGTGTTGGATTATACCGGTACATGCCTCCGACAGGTAGGGATGCCCTATTGGCCCTAGACCGGGAGGAACAGGTTAATTACCCCGCCATGAAGGTGGCGCTCATCAGGAAGTTTGGGTTGACCCCCGAGAAATACCGGCAAAGGTTTAGGGGCAGCCACAAGCTGAGCTCACAGAATTGGGTTGACTTCCTCGATTTTGCCAAGAAAGCCCTGGATGGGTGGGTCCAAGGTAATGAGGTGGAGGACTATCGAGGGTTGTACGACCTGATACTCAAGGAACATCTACTCGAGAAATGTCTTCCCGAGCTGAGGCAACACCTGGTAGACAGCAAACTTACTTGCCCCCGTAAGCTTGCTGAGGAGGCGGACATTTGGGCAAGTACCCGAGTGTCCACGAAGGGGACGGGAGGAGATTCTCAGAAGTCCGGACAGGGCGCTCCCCAGAAGAAAGAGGGGGGAGATAACAAGAAGCAGGAGTTCTCCAAAGGCCCCCAAAATACCTTTAAGGGGAAAAGTTTCTTATCCACTTCTAAGGCTAACCCGCAGAAGAACCCTAATCCTGGCCAGAGTCAGCAGCCAAGGGTTATTCATTGCTATGAGTGCGGTGGTATTGGACATTATAAGGGAGACATGAAATGCCCAAAGAGACCACCCCCTGCCACTGGAGGAAAGGCCCCGGGAGTCGCTAGTGTAGCGCTCGGGGACGAGATGCCCTTAGTTAAGGGGGGGGAGTGGGCGGGTGTCACCTTAGTGTCCCTGGGTGATCGGGAGGTGGTTCCAAAGATCCAGGTGCCCTCAAATACTACCAAGTATGGGCAATGGGTCACCATCAATGGCCATAGAGGGGAAGCTCTGAGAGATACAGGAGCCAGTATGACTATGGTAAGGAGTCATCTGGTGTCCTCAGAGCAGGTGATTCCAGGCGTACTTCATCCAGCCGCGATGGCTGACGGCAGAACGGGCCACTATCCTGTGGCCGAGGTTCCCTTTGAGTGGGGAGGGGTTGCAGGTTCACTTCGAGTTGCCGTAAGCCCCGCCGTGCCAGTCGATTGTCTGCTGGGCAATGATATGGAGCACAATGCTTGGAAGGAGGTGGAATACCGGACTCATACTGAGATGCTGGGTACACCTGATTGGGCCTGTGTGAGTACCAGGTCTGCGGCTGCTCGGGAGGAGAAGTCGCGTGGGTTGGAGCCTGGAACAATGGCCCACCCAGCTGCTGATGAGGGAAGATTTCGAGGACAGGAGGAGCCTGCCTCGATGTCCATGCCCCGTGAGACGGATAGGCCACCTGCGGAGGTGGACCCGGAGTCCGCGGAGGAGGACATGGTTCCGTTGGAGGACTTGCCTATCCCCGCTGAGTGGCGAGTGGAAGGAGGACCATCCAGGGAGGAACTGAGCAAGGGACAAAGGGAATGTCCCACCCTCGAGGGTCTGAGGCAACAGGCTGAAGCCCAGGCAGCGGGTAACGAGTCTGGGAACTATCGTGTTTACTGGGAGGATGGTCTCCTCTACAGTGAACCCAGGGCGCCAGTGCACGGATTGTCACGGGCCCTGGTAGTCCCACAGTGTTACCGGGCCTTCCTATTAGAGTTGGCTCATGAGATTCCCTTGGCAGGACACTTGGGTCAGGACAAGACCTTTGCCCGGCTTGTCCCCCACTTTTATTGGCCTCGAATGAGGGTGGCGTCCGACACATACTGTCGGTCATGCGTGTCATGCCAAGCCAGTGGGAAAACAGGGACGAAGCTGAAGGCTCCCCTGGAACCACTTCCCGTCGTTGGCACCCCCTTTAAAAGGGTGGGCATCGACATTGCTGGGCCCCTAGATCCACCTACATCATCCGGTCACAGGTTTATCCTGGTCCTGGTGGATCACGCCACAAGGTATCCAGAGGCAATTCCTCTGAGAACCATTACTGCACCAGTAGTGGCCAAGGCCCTGATGGGGATCTTTACCCGAGTGGGATTCCCCAATGAAGTTGTGTCTGACAGGGGGACCAACTTCCTGTCAGCATATATGCGGGCCATGTGGAAGGAGTGTGGAGTGACTTACAGGTTCACCACTCCTTATCACCCACAGACCAATGGTCTTGTGGAAAGGTTCAACCAAACCTTGAAGGGTATGATCAGAAGTCTACCCGAAAGCCTGCGGAGGAAATGGGACGTCCTCCTACCCTGTTTGCTCTTTTCCTACAGGGAAGTGCCGCAAAAGGGAGTGGGCTTCAGCCCCTTCGAGCTTTTGTACGGGCACCCTGTACGTGGACCTCTCAGCCTGGTGAGGGACTCCTGGGAAAAATCTCCCCGGAAAGTCCCCCAGGATGTGGTGAGCTACATGCTGGCCTTCCGAAGCCAAATGGCTAAGTTGTGGAAGCAAGCTTCTGACAACTTGGAAGCCAGTCAGGCAGTCATGAAAGCGTGGTATGACCACAACGCTCACCCAGTGGAGTTGGAGCCTGGCCAGAAGGTGTGGGTGATGGAGCCTGGAGAGCTGAGTGCCCTCCAGGACCGTTGGACAGGCCCCTATGAGGTATTGGAGAAGAAGGGCAAGTCTACTTATCTGGTGGACGTAAAGACCCCTCGGCATCCGCATCGGGTGTTACATGCCAATCGCCTCAAGCCCCACTACGAGAGGCCCGAAGTCATGTTGGTTATGGTGACTGACGGATCGGAGGAAGAGGACACGGAGCCTCTCCCAGACCTTTTTGCGTCTCAAGAAAAGGATGGGTCAGTGGAGGGAGTGAAACTCTCGCCAACCCTGACTCCTGAGCAGCAGGAGGAATGTCGCCAGGTCTTGGGGTCATTCGCTCCTCTGTTCTCCCTTGTCCCGGGTAAGACCCACCTGTGTACCCATGACGTGGACACAGGGGACAGCCCACCTGTAAAGTCAAAGTCTTACCGGCTGTCTGACAAGGTGAAGGCCAGTATCCAAAGCGAAGTAGCTAAGATGCTGGAGCTAGGAGTCATCGAACCTTCAAGTAGCCCTTGGTCTAGCCCGGTGGTGTTAGTTCCTAAAGCTGCCCCACCTGGCACCACACCAGAATTGAGATTCTGTGTGGACTACCGAGGACTAAATTCGGTAACCAAAACGGATGCTCATCCGATCCCTCGGGCGGATGAATTGATTGACCGGTTGGGAGCTGCCCAATATCTCAGTACCATTGACCTCACTGCAGGGTACTGGCAGATTCCCATGTCTAATGGAGCCAAGGAAAGGTCAGCCTTCTCCACACCTGATGGACACTACCAGTTTTGCGTCATGCCCTTTGGGCTCAAGAACGCTCCTGCCACTTTTCAGCGGCTGGTGAACACGATCCTCACCGGGATGGAGTCATTCTCTGCTGCTTACTTGGATGACATAGCTGTCTTCAGTAGCAGCTGGGAGGATCACTTGCAGCACTTGCAAGCCGTTCTCCAGGCCCTGGAACGGGCTGGCTTGACGATCAAGGCCAGCAAATGTCAGATTGGACAGGGGTCGGTAGTGTAATTAGGACACTTGGTGGGCCGGGGAACGGTGCAGCCCTTTCAGGCGAAGATTGAGGCAATCATGGCCTGGAAACCCCCCAAGACCCAGACTGAGGTCCGAGCCTTCCTGGGCCTCACAGGTTACTACAGACGATTCGTGAAGGGGTATGGCACTATCGTGGCACCCCTTACAGAACTCACGGCCAAAAAGCAACCCAGGAGAGTCATTTGGACGGAGGCTTGCCAGCGAGCCTTCGACACTCTGAAACAAGCATTGTGTAAAGCTCCAGTCCTGAAGGCTCCAGATTTTTCAAAAGAGTTCATTGTCCAGACAGATGCATCTGACATTGGCATTGGGGCGGTGCTATCGCAACTCAATGAAGAGGGTCTGGATCAACCCGTGGTCTTTCTGTCACGGAGACTGCTTCCCCGGGAACAGAGGTGGAGTACCATCGAGCGGGAAGCCTTTGCGGTGGTCTGGGCACTGAAGAAGCTGCGACCATATTTGTTTGGTTCACACTTCCTTGTTCAGACAGACCACCGACCCCTTCATTGGCTCATGCAAATGAAGGGGGAAAATCCCAAACTGTTGAGGTGGTCTATCTCCCTACAGGGAATGGACTTTCGGGTGGAACACCGGCCCGGAGTTGACCACGCCAATGCAGACGGTCTCTCCAGGTATTTCGGCCTTAGTGTTGAGGACTCCCAAGGGGTTGGGTAGCTCTCCCCACTTTCAGCTGGGGGGGACGCGTGTTAGACCCGTCTGCTTCTGAGAGTCCCCTCACCACTATGATTTCTTTTGTTCCCCTGTACCTCCCAAAATTTGTCGCTTTTTATTTGTCTACCAGGACTTTTTATGTGTTGTCTCATGGGGTTAGATGTTCCTTGATGCCCAGTTGCTCACAAGGTTGGTGGCACCTATTTACAAGGCGCCTGGCCCAAACCTGTGGCATTACAAACTGGGGTTGTCAACCTGTATAAATGAACCTAAAATGGTGGACACCCTTTTTCCTCATGTGAAGTGACTCCCATTGGAGCCTTCATGAACCCTGGCCTTTTGAGGTTTTGGCGCCCTTTGTTTGGCGCGCATTTCTGACAGGAATTCCTTTATTTTCCTCAGGTACACAAAATGGCTGCTCTAGAACCCCAGTACAGTGGTGTGGTGTCTTTCTTTTTGGTGTGGATGTACAAGGAGTTATTATTGGGTCAGAGCCGGCTTAACACTACAGCCTTCACTTGCCTTGTCACTTGAGCCAAGCTACCCCCTTTGTGCTGGGCTTGCCCATCGCAGGTCCAACACCCTCCATGACACCCACCATCGAAAACCATTTGCCTCCACTTAGCTCTCCAAGTATTTCATTAGCCATCGGGGTTAGGTGTCTCTCCCGCTTGATAGCAACGTTGGGGGGGCCTCATGTTTACACATATGGGGACCTGTCCTGGTTGTTTAGGCTTCTTGGCAACCACGAATGGCGAAACCCATGGAGTGGCGTCTGTAACCTTTTCCATGATGCCAGCCTTCTCAAGCTTTTCCAGCTCTTCTACCTTCGGCCTGAGGTGGGAGGCGATGCAGCGATGTTCTAGGGGTCTATATGTAGCTTGACTTCTTTATTCTTGAGGCAGTCAATCCATGTGAAAATGGTGCCAAACTCTCCAAGTATTGTCGCAAGCTCCTCTTCTTGTACTTACAGCGCAAAAGAGATTAGCCCTAGTGCCGAGTCTCCCACACTGATAAGTGTTACACACTAGATCAGAGCCGCAGCTTTGAACGCATGCCATTACAACGCATTTTTAAAAACTATCATTACAACGCATTCCATTACAACGCATACCATTGCAGCGCATACTACTTTTAGGGCAACAGTAATGTAAGTGCTGGTTAGTGTATGGGTAAAAATTACTATTCCCACTCCAGTGAGTGCAACAGTAGGGTTAGTGTTGGATAGTGTAGGGGTAAAAATTACAAAGGGGCATATTATCTAGGAAGTGGCAGTGATGAGAGGTGTTAGCCTCCTTGGCTTACCGTCGCTCATCGCCACTTCAGAAACGCCAGGCTGCACCATATGTGTGCTGCTTCACGCAGCACACAAGTAAGTTACAAATTGGCATTTTAAAAAAAGGTTTGTTTATGTACAGGAAGGGATACCTGCGAATGCAATTAGTGCAATTAAGGAATTGCAAATTGCGATTCTTTAAATGAAATTCTGAAAGCCCCATAAATTTGCTATTTGGCCTTAAGGAATTGCTAATTACCACCAACTTCAAGTTCTTTAAAAAAGCACTTTTTGATTTTTTTAAAGTGCCTTATGTCGCTCATACATGCCCTTCATGTATGTGCACAAAATGTGCACACATGCATATTTCAGGGGTGCAACAGGGTGTCCTATTGGCACCCTTGAAACCTTGAAATTGCATTCCCAATGTGCGATTCTCTAATTGGTAATTGCAAATTGAGAATGTCTTCCCATTCATTTCTATGGGCCTCCAAGCCCATAGGAATGAATGGGAAGGTATTCCTTCATTGCGAATATCAATCTGGCCCTAACTATGTCCATAAGCCTAACCTAATTCTAGCCCTAACCATAACCCTCACCCGAACCCTAACTTTTATCACAGCTGAAGGTTGTCAATAACTGGGCGGGGTTACAGACCACGATCATGACAATACTGCTCTGTCTCAGGTGTTGATGCCAGAGGCTTGTACTAGTTACCAAAGCAAGCAAGAAGGGTGTAGATCTCATAGGGTGTGTGTATGACATTGTTCTGCATTCTGTCCATCAATAGTTCTTTTTGCATTTGTCACCCCGAGTGGGATGGGTGTGCTCGGACGTGGGTCCCTTGCTCTCCATGACACTGGAGTCAAGCTGTCCTGGCTGAAGAGGGGTGAAACCCCGAAACCGGTCCCAGGATGCTTGTTTCCAGTTCAGGGAGGACCTGGCCTGGCAGTTCGGGCTGGACTGTTCCCATTGGGCGCAGGACCAAGACTGATTTGCATATGGCTAGGTCCAAACTGGAATGGCATGGTGAGCAAAACAACAATGGATTTAGGCCCAGATCTCTGTACTGGGGTGAATGTATGACATTGTTCTGCATTCTGTCCATCAATTGTTCTTTTTGCATGTGTATGAAGAGCAGGCTGTAAATGGCGGACTGGATGGGCCTAGTGGTCCTCATCTGTGGGCTTCCTTCCCCTCGCGCCATGGTGATGTGCAACCAACCTTGAGAAGATCACAGGCGCGCCTGCAGTGCGCACTTGTAGGCGGCGACTGGTCTGTCTATAAATAGGAGACGTTGAGGTCACTTACCGGCGCACATGTCCCATGGTGGAGTCACCGGCGTTCATTTGTGGCCCGTTTGTCATCACAGCGCCGGCGGGGCACTGCTCCTCTCACTAGACAGTGGCAAGAGAGACAGAGAGCACAGATGAGTCACAGGCTGGAGCCAGGGAGGGAGCAGAGACAGCCAATGGAAGGAGTCGTGAGATGGGTGGAGGACAAAGGGGAGGCTGCAAGGGCAAAATAGTATAATGCTGACAAAGGAAGCGAGGAAAATATATGTGCAAGGATGAATATATAGATAGATAGATAGATGGATAGATAGATTGATAGATAGACAGACAGACATCTACATAGATAGATAGATAGATAGATAGATAGAGTGAGGGCGATAGATAGATAGATAGACAGACAGACAGACAGACGGATAGATAGATAGATAGATAGATAGATAGATGATAGACAGGTAGATAGATAGATCAGTCAGTTAGATACGCAGGCAGAGAGATAGATAGACAGGCAGGCAGGTAGGTAGGTAGGTAGGTAGATAGATAGATAGATAGATAGATAGATAGATAGATAGATAGATAGATAGATAGACAGACAGACAGACAGACAGACAGACAGACAGACAGACAGATAGACAGACAGATAGATAGATAGATAGATAGATAGATAGATAGATAGATAGATAGATAGATAGATAGAAAGATAGACAGAAAGATAGACAGATAGATAGATAGATAGATAGATAGATAGATAGATAGATAGATAGATAGATAGATAGATAGATAGATAGATAGATAGATAGATAGATAGATAGATAGATAGATAGATAGATAGATGACAGGCAGGAAGGCATCTTGATAGATAGAGAGATAGATAGATAGATAGATAGACAGACAGACAGACAGACAGACAGACAGACAGACAGACAGACAGACAGACAGATAGATAGATAGATAGATAGATAGATAGATAGATAGATAGATAGATAGATAGATAGATAGATAGATAGATAGATAGATAGATAGATGCAAATGTACTAATGGATGCACAAATAATGAATTTATTTCTACCATGACATTGCCTTCTCAGCTACACCATTGACCCCCCCCCCCCCCCATACCCAGCCCCGTTTAAGGATCTATGTATTAAGCTGGCCACATGCTATTTGTGAAAACATAGAACAGATTCATGCTCGCATCTCAAGCCTTCCCAACCATCCTGAAGTTTATTTTGTGAAAAAATATACCTCTACCTGGCCCTCCCTCCTATCATTGAACCGGAAGTGTTAGCCCTGTATCTTTTCTTTAAGTCTCACTCTCCAGTTGATGTTTGCTCAGCCTCTGTCCTGACATCTTTATCCTCAGAGAATATTCGTTTCTTGACTTCCACCCTTAATGCCACTTTTTTTCTAAGGCTTTTGTAATATTACCTGAATGTGGAGATGGCCATATTACCCACATCACACATGTTACTTCTTATGTATTTCTTTTATATTACAGGAGCTATTATTTCATTTTAGTACTCTTTCCCTTTAGTACTTACACATTGTTTGCCTGAAGCCATAGATATACATGGCAATTTTTTTAGAAATGCGTGTTTGTTGGGATTAATGTGCTAATATTTAAAATGTTTTTCATGCAACAATATTTATTATTGCAAATAAATTTTAAATGCCATCCACACTGTAAGGAAAATAAAAAACATGCATTATAAAATGTGATTTTCTTTTGTAGTGCATTGACAATGTAGGGCAGGTTTAACAAGACATAGAAAAAAGTACAATGTAGAAAAGCATAACTTTTTTTGCGTTTACAATGTTTACTTTCACCCACTGGGGAGCATTCATTGGTGAACGCTTGCACCCATTGTGTGCCTGCAAATGTGAGTTAATCACGTGGGCTGATTAATAGTCTGTGTGCAGACCTGTCTTTGTGAAAGCTTTCTTTTTTACCAGCTCTAAAAGAAGAGAAGTGCTGTGCTTAACATTTTTATTTATTCAAGGAAACAAGGTGTTATGCAAATTCATTCAGCGGGAAATAATTCGTAGTTAGACCTTTTCTGTGAAATATACATTTTGCTACCACTGGCAAGCATTCAAAAAGAAGGCAATACAGAGTCGCCTTCTGACCAATCTTCTTAACATTTTCTACAAAAAAAGGTCAAGCCAACCCAGCTCCTTTCTGCACAGGTTCGGGGTGGTCTGTCAAACAGGGGCTGAGAGAAAGGGGGGTTCCAAAATGCGTTTTACTACAGCCGAAATGGCTGAACAGAATTACCCCAAATTGGGCAGAAACCTAGATCATGATACAGAAAGCATGGTTTTTGTGATTTGGTTTAACCCCTCCCCCGTGGGGCTAATTCCCCTGCTGTGCTGGGGGGAGGGGGGAGGGGGGCGGGCGCGCGCAGCACCGCGTTGCTCATGACGAGCTCGGTTCGTCATGCAGCACGGTGGCGATGTGCCCATGACGAGCTGAGCTCGTCACGACCATGCCCGTTCCAATGGAACGCTCAGCACAGCAGGGGAATTATCCCCGCGTGGGCGCGGCGCAACGGTCATGACGAGCTCAGCTCGTCATGAGCACAGCACTGTGGAAAAGTAAATTTTGCCATGTTCTGTGTCCCTACGTGTTCCCCATCCTATGTTGTATGTGCATGATTAATATGCATATGTATTCCCCGTGATCGATTAAAGACGCAATTACAGTTGTGTCCATCTCTAGTATGCCAGTTTCCAGTTCTCGTGAAAGCTACGAGTATTAGGCCTATGTAAAGTTACGTTGCCACGTTTCTCAGTGTGCACGTTATTTCATTGTAAAGTCCCCGTTTCTAGGCCTCAAAAGGGCCCGGACACCAGATTCAGCTCCTGTCTCCTGAGCCCTCGCTGAGGAGCGATACAGCCCCCACCTGTATCCCTGACCCTTCACTTACTTCCTGCCTCACAGTGCCCGGCTCGGCCTGGCTCTGCCTGCCAGTCTGCCAAGAGTATGTTATGATTCTAGTTATCAGTCCAGCCCTCCTTCTCTGCCTTCCTAAAGCTACTGAATCGCATCAATAGTTTCCGTCATCGTCTAGCCTTTACGTCTCCATGTAAGAGAAATACTGTATTAATGGTCATTTAATATTCTTCAACACGCACTACATGTAGAGTAATGCATGCACCAGTCTTAGAATCTGTTAGCCTTTACCCCGATAACTTTTGGATTCTATCAACATGTTCTCTAAACATCAGATACTAGATAGTGTTTAGGTACATGTCGCCCTGACTCTCCAGACTTCAGTCTCTGCTCCTAGCGTAGAAGTCATAGCCCCCAGCTTCTCCTAGTAACACGTCATTGTCAGTTTGCGCGCACCACTAGGTTAGAGGTCCCGGCTCCTCAGGTAGCCCCCTCCATGTTTCCGCCCCATTTATGACATATTCTGTTACGTTTACATCACATGTTTATGTACACGCCTCTTGTTACACCTACTTTCATCCTTATCTTTCGCGACTGCTATTGACCACACCCACTGCTCCGCCTATTGTATGTACTGTAATGCAACTGTTTTAGTATATATGCTTGTGCACTGTTATTAAATGTTACGCCGTCGTCGCCGATTCCGATCCGGCCCCCGGCAGCGCTGCCATCCTAGTCCCGTGCAGGTTGTCCTGTTCCTGTCCTTATGCTGTATTAAACCTGCAAACTCCTACTACCTCGAATCTTGACTCTTATTTATTGAGCTATCTGTTATTACTATATCCAGTCAAAAATAGATCCGGTATTATTTATTTATATACCACAGCACGACCGTGGCTCATGACGAGCTGTGCTCGTCATGAGCACGCAACGGGTTAAATGTGTCCTGTCGTTTTTGAGAAATTAAGTTCTGATTCATGTATATTCAGCAATGTGGTACCTTTGCGGTATCACCCCTGAGTACCATGTGCCGCAAGCTTGAATCAAGTGATCTCATTGGCTGGTGCAGTACTCACTCGTTAGTCATGTGATACCGCAAGGTCCAAACGCACAATCTGATTGGCTGGCCTCAAGATGAAGACAAAGTTGTGGCCGTTATTTTATGACTTGGGTACTCGGTCCCCGTGTTATGGAAAATAAATAAAAGGAATAAGGGGACAGGGTAGGGGTACTCTGACCCCCGGCCCTTGTACTGGGATCTCAGAGGGGCACTCCCAGGGGAGAAACACATTTTTGTTTCTCATGTGCCTCGGTACCGCTGTACTAGTGTAATGCTCAGCAACCCCTGTGGAATTACATGGCTGTACCGCAATAGTACTAAGGTACCGTGGCGTCATAGAAAAAAAAGGAAGGGTAGGGCCTTGGGGCACTGCAGGACCATAAGGGCTGGCCAGCAGCTGGATTGTGGCCACTCTCGGGGGGGGGGGGGGGCACAAACCCTCCAGACAACTCTATGCTCAGCAAAGCCGAACGCCGTACGCGGTGGGGCGATGCCTGCCTACGGAGGGTGGCGGGCAGTGCCAGGCCCTCCGGCCAACCCCACTCTGTACATGGCCAAAGACCATGTACGACTGAGAGTTGGGTGCCCATGCCAGGCCATGTATCTCTCCCTATGTTGACCATGTGCTACAGGAGGGGTGGGGTCGGTAGGCTGAGTTAGGTATGATAATAAAATATTAGTTTACTTTAAAAAAGCCTTAGAAATTCACTGAAAAAAACAAAGGATAAAGTGATGTTATACTTAGGTATGGATATAATATCCTACTTTACAAATACATTAAAAATAACCCTTGAAATTCACTGAAAAAATCAAAGGTTAAAGAGATGTTACATTTCGGTGAAAATATCATTTAAAACACAACCCTCTAAACTAAAAAGGGCCACTGAAATTCACCAGTTTAATTTAACTGAAGTAACTCTACCTCACGTACTCCACATGCACTTATTCTGACCTCAGATATTACATCTTTTATGACCCGTTCTATGACACCATTGAGAACATCAGTGTGACATCGGAAATTACATAATTGATAACAACACTTTTGCACAGGAGGCACGAGTTATAGTTACTTGAGTTAACTAGAAGTTGTGAATTGTAGTGGCTTTTTGAGTTTAAAATGTAATGTTTAACTGACATTTTCACATACCTACAAGAGCACTTTAACCTTTGATTTTTTCAGTGAAAATATATATTACATATTGGGCACTTCTACTGTACAAAATGAAAAAATTAAAAGGTAGGAAACCTATAATTTACAGTTCCTTGTTAAATTTAGATTTCGGTATCATAGTGAAGTCCCCCAAACTACAATACAGAGATTAATTATTGTCAAGGCTACTCACATTATGTGGCTTGGAAGACCAAATTATGCAGCATGGCTATCTAAATAATGCGGCAAAAAATCCAAATTGAGCACCACATTTCCTGCCAATATTTTTTCATTGATTTAAACTAGAAACATTTTTGGTGAAATCGGTTATGTGGCAAATGAAGAACATCCATAACTATGGAATAAACGCTACATTTATAGAACCCGCCAGACCCACTGGCCCTCACTATTGTTCATTGTTGTATAATTTATCCATTAAAGTAAACAAAACCGAAACATTCTAATTCCAATCAGTGCCCATTGTTATCTGTGCAGTGTTTTTCATGATAACTACCCCAAAGTAAACTGATATTATAAAACATACACAATGGATAATGTGTAATATCACTCTATATTGCCACTATTTTACAAGGTTATTACCTCTCACTCCCTAAATGTGTGTGTGTGTGAGTGTGAGTGTGAGTGTGAGTGTGTGTGTGGGGTGGTGTGGGTGTGTGTGTGTGTGGGTGTGTGTGTGTGTGTGTGTGTGGGTGTGTGTGTGTGTGTGTGTGTGTGTGGGTGTGTGTGGAAAGATAGATCTATATGGATAGATAGACAGATGGATGGATGGACAGCCGAATATTGAAAACCAGAAAGAGCGAAACAATGCAATGAGGTGTTTGTAGTGTTGTTGAAATAGAAAGCTACTGCTCAGTGTCTTGTGAAAGGTTACAACTACACACTTTCTCACTACAGGCCATAAGCTCTCTAATCATGCATAATCCCACTTCTGTTACATAAGGAATTGTTTTCTATTGGATGTTGCAGGAATGGAGAAAGGGCTGAGGTATGGTGGTCTGCCAATGGGACGTGTGCCTGTGGCAGGTGTTCTGGGATGGATGGTTCACATCCTTTGCGAAGACTCATAACATGGCGCGGTGTGTTTGCCAGCAAAAATGCGATGGATGGAAACACTTGAATCAGTCTTAGACAACGGAAAGTCATTCCTTCTTTCTATGCCCTTGTAGTATGGGTCCCGTGCTCACTACGCCACTGGAGTCAAGCTATCCTGGCTGAAGACGGCTGATAGCCAGAAACTGGTCCTGGGATGCTTGATTCCGGTCCAGGAAAGACATGGCTTGGCCATTCGGGCTGGACTGTTCCCATGAGGCACAGGGTCAAGACTGATTTGCATATGGCCATGTCTGAACTTGGGTAGCTTGGTGAGCAAAATAACAATGGATTAAACCCAGATCGGTGACTGGGGGTGAATGTTTTTCCATTGTGCAACATTCCGTCCATCATCTTGTGTGTTTTGCTGTGCACCCTATGTGGGAAGGCTATGCCCAGACGTGGGTCCTGTGCTCACTAAGCCACTGGAGTCAAGCTATCCTGGCTGAAGACGGCTGATAGCCAGAAACCGGCCCTAGGATGCTTGATTCCGGTCAAGGAAAGACATGGCTTGGCAGTTCGGGCTGGACTGTTCCCATGAGGCACAGGGTCAAGACTGATTTGCATATGGCCATGTCTGAACTGGGGTGGCTTGGTGAACAAAATAACGATGGATTAAACCCAGATCTGTGACTCGGGGCGAATGTTTTGTCATTGTGCAACATTCCGTCCATCATCTTGTGTGTTTTCTTGTATTATTGAGCATGCCAAACTATACAGAAATATATTTTGGTCCCTTTCCAAACATCTTTTGTAGCACACTGGAAGGCTGCAAACAGGATATGCCCCATTAAAGGAGACATATTCGGAATTCGTGGAATACTTTGAGGTTGTCTCATATGGTGATGCAAAGTCACCTTCATTCATTTTTGCTTCATAACCTATTAATTTGTCATTTGTTTAATGATTGCACATATGTGTGCACACATTATTTTACATTTAGATCACGAGAAACAACTGATTTACATGATTTTTGTAATTATAGTCATGTTAAAGTTAACATGAGTGGGCTTAGGTGCCTCATTCTGTTTTGAAATACATGCTTTATACCTGTTTGCTGTGTATAACATCTTTCTCATTTCAGACACAAGGTTCAACATGTGCTCAGGTAGTAATGCTACCTTTGCTAGCTTGTATTGTGAAGGTCGCAGAGTAGTCGTTAGCGAGTTTGGATGATGATTCTTACCATCTGCTTATGGTGGGAGGAGAGGGGGTGAAAACTCATTTATGTGATAAAATGAAGGTCACAATGATGGAAGAAGTTGGCATTGTATTATATGTGAGAAGGAGGCTGACACCACCTACTGGAGGAACACTGTGTTTTGATTGGTTCTGCTCTATGGGAATCTGTGGGATGTATCAATTCAATGTAAATTTATGTTTACTGGGTGAAATTTGTTAGTTAGATCACTTCCCCTGTCCACCTTCGCAGGCGGACATCTTTCCCTTCTCTTGAGACCAAATGCTCCTTATTTTCCTGCTTGTACAGATGTTCTCGAGAGCTTGTACCTTACTTCTTATTCTAATTAAAACCTTACTCGGTTTTTCTTTTGATGTTATAGTTGCTCACACCTGCTGCTTCTGAATTCTCCCCAACCTTAGCTTAGTCTTAGGGTGATCCTTTATATATCTATCAGATAAAGTCAAAAGCTTTTTGACAACCGACAGGCGTCTTATTTACCAATGAATTAGTTATTTGCTAAAATTATGAGTTACTGTTTCCCCTCCGGCACTCAATGTAGAAACTATAAACTCTGTAGTATGCTGTACCGTACCCAACCACAGTCCCTTGAGTTGCCATGAGGGAGTGTACACAAGAATGTACCAAAAATGTTGCACAATTTTGAAGTGTTCTAATTTTAAACACAGAATTAAAATAAATAGGGCCCGATTCACAGAACTAACTTAAGACAAAATCCTAAACTTACTACCATTTCGGTATTCACAGAAGGCACTTACTCATTTTGGTATTCACAGAAGGCACTTACTCATTTCGGTATTCACAGAAGTTAGGAGTCCTAACTTTAGGACTCCTAAATGCCTTCTGTGAATACTGAAAGTCTTAAAGTTAGGATTTTTCTCAGTTTAGGAGTAGTAAAGTTAGGACTCCTAACTTTAGGACTCCTAAATGCCTTCTGTGAATACCGAAAGTCTTAAAGTTAGGATTTTTCTCAGTTTAGGAGTAGTGAAGTTAAGACTCCTAACTTTAGGACTCCTAAACTGAGAAAAATCCTAACTTTAAGACTTTCGGTATTCACAGAAGGCATTTAGGAGTCCAAAAGTTAAGACTCCTACCTTCTGTGAATACCGAAATGAGTAAGTGCCTTCTGTGAATACCAAAATGTGTAAGTGCCTTCTGTGAATACCAAAATGGTAGTAATTTAGGAGTTTGTCTTATGTTAGTTCTGTGAATCGGGCCCATAGCTTTTATGATGATATATTGTAATGTTTTCTCTTTTTATCTAATTGTACTGTATTGTCTTTTTACGTGCTTTTATGCCCTGTACGGTCGAAATAAAGCTTTTTTGACTTGACTTGTTTCCTTTATGGAACAAAACGTTGGACACTTGTATATTCAGTTTTTAATAACTGTTTTTTGCAATGGTCTCTTTGAGATGCCTGAATTAACTACATTCATGCTAGATTCAGGTGATTATTGACTGATGATGGACTAGTTTGATTTGATTGCAGCTTTACTCATTTTCTAATATACCTTCATGGTTTGCAAACGCACTCTTCTCTGTCATTACTGTGGGGCACAACCTGCTTCACTGTGATCACGATTTTATTGTATTTGTGATTTCTGCCTCAGTCCGAGATACAGGTCCATCCAAATGGGTCATAGTGGAATTTCCAGATTGCGGTAAGATTGTGCAACGCTGTCGCCATCATGATCTACTCCCACTATCAATGCATACACCTTAGATAATCTGGAAATGGCTTTGACATTCTGAAAAAAAGGAATCAAAATAATCTTCTCCCATTCTTCCCCGGACCACAAAGCATGTTCAAATGTACAAAGCTGCCCTTGTGTGTATGTGTATATATATATATATATATATATATATATATATATATATATATATATATATATATATATATATGTATTAAGAACCCCACACACACATTAGGTTGTAGGCTGAGCTGGACTTTGCTCAGAGAGTGGACCGGGCAAAACCAAATTTGACACCTCTCCCACACTTTTCTAGAAACCTAGGGCCTCATTTATGAGGCCTTGCGTCAGTTTTGCGCTTCCGATGCGTCACTTTTCATGAATGAGGCCCCTAAGTCGCAGGGACACCGCTGCAGGGAGCTCAAGGGCCCACCTGGAAGTCGCCTCCCTGGGCATAGACCCAGCGCCGACATGCTAAAGGCCGACCACGGTTATAGGCTGATTAGACAGTTGCAGCCCTCATTTTGTATGGGCTGATCATTGAAGACAGATGGCAGGATTTGAAACATCCATTATAAAGGTTCTTTGCAGAGAGCGCTCTTGGGGTTTGATGGACTGGCTGAAGGAATGCATCCTCTGTGCTTCCAGATGCTGACCGTTACAGAACGCTGATGAGAAAAGGCCTCAGGCAATTCAGGACACCATGGAGTCTTCAATCACAAGTTTAAAGAAAACAAGCATTGGCAAGGTTGTGCCTTTGAAAGAAGAGTGGAAACCTTTTCGCTTTGCCATTGCTATTGGTTTCATCCAAAAGGGAAAAAAGAAGGCAAAATAGTTGCTTGTGTGTGATGATACATGGCCCTGTGTGCACATGCATTTAGGAGATCTTCGAAAGGGTTTTTTTAATTTATGAAAAAATATTCTGTGATAGTCGCCATCTTGGAATGTTACGTTATTATTAGGGCTCCCGGTTTTATCATATTCATTTTTTTTACTTTTCCGTCTGTATTTATCAGTATTTATTTATACAAATTTTATCTGCATTTATCCTTATTTATTTTGGATTTTGTGAGAAAAAATGAAGCTGAAACTGGTATTCGCCACATTCTTTTAACCAATAAATATGCACTCATCTTTGAGTGCCTGCTAGGTTTCTTTGATATAAACACCCGTAGAAGATAAATCAATGCACTTATAGGAACACATGCAAAGTTTAGTATCAACCTTGTGCATATCTACTGCTGTTTAAGCCTCTTTAATAAAAATTAATTTCTTTTTTAACCCTGTCACCTATCAATCCACACAGCTATTGGCCTGCCAGTCATGGCCAAGAGTATTTAGAATCACTCAAAAAGGCGACCCAGTTTCTGTTTTTATCCACATTTAAAAATCAATACAGTCCAGAAAATAAATGCTTTTCTGTCTATATTAATCTGTAAAAATCAGTAAAAATGGAAAACAGGGAGCCTTTGTTATTGTTAACAAAATGGCAACCAGTGCATTGATAGTGATCTTGGAATGCTTTTTTTTAGCAAAGACAAGGCATCCCAAGACTGCTGCTATGTCTGCCCATGCATATTCAAGCAAGGGTGGCCATTTTGGAAATTGTAATTTAACATTAAAGGATGACCCACAGGCATTTTACAAAGGTAAATAAAAAAGCTGCTGGAGCCACAAACACAGAAACAAACAGCCAGACAGTACTTTGCAGCAGCCAGGCAATTGTATTAAAAATGCAAAAAATAAATACATGTAAAAGCTAGTGGGCCAGGTAGAGGAAGAGAAGCAACATAAAAGCTTGGGGGTGGAGAGGAAGGGAAGACGCTAAAAATTTAGAACTGGGGTAGGGGTGTGAGGATTAATGAGCGGATGTGGGAGAGAGCAAGTAAAGACGTATACTCCCAAGGAGTGTTGAAACAATTGAAAAATAGTTCCCTAGTGGTAGCAGTGGAAGGATACAACTCATGCAATCAGAAAAAAAAATAGGAAGAAAAGTCATAGAAACACGAGCATAGAACTAAGGTAGACTAGAAAGCCATTTAATCAGGAGCAAGGGAATGACCCAAATTCCACTTTTTGGGACTTAATTTAGCCCCAAGGACTGTGTGGGCTCAGTGGCAAGTATAGGTTGCTTCTTTACATCAGGAGTATTTTTCTTAGATATATCGTTACTATATTATTAACCTTGAAAGCTGACTAAAATTACATTAAGGGGATTCAGCCCAGCGACAGCCCGTGTAGGGTGTTCCACCAGGTAAGTAACCTAAAAAATAAATAAAACGAATTTCGTTGCGCGCACTACAACGCCAAATGCGATGCAGCACGTGCAACAAAATTTGTTTTATTTATTTTTATGTTACTTACCTTTAATCGCCCGTTTCCCGTATTTTACACCCCCCCCGCCCCACGTCACCGCCCGGTGGAACGCCCTACACGGGCCGTTGCTGATTCAGCCAAAATGATACATGCCAATAAAGCAAATATTATATAGTGTGGTGCTTGGCTGTATTTTGTGCTGCTGCACCGAAAATAGACAACAAACTATGGCCTTATGAGGTATGAATGGCAAGGATTTTGGTGTAATGGATGGTGATTTGTGTCTCTTTTGGTATTTCAAGTTTTAAGGCTTCCTTTAGAGAAAGTTGAGATGCTAGGAGGCTCAAGCTAAATGGGTAGCAAGCACCTGTTTTGTGTGCTTGAGAAGCCTCAAACCCATTCTTGACCTCTGAATCTAGCACCCGAAAAACCATCATGCAGGAATTAATTCTGTCACAGCTAGACTATTGTTGCATCTTGTACTTCGGTACTAACAAGTCAGTCATCAGAATACTCCAGCTTGCCCAAAACGCGACAACCAGGCTGCTCTTTTCTCTCCCGAAGTCCTGCCCTGCCTCTGGTCTTCTTCACAAGCTGCATTGGCTCCCATTTGAAAAGTGCATCCACTTTAAAACCTTGTGTGTTGCTCATAAGATTCTGTACGCCCAGAAGGTCCCCCATTTTGTCCAATCTTTTATTGCGGTACCAACCCGCCCGCCTTCTTCGCTCAAAGGATCTTAATCTGGCTACTGTCCCTTGTTTAGGAGAGCCAGAGCTGGAGGCCTTGATGGAGCAGGGGAGAGACAAAAAAATGTGTGTACCCCTTGTAAAGCCATTCTCTCATAACTCTAATAATATTAATTTTGTGAGGCATGGAGACTAATCAACCAAGTTCACATAAAATCAACACAACACATGGGAAAACTAATTGCTGCTCTGCTAAAAATAAATTTGCTAATAAAACAAGGAGTCATCCTAATATAGAGCTGTGGTATTGTAGATATAATTGAATAAACGTGTGTATTTGTGCTTATGTTAGAAGTTTTTGTGGCAAAAAGAATGCAGATGGTAAGTAAATGACGCATATTTGTGTGTTTCTGCTAGGTAACTACTAAAAGGGAAATTTAGAATGGTGGGAGGTAAACAGAGGGGCTAAAATTCTATATCTAACTTCTGTTTGTTTTCATATTAGTTCCCATTGAGGACGGCGCTGCCTAGTCTGAAATGGTTGACAGACAATGAAAGTTGACTCTGAAAAGATGGACCCCATGCTTGCACGGAGTAAATGAGAGATGAGTGAATGGCCTATGCTCGGAGGGAGAGATGTCAAGGCCAGCTTGGCCTATGAACGGAAGATGTGCCAAAGGATGCCTGCATTTAAAAGCCTGGGAAGGGAAGGAGCTGAAACTTTCTTATGTATAAAAGATACAAGAAGTGAAGGACAAGTACAAATTTGAACATTAAGTCATTAGAAAAGCCTTGGGAATGACAGGGCAAATTTCTGAACTGGTTTTGAACAAGGAGAACATTAGGTGATCATCACCACCCCTCTAATGGACCAATGAGAAATGAGTGCGGACCCTAAAAGTTTCAATTTTGGGTTAGATAGTTAGTGAAAAGGGTCTAAAAGAGCTTGCGCGAATGAGGGAAAATGTTGGTTGCGTGGATTTTATTTCACACCACGACATGCTGTCGGTTTGAACAATTTTATGGTGCAAAAGACTGTGAACTATTTTGGACTTTAAATTTTGATGGGGCAAAGAGATCGATCGCGGAGATTTATGTCGGGAGGGAGACATCGAGGAGGTTAGAAAGACAGTCAGCTTGGGAACCTGTTCTACACAGTTCTGTCATCTTCCTATGGCAGATTGGTAATATGCTTTCTAATGTTTCATTTCTTGAATGTATTTAATAAATGCTTAAATTGTGCTTGTCTAAAGAATATGCTATTTTCCTTTCCTAATGAATTTAGATAAATTTCTGTAAAATATAAACTTGAGTCTGTTTTTATTTAGAATAAAAGTCATGACAAATTAAATACTAAAAGTTATGGGAATATATTGTGATTGAGCTGGACTTAATCGCCATCAACCGACTTCTACTAGTTGGTCTATCGACCAAATAGCGGAGTACCTTGATGTTTTATTCTTTATGACTGCTAAATAATTTTGAAATGTATATAATGTATAAAATATAAAACTTGGGTTAACGAGGCACCCCGCTTATCCACTGCTCGCCTTCTTTTGTCATTGATTCAGGAGCAGCTAATGCTGATGTATGAATGTGTGACTCATGGTGTGATGGGCCCCACCGATGAGTAAAATAGTTGCTCCCGGGATTATGAGATGAGTTTAGAGGGTTGTTTGGGAGCCACGCTGGATCAGATTTTTTGGTAGCAGAGGTCTGGTTACTATAGGTCAGTTTGTAGATTATTGATGTTTTACGTTTAACACTATGGCCCCTATTAGGATGGCGGGTGGACTTTACCGGCCCGCCATTCCTGTGGAAAACAGGACCGTCCGCGACGTGAGAGGCGTTCCCGCCATGCCAATAATGATGTGCCCGCCACACTGGCGGGCGCATCATGCATTTTTAACATTGCGGCGGGAGGTGCTGAAAGCACCGCTCGCCGCAATGTTAAAAATACAGGCATGCATTTGCATACACAAAGCGGCAGGCACTACGCGGTGCCTGCCGCTTTGTGTATGCAAATGCAAGGGGGTACCACAAGTACCCCCATGTGCACCGCCCCTCTCGCCTTCACCATGGGGGCCCGCAGGGGGCCCCCAAAGTAAAGACCGCATGCCTTCCACCACGGAAAGGCATCTGCATGAGGCCATCCTAATATGGCTGGCGGTGTCTGGAAGACACCGCCAGCCATATAAACCCTTTTCCACCCCGGCCGCAAGGAGACCCGGACGGAAAAGCGGCGGACGGTGTTTCCGTCCGCCGCGGTTCCCCCGCCATTGTAATATGACGGGGGGAAATAGGTGGAGGCCAGGGTCGGATGTCGGGCGGATTGCCACCGCCTGCATGGCGGTGGTAATCCGCCCGACATCCTAATGGGCCCCTATATGTTGAGTTTGTATTACGTTATATGTAGTCGGAATTTTGAAGCGTCCGGGAAGTAGGGAGTGGATATATGTAACAATCCGGGAAGAAGGGAGCGGATATATGTAACAAGGTAGTTACATGGAATTGTGCATTGTCTAGTTTCAACGTTCCTCTCCTTTCGTGCCAAGGCCCTTGTTCTGTGGAATTTGCTACCTCTTCCTATTAAAAACCATGAGGGCCATCTGCACTTCAGGAAATCTCTGAAGACGTGGCTCTTCTCCATCTAATGCCTGTCCTTCCTGTTAAGCTGTTGGCTACAGCTTATTCATCGTTGAGGTCTAGCGCTGGGAAGCCCCATTTTTTGGGGTCGCCGTGTGCTTTATAAATCCCCATAACATAACATAACATAACATATCATAACATAACATAACATAAGCAGGCACCAATGGCACACTCATTGCTTTAGCCGTGGGGTCCGTCACCGGGGCATATGTCTTACTTCCAATGTAAACCTTTTAAGTAATCCATGGGAAGTGTTTGCTCGGAGGTTGCTCCAGTCACTCCTAGATTTATTGAAAGTAATAACTGAAAGTGCAAACCCACAGGCTGGCTTATCACATATTTATTAGTGGCCTTGGGTACATAATGTGCCTCCGCAACCACTCCTGAGTGTGTTCTTAGCAATTGTCGAAGGAGCACCTCAGAGTGAAGGAAATAAGCACTTAAACAGCGGCCACCTCTAAATAAAGCAAAACACCTTGCAGCCTCTGCTGGATTTATTGTCAGTAATTGTTGCAAAACAACTTCAGGGAGGGAAGAAAGCAGAGGGCGCAATGAGCATATCTGTTTCCAACAAAAGGCCACATTGCAGTTTGATAACTGTTTAGCAACAGGACCTGGAGTTTCTTACAGTGCAAATAATGGCTTGAAAAGCAGCATGTCTCCCTGCTGCTACTTAACAAGTTGTGTCACTTAACCTGCAAAGTGGTCAGGATTTGGCTTTGACATGTCACGCAACACGGGCTCGTGGCATTACACTCGGAGGGCCTCGTTTGCTGTATTTTAACGCTTGGCAGCGCAGCGAGCCTTCCCGCGGTGCTGTTGTGCATCAAAGTAAAAGGGCAGGAACGTGCAGCCTTCCCGCTGTGCTGCTGTGCATCAAAATAAAAGGGCAGGAACGTGTCGTATCTACAAAATATGGCGCATTCCTGTCCTTCTCCCCAGTGCCGGGGCACAAATAGCAGCCGTGCGCCAACGCAGACACCCTTGTTTCATGTTGCAAAGGTGCCTCCGCTGAGGGGATAATTGTTTTAGTGCAGGAAGGAACTCCTTCCTGCACAAAAACAACCATTGAAGGCATTTTCCTCTTTCTATCCTTGCTACAAAAAACCGAGGAACAAAAAAAAGGATTTCTCCTTGTTGTGCCACTCGTACGCCTCCCTGGGGAGGCAGAGGATTCTGACATTCCCAGCTTTATGAAATGTGGTAAGTCTGGGAATGTGTCCGGTTCCTTGGATGTTGCGTGGTAACACCCACAGCAACTCCCCTTTCACGCAGAATAATGCGTGAAAGGAGCCCATATTTACAAGTCTATGAAAAGCCACTCACGGTGATTTTATATGGCCTGGTAAATATGGACAAGCCCATTGCGCTGCCAGTGCATCAAAAATTGTGACGCACCGGCGGCGCAATGGGCTCGTAAATGAGGCTCTGAGTGGATAGGATGATACAGCGGGGGTGGGAGCGGGGGAACAAATGAAACACAGAGCATGCACCGACGGAAAGGAAGTAGGGGTGAGAGAAAGATGGATGGGTGGAAGGAATGATGGATTGGGGAATGACTGAATGGAGACGTTGATGGATGGTTGCAGAGATGGATGAGGGGTGTTTTATTTTTCTGGCTACTCCCTGGCCAACCAGCGACAGAAACTTTGCTGTATAGAGCGGTCAGTCGCAATCTCTGATATGCAGCTTTAAATGTAAACTTTTATTTTTAAGTACATAGCCAGTGTTCACTTCCTTATACACTTCCTTACTACTGTTTTTTTTAAAAGTATATTTGTAATTAAGGGGCATATTATCAATGACAGGCGATAAAATTATCGCCGCTTTAGCTGCAGAAAATTGCTGCTAAAACGGCGATAATGGACTTGATAATATGCTCTATGGAATTCCAATTGAAGCCCATGTTAGATGTGAAGGACATCTAACCTGAGTTTCAATTGGAATACCATAGAGCATATTATCAAGCCCATTATCGCCGTTTTAGCTGCCGTTTTCTGCCGCTAAAGCAGCAATAATTTTATCGCCTGTCTTGATAATATGCCCCCAAGTTCCAAGCACTTGTAATATGTGCAATATTGGAAATTAGCAATGCTGAATACAAGCAGCTGTTGTAGGATCAACCTCTAAGGCTGGCTGGAACGGAAAGGCAAAATATTTTTACTACAAACAAAAGACACGTTTAGTAGTGGCTCAGTGTATAAAAAGTGTTTTTGTAGCCACTTCACGATTTATTGTTAGTAACTGCGGAGAGAGTGTGAGCAGCACGCATGTGTGGCAGAAACATGGAGTATGGGAAGCGGGTATTTTAAGGGGGAAAGGACAAAGAGGAAAGAGCTGGAAAACACATGCACTCTCATGGCGTGCTTAACCAAAAATAAAAAGATAGTTCCCTAAAAGTGAGTAGCGGAAGGATACAAGTTAGCCAAACAAGAGGATGGTAAAGAAGATATGCTTCAGGGGACGGAAAACACAAGATGCACGAGGAAAGCCATCGAATAACAATCAAGGAATTGAGCGTGAGGATAAAGCCAACCAGTGGTATGCAACAGGCACAGCTTTAAACCCAGTGTAAGTGCTTGGTAAGCCCACAGTAGGTGTCTTGCAACCAGACAGCTTACACCTTCTGGTAGATGAAATCTAAAAAACCTAAAAGGCCACAGTTAGGAGAAGAGGACGGGGGCTCCCTGGCACTTGTAAAGAGTCGACACAGCTCAGAACAACTCCACCCCACCTAGAACACTCGGATTGTATTACCAGTGAACAACTGCTGGACACCTCTCCCACTGTAACACGAACACCTGTAGTGCATTCCCAATGTAACACACTGCCATGCACCACTCTCCCATTGTAACACACATCCCTGTTGTGCAATTCTAGTGAAACGCCCTAGCATGTGCTACTGTTCCCAGGGGAGTAGCCAGAAAATTATAATACCCCCACTTTGAATCCAAGCTCTGATGGCACCAAGGAAGTGAGGTATGTGACCCTGAGCCTCCCTAGAGGAGCTCCGTTGTCTCCTGCATTCAAGAATTGTTCTATTCATGCTTTCACCCATCCATCCACCCGCTGATATCCACCATTTCGTCTTTACATTATCCCATCCATCCATTTATTCTTTCATCCATCATCCAATCTTTTACCATTCCATCCATCCTTTGGTCCTTCCATCAGTGCAGACATCAATTATGTATGCTTGCATCCATCTCTACACCCACCTACACATCCATCATCTGACTTATCCATCCATCAATAAAGCCTTTCCTACATCAATTGATACTTTTGCCCTTTCATTCACCTATCCATCATCCATCCTCTCCAATTTCCATTTACTTTGCCGTCCATCCTCTCAGATTTCCATTTACAATGTCATTCATCCATCCTCTCCAATTACAATTACTCTGCCATCTTTTCACCAACCCACTCATCCTCTCAAATTTCCATTTACAATGTCATTCATCCATCCTCTCCAATTACAATTACTCTGCCATCTTTTCACCAACCCACTCATCCTCTCAAATTTCCATTTTGTTTGCCATCCTTTCACCCGCCCATCCATCCTCTCAAATTTCCATCCATCCATTCTCTCAGATGCCCACTTGCTCTACCATCCTTTCAATCTACCCACCCAGCCAGCCATCATCAGATTTCCATTTACTCTACCATACTTTCATCCACCGATCCATCCTTCCATTGCACATTTCCATTTACTCTCCATCTTTTCATCCACTTCCATTTCTTCCATTAACTTTGCATTTTTCATTCACCCACCCACCCATCCTATCTGATTTCCATTTACTCTGGCATCCTTTCATCCTCCCATCCACCCATCCTTCCACCCACTCATCTACCCATCCTTTCACCTACTCACCCATCCATTCTTTCACCCGCTCATCCATCAAAACGTTCACCCACCCTTTCACCCACCCATCCATCCTTTGACCTTCTCACTCTTTCACACATCCATCCTTTTACCCATCCATCCTTCCATTCTTTCACTAATCCATCCTTTCACCCACTCATCCATCCTTTCACCCACTCATCCATCCATCATTTCACCCACTCATCCTTCCTTTCACCCACTCATCCTTCCTTTCACCCACTCATCCATCCATCCTTTTACCCACTCATCCTTCCTTTCACCCACTCATCCTTCCTTTCACCCACTCATCCATCCTTTCACCCACTCATCCATCCATCCTTTTACCCACTCATCCTTCCTTTCACCCACTCATCCTTCCTTTCACCCACTCATCCATCCTTTCACCCACTCATCCATCCATCCGTTCACCCACTCATCCATCCTTTCACCCACTCATCCATCCATCATTTCACCCACTCATCCTTCCTTTCACCCACTCATCCTTCCTTTCACCCACTCATCCTTCCTTTCACCCACTCATCTATCTATTCTTTTATCCAAAGATCCTTTTACCCTCTCATCTATCTTTCCTTTCATCCACCCATCCTCTCACCCACTCATCCATCCTTTCACCCACTCATCCATCCTTTCACCCACTCATCCATCCTTTCACCCACTCATCCATCCATCCTTTTACCCACTCATCCTTCCTTTCACCCACTCATCTATCTATTCTTTTATTCAAACATCCTTTTACCCTCTCATCTATCTTTTCTTTCATCCATCCATCCGTTCACCCACTCATCCATCCATCCTTTTACCCACTCATCCTTCCTTTCACCCACTCATCTATCTATTCTTTTATCCAAGCATCTTTTTACCTACTTATCTATCTTTCCTTTTATCCACCCATCCTTTCACCCACTCATCCTTCCATCCTTTCACCAACTCATCCTTCCTTTCACCCACTCATCTATCTATTCTTTTATCCAAACATACTTTTACCCTCTCATCTATCTTTCCTTTCATCCATCCATCCTTTCACCCACTCATCCTTCCATCCTTTCACCCACTCATCCTTCCTTTCACCCACTCATCTATCTTTCCTTTTATCCACCCATCCTTTCACCCACTCATCCTTCCATCCTTTCACCAACTCATCCTTCCTTTCACCCACTCATCTATCTATTCTTTTATCCAAACATCCTTTTACCTACTCATCTAGCTTTCCTTTCATCCACCCATCCTCTCACCCACTCATCCATCCATCCTTCCGTCCACCCTTTCTCCCACTCCTCCATCCTTTCACTTACTCTGGTAAATCGAAGGGGGGATTTGCGACGCCCCTGAATGTTTCTTTTTAGCACAATATCCTTGGGTGCACTCCCAGTATAACACAATAGCGCATGTACTACGTTCCCCTTGTAGCACACTCCCTCGTAGTGCACCCCTGTACTACACTCTCAGTGTGACACACCACCATTTACTACTCTCCCAATCAAACAGATTTTCCTGTTCTGCTTTGCTAGTGTAACCCCAAGCATGCACTACTGTTCCTTTGTAACACAACAATCCCCTGGGGTGCACAGCCATGTAAACAATAACATGCACATGTACTTGTAGCACACTCAATTGTGGTGCCCACTCCCCTTTAATTCACTCCCAGTGACACACACTACTATGTACTATTCTCCCATTTTAGCGTGCTCCCCTGTAGCGCACTCCCACTGTAAGACACTACCATGTACTACTGTCCCATTGCAACACACTCCTGTTGTAGCACACTTCCATTGTAGCACACTCCATTTGTAGCAGACTTCCTGTAGCACACTCCCTTTGTAGCACACTTCCTGTAGTACACTCCCTTTGTAGCACACTCCTATTGTAGCACACTCCCTTTGTAGCACACTCCCTTTGTATCACACTTCCTGTAGTACACTCCCATTGTAGCACACTCCTATTGTAGCACACTCCCTTTGTAGCACACTTCCTGTAGTACACTCCCATTGTAGCACACTCCTATTGTAGCACACTCCCTTTGTAGCATACTTCCTGTAGTACATTCCCTTTGTAGCACACTCCTATTGTAGCACACTCCTATTGTAGCACACTCCCTTTGTAGCACACTCCCTTTGTAGCACACTTCCTGTAGTACACTCCCTTTGTAGCACACTCCTATTGTAGCACACTCCCTTTGTAGCACACTCCCTTTGTATCACACTTCCTGTAGTACACTCCCATTGTAGCACACTCCTATTGTAGCACACTCCCTTTGTAGCACACTTCCTGTAGTACACTCCCATTGTAGCACACTCCTATTGTAGCACACTCCCTTTGTAGCATACTTCCTGTAGTACATTCCCTTTGTAGCACACTCCTATTGTAGCACACTCCTATTGTAGCACACTCCCTTTGTAGCACACTCCCTTTGTAGCACACTTCCTGTAGTACACTCCCATTGTAGCACACTCCCATTGTAGCACACTCCTATTGTAGCACACTCCCTTTGTAGCACACTTCCTGTAGTACACTCCCATTGTAGCACACTCCCATTGTAGCACACTCCCTTTGTAGCAGACTTCCTGTAGCACACTCCCATTGTAGCACACTTCCTGAGGCATACTTCCTGAAGTATACTCCCATTGTAGCACAGTCCTCTTGTAGCACACTCCTATTGTAGCACACTCCCATTGTAGCACACTCCCTTTGTAGCATACTTCCTGTAGTACACTCCCATTGTAGCACACTCCCATTGTAGCACCCTCCCTTTGTAGCACACTTCCCGTAGTACACTCCCATTGTAGCACACTCCCATTGTAGCACACTCCCTTTGTAGCAGACTTCCTGTAGCACACTCCCATTGTAGCACACTTCCTGAGGCGTACTTCCTGAAGTACACTCCCATTGTAGCACAGTCCTCTTGTAGCACACTCCCATTGTAGCACACTCCTATTGTAGCACACTCCCTTTGTAGCACACTTCCTGAGGCATACTTCCTGAAGTGTACTCCCACTGTAGCACACTCCTATTGTAGCACACTCCCTTTGTAGGACACTTCCTGTAGTACACTCCTATTGTAGCACACTCCCATTGTAGCACACTCCCTTTGTAGCATACTTCCTGTAGTACACTCCCATTGTAGCACACTCCTATTGTAGCACACTCCCTTTGTAGCACACTTTCTGTAGTACACTCCCATTGTAGCACACTCCTATTGTAGCACACTCCCTTTGTAGCACACTTCCTGTAGTACACTCCCATTGTAGCACACTCCCATTGTAGCACACTCCTATTGTTGCACACTTCCATTGTAGCACACTCCCTTTGTAGCAGACTTCCTGTAGCACACTCCCATTGTAGCACACTTCCTGAGGCATACTTCCTGAAGTATACTCCCATTGTAGCACACTCCTATTGTAGTACACTCCCTTTGTAGCACACTTCATGTAGTACACTCCCATTGTAGCACACTCCCTTTGTAGCACACTTCCTGTAGTACACTCCCATTGTAGCACACTCCTATTATAGCACACTCCCTTTGTAGCACACTTTCTGTAGTACACTCCCATTGTAGCACACTCCTATTGTAGCACACTCCCTTTGTAGCACACTTTCTGTAGTACACTCCCATTGTAGCACACTCCCTTTGTAGCACACTTCCTGTAGTACACTCCCATTGTAGCACACTTCTATTGTAGCACACTCCCTTTGTAGCACACTTCCTGTAGTACACTCCCATTGTAGCACACTCATATTGTAGCACACTCCCTTTGTAGCACACTTCCATTGTAGCACACTCCCATTGTAGCACACTTCCTGAGGCATACTTCCTGAAGTACACTCCCATTGTAGCACAGTCCTCTTGTAGCACACTCCTATTGTAGCACACTCCCTTTGTAGGACACTTCCTGTAGTACACTCCCATTGTAGCACACTCCCTTTGTAGCAGACTTCCTGTAGCACACTCCCATTGTAGCACACTTCCTGAGGCATACTTCCTGAAGTATACTCCCACTGTAGCACACTCCTATTGTAGCACACTCCCTTTGTAGCACACTTTCTGTAGTACACTCCCATTGTAGCACACTCCTATTGTAGCACACTCCCTTTGTAGCACACTTCCTGTAGTACACTCCCATTGTAGCACACTCCTATTGTAGCACACTCCCTTTGTAGCACACTTTCTGTAGTACACTCCCATTGTAGCACACTCCTATTGTAGCAAACTCCCTTTGTAGCACACTTCCTGTAGTACACTCCCATTGTAGCACACTCCCATTGTAGCACACTCCCATTGTAGCACCCTCCCTTTGTAGCACACTTCCCGTAGTACACTCCCATTGTAGCACACTCCCATTGTAGCACACTCCCTTTGTAGCAGACTTCCTGTAGCACACTCCCATTGTAGCACACTTCCTGAGGCATACTTCCTGAAGTACACTCCGATTGTAGCACAGTCCTCTTGTAGCACACTCCCATTGTAGCACACTCCTATTGTAGCACACTCCCTTTGTAGCACACTTCCTGTAGTACACTCCCATTGTAGCACACTCCCATTGTAGCACACTCCCTTTGTAGCAGACTTCCTGTAGCACACTCCCATTGTAGCACACTTCCTGAGGCGTACTTCCTGAAGTACACTCCCATTGTAGCACAGTCCTCTTGTAGCACACTCCTATTGTAGCACACTCCTATTGTAGCACACTCCCTTTGAAGGACACTTCCTGTAGTACACTCCCATTGTAGCACACTCCCTTTGTAGCAGACTTCCTGTAGCACACTCCCATTGTAGCACACTTCCTGAGGCATACTTCCTGAAGTGTACTCCCACTGTAGCACACTCCTATTGTAGCACAGTTCCTGTAGTACACATCCACTGCTCTGCAATGACACACACTCTCCTTGGTCTCGACCGCCTGCTTGTGCCCAAAGCCCTCCTTTCCTCATTTTCTGCAGTTGGCCCTGCATCCAAGCCACCCATCACCATCACATCCGCTCGAGTCTTTTGTGGCAAATATAGACTCAGCGAGGTCACGTGCTCCAGTTGAGCGGCTCCCCTCCACCCCCACTGGCACTGAAAGCAGCCGACTGGGAACATTCAACCCTGAAGCATCTGTTGCTGCTGCCAGCCCCACAGATACACTGGGCACTGAGCATCCTTCAGAGAGACTGGTACCCCACCACTATCCTCAGCTGATTCTGGGATGCTGGGACTAGGAGAGAGTGCTGTCAAGATGAGAGTCATGTGACACCAAAACAAGAAGAGAAGAACCCAGTGCCAGAAGGCCATGTGACACCGAAACAAGAGCAGAAACCAGTGGGAGAACAGCATGCGACACATGAGCAAGAAGAGAAACAAGCATTGGCAACGCCAATAGGTATCGCCTATGCAAGAGCTATTGACTGTGCCAATATGTTTTTAGCCATGGCGTAAACCACCATGGCTGTAGTTCAGAATGGCAACAAATTAGTGGGGTAAAGGAGAGTAGCATGGAGTGGAATGTCTGAAAGTAGAGTGGAGTGGAGTGTCTGAAAGTGGAGTAGAGTGGAGTGTTATGGAGTGGGTAGAGATGAATGGAGTGGAGTGAAGCGGAGTGGCGTGGAGGGAGTAGAGTGTTGTAGATTGGAAGGGCATAAAGTGGAGTACAGTTGAGTGGCATAGAGCAGAGTGTAGTGTTGGCGAGGGTGTTGGGTAGGGTGGAGTAGATTGTCGTAGAGCTGAGTGGAGTAGAGTGCTGTAGAGTCGAGTGGGATAGAGTAGACTGTAATGGCATAGAGGGTCACACAGTGCAGTGGCATAAAGTTTAGTGGAGTGTCGTAGAGTGAAGTAGTGGAGTAGTGTGTCGTAGAATACACTGGAGTACAGTGACAAGGAGTGGCATACAGAGAGCTGCATAGAGCATCGTACAGTGGAGTGGTGTTGTAAAGTGGCATAGGGTGGAGTAGAGTGTCATAGAGTGGAGTAGAGTGCTATAGAGTGGAGTATCATAGAGTGTAGTGTCGTAGACAGGAGTGGTGTAGAGTGGGGAGAGGGGCTCAGAGTGAATTGGCGTAAAGTACAGTGGTGCAGAGTCGATTGTCGTAGACTGCAGTGGCATAGAGTAGTTGCATAGAGTGCAGTGGCATAGAGTAGATTGTTTCAGAGTAGAGTGAAGTGGCATGGAGCGGAGTGGTGCAGGGTAGAGTGGAGTGGTGAAGGATAGACTGCAGTGGCATGGAGCAGTGCTGTAGAGTGCAGTGGCATAGAGTAAAGTGGTACTGAGTAGAGAGCGTAGAGTGCAGTGGCATAGAATAGAGTGGACTAGAGTGGTGCAGATTGTAGTGGCATAGAGCAGATTGTTTCAGAGAAGAGTGAAGTGGAGCAAAGTGGAGTGGTGCAGGGAAGAGTGGAGTGGTGCTGGGTAGAGTGCAGTGGTGTAGAATGCAGTGGCATAGAGTGCAGTGTTTCAGAGTAGAGTGGCGTAGAGTGGAGTGGCCTAGACTGGAGTTGTGTAGAGTGCAGTGGCATAAAGTAGAGTGGTGCAGAGTACAGTGAAGTGGCATAGAGAGCATTGGTGAATAGCAGATTAGAGTGAAGTAGAATATAGAGGCATAGAGTGTAGTGGCATAGAGTACATTGGTGTAGAGTACATTGGCATAGCGTGCATTGGCGTAGAGTGCAGTAGAGTGGCATAGAGTAGTGCAGAGTATAGTGCAGTGGCATAGAATGCAGTGGGGCAGAGCAGAGTTGTGCAGTGTAAAGTGGCATAGAGTTCAGTGGCAGAGAGTTCAGTGGCAGATAGTGTGGTGTTGCAAACTAGAGTGTTGTAGAGTGCAGTGGTGTAGAGTAGAGTGGCGTAGAGTAAAATGACATAGAGCGCAATGGTGTAGAGTAGAGTGGAGCAAAATGCAGTGCCATGGAGTATAGTGTTGCAGAGTATAGTATAGTGGTGTAAGGTGCAGTTGTGCAGAGTAGATTATTATATGGGCCAGAGGAGTAGACTGTATTGGTTTTGAGTAAAGTGGTGTAGAGTGTATTGGCATTGAGTGCAATGGTGTAGAGTGCAGTGGCAAAGCATAGAGTGGTATGAAGTGAAGTGGCGCAGGGTAGATTGTAGTGGTGTAGAGTGGACTGGCGTAGAGTGGAATAGCCCAGAGTGAAGTAGTGTAGTGGCATACAGTAGATTGTTTCAGAGTAGAGTGTAGTGGTTTAGAGTCGTGAAGTGTAGAATTGTAGCGTAGATTAGAGTGACTTAGAGTGGATTGGTGTACAGTGCAGTGGTGTAGAGTGAATCGATCCAGAGGAGAGTGGCATCAAGTGTAGTGACGTACAGTGTGTACAGTGCATTGGTGTAGAGTACAGTAGAGTGACGTAGAGTAGAGTGGTGCAGAGTAGAGTTCAGTGTTGCAGAGTAGAGTGGCATAGAGTGTACTGATTTTGAGTAAAGTGGCGTAGAGTGCATTGGTATAGAGTGCACTGGCATATTTATTTATTTTAATTTTAAATGTTTTATATAGTGCTGGCTGGACCCAAGGGTATCAGAGCGCTTTACAAGGGTCACATGAGAAGCTATACAAATAGCAAAAAATACAATGAGGTAGCATACACGTCCCAAATATCAACAGATAACCACAATTTATATGATCTGGTTAAAACAAAATGCCAGATTCAACAGCAAGTCAAGAGAAGAGAGGTATGTCGTGGAGAAAGAGGGGATTCAAAAGAGAGGGGCAGGATCTAAGAGTGGTGAGAGGCAGTGAGGGGAGTAAGGAAAAATAAAGTGTATCAGGAAGGGCCTATGAAATGGATTAGTGAGATAGAGGGAGAAGAAAAGAAGGAAGTGAAAAAGGGGGTGGAGAAAGGGAATCGGGAGTTCAGAAGGGGGAAACCGGGTTGGGATACGTACCCAGAGAAGGGCTTCAGAGCCCCAGAATTTGTCGAGAAGGTGTAGTAGGAGGGGTTGAACTGAAGTTCTTTAGGGAGTGCATTCCAGATGGTATGCGCATTTCCGGAGAAGGAGCGTGATTGAGTGGATTTCTTGTTTAACAGAGGAGGAACAAGAACGAGTGTGTTTGAGCTCCTCAGTGTTCGAGAGCAGCCCGCTTTGATGAGTTTATGTGCAAGGTACAGCGGGGTGAGTTAATGTAGGGCTTTGTGAGTGATGCAGGCGGTCTTATAGGCAGACCTGCCTTCAATGGGAAGCCAATTGAGGGTTTTAAGGGTAGGGGAGATGTGGTCGAACCATTTGAGGTCGGTGATGAGCCTAGCAACTAGGTTAAGGACAGATTTGAAGGGGGTTAAGTGGACTTTAGGAGTGCCAGATAGAATGGCGTTTCCATAGACAATTTTAGACAGGAACAGAGATTGGACAGCTGATCTAAACTCATCAGCAGGAATGAAAGGTTTTCGTTTCTTGAGGTGATAGAGAGTGAAGAGTGCACTTTTGGCTGAGTTTTTTATGTGGGAGATAAGAGAAAGGTTCTGGTCGATGTTAATTCCGAGGGATTTAACTGAATTGGATAAGGTGAGAGAGCAGTTGAGAGCTGTAAGGTCCGAGATCCAGAATTGGATAAGGAGTGAGCTGTTTTTAGGGGAGAAAAGAATGAATTCAGTTTTTTTTGGGTTGAGTTTGAGGTGGTTGAATTGGAACCAGGATTTAATCTTAGTCAAGGCGTCATTGAGGTGAAGCACGTCAGAGCGAAATTGAATCTTATGATAAAGTTGCGTGTCATCGGCGTAGAGGTGATACTTGATTCCCGCATGCTTAAGAATAAGGATGAGGGGTTCCATAAAGAGGTTGAAAAGAGAGGGAGAGAGAATAGCGCCCTGGGGGACACCCAGCGAGACAGGCACTGGTTTGGAAAGGCAGTTGTGAATTTTTATTTGCTGGGTTCTGTGCTGGAAAAAGGAGGAGAACTTTTTGAGAACTGAACCATTGAGGCCAAAACGATCTTTAAGGGTGTTAAGTAAAGTAGAGTGGTTCACGGTATCGAAAGCAGAAGCGAGATCAAGGAGAATGAGAAGGGCGGACTCGTCCTTGTCGAGGGAGTGATGAATGTCGTCAATGATATTGAGCATGGCGGTTTCCGTACTTCAGTCCTTACTGAAAATAGATTGCAAAGAGTCCAACAAATTGAATGTGTCGATGTGTGTGTCTAATTGGTGCAGGGCACATTTTTCAAGGGCTTTAAAGAGAAGAGGAAGGTTAGAGATAGGCCGACGATTATTTAGGTCATTAGGGTCGGCAGCAGGATTTTTGAGGAATGGAGTGATTTGTCCAAGTTTGAGGGAAACAGGGACACATCCCGTGGCAAAGGACGAGTTGATGATAGAGGTCCAGAAAGGGGCAATGATGTGTTTTAGATCTTGGACAAGATTGGCAGGGAGAGGGTCTCTGGAGTGAGAGGATGGTTAAAATCTGGCAATGACGTTGAGGTCTTCGAGCTCGGACACTGGTTGGAAGTGATGCCAGGAAGCATTGGTTTTTTTCTCAAGTTTGGTGGGGTTAGATTCAGGAAGAGAAATGACTCGAGGCACAGCTAAAGGGTCATGAGGAAGATTTAAGAGGGCCGGAGAATTGGAGGAAAAATCTAGTGGGGGTAGAGAGCAGTGTGGAAGGGGAGTTAAGATGAAGGAGTGATCGATCTTGGAGATTTTTTCTGAGAAATAGTTAGCAATCTCTTCACATCTTTCAATAGTGGCCGTAACCTTGGGGGGGGGGGGGGCAGAGGTGGTTTGGTTTTTAATAATGCTGAATAGTTCTCTGGGTCTATTTTTAGCCCTGTCCAGTTATGAGCGGAAGAAGGCCGCTTTAGTATTAAGGATATGCTTTTTGTAATTGAAACTTGCGGATCTGAGGAGGGCGAGATTTGTAGGGGACGGGTTTTGTCTCCAAATGCGTTCAGTCGACCTAAGGGGGCGCCTCTCATTGTTGAGATCTGTATTACTTTCAACAAGGGGTGGTGATGGACAGAGTCTCTGAATTAAGCAGAGTACTCTCACCCAGTCAAGAGATCAGGGCTAGATCCAACACCGTTTTTTAGCTCATTGCACCATCCCAGTTTCAGAACCTGGCTGTATGCAAATTAGTCTGTCCCTGGCCCAGTGCATCATGGGAACAGGGCAGACCAGACTACAAAAGCCAATTCTTACACTGGGAAGGAAACAAGCTTCCGGGGACCGGTTTCTGGCATTACAGCCGTCTTCGGCCCGGCTTGCTTGAATCCTGATGATGCAATGAGCAAGGGACTCACATCTGAGTATACCCTTCCACGCTTAGGGTGGACAAAATTATTTACAACAAGGGGTGGTGATGGACAGAGTCTCTGAATTAAGCAGAGTACTCTCACCCAGTCAAGAGATCAGGGCTAGATCCAACACCGTTTTTTAGCTCATTGCACCATCCCAGTTTCAGAACCTGGCTGTATGCAAATTAGTCTGTCCCTGGCCCAGTGCATCATGGGAACAGGGCAGATCTGTATTACACCAGGATTTGGAGGAGGTGTTTTTCTGAAGTTTAAGTTTGGCTGGAGCAATTTTGTCTAGGACAGCCATGATGGATTTATTAAAGTGCTCAGTGAGGTCATTAGCATTTTGGGTTAGAGGAGGAGGTCAAAGTTGTGCTTTGACTTTAGTCTCAAGTTGGCCCGGGGGAATAAGATGGACATTTCTAGTCAATTTTATCTGTTTGATGATTTTGGGGGGAGGGGGTAGCATCGTGTTAGAGATCGTGAAAAGAATGAGGTGATGGTCAGACCAGTCAATGGGTACGATGGAGGAAAAGGAGGCTAAATCAGTACTTGTAATGATAGCGTCCAGAGAGGCTCCTTTTGTGGGAGTAGGCGAATGGCAGAGTTGTTTCAGGATATTAATGTCAAGTAGATCCTTAAGGAGATTAACCATAGGATCATCATTTTTATTCCAATGGAGGTTAAAGTCCCCAAGGAAGAGGGTTTTAGAATTGGAAAGCGAAGATTGAGAAAGAAGATTGGATAATTCTTCTACAAAGGGAAGTGAGTCACTAGGGGGGTGGTAGATATTGTGAAGGCGAATAGGTGGGGAGCCATGCACTGGAAGTTCCACTCCGAGGTATTCAAAAGTAGAATGATCGGAGCTCTACACAAGTGAGAGTTGGAGTTCGTTTTTATAGATTATGGGAAGACCACCTCCAATTCTGCCAGGTTTATCTTTTCTGAGGATGGAGTAGCAAGGGGGAGAGAGCAGGTCAAGAATTGAAGAAGAGTGTTCATTGAGCCAGGCTCCAGTTAGAAAGGCGATGTCAATGGTTTCACTAAGGATAGTTTCCGATATTTCAATCGCATGACAAGCAGCAGAGCGGCAGTTTACCGGCATGCAAGAAAGGGGTAAAGGTTTGGTTTTGGGCGGGGGGATAGAATGGATAGTGGTAAGTTGCGGAGGCAGCCTGGGAGAAGCTGGGGAGGTTGGCATTCTGTTAGTTCCAAGGATCACAGGGATGGATGTGTGGGGGACAGGATTGACGGTAATCAGAGGGTTATGGGGGGAAGAGTGACCGAGGACACAGAGATCAGGAGAGGGAAGATGGCTTGGGGCATGGAAGGGACTATCTGTATCGTTACAGAGGGGGGTAGATTTCCGTTGTTGGTGGAATGAGGTGTTGGTTTGGACATAGCCCCAGGAAGTAGAATGGTTAGGGCGGTTAAGAGCGGAGAGGGAATTGACGTCTTTCCTGAGTGAAGTGAGTTCAAACGACAGGTTAGCGAGATGGAGTTCTATGTTAAAAAGTGTCTGTGTTATAAGAGAGATAGGAACGGGGGCAGGGGGATCAGGGAGAAAGGAGAGAGTTCTGAGATAGTCATGGCAGAAGGTCTGGGGTGAGGGCGGGGTGGGAGCCGAGGAGGGGGTGGAGAGGGGTGTTCCGGTAGATGGACAAAGGGAGGGGAGGGAGGAGAGGAAGGAGATTCACTGGACCCCGTTGGGAGTCAGGGGAAGGAAATTGTGTGTGCGGAAAGTGAGTAGGGCAGACGTCCTGGTCAAGGGGGGGAGGGATTTTAAGGGAGGGAGGAAATGGAGTCAGAAGTTGGGCCGAAGGGAGATCGACTTTAGGGAGTCGGGAGGAAGGAAAAGATGAAAAGGGGGAATTAGAGTAAGGAGGTAGCAACTCAAGAGGAGGAGGGAACGTTTGCGTGGCAGGAGGGGCTGAAGGGGACTCGGAAGGAGGGACGGTAATTGATGTGGGAGGGAAATAGTGCATCTGGCCTTCCGAGACATCTAAGACAGTTAAAGTGTCAGTAAGAGGAGGTATGGAAGTAGGAGAGAGAGAGAGGGGGGGAGGTCCACGTGTGATTGGGAGGCTGGAGGGTTGGAGACAGATTTCAATAGAAGGTGCTGTAATGGTGTTCAAAGATGGTGACGTGTTTTCTGAGGCTTGAATGAGGATGTTACCAAATTTGAAAATAGAGATGTCAATTTCGCCTTGAAAAGCAGGGGAAGGGGAGGTAGACCATATGGGATTTTGTAAGATTTCAAGATGGGGAGGTGGTTGAGGAAGATACTTTTCCATTTGGAGGGTCGTTTGGAGCAGAAGATGTAGTTGTTTTTTATCGTGGAGGTGAGACTGAGGTAATTATCGATGAATAAGGTTTCTTGGTGACATTAATATTTGTAGTTAAAATTCTTCTTAGCATTTTAGAGAGGTTAGGGGGGTAAAGGAGGGTCCATGAATTGGGGCCATGTCTAGTTATAGGTGAATCCGGAGTCACGAGGGGGTGGTTGCGGAGAGGCATGTTAATCCTCTAGAAAGGTCATGGGGAGGGAAGAATAGTGAGGGAGGGAAAAAAAAGGAATGGGGCGTGGAGAGGAGGGGGAGTGAACTACGGGGAAACAGGGGAGAAAGCCATGAACTCAAAAGAGCTTCCGGGGAGGGCCAAGTTATGAGGGAGAGAGGTGGGGGAGGCGTTCCAAGGGAAAGTAAAGGGGGGAGATGGGGGTAGAATAGAAATGAGGCAGATCCGTTAGGAAGAATAAAGGCATAACATTGAATTACCATAAATCTTCAAACATATGGTTAATAATATCCCGCAGCTGTTCCCTCTTGCATTACACGAAACATTCAGTGCAATAAAGAATCAAAAGAGGTAGATCAGTAAGAATGCATATAGAACATCAGATTAAAAAGTAACATGCAGCAGTTCACGTTAAATTACATTTACAATACACAATCAGATGTAAGACTAATAATGTCCTACGGCAGCGTAGGCTAGATTAAAGGGAGTGTTCAATGCATAGAGAAACGGCATATGGTAAATTCGTAAGGGTGCATAAAGAGCATAGGATTAATAATATCCTGCAGCTGATTCAGGCAAAATTACAAGGGAGGTGCTAAAACATTAAAAGACATAATAAGGGGTAAACATCACCTCATGTAAAAAATATTAGACAAGCAAGAAGGTGTAAAAACACCTCAAATTAATGTGGTGTAGGATAGTAGGGTGGAGTATAGTGGTATAGAGTGCAGTGATATAGAGAACATTGGAGTAGAGTGGTGTAGAGTAGAGTGGTGCAGTGTAGAGTGCAGTGGCATGGAGTGCAGTGGCATAGAGTAGAGTGGCATAGAGTTCAGTGTTGCATATTAGACTGTTGTAGAGTGAAGTGGTGTATAGTAGAGAGGCGTAGAGTACATTGACTTGGAGTGCAGTGACGTTGAGTGGTGAAGAGTAGAGTGCCATAGAGAACAGCAGAGTAGAGTACAGAGGTGCAGAGTAGAATAGAGTGGTGTAGAATACAATGGCGTAGAGTGCAGTGACGTAAAGTATTACAGAGTAGACTATAGTGGCGTAGAGTGCAGTTGTGTATAGTAGATTAGAGCAGAGTGCATTGGTTTTGAGTAAAGTGGTGTAGAGTGCACTGGTGTAGAGTGCAGTGATGCAGAGTGTGCAGAGACAGAATATCGAATCAAAAATATCGAGTTGCACAAATATCAAGTTGTGGGTCAGAAATATCGACAGCAAGAATATTGTGGTCAAGAATATCGATTTTAAAAATATCGAAGTGTTTAATATCGTTGGCAAAAATGTAGTTGTACAAAATATAATTTGTTTATTTATGTTATGTATTTTAATATATATTTTATATGTATGTGTTGTATGTTTTTTGTATAAGAATTGTTTGTACTTTTAATATAAGTATTATATTTTTAGTAGTTATTAAAAAAAATATATTAATTTAGCATTTTTAGTTCGGTATCGGGTAGTGGGTTTATAGGGGAATAGGGTGGGAAGTAATTTATATATAAATTTTATTATATTACATTTATTGATTATTTTGTATTTAATAATATTTGCTTAGTTGAGATGTTATAGTGTTAAATGTGTAAAGTAATGTATTATTAAGTAATTATTAATTGGTTGTTAATTAATTTAAATTAATTCATTGATAATTAATCATGGTAATTGTGGATTTAATTTTAGGTGTGTGTTGTGGTGTTCATAGGTGTTAATGGTGGGAAGTAATTTATTTTTAAATGATGAATTAATAATTGCATGTTTATTATTTTAATTAATTAATTGGTAATTAACTATAGTAATTGTGTAATGATTTTTTTAGATGTGTGTTGTGGTGTTTATAGGTGTTAAGGGTGGGAAGTAATCTATTTTTAATTGATGAATTAATAATTGATGTTAATTTATTTTAATTAACTAATTGGTAGTTCATTGTGGTAATAGTGTAATTCATTTTAGGTGTGTGTTTTAATGGTTATAGGAGTAAAGGGTGGGAAGTAATTTGTACTTAATTAAATAATATATAGTTGTTAATTAATGTTCATTATTTGTTATGTGATTTGGGTAATTGTTTATTATTGTCTGTTGTTTTTACTTCTAAAGGAGTAAAGGGTGGGTATTAAATACATTTAAGCCCCTTTGTTGTGCCCGTCATCCAACGGCCATCGCGAGCACTACGTCGGTAGTGCTGCGCACGTCCGTTGGCCGACGCGGCCCCGCCCACTTAATCAAATCGCCGCACCAAGCGGTTAAGTACTTTATTATATGTTTTTAATTTATAAATAAGTTTTAATTGTGTTTTATTATTTTAGAGTTTAATTTAGTTGTGTGTTGTGGCTATCCTAGTTTGTTAAAGTGTGTGTAGTCAATAATTGTTTATTCGTTTTTTTAAATGAATATTTTTTTTAATTGATTATTGATTATGTTAATTTTGGGGGAAGTGAATTAAAAATGTTGAAGTGTTTTTGTTATTGGTGTGGTCTTATAGGGTAGGAAATACAGTAAATACATTTATGTATTAATTCATTTATATGTTTGTAAATGATTTTCTAGTTTAAAATCGTTTTTTCAGAAATGTATTTATTATTTTATATTATATATTATTTGTAAGTTTTGTATATGTAATTAATATTATAATATTTTTCTTTTTATATATTTAATATTTTTGATTTTTCATTACTAAATATTGTTTATTTATGTTTATGATTTTTTATAATTTTGAATGCTTTTTATTTTAATTTTAACTGTTTGAGTGTGAATAGTAATTTTTGTCTCTTCCCTATCCAACACTTTCCCTAATGTTGCACTCACTGGAGTGGGGGTAGTAAATTTTACCGCTCCGCTATCCAACACTTTCCCCACTGTTGCACTCACTGGAGTTGGAATCGTAAATGTAATTATTTTGCTATCCTACACTTTCCCTACTGTTGGGAAATGTAAGTTTAAATATTTTTTAATAGTTTAATGTTTTAATTTATTATAGAATGTTTTTTTATATTTTTTAATTATTGATATATATGTATATATATTTTTGATAATTTTAAAGTATTAAAAGTTTTAAAATACATGAAAAATAATAGTTTTCTAATTTTAAAGTGAAAATATATATGTATAAAGTATTATGTTTCTGTGTTTATCTTTTTTTAATTACATTTGTTATATATTTTGTTAAAATGTATCTTAAATGTAATTTAGTTTGTATATTTAAAATATTTAATATATATTATTTTATATATATATATATTTAAATCGATATTTTTCACATCTATATTTTTTACATCAATATTTTTAATACGCTATTTTTGTACTTACATGTGTAGGTATGGGAGTGCATATTTTTGTAGTGTAGAGTAGAGTGCAGTGCTGCAGAGTAGAGTGCAGAGGTGCAGATTAGAGTGAAGTAGCGCTGAGTATATCAATCAGTCAATCAGTCACTCTTTATATAGCACAGCAAATCACCTGAGAGGGTCACAAGGCGCTGGGCTTGCTATCTGCTGCAAGGGTATTGGTTCATTCGAACAAGCAGCTCTTGAGATCTCTCCTGAATTGCTGGAGAGATGAGGCGGTACTGAGGTGCAGGAAGAGGTTGTTCTAAACTTTGGCCGCCAGCTGTAAAAAACTGCGGCCTCCACTGTTGGCTTGATAGATCCGAAGGGCGTCTGCGAGGAAGAGGAAGATCATGTGTGTCTGGTCGGTTGGTGGAAGGTCAAGGGTTTGTTGATGTATGCTCGTCCTTCATTATGTAGAGCTTTGTATACGTGGGGCGACATTTGAACTGGCATCTCTTCTGGATCGGGAGCCAGGGTAGCTTCTTAAGGTGGTGTGTGGTGTGAGTCTGTCTGGGGAGGTTGAGGATGAGTCTTGCCACTGAGTTTTGTAGTATCTGTAGTCTCTTCAGGAGCGTGAGGTTATTTCTACGTAGAACGCGCTCCCGTAGTCCATCCTACTGCTGACGAGGTCCTGTGTGACGGTCTTGCTGGTGTCGACTGGGAGCCACCTGGAGATGTGGCAGAGCATGCGTAGGGTGTGAAAGCAGGTGGATGAGACTGCGTTCACATGCTGCTTCATGGATAGCTTGCTGTCCAGTATGATGCCAAGGTTGTGGGCGTGGTCTGTTGAGTTGGCGGATGAGCCAAGTTCAGCAGGCCATTATGCATCGTTCCTTGATGAGGTGTTGTTCCAAAGATGAGGACTTTTGTTTTGTCTGTGTTCAGTTTGAGGCAGTTGTCCTTCTGCAACATTCAACATATATCTGTGTTAGTTGGCTCTGGTGGCGGAGGGGTGTTGTGACAGCGAGAGAGTTAGCTGGGTGTCGTTGGCATAGGAAATTATGTTGAGTACGTGTGTTCTGAAGGTGTTGGCCAGGGGGGTCATGTACACGTTGAAGAGGGTGAGACTGAGGGATGATCCTTAGGGAGCCCTGCAGATAATCTTCATGGGTTCTGAGGTGAATGGTGGGAGATGAATTCTCAGGGGAGGTATGAGGTGATCCATTTGAGGGCATATCCCTGGATTCTGCTGTGGTGGAGTTTGTTAATCAGGATATGATGGGAGACAGTGTCGAAGGCGGCTGATAAGTGCAGGAGGATGAAGGCTTCTATTTTGCCGCAATCCAGGAGGGCCCTGATGTTGTCAGTGGCTGCAATCAGGGCTGTCTCGGTGCTGTGGTTGGCTCGAAGTTTGAATTGAGATGGGTCCATGAGGTTATTGTGTTCCAGGTGAAGTGGCATAGAGTTCAGTGGCACCGAGTACAGTGGCCCTGAGTACAGTGGTACAGAGTAGATTGTTTCAGAGTAGAGTGGAGTAGTGTACCTAGAGTACAGTGGCGTAGAGCAAAGGGACATAGGTTAGAGTGGCATAGAGTGGATTGGCATAAAGTGCACTGGCGGAGAATGGAATGATATAGAGTGGAATGCATTGGCGTAGAATGCAGTGACACAGAGTGCAGTGTTGTAGAGAAGAGTGGCGTACAGTGGAGTGCGCACAGCAGAGTGGGGTAGAGTGCAGTGGCAAAGAGTCCAATGGTGCATAGTAGAGTAGCATGAGGTGCAGTGCATTGGCATAGACTAGAGTGGTGTAGAGAGGCATAGAGTGAAGTGGCGTAGAGTGGAGTGGTGCAGAGTAGAGTGTAGTGACACGGAGTGGTGTGGAGTGGTGCAGATCAGACTGCAGTGGCGTAAAGTGAAGTCTGCATAGTGTGGTAGCATACTGCCATTACAGACAACACATCTTCTATTGTAGTGATTAGTTCATTTACACAAACATACAGTTTTACTGATAAAAGTATACAGCGCATAGACAATAATGTGTGGAAATGTCCTCCCCTAGTGTACAGATTTGCTTTGATCATAAAAAACTATTTGTTTCCACCACTCTTCAGAATTACTCAAAAATTTGCTACATTTGTGCTTTTCTTATTCCTATATATTCTGAAATATCTGCAGTCTATTTATAGACATTGAAATTTTGTTGTATGCTAGAAAAAAAATTACATTGTACAGCCTTCCTCAAGCACATCCCCAGTAGCCAGCATGATTGTCACATAAATCCTGTCAGTTTGAAGTCGGAGAAAGAAAAGTGAACACCAAGCTCCCTGGAAGACAGAGCCTAACATGTGACCTCTGTCTCTGAATGCACAGAAAATGTGACAAAATAAGAACAGGATTTAAAGGCCTGTTTACAGAAACTGAGCACTAGTGGAAGAATACAGCAAATAGGGTTTGGCCAAGAGAAGGGATGAACTCAAGCTGGACAGCCTAAACCAAATAATGCCAGAAAATAGAAAGCAAGCAATTATGAGCTACGAACCACAAAGCCAATGGTAAGCAAAGGGCAGAATAAAGTTCCAAGGAAGCTCACTGAATGCCTGCAAGATGTTAGGAAACCAGACATCTGCACTGTCTGGTTGACTTCGATCGAAAACCAGTGCAAGAAAGTCATGTAATGCTGAAATACGAACAGAAGAAACCAGTGCAAGAAGGTCCCCTGCCACAGAAACAAGAAGAGAATAAATCAGTCATGTGATGCAAGAGCAAGAAGAGTGAGCAGCAGTGAGAAAGGTCCATGTGATGCATGACCAAGAAACCAGTGCATGAAGGCCATGTAAAATTGAAACAATTAGAGACTAAACCAGTGCTAGGACCTAATTTTGCACACAAACAGAAAGAGCGGAAACCAGTGTAAGAAAGTAGTTAGACACCGAAACAAGAAGAACAGAAACAGGTGCTATACATTCAAGTGACATGCACACAAGAGGAGCGTAAAGCATGTCACGTCTGAGCAACAAGAATGGAAACCAATGCAAGAAGGTCATGTGACATGATGAATAAAGGAGCTGGTGAAACACTGACACAACAGTGGCCAAACCCAGGACTCTATCAGGATGGGTTGTGGTCCCTCAGTGCATATATGAGCACTTGTTTTTTGCCCCTATTTATTTGGGTGTGAGGTGTCCAAAGTATAAACAGATAACTCAGAATTTATCTGAGTTAGTGCATGGAGGTTAAACAGAACAAGTAGGAAATAGTGAGCAGAGACTGTCTCTCCCTTTTCCAAGTTATTCTATCTATATTTCATGCATTAACTGAGAGAAATTCCGAGTTATATGTTTGAACATTATACACCTAACATGTAAAAAAACAGGGGCTCCTTCTCTGTGATGTAGCCCCATAGGTTCCATTATATGTCTTGTGTACCATCTACCAGATAGGATGACACCTTTTTTCATTCCACCCCCACTTAATTTCATTTCACCACTAGACTTCAATTTGTTCCACCATTCCTCCACACACTTTTACCGATTCGCTATTAAGGACTCGCAAAATGCAATGTATGTAGGTTTTGCAATAATAATTGAGATTCCTACATATTCCTTAATTGCAATTAAGAAGTACCTTCCCATTCATTCCTATGGGCATAGAGGCCCATAGGAATGAATGGGAAGACATTCACAATTTGCGAGTACCCAATAGGGACTCGCAAATTACGAATGCAATTTCAATGGTGCAAGGGTGCCAAAAGGACACCTTGTTGCACCCTTGAAATATGCATCTGTGCACATGTGGCACACATACATGCCCTAAGGGCATGTATGTGCGCCTCATGGCACTTTGAAGAATGCAAAACAGTGCATTATTCTATGAAAGCGCAAATTACCACCAATTTGAAGTTGGTGGTAATTTGCGATTCCTTAAGGCCAAATCGCAAATTTTGGGTGCTTCCAGTATGGCATTTAAGGAATCACAATTTGCGATTCTTTAAATGCATTCATAAAATAGGGAATTGCAACTTTTGAGATTCCTTATTTTGCGATGGCCTTTTGGGATGATACATACCAATAGGCTTTTTCCCGTTTGCAAACGGGCTGATTCTGAGAATTGGCCCATTTGCGAATGGGAAAAAGGCTTGATACATCTGGTCCTTAGGTACCTAGGGCCTAGGCACACCAGGGGTCCCCAATGGGCTGCAGCATGGATTATACCACACATAAGGAACCCTCCAAACACTGTTTATAGGCCTGCCTTTGCAGTCTGTGTGACTTGTTGCATGCGACTTTTACGAAAGATATAAGTCTGCTTATATCTAACCTCACTGCACTTAAAACCTCTAAGTGACCCATCTAGTAGGCCGTTTAGTCTTAAAGGCAGAGTGCTCGGTTCTAAGTGAGAGGGTGCACCTGCATGAGCAAGACACCCCTGCAACCTCCTGAGTCCATTCTCCTGGGTTGCCAGTAAACCAGCCATTACGATATATAGAGTGGCCAGGCATCATTATGAGATGATCATCTATAAAATGGCTGGAACGAACCCTGTCATCTTTGGCATCAAACATGTTGGAATCATACCCCCACACCATAAACAGTGTGGGGGTATGATTCCATGCACTGTAAATCTCCTTCGGGTGACCCTCAGTGCTCCCAGTACCAGTCTTCCAGGACCGGACAGCAAGCTTGGGATGCCACAGACCTGAGACACGATTCTACCCTCCTGCTGCTGAGCCAAGCTTGAGCAGAGGAAGGCAGAACAATAGGTATCCTGCCACAGGGAGGTGTGACCACCTCACAGACAGGGTTTAATGTATGAGGACAGGGTGGGGCGCTGGCCAGCGCTACTCAGACTACTTGAGGGCACATTTGGTGCCCACCTTGCATTCTCCAGCTCAAATCAGCTTAGGGCGCCGTTAGCTCCTGCTCTGGCAGGACACTGGACAAAGGACATGGGAGTATCCTTGCCACTGTCCAGTTCCTCCCCTGGGAGGGATCCCTGAATTATCCCAACCCTTTCCTTAGGATACGTAAGGGCTTACCTGAGGGTGGGTCCTGAGATTCGTTGTGGGATTCGATTCAGATCAAACTCCATCTCCTCTTCAACTGTCTAGGCATCTGATTGAGTCGTGCTGACAACGGCGGACTGACTGCATTTGACTTTGCCTTTGGCACTGAGACTACAACTGGAAAGACTCCGTCTGCTCCTGATCTCTTCGTTCAGCAAGCCTGCTGCACCATTAGTGTCGGTGCTCCATACAGGTCCCTTCCAGGTCCTACTGACATCCAAAGACAAACGAAGGAATCTCTCTTGGAGTGAAGGATTCACTCCCCTGCATCCACAGGCACCGCAACACAGCTGACTGATTGCTGATCCTGGTCTCCACCGGGGTTGGGTTCCAAGGTGATGGTCCTACAACTTCCTCAAGGCCTGCGCTGTCTTCAGACTGAGTCTGGGGCCAGGATCCCACATCAAAACTGCCGTAACGAGTCCCTTTGCACCATTTCAGCTGGCTGTTGCTAAGGCTGGGTGACTCTCATCACCCAGAGATCTTCAGGCCCTATCAAGGGTCTTCTTTGATTCCTGAGTGACATAGACTCTGTCCCCTCTGCTTGCAGGTACAACTCTTCTTGAATTCCCCTTTGGATTCCTCCAGACTCTTCCAGCTTCTTTGCCAGAAGCTTCTTGCTTGAAGCCCTTCATTGGAGTCTACAGGGGTCCCCGACGTCACTTCGTACCTATGCACCCGGCTTCCCTAGGGCAGGTAACCTCGTCTCCTGAGTAACCACGGGTGGGTTGACTCTCGGACCATTCATCTTCTACAGGGTATCTTCCAAGTCCTCTGGAAAGGGTCCTTTTTCTTAAGAATTGCAACCGCGACTTCCCCATTGACTTACTATGAGAATGCAATCGTGTATCCACTTAGCACATGGCCTCCATGGGGTTCCTGGTGTCCTTACTTCGGGTGGTTCCTTGGTTGCCCAGCACTTCTAAGTCTTCTGGGTCCACACTCGACTCCGGTCGTTAGTCGCATTCCACTATTTTTGTATATGGTTTGGTCTTCCCCTGGAGCCCACTGTATTTTCGTGCTATTCACTTGTGGTAATATCAAAGTATTGTGTGTATTCTTATTATATCTCCGGGTAGGAGGTATTGCTTTGGGTTAGTGAGTGTCTATAATAAATAACTGTTTTATAACTTTATTGTGTGGTTCTTTTTCACTTAATCTGCACTATAATATTAGAAACTGGTGAAACAAGCTGCTTTGCACTCCTCCTAGACTAAGCCCGAAGGCTGCTCTCCAGAGCTACCCTTAGAGAGCTTTCTAAGGTTGTTTTAACCACTTAAAACACCATAAAGGTTGTCTGGATTGGTGCAGGGTGCTACACTTGAATAAGTGGTCGACTAAGAAAACAGGAACCCGTCGGCGGAGAAAGAAAGAACCTGAATCTGCAGCGAACCAAGTCGGGACAATAGAGCACAGACATAAACTACCATACAAAAGAAGAGAAGATTCATTGGAATAACGTGACAAGCCAGAAGCTCATTGATTACATCTGAATAAGAGAGAGCGCTACATTCTAAGAGCAACTCCACTGCTCAACAACAATTGAAATATAAACTTGTCCTACGTTACATAGATCGTGCCCTGAGGAAGACCTTACTTAAAACAAGAGGTCCACATTCCATTAAGGTCGAAACGCGTTGGCATCATTAATAGAGGATCAGAGAACAATAGACTGGAAAGATATTGCTTACACAAACAAGTGGAGCCTAATTTTTAAGCCCACTGAGACAGTGTTTAGAAATAAAACTCTGAACTCTAATGGGACCGAATTAGGAGGAATTGCCAAGACAAAGACATTCTAAATCTGGCAAAAGATTAGGACGCTAACCCGAGGAATTAAAATAGGGTCAAGATTGTGAGAATATGTCTCATTGTTTGTTTTTTCAATATATGTAAAGAAATTGCACTCACTTTAATATATGTATAAATTTGTATTTGTATGTCGTTTGTAATTAATATACGGTGTATATATCTTTGTGCAAAAAAATCAAGACATGAAATGTCAATGCGTTTTATGTGTATAGACTGCAAACTTACCTAACCTATGAAAAAAATGTACATAAAGAAAGCAAAAAAGTATCAAGAATAGCAGAGTCAACAAAAGGGACTTCTGTTTTCAAAAATAAGAGTGTTTTGATCCATGGTGTCAGAGGCAAAACTTTTGTTAAAACTTGTTAACACTTGAATAAGTGTGCACCATATACCAACCAAGCCTCCTACAATATCTTCCTAGCTTAACTTTTTTTACCTCACCCAGAATTTATGGTCTATCTCTGATTCTTCATGATTTAAACACCCTGAACATCTAAACACAGTTACAGAAATTATAAAAGTTTTCGGTGCTAATACATTTTCATTGGCATGATATGGTGGATGGCTGGTATAGCCGAGTGTAGTGAGACTGAAACAGCAGCAGGGCTGCCTGAAGATTAATCCAAAATTGATCTTAGCCTCAGAGAGTAGGCCAACTCACTATCCTAGGAAGACAACAGGCTCATCATAGGAGGTCATTTTAGTGGACTCTTCCACAACGCAGATTACTAACCACTATACGATCACAGAGAGCTACTTGGGCTCGTTTCTGTGAACTATTCATGGGACCAGTCGGTAGGGGCTGCTATATATTGATTTTCTGGGGAGATTGGCAGGGAGGGGCTCATTCTTCACTTTTGAGGTGAGTAGAAAGAAGTACCAGGTTACAGTCTCATTATTGATGTTGCCTGGATGATCAGTAGACCTGTGCCCCTGGGGCGCGGAAGAAATGGCTACACCTGTTAACAAAATCAAGTATAGGGAGCAACCAGGCAGTCACATAAAAGTGATGAAGTGGAATACTCTTTGAGGTCAAACCAAGATACACTTTAAAAAGCAAGTGCCAGGTTCTCAGCCATGAGAACACACTGGAAGAGACATGTTTGCAATAAGAGCTGACAGCGAAACATGGATTTTAAAGTTTGCCGGAAAGGCTAGAGAAGACCGGCTTTTGGCGACTGGGCCACAGGCACATAGGACCGCAGAAATTCCCACTTTCTGGTCTGGGCCGCCAGAGGCAGTAGAACAAACATAAAGATTTCAGGTTTATAAGAAGAGAATCAGTACTAGCAAGATGGTGCCTTGCAACATTTTGTTTGTTGTTGGGATCTGCTTGGTTCGTCATCTGATGTGTGTCCCTTGCCTTTATAATTTGGGTTTGCACCTTTGGTTCCTGTTTCCCTGTGCTTTTCCCCCATTGCAGGGACCCCAGAACAGGGGTCTCAAACCTTTTCTGTAGGGAGTGCTACTTCTGATCAGTGGAAATTATTGTAAGCTTCTGAAGGCCCAGCCAGTTGCGTAATGTTACCAGACACCTCCATGTGTTGTTTCATTGAATTTAAGTCTGATGTCCATAGTACCACAAAATACTTTGACTCAGGGTACTTTGACAGGGCTGCAATGTGTGTCAGTGAGAGTGTGATCTTTGGGGATGTATGAACATGTGTGAGTATAAATGGGATATATGTGTATAGGTGAATGAGAGTCTGTGTTGTGTTAATTGTTGCACAGGACATACCTCTCCCCATATGTGTAACTGTTAAATGTATATCGCAAATATAGAACCATTTTTTTAATGTAAGAAATTTAAAGTGCCGAAAAATATACTGCAAAACAATGTTCATAATATGGACATTTTTCTGCATTTAGAAAAATGGCTGTATTTTTCAGTTATAAGTATGGCACTGTGTCTACAAGCCACTGGCAGCAAGATGCCTTCTGTGTATACATGCGACACTTCTAAATGGAAGAACATTAAACCGAAGAGCTATCTTTATGTTTATATGGATTACATAAAACTCCTCATTTACTTTTTCTCACATTTCAAAGTGTTTCATGTACATACAGCAGGCATCTTGCACCCAGTGGCCTGCAGACACTGTGTCATATTTATGACAGAAAAATACAGCCATTTGGTTAAATAGGAGGAATTTAAAGCGAAAAAATATGCTTTGTAAAATATTAAGATGTAATTGGCTTCATTGAAAGTAGAGAAAAACATTGACTCAATGTTTTATAGAAATATTATTATCCACTTTAAATGTCTCCCTTAAAAAAAATCACAGTATCTTTCAGTTATAAATATGGCACAGTGTTTACTGGCCACTGAGAGCAAGAGGCCTGCTGTTGGAAGGAGCAACACTTTGAAATGGGGTAAAATTTAAAATGAAGAGTTAAGTTAATCATTAAGATAACCCTTCATTATATAATTTTCTAAAATGTAAAAGCATTCAGAAACATCATTTTGTTTTCATGCTGCAATATTGAGTTGACAAGGGCTTCTATTTAAGATTTAAATACCTCAGTGCTTCAGCTCTTCACCTCAGTGCAGCAGCCTGGGTCATAAATCTGGCTAATGCACTGCTCATCAGGGCCTGCTATCTGCAGCCTGGAGATAATAATGTAAAATAAACACAGCCTTCCCTGAATTTTAAAAGGAAAATGTGACCCTGTCCTTATTTAAAAACGAACTCAAGGCTGTGAGCTACTCTAAAGGTGTCTGTGAGCTACTGGTAGCTTGTGATGACTGGCTGGAGACACCTGCTCCAGAGGCTTCCATACCAGTTTCCTTCCCTATGAAGATTCTGTACGTCAAGACCTGCACCAGTGGTCAGACAGCATCTTCAGTATTGGTTCCTTCGGCGCCCCAGGTGTTTCCTGGTGTGTGCAGGAGGGCAGCACTGCACACACCTCTGAAGGATCTTGGGGCATATTACCAACAAATAGCGATATTAATCGCTAAGTAGGGTAAGTAGGGTTAGCGGCTAGCGGCAATATTTTTATCGCCGCGCATCACCGGTTTTTATCGCTGAGATAACTTGCTATTAGCAAGGTTTATCTCAAAAGCGATCAAAATCAGGCGAAATGTGTGAATATCGCTGAGAATACAGCGATATTCACGCATTAGCGACAAAATGCTCTTAGCCATGTTATCCACCTCCCATTGGATAACATGGCTAAGAACTGGTCTGAGCCGGCGTTGGCTTTTGGTGATAGCGGGAATATTTCCATCGCTACGCCTGCCTTGCTAATAGGCGATAGCGACGCTAGCGACTGCTTTCAGTCGCTAACAGGTTGGGTACGCCCACTTTGCATGTCATTAGCGATAAATATCGCTGACATGCAAAGCGGGCCCCAAACCGCTCGCTATCGCCTAAAAGCTGTCGTTAACATCAGTTAGCGACAGCTTGCTAATAGAGTGATAGAATTATCGCCGCTTAGCTAAACCGGCGATAATTGCCTATCGCCACCCTTGGTAATATGCCCTCTTGTGTTTTACTTACACACGTTTATGGCCAATATGCTGGATTCTGGCCTATCCATGTATTAGTGGTGGTATGCTACTCAGTATTTTAGGAAACCTTACACCCAGACGCTGCCATTATCCGTGTGAGCGCTAAGAAGCTACTCCTGTAATAGAAGACTATAAACGTGTTTTGTCTTCTCTTCCTCATTTTCTACCCTTCTTTCCATGTGCAGGAATCTTTCTTGGGGTTGCATGCAATCATTTAATCCTAGGGATGTCCATTCAGGGAGATTACAGGAATTTATTTTATTTTTTTTTTTTTTCCAGATTACAGGAATTACCTTCCAATCCATTGAACTCCTTTCCCTCCGGTGGCATGGGCATTCCTAACAGCTGGGGTGCTGGTATCTTGGTGGTCACTTTGATTGGGACACCAGATACAACAAAAAAAGGGTACATTGGGGGACACACAAAATGGTGGAGTCAGGCAGCTGCAACAGACAACTTGAGCATTTCAGCCTTACTCCTCACTAGTCAAGCGCCTGGCCCTAGCTGGGACAAGATAGTCAACAAACCATGGTTCACTAAACAAAGATCAGGGTGTTGACTGATGCCAATGTGATGGTGTATACCATTGACAGAGTGCAAGAAGACATCTCACAATTGCCAAGTGGAAGCAATCGCCTAATAGTTTCCTGAGTTTCAGTGAGAAGAAGGCCAGACTACCTCCATTTGAAGAGAGGCTACATTACTCTGGAATCACTGGAACACCATCTAACACTTCATTACAAAATACCTTAGCTAAGACTGTACCCCAAATCTGTGGTGTCTGTCTCCCATTCCTATATTCCATATGCATGTCCAAATTTCAATGCTATACATTCTTCTGAACATCACTGAAAAGCTAATAATGTTATGAAATCCTGAAACTTGAAGGGGCAGCACTCAATGTGGGCCACTTGTGTGACCCAGATTCTTCTTGAAACCTTCCACACTCTGACATATATTGATGTGATCTAGTGGTGGGGTTGTAATGTGGTTGGGCGGCTATGCTAAGATGATATTTAGCAGGTAAATTGAGATGGTGCCTAGAGCATTTCTAGAAATGTTCATATAAGAATTAGTGTATTATGTAAAATAAGGTGAGATGTAGATGATAAATTAAGATGTCATCATGCAAGTGGGATTTTTAGTTTAATTTGAGATGTGATGTAGATGTTATTGCTCAAGAGTAGTTTAGAGGGAAATTTAAGATGAGTTCTAATGTGTAAATTGAGATACGTTAAAGTGATTAATTCGATAAATATAGGGCCACATGCATTAAAAGAAAAAACGGTCGCAAGCGGCCAGATTGTCAGAATCTGCCCCTTTGCGATCGGTATTTTTGCATTTGGGATGCATCATCCCAAATGCAAAAATTGCAATTTAAGGAATCGCAAAATTAGTGATTACATAACTTGCGATTGCATTTAAGGAATCGCAAATTGTGATGCCTCAAATGCAATGCATGATGCCATTGAAAATAGTGATTTTGCTATTAGGGGATGGAAATTACCGTCAAATGAAGCTTCACGGTAATTTGCAAAAACTTTGAAAAATGCACTAAAGTGCATTTTTCAAAGTTCCTGGTTACACACACACATGCCCTTGGGGCAAATAAATAAATAAATGAACATGTGTTCACATTACAATTTCAGGGGTGCAACAGGGTGTCATTTTGGCACCCTTGCACCCTTGAAATTGCATGCGCAATTTGCAAGTACCTATTGGGTACTGGCAAATTGCACATGCAATTCCCATTCATTCCTATGGGCCTCTAAGCCCATAAGAATGAATGGAAAGCAATTCCTTAATTGTGAGTTGCAATTTGTGAGTCGCAATTAAGGAATTTTTAGGAATCGCAATTTTATTTGCGATTCCCACATCCATAGACAATAGTGATTCTTTAATTGCGATTCCTTAAAAATCGCATGTAAAGAATCGCTATTGACTTCTTTGATGCCTGTGCACCATAGTCTTATGGCTATGTTGACTTGCGATACTGATGGTAAGTTGAGATTTAATCTCGAAGTTATGTTGCAGTTGTATTGTAGTAGGTAAATTCACGGTATAGCCAGTGGTTACTAGTGGTCTCAGGTAAAAAGTGTTTTGATGGTGACAAACCCTGAGATTCTGTTAATCTGAAGGTTTGTGGCCACTGAAACACTTTTTAAAATGTTCAAATTGCATTTAATGATTCAGAAAAAGGTTTTCTGAATGATCAAATGAGGTTAGGAAACATTAAGGAAGGGGTACATATTCACTGAAAAAACAAAGGTTAAAGGGACGGTGAAAATGTCAGTTAAAACATACTGTTTCAGACTAAAGAAACACCTGCTCCAGAGACTTCCATACCAGTTTCCTTCCCTATTATCTAGTGAAACTATAACTTGTGCAGTAAAGTAACTATAACTCAAGCACCCACGATGCACAGTTTTGTCAACAGTGTCATTTCAGATGTTACAGTGATGTTATCAGTGATGTCATAGAACATGTCATGAGAGGTAATTAGTGAATGGTGGCCAGATATAGCCAACTCCCCATCCGCCATGCACGGCCTTGCACCGTCTAGCCAACTTCCCCTGTGCATGGTCTTTATCTTATATATTGCTCTACTCCTGCGGGTGTCCTGCGTAAGAAGTTCCCACAAGACTCCCGTGGGAGTCGGGGGCTTGCTGAATCGTGAAAACCCCCTAAATAGTTTTTTTACATTTGGGCATAGAGGGAGTCCCTTTGGGACCCCCTCAAATGGCCCAGGGGTCAGGGTATTGCTATTCTGCACCCTTATACTTTTTTTAAATTTTCTTTATTTTCAGGACGTCATCACAAAAAAACCACTTTCTGGACCAAGATCTAACTTCTTGCCAAATTTTGTGTAATTTCGCCGATCAGGTTTTGCGACATATCGCTCTAAAAAACGTAAATGGAAAATGCATGGGGAAATTTGGTTTTGGGACACCTTTTGTGTCTCACCCCCAGCTTCATGGATCACCCCAAACCTTTCCAGGAAAGATCTGAGGTAGATGAAACTTTTTGAGGGGAAGTTTTCTGAAAATTCATCAAATGCCACCAGTTATTAGCAAACCAAAAAATGTTCTTCCTATGTAAATGCTGACCTAACTGTAACTACCCATTTGTCCAATGGACCACTGCTTACGCTTAAAAAAAGAAAATTACACTTTACATTTTTTTTGTTAAAATGCATCCCATTTTCCTTTCAGGATAATGAGTTGCATTCTAAAACAAAAATATTGCTTTATTTAAAAGCAATCACAGTCACTGTGCTCTGCTGACTTCAGCGGGCTACGGTCCCGTGAGGGCTGCGATTGTTAGTGGGTCGTAATTTTACCTCATTAATATTTATGAGGTAGGTCAAATTGCAACCCACTAGGAATTGCTAATTTAAAAATAAGTTTTATACATTAGGAATAGCGATTTTCTAATAGCGATACTATTCCCCAATGTTAGTACATCTGGCCCTTAATTCACTTTTGTGTCAAAGTTGCAAAACTCCCTCATCAACTGCATTGAGCACTTGGTAAAAAAGCCTAATTTCATTCATACGGACAAACGTACACATATTTTAACCCCTCCCATGCTGATGACGAGTTCAGCTCGCCATCAGCTACGGTGCTCGTGTGCTGATGACGAGCCGAGCTGAGCTCGTCATGGCCGTTAGAACGCTCAGACGCGGGTCTAATTCCACTGCTGTGCTGAGCGTTCCAAGGACCGGGCGTGGCCATGACGAGCTGAGCTCGTCATCAGCACACGAGCACCGTGGCTGATGACGAGCTGAGCTCGTCATCAGCACCGGGGCGCTGTGCGCACCCCCCCCCCGCCCCCCAGCACAGCGGGGGAATTACCCCCGTTGCGAAAGGGTTAAAAAAAAGAAGACGTGTTATGTGCCCACGAGGGGGGACAGATGCTTATAGAGCACCCATTGCATGCCAACACCCTGGCACACGTGTGAACAAGAGCTTCCACCTGTGATGGAAATGTATTTAAGTCTACCAACATGCTGACATCTTGGAAAATGCAACTCCCATCCAATCAATAAGTTGTCGAGGCAGGACTCTATAAATCTCAATGCCGCAAGGCGACCTCTCCGCGGGGCCTGGGGGGGGGGAGGGGGGACAGCCTTGTCTCTTGCGACTCAGCTCTACATCAAGAGAGTCTTAAATTGTGCTGGACTGGGCCTAGTCACAGTATTGATTGCTTTGTGTGTGTGTGTCACTACTGCGGACATGTCAAGCTGTGTTACTGAGCCCTGTTTTTGAGTATGGCTAGAGAGAGCTTTAGCTGTCTGTGTGACCTCATGTTATCACAAGAAACAGAATTGATAAGAGACTCTTAAGTTTACCAAAATGGTCCTAGTCACAGTATTGACAACTTTGTGTGTGTGTGTGTCTCACTGCTGTGGATATGTTCATGGAGTGTTTCTGCCAGCACTGAGCCCTGTTTTTAAGTACAGCTACAGAGAACTTTAGCTGCCTGTCAGACCTCATATTATCACAAGTAACAGAACTTAAGGTTTTTTGGAGGGAGATTTTATATAGCGCGAACTAGACCCAAGAAATCGGGTATCAGAGCGCTTTACATGGGCACCAGTTTTGTTACAAATGGACACATTCATTTTTGTTAGGCACAGGGAGATTAAGGGCCAGATGTAGGTAGCTAAATACCAGTCGGTAACGGCCGAAAATAGTTGAATTTCCGGTTATCGACCGGTATTTAGCCCTTCCTAATGTAGGAGTCTGTAAATAAGGATTCGGTAATTTACCGATTTCTTATTTTAAGGAATCGGTAAAATACCAATTCTTTATTTTAAGGAATCGGTAAATTACTGAATCCTTCAAACCTATGTCGGTAGCACTTAAGTGAGTGCATTTTTGCTTTAAGTATTCGTTATTTACCACCAACTACAAGTTGGTGGTAAATACCGAAAACCTTTAAAAGAGCAATTATTTGCTTTTTTCAAAGTGCCAGGTGGCAGACATATGTGCGCCACATGTGACACCCTGCCACCCTTGAATATGCTCCCGCTATTACCGATTCAGTAATACCGAATCGGTAATAGTGAATGACTTCCCATTCATTCCTATGGGGCTCATGGCCCGTAGGAATGAATGGGAAGGTATTCCTTATTACTGAATTGGTATTACCGATTCGGTAATAAGGAATATTACGGAATCGGTCAATTTTACCGATTTGTTACCTACATCATATTTACCGCATCCTAAATACCGAATTGGTAAAATTCGGTATTTAAGAATCAGTAAATTGAGATTACCTACATCAGGCCCTAAGTGATTTGCCCAGAAACAAGGGATGTTCAGCGTGGCTTCCGAGACTCAAACCCGGTTCTCCAGCTTCAAGGTCGACCGCTCTAGCCGTAAGGCTACATCCTCTCCCCGATAGGATGTTATAGGGAGATGTAACAGAGAAGGATTTTACATAAAGAACTGTGTGATAAATACAATAAGAAGGAGTTTTACATTGAGAACTTCATGACAAGCACTGTAGCAAGGGGCTTGATACTGTTTATCACATAGAGACCATACACAGATCTCTGATTTAGGAGGTTCTAGAGAGACCTGATTTTCATTGTGTATATTTGCAAGTATATGTTTAGTTTATGTGATTTAAGGTATTTTCTCTTTAAAATTAAAATCACTGACTAGACATCGACTTATTGTTATTGTATTATGTGTAGTTGCCAGTGCATTACCCGCACCACCTTCCTGAGTAAAAAGTAAACTGCTCTGGCTCACTACCCTGATGGCTAATTGCTGAAGGAATACTTGGTGCTCTGTTTGGGCCCGATAATAAGGTGACCCCAGGACACCAGAAGTAAAAAACCACAGGAGATGTACAATAAAATGGCAGAATGTTGATAGAGCAAGATTTCGCATCGCGACTTGCTCGATTCATGAACCTCGAAACCGTTGTAACCTCGTAACGAATTGTATGTTTTACTAATATCTTTTATTTCCGATATATATGTATGATAGAGAAGCTTGCCTATGTGTTTTACTAATACGATTAATCCGTGTTTTAAAATGGCCGCTGCTTGACTTTCCTCTTCTGCGCATGCGTCAGTCACACTCACGTGACTTCGTGTAAGGATAGTTTTGGAGGGAAAGGGTGCGCATGCGTAATAGCAATAACGTGCTGACGCTTTGTGCTGCTGCTCCTGTGATGTTATTCGTTGCACTTATTCACTAATGCATAGTATATTTTTATAATGATGAAACTAAAGTACGAACTTATAACATGTAATACATTCATTTATTTCTATGTATTAATTTGTTTTCGCTTACTTTTCATATATCCTCGACACTGAGGGGTAACGGGGCTGGGGAGTCCATCTTGGAGGGTATTTCTGCGCAGAATCACTCGATGGTGCGGTGACATTGAAACCAAGCCAAAGAAGGTTGATGCCAGCGCCAGCATGGGAAGGTGCACCTTCACCCAGCCAAGGCATCATGATTGTATTCTATATTGTAACAAATGTATAAGTTTCCATTGTATTCTCTGCGACTTCTCGTGGGAACCCCAATCTTGCTAGGCGGCACCCTAGGATGCTAAGTAGGGCTTGTAATAGTCTGTTCTGATTGGTGTGTTAACCAAATCCTACCTTAGGACCAATCAAAATTGGGGATTCTGACACTTTGCAACATTTGGGGGGTGGTACCCTGTCCCAAAACAGTATATCTACCCTGGGTTCACCTAGGGAAAATTGTCCGACTTGTCTGAATAGCTGACCTGTCACTGACCCAACGCACTCAATAGGTGACTTGATACAGAGGTGCTGCGGAGCTCTCTGTCCGAAATCTGACCATAGACTCTGAAGGTTTTACTGAACCTTAAGTGCTGGCGGAGCACTTTTTCTGGGAATTCGCTGACCCAATCGGGGTCCTGACTGATAGCTGCAGAGAGGGTGGAGCGCAGGCGTTGCTTCCGAACTGCGGGTGCTGGTCGTATCCTGGTGGTCCTGTCCTGATCCGAATCTGGGTTTCCTGTCCTGTCCTGGGGGGTCCATTCTGCACCTGCTGTCCCACTGAGGGTTATCCTTCCTTGAGGGTTTTCCTGTCCTTAACTGACCCGTGGCCAGGGTTGGTTTTCACACCAGTCTAGGTAAATATTGCTCTGAAATTCTTAAAACTGCACCTTTCTATTTTTCTGTCTTTGCTTCAATAAAGACATACTTTTGCACGTGATAATTTTCCATGCTTTCTCCTGCAACCATTGCATTTCATAAAGTCATTTGCATTTGACTTCATAGCGTGTTCCTATGTTACCCTACCTTTTTAGAAATCATTTTCTGTATTGCAGTTTGCAACTTCCTGATATGGTCTTGGTTCTCTCGAAAACTGACTAAGTAACTCAGATTTATAGCGTGTTCACCTTGCCCCTTATCTTAGTTTTCCTCTCACTTAGCGGGTTCCCTGTCGCACTAGTATTCTTTAGATAAAGCTGTATGACTGCCCTTTACTTGAATTTAAGATAAACTTTTCAAAACTTCCAGTTGTCCGTGGTCATTTAATAAAATAAAGTATAAAAGTTGGGTTTGTATTTTGCTGCCTTTCCTTTTACAGCTAGCTCCCTGACCCATCGTGGTCATAGGTACCCATAACGGTGGATGGTAAGTTGGGTACACTGAAAATAAATCGAAAAGGAACTCACAATTATTGGTAGTAGATTGTGTGGCCATCTGATCAATGTATATGATAAAGTAAAGTATATGGGCCCGAAGCCAGAAGTGGCGAAATTATTGGTCGGGTGACCCGCGATCTCTAGGAGTAATTTTCTGGTAGCATCGAGGATGGTTAGGGAATAGTTAAAGGATAGGTAGGACTAGTTAGTCTAGCTAAGTCGGATGCTGCTATAAGAGTAGGCGCTTCAAGGGAAATTGATCACTCACTTGAAAATCGTTTACTTTGAAAAATTATGAAATGTTTTAAAATTGTTATTCTTCTTATTTTACTGTTATATGTATTAATCCATTCGTACGTATAACGTTTTGCATGTTGTTAGGAATCCCCGGGGAATTGAATAGCGAGTGGTGAATAGAATCCATTCGCTTTGAGGTCACCTGTTTTAAGGAAAGTTGGTGCAGGTTAGGTAGAACTGGAAGCACTAACTAGGGTTTTTCTGAATATATGATTGAATAAATGTTAGTAACGAGGTTCATTGGCAAAATTCCCATTGTGGCGTAACCTAGTCAGGGTCACATCGGAAGAGTAGCAGGTTCATCGGAGCTCGAGTGAAAGCAAAGGGATTCGCTAGGGAAACCTTAGTCTCAGATATATCCCGGAGAAGTGGATGAGTCTAGGGAAGTAACAGGTTCTCCAATGCTAGTGTGAAGGGTAGGCAGAAGAGATCTACTCGTAGTGAGTGAAAAGTAAATGGAAGTAGTTTACTTGCAGCAAAACAAATTCTTTCCTGTCTAGACACTTGAGCACGGTGGCGAATGTGTATTCGTTGTAAAATAACCAAGCACTAAGCACTTTAGAAAGAAAGAAAGTTTCCGTTACCTTGTGAAGGAGGGAGTCAGTCGCGAAGCTGCTCTGACGTCACTCCGTGCCGCGCTGGGATTGGTAGACGCAGCGGGCTGCTAGCGTAGCTGGAATTGTAAAGGAGGGGCGAGCGCCGGAGCGTGGGAACTGTCTCGCGAAAGGGCGGCGCACCCATTGGTCGAGATTATTTGAACTCGTGCATTTCATTGGTCGCACGAAAATAAAAGACGCACTCGGATTGGAAGTGATTTTGTAAACAAAATCGTATGTGGCATTCGTATAGACTGCATACCAGACCTGATCCACGTTATATGGGATTTGAGAACGATCAGTGGAAAGGAGTTAAAAACGACATTATGTACGGAACTAAGAGAAAAGTATCTCTTGTAAATAAGGTGAAGAATTATTTCAAAAAGGATAAGCCGATTAAAACTAGAGAAGGTGTTGTCATACCGCAACCCAACACTCCCGCATCTTTCATGATGTTCGATAAAGGGTACAACACATGTGTATGGTTGGAGAATTGGGTGAAATACACGAAAGATGACGGAGTATTGGCTTTTCCGTTAGATGGAACATTTAACAGCAGAATTCTATTTAATTTGAGAACCCGAATGAATGATTTACATCCCAGACCTAGATTAACGCAGTATGAAGCACTAGAGGAATGGGAAATCGAGGCTTTCGAAAGGGATAAGCCACGGATGGACAAAGGGTTAACTAAATTTTATCCAAAATTGAAACAGGAAGCACGAGCTAAAAAGATGAAACAGTGGAGGCAGAATATGATAGTGGAGGGATTGTTTCCCATGATGCCAGCAGATGATCCTTCTGGGGGACAGAAACGGTTGGAAAAATCTAAACATTGGGTACCCATCGGAGAGTCGGATGATGAATTATTAGATGACCTATGTACAAGAAGTCCGCCTCCTTATAATGAGGGACATCGACCTTCCAGTACAGGAGATATTTCCCAAAGACTTCCTCCTCAGGAAGAAGTTAGGTCCGCAAGTGTAGGAGGGGGTTACCACATTCCTCCCTATACCGAGAGTCTAGGACCAGTGGATACAAGAAACATTTACCCCAGGATGTCAGCTAGTGGGGAGACAGGATATTCCTGTGAAGGAGATTTTTGTTCTCGACCTCCCTACGGAGGCGAGATGAGACCCTCAAGTTCAGGAATGCCGTTATTACAGTCACAGTATGAGGAAGAAAGAAGATCCCTAGGTACAGGAAGTTTATTCCCAAGACCAAATTATGGTGAAGGACCTAGTGAGACTCATCCCACTGCCCCAAGTTATGCTCCCACACTAACCCCGCAGGTGTTACATGACCAATCCATAGAGAGATTACTGGAAGAAAAGGAGCGGAAGGTTCTAGCAAAACAGAGAGCTGAGATCATTCAGAAAATGACCCAGTTAAATACCAGTCCTGAAGCATTGACAATCCCAGTAACAATCGGACCCGTGGTTTCATTGTACGGGGATCGGCATGAAAGTCCAAAACCTCCAGTCATTACTCCCGTAATAGCACAACCCAGACCAGAACCCTTAATTGTAGATGAACAGACGAGTGAATGTGAATCTGAAGTCTCACTGATGGATCTGCCCATTAGAAATACAGGGAAAAGAATGCAGAAAAGACATAATCCTTTCAATGCGAGGGAGATTCAAATGGAATCGACTTCGGGTACTAGAAGTGTCACCTTGGTCACACCTGAGGAAATTGAAAGATGGAGTCAAGAATTAGAGAAACAAACTTCGCAAACAAAATCTTTAGACCTCTACAAACTAAGAGTAGAAATAGAAGAATTAATGGCAGGAAACATAGGATTAGATAGATTAAATACCTACTCTGAAGAAGAACTGTTGTTTATGTGCAAAAGTCTTACCCGCAATGTCCGAGTACTTCATGAAAAATTGACAGATACTGCTGCTAGTATGGGAATAGACATTTCAAAATCAAAACCCTTGCAGAAACTCTACCGAGCAGAATTTTCAGACAAAGATTTGGAAAACCTGAATGTGTCAGGGAAAAAGGCACAGGTCAAGGAACTATTGACAGTATTGCAGAAATGGGGAGACGTGGAAAAATGGAAAGTCAGATGGGCTAGGAAGAAAGATGAGGCCAGGTCTAGGCAGCTAACTCCCGAATTCGCTCTAAGAGAAGCTGAGAAACCAGAACAGTTATGCCCTATGCGTGAAGTACCAGGGGGAAAATATGTACATGTCCCATGGTCTCGACAGGATATTGTGTCCTTCACAAATGACTTCCCAAAATTACGCGAAAAACCAGTCGATTGGTACCGGCAGGTAGAAAGATTCGTAAAAGTGCAGAAATGCCTATGGAAAGACCTGGATGGGTTCTTCGACATAGTGGTCCCTGTAGATCTGTGGACTGAGTGTAAAATAGCCATTGCCTGGCCTAGTGAGGAATACCCGAGAGATGACAAAACAGGGGAACCATCAAAGGAAGTGATGAGGAAGTATGAACAGGTAATTCAACATTTGAAAATAAAAGTACCTGCAAAGGAAACTGATTGGACCAAAATAGATAGAACCACGCAGGAAAGGGACGAGACAGTGCACTCGTTTTATGAAAGGCTGTTGCAGGTGTTCAAAACATACAGTGGTATAGATAACATCGAGATGAAGGACATGACCCACTTCATTTACAGGTTTGTAAACGGTTTAAGACCCGAAATTTGTCAGTGGATAAAGGATAATAAAATCTGTTGGCATACCAAAAAGATAGATGAGGTCCTACGGTACGCAAAGTACTGTGAGGACGAAATGGCAGAAAAGAAAAAGGCCCTGAAGGAGAAAGTGATGTGGGCTCAAGTAAAGCTCGCAGAACAACAGGAAAAGCAGCTGAGTAAATTAAATAAAGTGGCTCAGAACCAAGGTCCTGGGGGAGGGAATGGAGGAAAGCCCCGACCTAAAATGAGTAGGGAGGAAGCCAAAAAGAAATTTCCCTGCCATCAGTGTGGAGAAATTGGACATTGGCGAGACGAGTGTCCGTATTTACAAGTTGATAATGCCCAAACACCTGATTTAATTCCACAGACGCAGAATGAAAAGCAAAGAAAGACCCAGCAACAGGTAAAAACGATTCAAGTGCCTCGAGCGCCAAAGCCTATATTTAAAGGGAAGTCACCACAGGGTGATGATGTAGAAGTCTGGGGAGGCAATGAGGATAGAAATACAGCAACTTCGCAGTATTTGTTGAGCGACACCTTTTTCTGTGATGACCAATATTGACGGGGCCTGAGAGGGGAGGACGAGGAGTGCGTACTTGGCGCCTCTTTGCCGGTAGACCAGTCAGGGCCATACATTGAAGGAAAGGTTGATGGAAATGATGTCACCTTTCTATTGGACACTGGTGCTACCCGTTCTACTGTGAGAACAGTGGACGTTCCAAACCTACCCCTCTCGGGAGAAGCAATCCAAGTAGTAGGAGTATCTAATCAATTGATTAGTACACCTGTTACCGAACCCATGGAGATCTCAATTGGAAACTTTAAACAAATGCACAGATTTGTTGTCTGTGATACCAGTCCGGTAAATTTGCTGGGACGTGATTTGCTGTGCAAAATGAATTGTACCATCTTTTGCACACCAAAGGGCGTCGAAATTCAAACCCCAGATGAAGACGGTATCTACAAGCTAATGTTAATTAGACCTGACTCAGAAATAAAACGAATGACTATACAGGACTTACCTGAAGAACTCCAGCAGACAGTGAAGTCAGAAGTGTGGGACTTTACTGGAAAGGATGTAGGGTTAATGAAAAACGTAGATCCCATACAGATAACAATGAAAGAAAATGCAGTTTACCCTAACACTAAGCCTTACAAAATGAGTGCCGAAGTGAGGGCAGGTGTTGCCATTGAAGTACAGAAATTGCTAGAAGCAAACATCATACAGGAAGTAATGAGTAGCCCGTGTAATTCACCCATTATGGGCATTAAGAAGCCTAGTGGCAAGTACCGAGTAGTGCAGGACCTGAGAAAGGTAAACAAAATTGTGGTTCCTTGCTGTCCCATTGTCCCAAACCCAGCAGTCATCCTGTATCAGATCCCCTGGGATGCTAAATGGTTCACTGTGATAGACCTATGTCATGCTTTCTTTCCGATCCCATTGCATCCAGATAGCAAATTTCTTTTCTCATTTGCTTTCAACAGTAACGTGTATGTCTGGAACAGGGTCCCCCAGGAGTACACAGAAAGCCCCTCTATCTTTAATCAGATCTTGAAAAAATGCCTTGAAACTTTAGTGTTACCTGGAAAATCTGTTTTGGTACAGTACATAGACGACCTATTGGTGGCGTCTAAAAGCCATAGGGATTGCGTGGTTGAACACCATTGCCCTACTGAATCACCTGAGTGAAAAGGGACATAAAGTGGCCCCTGAAAAATTACAGTTCTGTTCGAAATCGGTGAAATATCTGGGACACCAGATAGAAAAAGGTATCAGAAAAGTCACATCAGAGAGAGTCAGAATAATTCAGAATATGCAGTTACCCCGTACTCAGAAAGAAATCAGAATGTTCCTCGTAGTTGTAGGTTATTGCAGGCAATGGATTGTGGGATTTGCAGTCCTTGCAAAGCCTTTGATACAAATGACAAAGAAAGGAGCAAAGGACCCAGTTGAATGGAATGACGAGAGCCTAACAGCTTTCACACAGTTGCGAAATTGCCTGTGTACAGCCCCTGCTCTGGGAATGCCTGACTACTCCAAGGAGTTTGGCTTATTCTGTGACACTCGTGACAATTGTGCATTGTCAGTCCTGACTCAGGAGCATGGGTTGACCAGAAGGCCTGTGGCATATTTTTCTGCCACTTTGGATCCAGTGGCTGCTGGACTACCTGGATGTCTAAAAGCAGTAGCTGCAACTTGCACCAGTTTAGAACAAAGTGAGTCTATCATTATGGGACATCCTGTAACTGTATATGTTCCACATGCAGTTGTGATCCTATTGACTCGTACAAAAACTCAGTATCTCACCCCTAGTCGGCTGACTGAATATGAGAGGATTCTCATGGGTGCTGCAAATATCGTTATTACCCGATGTAACATTTTAAACCCTGCCACTCTACTCCCTGACTCAATGGTAATAGAAGATAAGGGAGATAATGAGCATGACTGCATTAACCTGACAGAGTTCAGTACCAAACCTCGCCCAGACATTAAAGAAACTCCTTTGCCTGTGCATGATGTGGAATGGTTCGTGGATGGTTCCTGCCTAAGACATGAACTAGGAGGCCTAAGTGCTGCTTACGCTGTGGTCACGTTAGACAAAATTGAAGAAGCATCTTATCTATTTGGAGTAAAGTCTGCACAAATAGCCGAATTGATCGCCCTGATAAGAGCTTGCAAATTGGGAAAAGATAAAAAAGTAACAGTGTATACTGATAGTCAGTACTGTTACGGGGTTGTGCATGACTTTGGCCAATTATGGCTACAAAGAGAATTCCTGACTTCCTCAGGTACCCCCATTCAGAATGGAAAAGTTGTCCAAGACCTTTTAGAGGCAATCCAATTACCAAAAGAATTGGCAGTGGTCAAATGTGTTGCTCATAAGAAGGGCCTTGACCCTGTGTCATTGGGAAATGATTTCGCTGATCGAGTGGCAAAACAATGTGCTATGGATCGAATGAGAATAAATCCCAATCGGGGTGGGGTTGGAAACAGCTGCCAACTTAGAATGTTTGAAGAAGTGCCTACTTGGGATGAAGTGAGAGAATGGCAGCATGTGACGCCCTGGGAAGAGAAAGAGAAATGGAAAGAACAAGGTTGTAAACCGAGACGTGAGGATGGTGTCATGGTAGGCCCAAATGGTATGCCTGTGTTACCAAGACACCTGCTTGCCCCAGTGGCTCGATTGATACATGAGGGATCACACATTGGGAGGGACGCCATGGTTCTGGTATTTCAACAGACTTGGTACAACAAGAAATTCAGGAAGGTAGCAGAGTCCGTTTGCCAGAGGTGCTTGACATGTCAGCAGTTCAACGCTGGCAAGAAAACAGAAGTTGAACTGATGAAAATTGGGAGATCAGGGGGTCCCTTTGTGAGAATACAAATTGATTTCATTACCATGCCACGATGTGAGGGAAAAAGACATGTCCTTGTCATTGTCTGCTTATTTTCAAAATGGGTGGAAGCTTACCCTGCCACACAGAATGACGCCATAACAGTAGCTAAGCTCCTACTAAAAGAGTTGATACCTAGATTCGGGGTTCCAGTCTTTATTGACTCAGATAGAGGTACTCATTTTCAGAATGAAATTTTGGCCCAGCTTTGTACAGCATTTGGCATCACACAAAAGCTGCACTGTGCATATCATCCAGAGGCTTCTGGAGTGGTAGAACAAATAAATGGCACTATAAAAAATAGATTGGCAAAAATATGTGATTCTACCGGCTTGAACTGGATAAAAGCCTTGCCTCTTGTTCTGATGGGACTCAGAAGCATTCCAGATCGAAGAACAGGCCTGAGCCCCCATGAAATATTGATGGGAAGAGTGATGAGACAAGCATGGGTACCAGGATACAAACTGTTAAGCATTTCTGATGATTTGGTACTTGAATACTGCAAGCAACTGGGTGACCAAGTGCGTTCTATCTCTCGCCAGATTGGGGCAGACGCCGTCGCCAACCCAACAACTCCAGTTCACAAATTGGTTCCTGGTGACTGGGTTAAGATAAAGAAGCATACTCGTTCAAGTTGCCTTGCGCCAAGGTGGGGGAAAAAGCGCCAAGTAATCCTGGTAACGACAACAGCAGTGAAGTGTGCAGGCGTTCCCAAGTGGATCCATGCAAGCCATACCCAGAAGGTAATACCAGACGAGGAGCCTGGAGCTGAAGGTCATCCCGCTGAGGGGTCTACAGACGTTGGTCCTGAAGTAGCTGATATCAGACGGCTGAGCACCAGTCCCGTTGAGGGTCCTTTAGGCGTTGGTCCAGAGGCAGCCGATGACGTATGGCCAAGCACCAGTACTGCCGAGGAGCCCACAGACGTTGGTCCGAAAGTAGCTGATGACGAGCTGCAGAGGATTTGGCCAGAAGATTGGATACCCATAGTCGATCTTACTGGAGATCCACTGAGAACAAGAGAGCGAATAAGGGAAGACAGAGAGTGGAATAGAGAGGACAAGCAAGGCACAGGCGAAGACCCTCAGATCATTGAGATTCACATCAAAACTGAGGATGAAGAAGAAGGTCAGACAGGGACAGAACAAGTGATCGATACTCCTCCACAGACTCCTGATATCGAAAAGGGACAGACTAGACATAGTGTAATAGTTCGAGCAGAAGAAAATCAAGGGATCGAAGTGCTCGAGCAGGATCAGGCAGAACTAGAAGAACGTGTTCAGGACACGGAAACAGAGACATTCGAAAGCAAAAATCAAAACTCACCTGAACAAGGCCAGCTTAGCAACCAGGCAGAAGAAATAGATACAAGACCTGGGACTAGTCAGACAGAAAGGGAGAAGACAGAAATTGAAGTGCCACAAACAAGTGAAAATAAAAGAACATTAGAGGAAAGCCAAATAACAGTGCCAGCTAAAAGACTCAAGAAAAAGAAGCACATTGAGCCAAGGTATATTAAAAGACTAAGATTAAGAATAAAAACAGTCCAAGAGAAACTTGCAGACATAAGAAAAAGTCCCCGAATTGCAGAAATACCTGAAGATAACTCCAAGAGAAGGAGTGAAAGAATAAAAAGACAAAACGAGAAATACAAGGATCCAGAGTGGACCTACTTAATCTTGGAAAACTTTGAGGATCTTGATATTACTGACGAAAGCGACGGAGAACGGATTACTGATTACTCTGCAGAGGAAGAGGAAGAACCTCCGTGAAATTGCTCAGCAATAAAATTACCTGGGAAGAGCTGCAAAGAGGGGTTAAAATTTCCTTCTGAGCCAAAATGTCTGATACAAACGTGAGTGGTAGACCTAGCCGCAGTTGTTGCAAAACATGCTGCAAAGTGTGTATATGTAGTATAGTTATAGTAATATTAATTTGGATAGGATTAACAGTTTTCATTCCCTTTATGGTTAGCAAAAATACTAATATTGACCCTACTCAGATTACCGACACTGAAGAACTGACAACACGAAGTGTAGAAAGACGTGAGAAAGCACTCAGACAGACAAAACGTGACTTAGAAGCATCAGATGAGGAAGGACTACATTACCACGGAGTTAGAAACAAGACACACTTAAATGTTTTCGCAAATTTGTTAGTGCATTACGTAGAAACTATGGAAATAGAAGATTGTTATGTCTGCATGAAGCTGCCTACTTCTGTGGCTGAAGGCGTGACATATCATCATCTACTTCTGACCTATGGAATTTCCTGTAGTATTTTAGCAAGCTTATTTTACAAAAGAGGACCGTTACAGTACTATTACTCTAACAATGACGTGATCTTTTCTGAACTTCCCATTCGTGGAAATCTGAATCCTGTACATACCAAAAGTGACGTAATACGATATATGGGAGACTATTTTCTGACTATAGGCAATATAGACATAGCTGAAGCACACAGAGATAACTTGACCTGTACATTACATGAACAAGAAAAGATATTTTTAAACATGGCAGAGAAAAGAAGGGAGAGTTTCCAAAGAAAGGCTAATGACAAAAGGCAGAAAACACCTAAATGGGCTGAAAACATGGAAAGCACCTCAAATGGCGGGGCAGGGCCTGCTTTGTTGCTGGATTTCGAGAAGAAAGGGAAACTCTGTCTTCATCGCGAGAAGACTAGTTATTATAATAACATTTTCATTGGTTCCAGTCAATGTGAACATAATTACAAGGTAATTGGAGGTTGGGGATTCAAAAATGGGTCAGAGCCTGTGTTTCCTGGAATTTATTATATATGTGGAGACAAGGCTTATTTCAAATTGCCGGATCACTGGTATGGAAGCTGCTATTTTGGCATTGCTTTCCCGAGAATATACCATGTGAATGAAATTGCTGGAAGCAGTGAAAACACTAATGGCTTAGTGCGTAGCAAAAGAGAAAGCATAGGTGAAATAATGGGTAGTATTTTTAGTGCACTGATACCTGGAGTGGGAGTGGTTCTGAACACTCACAGAATTTGCAAATTGTCCACAATAGTGGATGTGCTGTCTACTGACACAGCTCATGGATTTCTGCTGGTCAATACCGAAATGGTTGCGATCAGAGCAATGGTTTTGCAAAACAGACTTGCTCTTGACACCTTATTAGCAAAAGAGGGCGGAGTCTGCCGGATGTTGAAAGCACAACATTGTTGCACTTACATTCCGGACAAAAGCGTACAGCTCAAAAGATATGTGAAAAACATTACTAATTTGGAAAAGGAGCTCAAACCACTCGAGGTTGACAGTGCCTGGAAGAGACTGGTTGATGGTCTCTCCAATGTAGGTCATTGGTTTGCTAGTTTAGGTAAAAGCTTATTGTTAAAGGTACTGATGCCAATTGGAGTGATAGGTCTTATCCTATTTCTCATATTCGTCTGTTGCAAATGTCGCAAACACCGAAAGAAATATCAAGTGAATGCGAGAGGAGTGAAACGAAGTGCGGATGAACTTGAATTGGAAGAAATGAATAATCAGATTTATAAAAAGGTGAAAAATTCTCACCCTACCAAAACTGAGAAAGAGAAGCTGAATCGCTTGTTGGAAGAGATAGAAATGTACAAGGTGTGAAAGAAAGTTGGCATCTGGTTCCATTTTTTGTGATGATAGTAAATATCATCAAAGAGGGGATTGATAGAGCAAGATTTCGCATCGCGACTTGGTCGATTCATGAACCTCGAAACCGTTGTAACCTCGTAACGAATTGTATGTTTTACTAATATCTTTTATTTCCGATATATATGTATGATAGAGAAGCTTGCCTATGTGTTTTACTAATACGATTAATCCGTGTTTTAAAATGGCCGCTGCTTGACTTTCCTCTTCTGCGCATGCGTCAGTCACACTCACGTGACTTCGTGTAGAGATAGTTTTGGAGGGAAAGGGTGCGCATGCGTAATAGCAATAACGTGCTGACGCTTTGTGCTGCTGCTCCTGTGATGCTATTCGTTGCACTTATTCACTAATGCATAGTATATTTTTATAATGATGAAACTAAAGTACGAACTTATAACATGTAATACATTCATTTATTTCTATGTATTAATTTGTTTTCGCTTACTTTTCATGTATCCTCGACACTGAGGGGTAACGGGGCTGGGGAGTCCATCTTGGAGGGTATTTCTGCGCAGAATCACTCGATGGTGCGGTGACATTGAAACCAAGCCAAAGAAGGTTGATGCCAGCGCCAGCATGGGAACGTGCACCTTCACCCAGCCAAGGCATCATGATTGTATTCTTTATTGTAACAAATGTATAAGTTTCCATTGTATTCTCTGCGACTTCTCGTGGGAACCCCAATCTTGCTAGGCGGCACCCTAGGATGCTAAGTAGGGCTTGTAATAGTCTGTTCTGATTGGTGTGTTAACCAAATCCTACCTTAGGACCAATCGAAATTGGGGATTCTGGCACTTTGCAACATTTGGGGGGTGGTACCCTGTCCCAAAACAGTATATCTACCCTGGGTTCACCTAGGGAAAATTGTCCGACTTGTCTGAATAGCTGACCTGTCACTGACCCAACGCACTCAATAGGTGACTTGATACAGAGGTGCTGCGGAGCTCTCTGTCCGAAATCTGACCATAGACTCTGAAGGTTTTACTGAACCTTAAGTGCTGGCGGAGCACTTTTTCTGGGAATTCGCTGACCCAATCGGGGTCCTGACTGATAGCTGCAGAGAGGGTGGAGCGCAGGCGTTGCTTCCGAACTGCGGGAGCTGGTCGTATCCTGGTGGTCCTGTCCTGATCCGAATCTGGGTTTCCTGTCCTGTCCTGGGGTGTCCATTCTGCACCTGCTGTCCCACTGAGGGTTATCCTTCCTTGAGGGTTTTCCTGTCCTTAACTGACCCGTGGCCAGGGTTGGTTTTCACACCAGTCTAGGTAAATATTGCTCTGAAATTCTTAAAACTGCACCTTTCTATTTTTCTGTCTTTGCTTCAATAAAGACATACCTTTGCACGTGATAATTTTCCATGCTTTCTCCTGCAACCATTGCATTTCATAAAGTCATTTGCATTTGACTTCATAGCGAGTTCCTATGTTACCCTACCTTTTTAGAAATCATTTTCTGTATTGCAGTTTGCAACTTCCTGATATGGTCTTGGTTCTCTCGAAAACTGACTAAGTAACTCAGATTTATAGCGTGTTCACTTTGCCCCTTATCTTAGTTTTCCTCTCACTTAGCGGGTTCCCTGTCGCACTAGTATTCTTTTGATAAAGCTGTATGACTGCCCTTTACTTGAATTTAAGATAAACTTTTCAAAACTTCCAGTTGTCCGTGGTCATTTCATAAAATAAAGTATAAAAGTGGGGTTGTATTTTGCTGCCTTTCCTTTTACAGCTAGCTCCCTGACCCATCGTGGTCATAGGTACCCATAACGGTGGATGGTAAGTTGGGTACACTGAAAATAAATCGAAAAGGAACTCACAATTATTGGTAGTAGATTGTGTGGTCATCTGATCAATGTATATGATAAAGTAAAGTATATGGGCCCGAAGCCAGAAGTGGCGAAATTATTGGTCGGGTGACCCGCGATCTCTAGCAACGTGGTGTTACGCCACAATTGGTAACGCCACGCTCCGACATTCTGGAAACGCAGGGATGATCCACATTTACAATAATATGGCACACCTCTACGTTTCCCCTAGCGCTAAATGTAGCTGCCTAGCGCCAATGCAGGCAACTTGCACCATAGTGAAAGGGTAACTGCGTTGCAGGGAATGATTGTTCATTTACAGGAAGGTGTCCCTTCCTGCACAGAAACAATCATTAATGCCGATTTGTAAATTCTATGGGCCCGATTCACAGAACTAACTTAAGACAAAATCCTAAACTTACTACCATTTTGGTATTCACAGAAGGTACTTACTCATTTCGGTATTCACACAAGTTAGCACTCCTAACTTTAGGACTCCTAAATGTCTTCTGTGAATACCAAAAGTCTTAAAATTAGGATTTTTCTCAGTTTAGGAGTTCTAAAGTTAGGACTCCTAACTTTACTACTACTAAATTAAGAAAAATCCTAATTTTAAGACTTTCGGTATTCACAGAAGGCAATTAGGAGTCTTAAAGTTAGGACTCCTAACTTCTGTGAATACCGAAATTAGTATGTGCCTTCTGTGAATACCAAAATGGTAGTAAGTTTAGGATGTTGTCTTAAGTTAGTTCTGTGAATCGGGCACAAAGAGAAGTTACAACTCATCATTTTCTAATGATTGTTTATGTGCAGGAAGGAACACCTTCCTGCACATTAACAATCTCTACTGGTGATTTGCTCTTACTTTGTGTGCTGCATACGAACAGCAAAAACGAGGACAAATCAATAATTTCTCCTCCTTGCGCCAGGTGAAGACCAGGTTTTCCCTGGTCTTATATTGGGTGCTGCCCTATATTTACCCCACCCTTGTAAATAGGGAGCAGCGCCAAGAAGCAATGGGTGTTTCCGCGAAATGCTCACTGCAACACTCATTGCCTGCCCCTTTCACGCTAAGTGCTGCGTGAAAGGGGCATCATTTACAAGGTGGCGTTATTCCACGTTGGCTTGACACTGCCTTTTAAATAGGGCGAAGGGGTTATCACCACCGGAACTTCACAAAAAGTGACGTTCAGGTGGCAATAATCCCTTGTAAATATGCCCCTACAATTGTCGCAAATGGAGCTAACTAACACGTGACTTCCTCTAGAGCTCCACCTTTCCAGTTCAGTTCCACATTTCCCCCATGAACTGCATGGTTTGCTATTGTCCACTTTTGGAGAATAAAGCAGCTTTACCAGTCGTCATGTGCCCTAATTCCCCTCCCCTGTGGCCCCACAGGTGACAAAAATTCTAGTGCTGATCACTGCTGAAGAAACAGTAATAGTGAGTCATGTCTCACATGCCAACAGCATCGGGGCCTTTAAAATAGCAATTCTCCAAATTAAATGCCAAGAGAATCGGAATTTCATTAAAGACACGGAGGCTAACATTATGCATTTATTCCTTTAATGCCACTCCACACAGCACTTTAAAGACCTTTTACATCATAAAGAAAACATTTCAGAACAGAACATCCATTACCTATATTAAGTCCATGCAAATAACAATCTGCCTCTTCTGAATGCAAAACTTGCTCCTTCATGGCTGAGCGAGATAAAGAAATGATTAACAAAGATAAAGAATCCACTGGGCGTGCAAAACCTCAGAAGAGCAAAATTCCTTGTAGGAAGCGATCTACTGGTTAGTATCTGAAAGGAAAAGGGAACATCAGCATACGAGCTGGAGAAACTTTGAAGATGAAGAAACTAGAAACTCATCAAACACATTTTCATTTATAAATTCATAACTTTGTTTACTCTATCTTCTATCATTATTTCTTCTTTTCTTTCTTTTTTTCTATATTAAACACAATTCTGAGAAATGATAAGACCCCACATTGGCGAAGGGAGGGTGGGATAATGTTAGCCTCTGTGTCTTTCACGAAATTCAGATTCTCCTGGCATTTAATTAGATTGTGTTCTGCAGAAACTGTGGACCAGTAGTTTATCGCCATGTAGCTGAGGTCCCTAACAATCTGTTCTACCAGAAAATTCACCACCTCAACTATAGGAGCCTCCACAGGATCAAAATCCCTTTCCAAACGTGTTCCTGGAGCCCAGGACTCCTCAAGGAGTTCCTCAGCTCTTCACGAAAGGCCTGACACTTCTCTAGATCTCCTGATATTCTCCAAGGAAGAAGGCTCAAAGTCCCTGTCAGAACCAGAGGATTTTCCTTTCCATCTGTGACTCTCAAAAAACTCTCTATGGCAGAAAAAAGAAATGGAATGTTGCAAGCTAACTCCAAAGTCATTGGAAAACACGCCTGTGAAACCCAAAAGGGAGTTATCAGGACAAGGGAATAGCACTCTTGCCTCACCTTCTGAAGAACTGTCTGAACTATCACGAATTGCTGGAATGCGTAAGTTACGGTCTCATTCCAGGTCTAAATCTAGTCGGCCCCAAATTAAACACAGTTTCCTGAAATAGGCCCACCTCAATTCCAGTCGCTGAAATTCCTTAAAAACCTTGAAATTCAGTCCGCAGTCCCATTTGCTTTTCCAGGAATTTATCCTCTTATTCTATAACGGTCTGGTTGATCTGTAACACTTGTAAGTATGCGTCGACGTTTCGACCCCATGGAATTAATGTGAATGTAGAAACATTGGTTTGAGGTCTTCCTCAGGACTAAATATAATGTCTCTGTGTTGCCTTTAATTTAGGTTCCACCTGGACACTATAGTAATGAATGTTTTATACAGCATGGCAGCTGGTATATAGGAAGAAAGGCGTTCACCTTGATCTGAAAGGGTATCCTCTTGTCAGAGTATTGGAGGATTCGTGACACAGCGTGCTGCCATCAATCTCCGGCCCCATGCTCTTTGGGTCGTCCGGTATTTAACCTCCAAATGGTCACTTATAAACATTATCTGTAGGGGCAGTTTCCGTGGACAGATGGAGCAGGGGACTATTCAATGACGGACCATGATGGGGCTCCTTTGTGTTTGTAGATAATAATAGCTGCCCCCTATGTTTGGAATGTCACCCAGCGAAGCAGTAATCACCTGGACAAGATTGCGCCTGACCTGAGGTCCGCTGCCTTCATCAGCACCATTGAGGCCGTTGACCCGGCGGCGCACCTGCAGTGAGTGTGTTGGGGGATGATTGGGCCGCTGTCGGCCTCGCTGGCCCACTATCATAAATTCACAAAAAGTCACAGGGGGAGTGCTATCAAGGGAAAGTGGCCCGCAATCTGCCATCAAAGTGGAAAGCGGGGGGCAGCGGATTGCTGACAGCTTCCTGAGGCAGAGTCGGTCATACAGCTAAGAGGCGGACCGAGAGTACCAAATACCCCAGCGCTTGGTAGGTCTCAATATTGGCGGCGAGACACTGACCCAGCCAACGGACACACAGGGGCCTGTGTTGTGCAAGGTTGGTGACGATCCAAGCAGGAGAATCACGGTTCATTCCTCATATAGAATCTGGGCTGAGAGTGTGGCGCCATAACGTAGTCGGAGACCGGGACATTAAAGCAGCCGTCGAGGGCCCACCAGATCACAACTGGACATGATGTCGGGCGGTAAAGTACCTAAGGGTGCCCTCCAAACCAAACTAGACAAATTCACAATGCAAAAACAGACCGACCTGGAGGAAGCAGCGCAGGGGCAGGCACGTGGAGACCCATCGCAGAAGGAAATCATGGAAGCCATAATGGGTATTTGTACAACTCTTGAAGTGCCGATGGGCTCCATAATGGCAGAGGTTACACTGATGAGGGTGGATATGAACAATATTAGCGGAAAAGTCAAAAACATGGAGGTGACTACAACAGAGTTAAGGGATGAGACAACCCAGATGCAGGCGGATATCAAGGAACTCCAGATGGTCAGCAAAAAAATGGAGAGACAACTGGACGATTATGAAGGCCGCTCGCGTAGAAACAACATCAGGATACTTTGAGTACCTGAGAAAACCGGAAGGACCAGTGGCCGACCTCTGTGTTTAGACCCTCATCTGCAACTATTTGAAGCCGAAATCCTTGTCCGCATTCTTCACAGTTGAAAGAGCACACAGAGTTCCCGCAGGCAGGCCTAAACCGGGAGCCCCCCCTACTGGCAAGGCTGTTGTACTTCAGAGACCGTGACGTCATGCTGCAGACCTCTCGTACGGCACCACTGGTCAAATATGAGAACAGTGGGATCACTTTTTACCCCGACTTTACGATCACAGTGCAGAAAAAAAGAAGGACATTTCTAGAGTCAAGCGGCAACTACGAGAAAAAGGTATCCGATACTCAATGCTGTTCCTGGCGAAGCTTAGAATAGAAGCTGAGGGTCGATCCTGGTTCTTTGAGACGCCAGAGTCAGCGGCGGACTGGTTGGAGGGGTGGAGACTGTCACGGGACCACAACCCCAGGAAAGGGAAGGAACATCGCTTGAAATCTAAATTGACACAGCAAGGAGGACGAAACGAAGCATCTCCAAAAGAGACTGAGGGGGCCGGAGCATACCATTGAGAGAAGAGCACAATTGGTAATTCTGATGAACTGGGCAGAGAAGAGAACGATAATTGATTTAATTGTATCAGGGAATATGGGTTATATCGACATGTTGGGACATTGATTGGAGGGCGAGAACCGGGGAGCCCGGCCTGGGACCCCCCCAAATATTACCTAGTTAGTTGTAAATGGGGCGACAGGCACTCTGCATAGTTGGGGACGTGGGCAGTTCTAAGCCCAGAGTGCAGGGGAGCAGGAAGGGGGGTAACAAGGGTAAAGTTATGGTTACAGGGTTTGTTCGCTACAGATTCATGCATGACGAGCAGGAACACACTTGGGACATTCGGGGAAGGGGTGGTACTCGGGGAATCGACTATCCACAACCACCCCCACTTGGTTGGACACACTTGTTAGAGGGAGGGAACCCCAACACCCCGCTTAGGTATGAGTAGAGTGCGAAAATATGGGTACCACAAGTGAGAAAGGATTCAGACTCCTGTCTTGGAACGTAAATGGACTACGGGAAAAACTTAAACGGGGAATTATATTGCAGTTTCTTAAACGTCACTCCCCCGAGGTGGTACTGCTTCAGGAGACCCACTATTACGAACAGATCTATACTTCGAAGACCACCAGGCAGGTCAAAGAGGTGAGGAAATTACTGTCAGAAATGCATCTACCTGTGCTTACAAAGGATGAAAAAGCACAATTAGATGTTGACCTTGCACCAGATGAAATAGCACTTGCTATACGCGCCTTCCAATCAGGGAAGGCATTGGGCCCAAATGATCTCCCGTTTGAGCTCTATAAGCTTCGGCCGGATAAACTCACCCCCACCGTAAGATAATGTATGAGGAAAGCGTTGAGAATAGATCCCTTCCATGCGACCAGAGATTAGCCACCCTGGTAGAGATACATAAGGACGGTAAGCTCAAAAATAAATGCTCATCATATAGACCGATATCACTTCTTAATGCCGAGGTCAAAATACTGGCCAAATTGCTGGCAACCCGGCTGGTTCGGTCAATTTCAGGCTTGGTGCATCCAGACCAATTGAGCTTTATGCCATCCAGAAATACTTCATTAAATTTGCGGAGATTACACGTGGTGATGGGGCGGGCAAATACCAAAAGAGAGGATGCAGTACTGGTGTCTCTGGACGCCACTATGGCATTTGATACCATAGAGAGGTGATATCTCTTCGCAGTGCTCGAGAAACTTGGGTATGGTCCAGTATTTATTTGCTGGTTGTGGCTCCTACATACAGACCCCCTTGCAACAGTTGTAGTAAATAATAAAAATCAGCTGTCTTCCCTCTCCACAGAAGGACCCGGCAGGGTTGCCCCTTGTCCCCACTTTTATTTGCAATAACGTTAGAGCCATTAGCACACTGAATCTGTACCAATCCTAAAATACGGGGATTGCGCTGGACATAGGAGTGGGAAGATCGTATCTCGCTCTATGCGGATGATATCTTGCTGTACCTGGTCTCTCCTGAGAGATCCCTGCACAGGGTACTAAACATTTTCACTAACTTTGGTACATACTCAGGTTACACTATTAACTGGGCAAAATCACTCCTATTTGTATTGTATGGAGACCCGCCCCCTATGCCCACGGACTGTAAGGTGGAGATCGTCAAGGATGGATTCAAATACCTTAGGCTATTTATCACTAGAGACCCTAAATTATACTATGCATCCAACTTGCTATCACCATTACAGAGACTGAGACACAATGTGGACCACTGGAAGACTCTTCCACTGTCACTATTAGGTAGGGCGGCACTCTTTAAGATGATGTCATTACCACGGTTTCTGTATGTCCTCCAAAACTCACCTGAATTGATCCCGGCGTCCTACTTTAAATCGGTAGAAAGGGCAGAGAGAACTTTGCTATGGGGTAGCAGTCTGCCAAGAATTGCTTTCCCAAAGCTGGTTAGAAGCTGGTTTGACGGGGGGATTGGCCTACCGAATATTAAAAAGTACTATTGAAGCGGAGCAGTTGGTCGCCATCAATCACACTGTGGACCGACCTATACGAGATCCGGGATACGCGATGGATAGATCGCTCTTGCCTAGAAGTAATTACACACAGGCGTTATACTCTAAGCCGTCGAAATTCCACCTGACAGCACCCACAAAACACTCAGTCAAAATTTGGCACAAGGTACACAGAAGTATAAGATGGACAAACACCATTACACTGGCCACCCCACTGTGGGACTCGGAACACTTGAGCCCCTTCTGGAGAACTAAGGACTTCGATAAATGGGATATCATCGGAATATCTCAAGTACTCGAGTAGGAGATCTCTGGAAAAAGGGGGCGGTAATATCCTTTGAGACTTTGCAACAAGTGCACGAACTGGCGGAAACTGAAAGATTCCGATATATACAGATGAAACATGCCCTACAGACAGCAATCCCGGAGGGAGTGACTCCTCCCAAGGCCTCGCCGCTTGAGGATAGACTGCTGGATGGGTATAAGCCAAAAAAGGCGATTTCAATGACTTACTTGAAATTGACTAACCATTCACCTGATCCTCTTTCGCAACTTCGTGACAAATGGGAGGGGGACTTCCCGGAACTGGAGGAGGAGGACTGGCAAGAAGCACTGGCATCACCAAAGGAGGTTGCAATATCCTCTAAATTTAAACTGGTGCAGCTCAAGATTTTACATCGAATCTATGTCACGGGCCCGTCTTGGTCAAGATGGGATATATATAGAGAGCCCCAGTTGTAGAAGGCAGCGTGGCACAGAGGGCACATTTTTCCATATTATCTGGGAATGTTTGTATAGACATAAATACTGGAATGTTATCACCCGGTGCATGGGAGAAGTACTGGGGGGAGAAATAATACTGGAAGCCAAACGTTGCCTACTGAATATATGGGAACCAACAGACTTGGGTAGTAAAGAGTGGACATGGGTGGAATTGGGCTATATGGTCACAAAGAGAAACATAGCATGGTAATGGGGAGCACAAGACGTCACAAAAGTGCAGGATTGGAAGAATTACATCGACTGGTGCATGTTTAGAGAGAAAACAGTATACTAATCCAGGGGGTGCCCGAAAAAATGGATGCAGATATGAGAAAAATGAAATGCATACAGAGGGGATATCTGTGAGCCATCTAATTTACCATCGCAATTTTGTTCTGATGAGCCAGAAGTCTGAAAGATAGGAACGACCCACACAATGGGAATATTATCTGCAGAAATTGTCCAGGTGTGCTGTGTGAAGGATTACTGTGATCTAAAATGTGCACTGCTTGTCAAATCTGTATTGTTGATTGTTATTGTCAATAAAAAGAAAAATGAAATAAATAAGTAAGTAAATAAAGCCAGCAATAAAGGTACTTATCTGATAGAAGCAGCATTTAAAAAAGGCAGATTGTTATGGACATGGATGTATTATATGTAATGGATGTTCTGCTCTGGAATGTTTTCTTAACTCCTTGAGTGCTAATGACGAGGTCAGCTCGTCATGAGCTACGGCGCTCCGGTGCTCATGACGTGCTGAGCTTGTCATGACCGCGCCCGTTACATGGAACGCTCGCATGCTGGGCTGATTCCCCTGCTGTGCTGAGCGTTCCATTGGAACAGGCGTGGTCATGACGAGCTCAGCTCGTCATGAGCACCGGAGCGCCGTAGCTCATGACGAGCTGACCTCGTCATGAGCACCAGGGAGCTTTTCGCGCCCCGCCCCCCAGCACAGCGGGGGAAACAGCCCCGCACGGAAGGCGTTAATGATGTACAAGTGCTGTGTGGAGTGGCATTAAAGGAATAGTGCATAATAGTAGCCTCCGGTCTTGTAATGAAATTCAGCATGACATGGTGTAGATCCCATACTCCTAAAATGGCCGCTGCTCTAATATGTAAAGCTCTGCGGTGCAGGGAGTGGGCTGTTGAGGGGTGTCTGTTGCCTTAACAAATGGCTGAGCTGCTGTTATATGCTCCCTTCCTCATCCCCAGCTTTCTGCATTGTTTTGACCGCTGCCAGTTTCCCCACAGCCACAGAAGGGCCATTCCAGAGGGCAATGATGCTATGGTTGTTGTCAATTGTGAGCTATGATGGTTCGTCTAGTGTGCGAGTATGGTAATCTTTGGTGCATGCTCGAGAACATGCTCTTCTGCCGACAAACAGTATTGTGGTACTGCCTGGTGTGAATCAGCTGCTCCTGCCAAGCTCACTGTACCGCACATGTGCACTGTACATGAAGCACTTTGTTACATATGCACATTATGTGGCCTATTCATGAACTGCATTTTGTAGTACATTTAGTAGTACTATAATAGTACTACAAAGATCTAAAAAATGCTATTCACAGACCGACGAGTGTTAATCTCCACCTCAACCTCTCTAATCTTTTCTATGGGCAGATCCTCATACATGTAGATTTACAATTTAGTGGTAAATGTGGGAAGGATCAAGGGAGCGGCTGGAATAAGGGGCATGTGAGGGGATAAGGGGGAGGGAGTAAGGAGGGATTTAGAGTAGGTTAGGGAGGGGTTTAGGGAGAGACACGCACTCACCCAAAGAAGAGTAGGTCAATTTGATGCACTTTTAAAGTTACTACAGCCAAAAAAGGGACTCAAAACAGTGGTAAATTACTCCACCTCAGATCTGGAGTAAGACTAGCACAACACATGGCCAACCACTTGCACTGCAATCTCCTACCATAGAAAATAATTGTGGTAGGGATTAAAAATAAAATCCCATAGGAAATAATGTTACATTAAATTACATTACTTAAAAAGGCTATAAATATAAATAAATATAATTTTATGCTAAAACAAACTATGAAATATAAAACATATTTGTTATTTAATTTTAAAATACTTTTTTATGTGTTATTTAATGTAACATTATTTTTAGTAAAATATAATTAAATTGCTTTTAATTAAATTTATGATCACGTTCAATGACTATTAAAACATAATAAAAGGGTATGCTATTTTACTTTAGGTGGGAATTTATTTTTTAATTTAAACTTCAGATTTTTGTTATTTCTGTTAATATATTTAAACTATTTAAAGATGTAATTCAAAATGATGCTAATAGTAATCTAGCATTTTTTAGTGTGTTCTACATTTCAAACAAATATATAACATTAATTTACATTAATATTTAAGATACAAATGTATCTTATCTAAAATTGTTCATAGTAGCAGTCACGCACTAAAAGAAGCTCCCTCACACCTCTCCCAGAGCACGGACTAGTGACAGCACTTGCACCACTGCCAGAATAGAAGTATATATGAATAAAGGACGGTGCACTTGCGATTAACTCATTCGCTACACTTCGAGCGATCCAACAGAAAGGGCGACCAAGATTTGGGTCGGACCCTCCCAACGTTATTATACCGCGGGGACCTAATCGGCCACTTAATTGAGAACGGACAACAACTACTTTATCTATCTAGTGGCCAACTACCTTATTGGCCTTTTGTGGAATTACTGTGTGTCGAACCTTCACTACATCCCAATGATGGGTTAAACTCTACGGAATTTTCCTCCACCTGATAGCCCTGACGAAGTTCAATGTGAACGAAACGCATTGGCTGAGGAGTTTGTTTTAATTGGAATTGAATAAAAGAATCTTGAAATAAGAATTGGAGCTTTCGAGCACTCCTTTTTGGTGCACCGTCCTTTATTCATATGAACTTTGGGATCTGCTTTGCAGGAGAGTATTGGTGCGGCATTCTCTGGACGTACTGTGCACAACATATGGACTTACGTATTATACTTTGAAATATTTTGTGTATAACCTTGGTCAGCTGCTTCGTTCTTTCTAATCCAGAATAGAAGTATGGCAAGATTGACAACAGTCCCACTCTTCACATACTAGCAGTCACACACTACAAGAAGCACTCCTACACTGCTCACAGTCTAGCAGTCACACACTACCAACAGCACTGCCATGCCCCTCAGGCTCTAGCAGCAAAGCTAATCGGTCTGGTGGATAACTGAAAATTCCTATTCACTGATTGGCAAGTTTGTGTGTGCGATATTGTGCACGGGCAAGTGAATAATGAATACAAGTGTGAGTGCAAAGATGAGTGAGGAGTGATGTGCAACATCGTCATGTACATATGGACAAGTGACCACATGGATAGAGGGATCCAAGCACTTTTATAAGCCAGACATTTTGGATTTGCCAATGCTTGCTTGTTAGGTTGCTGCTCCAAATCCTGCTTTTGGATGTAGTGGGGTGCAAATTGTAGCATCAGTGCATGGGAATGAGCTTATGGAGAGCAAATGGTGTCAGGGTGGACCATACTATCTTGTGTTTCTACCAGGAACAGGAACTTGGAGTACCTCTTAGCTCAGCAACCTTTCGATTTCCCATCAACAAGCAGGTAACAGACATTCCATAAGTTGATAACCCACTGGTTCTAAGAGAAGCTGCAATGCTGCCCTCAACTGGCAGTGCAAAAAGAAACACCAGAACACTTAGGAACTTGCTGAGACTCTCATAGTCCTTTTACTATTATTATTTTTAGCCATGCTGCACAGCAGCCATGCTACTATATCAAATCATTGCCAAATTCAGCATGTCCATGCTGTACCACAGGAACAAAAGGCAATGGCAGAACCAATAATCTCAAAGGCATGACCTATTGGCTTTGCCAGTGCTTGTTAGGTCTCAGCACAACTCCCCTGTAATTCTGGGCAAATCAGTTTATCTCCCCATGTGTGAAAAGGGGAAAAAATATGAAATTTGGCAAAGAATCTTATCACACAAAGAGAGCAATTGCATCCATCTCCATGTCTTAGTGAAAATACATTTGGAAGCAGCTGGAATCTGTTGTCACAATAAAAGCAGGTGACATTGGTTGTCACAATAAACATCTATTTCAAAGAAAGAAAGGGCTTCTTTAAAGTGCGGGTGTCATAGTAAAACATAGCTACAAATGGCAAGAGATTCAACAAAAGTGGCATGGAAGAAGAAAAAGGTAAAAGTCACTCAATCACAATATGGTCAGTGGATGGGCAGTAATCAAGCAGAAGCAATCAGTACTTGGTCCATGCTCCAGCCGAAAGAAGGGGTAATACAGCCAGCATGCACTGGCCAATTAGAAGGCAGCAAATAAGAGTGACAATGAAGCCAATGAATTGTAAGCACTGGGCGGGCTGCAAGCCCCTTGTTGCATGCAATAGCTCTCGCAAGTGAGAGTACATGCGCTGTCCAAGGTGAGACCTAAAAAGGACCCCATTGCTACGCCCAGGTCTCCCACCAGCACCTGCAATGCTTCTCACTGTCTGCATGGTTAGAGACTGGTTCCCATACTAAATAGCCCCCCCCTACCTATGACCCCCACCGCTCTCAAGCTCACTACTTTCACAGTGTGATTTGTAAATATTGCACGCCACCTGCCCCAGGATGCAGCAAATGCTGTCTCTGTCCTCAAAGACAAGAAGGAGAAGACAACACTTGTGTTCTGTGCCTTCGCTTTGCAGGGCCCCCTCCTCTGGAACACACTCCCTCGGGGAGGGGAAACACAACAGGAAAATGTACAAAACAGTACAGAGTCCATCTGTCCCACAGTGCGGACACACATTACCCAGGGTACACTGCGCGTCAGTACCCCTTCGCCAGCAAGCAGTGCAGCAACCCAAACTATACACACTTAATGCACACTCGTGCCCTGTGTGTGGTTGTTGATAGCAGTGCAGTCTTATTTGTACCACGGTGTGATTGCACCGTGGTGTGTGCACACCTGCCAGCGGGCACTGCGCTGAAGCTCCCGGCACTCGACCATGGAGTCCCAGGCCTGGTTCCTGGTGCGTGGCCTTCAGCCTCAGTCTGAAGCTCACCGAGGACAAAGGGACTGTAGTGCATCTCCTGGCACTAACGCGATGGGAGCTTCACGGCTGTGGTATGGCTCATCCCATGAGTATGTGGCATCTATACGCAAAATAACGATGGATTAAACCCAGATCTGTGACTGGGGGTGAATGTTTTGTCATTGTGCAACATTCCGTCCATCATCTTGTGTGTTTTGCTGTTCACCCTATGTGGGAAGGGTATGCCCAGACGTGGGTCCCGTGCTCACTAAGCCACTGGAGTCAAGCTATCCTGGCTGAAGACGGCTGACAGCCGCAAACCGGTCCTAGGATGCTTGATTCCGGTCCAGGGAAGACATGGCTTGGCAGTTCGGGCTGGACTGTTCCCATGAGGCACAGGGTCAAGATTGATTTGCATATGGCCATGTCTGAACTGGAGTGGCTTGGTGAGCAAAATAACGATGGATTAAACCCAGATCTGTGACTGGGGGTGAATGTTTCACCATTGTGCAACATTCCGTCCATCATCTTGTGTGTTTTGCTGTTCACCCTATGTGGGAAGGGTATGCCCAGACGTGGGTCCCGTGCTCACTAAGCCACTGGAGTCAAGCTATCCTGGCTGAAGACGGCTGATAGGCAGAAACCGGTCCTAGGATGCTGGATTCCGGTCCAGGAAAGACATGGCTTGGCAGTTCGGGCTGGAATGTTCCCATGAGGCACAGGGTCAAGACTGATTTGCATATGGCCATGTCTGAACTGCGGTGGCTTGGTGAGCAGAATAACTGTTTCGCCATTGTGCAACATTCCGTCCATCATCTTGTTTGTTTTGCTATGTGGCACCTATAGGCATGTGCTGTGTCTCCTGCCACCCACGTTCCTGGTTTCAGAGCCCTCCCACCCTTGGTGATTGTGAGCTGTAACTTCAGACACTGATGCCCCTGGCACTTATGTGTTGCAGCTCTTGGCACTCGTGCACCAGGCCCTGGTGCAACAGGGACCTCTGGACTGTGCAGGGCTGGCTCTGGGGTAGTGTGATCGATGCCACCGCACCGGGTGCTGACTTTGGTTGGGGGTGCCATGTTTCCAAATATATTGTGGTTTTAAAAGCACCTGCTGCCTCGTTCCTTGCCTCCAGCTATTTCAAAGAAACAATAAAAATTCATGCTCTTCCTGGAAAGATTTTGGAGTTTTGTCTGGTGGAAGTTCTGACTCATCGCAGAGGGTTAATGTGCCAGCTGCAAAGAACGTGTACCATGCAGATCACAAAGTGCACCTAATGTAAATAGGTCAGTGGGTTACTGTATTCTGTCAGGGAGATCCTTTTGTTACTTGCAGTTTAGACCTTAAAATCATAATATAGAGAGTGAATTATTTATTTAGAGTAATCAAAGAGCTGCAAGCAAATTGCAAGATATAGATTAGAGCCTGATTTCTCCCCTCCCCTAGTCTTTCATTATCCTAATGCCACAAAAAGACTTAATTGGGGTAGAAATCAATTCTTATTAGTAAAGACAACTCCCAACCATGGTGGTATGTTTTTAAATTCTGTTTTTGCTTCTCCAGACCATACACTTTTAAACTATACTGCCTACCAGTATGGATGAGATGTGACTGCTATACCTTGTAGCCCTCTGTCTTATGTAACATTTCCTATACACTGATTTGCACACGTATGATTGATTGTCTCTGGGTGATGTGTGTGTGAGATGTAAAGTGCTCTGACACCCTTCACGGGTGTGAGTGGCGCTATAAAACTAATTAAATGCATCTGAGAGAGAGTGGTTATGGACACTCAAGGGGCACTGTTAGAGGGTGTTAGTGAGGGAATCCGTGACGGAGGTGGTCACTGGGGGGGCACCAACAAACAGTGGTCACCGGGCGCCACCGGTACTAAAGCCAGCCCCGGAACTGTGATTTTAAGCACTTTCTTTGTCGATCTTGTCCACTCGGATACTTTTCTCTTGCACACCCAATAATCACCTGCAGTGATGCCAGGCATTTGTGACTTGAGCACTAGTGTAAGCTGCCGGGACTACGGGGGACTGAACGAGGTTTGCAGCGGATGACTCTCCATTACCAAATTGGAACCTTGGACAAGCACCACACCCCGGGCCTCGAAATCTGCCCAAAACTCATGTAGCATTGAATTTTCGCTTTTTTTCAAAATGTCAGTGAGTACGCCGACATTTTTACCACACACCTTAGCGCGTGTGTAGGTACCACACTGGTTTTCACGTGGCATCCTTCACCTTTGCCATTCACTCATCACTCACCTGGTGCTGAAGAAAGCCCTGTTAACCACTTCTTAGGGGCTGAAACATGTAGACCGCCACACATAGTCAATTTAATGGTAATAATCCCTGAATAGTTGCACCTCACATATCTATTTTAGTCATATCCTGAGCCGCCAACATTAAAATTAGAGGCAAGGATTCTCAGAGGTATTTTTAACTGAAAAAATTCACTTCACATCACACTTACGCACCAACACCAGCTCTGCTGTAATCAGGCGTAGTAGCACAACCGGGGGGCACTCGGCCGCCCGGTTGGGACCCCAATGATGAAGCATGCCACCAACTAGGTTGGTGTGTGAGGAGTCTTTTAAGAACACCTAATGGGTCCAAGTTCTTACTCCATACATCGACTCAACTACATACACATAGTGGGCCCGTCCACATTGTTTAAGTTTAGTACGCATCCGGGGAACAGGACGTGCCCCTAAGCCCTCGCTTTCCAATTGATTTTTCCACTAGTGTATGCGACCATTGGTACTCTTGTACACACTTTCACCAGTTCCTCGTGTACCTGTTTCCAACGTGTAATGCTTTTTGACTTTTGCACACCTTATACTCTTGCACTTGGCACCTTGCACCTGATACATTTTCACTTCTTATTTACGAACTTCAGCTCCTGACGTGTGCACCTGGCGCTCGTGCAACTGGTGCATGCTGAACACCCTGGTACTAGTGCAATTGGCATTTATGTCAGTGTTACGCACACACTTCGTTTGTGTAACTTGCACTTCTAAACTCTCATTCAAGTTTCTTGTGTACGTAACATTTGTGAATGCTACGTGTGTACTACACACACGTGCGCCTATTACTTGTGCAACTGTTACTGGAGCATTTGTGAATCTGACATTCACTCACTTGTTAGTGGTGCACAATGGTCCAGGGCACATGCGGATCCACATCCCAGTACCACCTTCACTGGTGCCCTTTAGCATGGCACTCTCACACCTGGCATTTGTATATTAGTTTCATGTGCCCCTATCACGCGCACAATTTATCTGCAGACATTTTTTTGTGTGTAGTTTTATGTAACGCCAACTAGACCCGGAGGTGTCAGGGCGCATTACATGAGCACCAGTTACGTTACAGACGGACACATTCATTTTTGGTAGGCACTGGGAGATTAAGTGCAGGGCTTTAAGTGGGATGAAAAAAACTGGGGGATCTCTCAAAGGGGCGTGGCCAATGTAATTAAGGGCGTGGCTTAAAAACAGGTAAGCTAAAAATCTGTGCTTAGCATAGTGTGCCGCCCGACTTGTATTTTGCTGTTTGTCATTGGATCCAGATATATGGTACACTTCCGAATCCAAATGACTGTCTAACCTATCCATCACTAAAAATGTACTTGCATGTTTCACTATACTAATTCAACACTAATCCTCTATGGGTCCCGGAGTAGCGTGCTACTCGCTGAATAAGCGCTTTGAAGCCTTGTCAGGGGTAGTACGCGCTATATAAATGCAATTACAATACAATAAAAAACAACAAGTAACATCATACCTATAACTCATCAGGACTATTGGCTTTGTCAATGGTTGTTAGTTGCATAAGATAAATAAGGAGCAACTGTGGCTTGTATATAATATTGAAAAAGCTTCCACTTAAAGACCTGGTGACACCACAACAATGTTGCTGCTCCTGAGTTTCCAATAGAGAAGGAAAATCCAGAGAGGAAATGAAACTCTTGAAAGGATTTCCCTTCCCTTCAACGCTCACCTGGCATGAAGTCATGCTGTAACTTATCCACTAGTGAGAAGTGAGCAGTGTGAGCACGCACACAACGATGTAGCTGCTGTCATTGCAGTCCCGAAAAAACGGACCGCCTGTGCCAGGGCACAAAACAGAGCACGATAGAGACCCCCTTAAAAAAAACTGCTGGTGCTCAGCACCGCCCCACTTAAAGCCCTGATTAAGTGATTTGCCCAGGATCACAGAATGTTGAGCGTCCCTGCCGAGACTCGAACCTGGTTCCCGAGCTCCGAGGTCGACCGCCCTAGCCGTTAGGCCACATTCTCTCTCTCCACATTTATGCACTTGGCACTTCTGCACTTGTTAATCGTGCAACTAACTTGTGCATCGAACACTCGTGCATGATGATTGTGCACCTGTCACGTGCGAGCCTAACACGTGTGCACCTGTCGCCGGAGCACTTGTGAATCCTGGCACTCATATTACTCGTGCACAGTCGCGGTCGGTAGTGGGAGTACCTGCCGAGCGGTGACGTGGGGAGGGGCAGGGTGGGGGGTAGTAATGTATGGATTACGGAGATTTACAGGTAAGTAAACATTTAAATAATTAACACGAATTTCGTTGGGTGCACTGCATCGCATTTGGTGATGCAGTGGATGCAACGAAATTCGTTTTATTTCTTTATATGTTTATTTACCTGTAAAACTCAGAAATCCATACATTAATAACCAGGGCCAGACTGGGAACCAAACCCCCCCCCCCCCCCCCCGCCGCCAAGCTCTTTGCCAGGGCCGGTTTCGGCCGGTTTTGGTACAGGGCCGATTTTGCAGCTATGCTGTAACAAAATCGGCCCCCAGGGGCCCAAAAACGGCCCTCACCCTGTGGCGCACCGGGGGATTGCCCGTTGCCTGCTACGGCCAGTCCGGGCCTGTTAATAACCCCCACCCTGCCCCTCCCCCTCCCCACGTCACCGCCCGGCAGCTACTCCCACCACCGACCGCGGCTGCTCGTGCAGAGTTGCCTACTAAATAAGTGCCTCGTTACCAGGCGCGCTTTGACACTCCTACGACTTGTGCACCTGTTCCAAGTCTGGGTTCTTGGGTTTCAATAGCTCCTTCAAGCAGGGGGGGGCGCTGCAGTGTTTCAATATTCATATGCAGTTAGCAAGAGAAGTACTCAATGTCCAGACATAGAAAGAATAAAAGAAATGATAAGATTTTAACACCAGACACTATAATAGCAAATTATGGTAATAACATTCCATTTGTGATAAAAGGCAGGCAACCGGCCAAGCAGGTATTAGTATAAGACTGCTGGGCTAAAAAAGTTATTACAGGCGCAGTTAAAGTCACTGGGGCGGAGGGCGACTGTCTGAGAAGCAGCAAGGTGTCTGTGCTCAGCTGGGTGTGCCAAGGCGCGGGTGCCAAGGTCGGACTGGGCTGCAGGGCAATCGGGCAGCGGTCCGACAGGTCAGTGTGTGGGCCTGTTTTATGGTCGGTTGGGCCTGTTTTACTGTTGATTTCCCTGATATGAAAACTAACACTGCCTGCAGCAAGCTCAAAGCCATGCAGCCTTCCATACCTTGCAAAAACCCTTATACATCGTCTTTACAAGTTCAAAACTGCTCCAATTTGCAAACATCGGTCACTGTTAGAAATCTAGGGCCATATGTATGAAAGTTACATTTTGCGATTCTCCAATAGCGATTTTTAGGGAATCGCTATTTGAGAATCGCAAAATGCTATGTATGTAGGGTTTGCAAATAATTTTGCGAATCCTACATATTCCTTAATTGCGAATCGCAAATTGAAATTCGCAGTTAAGGAATACCTCCCCATTCATTCCTACGGGCCTAGAGTCCCATAGGAAGGAATGGGAAGACATTCTCAATTTGCGATTCTCAATTAGAGAATCGCAAATTGAGAAAGCATATTCAAGGCTGGCATGGTGTCACATTGACACCCTGTTGCACCCCTGAAATGTGCATGAGTGCCCATGTGGCACACATACATGCCCTAAGGGCATGTATGTGTGCCACATGGCACCTTGAAAAATGCAAAAAAGTGAATTTTTCAAAGAAATCGCAAATTACCACCAACTTGAAGTTGGTGGTAATTTGCGATTCCTTATGGCCAAATTGCACTTTTTCTGGGCCTCATACATTGCATTTAAGGAATCGCAATTTACGATTCCTCAAGTGAAATCGCAAAATAGGGAAGCGCAAATTTGCGATTTCTTGTTTTGTGAGGCTGTTTTGCTTACATACATACCACTTAGCAATTTTGCGATCGCAAATGCCGAAATTTGGCGAATCTCGGCGTTTGCGATCGCAAAATTGCCTTCATACATATGGCCCCTAATTCTATGTCAGGAACAGAGGCTTCCGATTATGCTTCTCTTTCTTTACTAGAAATTCACAGCAGCCAATCAAACTTTAAACTACATAAACCATGAGTCCTTATGGCTCCTCCTCCCCACCAATCACAGGGGCTCATGACTATCTATTAATGTCCTTGGACCGTAGTCCTTCCTCTTTCTTTGCTGCTGCAGCAGCTCGGCTAAGTACACTTGTGTCTATATATGTGTTTTATTATTAACTTTAAGTACGCCTCGAGCGTTTTAGATACTGTTTTATTGATGCTTGTTTTTTTAGCTTGCGCTCACAGGAGCGGTACCCAGTGCTTTAAATGGGGAAAAACAAGTGCAGGTACTTATTAAAATAGAGGTTTGGCAAGTGGGCGGGGCTAGGGGTGGGGCTATGGGCAAAATATCATCATACATAATAACTTCTGTACCAGTTGCAGCGCATAATAAAACACATGAGAAATGGGTTTATGTCAAAAAACACAGATTAACTCCTTCGATGCTGATGACGGAACCGCTCCGTCATCAGCTGCGGTGGCGCTGTGCTGATGACGGAGCGGTTCCGTCATGGCCCGCTCGGCACGCCTGCGCGGCGCGGATTCCGCGCCTGCGCTGAGCGTTCTATTGAGCGGGGCGGGCCATGACGGAACCGCTCCATCATCAGCATAGCTCAACCGAGGCTGGTGACGGAGCGGTTCCGTCACCAGCATGCGGCCGCCGCATTTCCGCCCCGCCCCCTTAGCGCTGCGGCGGAATAGCCGCCGCAGCGAAGGAGTTAACTCATAACACAAAATGAAAGGCATGATGGCACTTTCACCCCAAAAGTCCCCGCACACCAGGGGCGTAACACAGGCCCCTGCAGCCCCCGTGGTGCGGGGGGCCCTCACCCTCCAGCGGGCCCCGTCAGCACCGCACTTCTGCCGGGGATCTCTAGATTGAGTCCGGAGGGGGCCCCTTCACGTATCCTGCAGGGGGGCCCCCTCAAGGTTCGTTACGCCACTGCCGCACACCTGATTGACAATGCAGGGTCTGTCTAGAGACCCTGTCCTGGTAATCACAGCGTGACACAACCCCTCTCACCCCACTGCAGTTTGGGGGCATTCAAACGGGCAATGCTGGAATCTTCACCAGCAACTCTGCAAAAGAATACTTGAGCCGAGGTAATTACAAGCTCCTCTGAAGCAGTGCAGCCTCTGCCCTGCACTGGAGCAGAAACCCAACTAACCTGAGCCTGCGGATCAGGGTACCGGTACTCTCCCTGGCTACAGAGAAGTGGCGGTACTGACGGCAAAAAAAAATCGGAAGTGCCGGTACTCAGTACCGGTGAGTACCGGCCCATTTAAAGCACTGGCGGTACCCCAATCGTCTGACCAGCTAGTGGAGTGGGAGCGGATTTCCATAAAGAAGGAGTTGAGGAGAGTGCTTTCCTCTCTGACTATATCATTGAGGATATTGGCTAACCTGGTAAGCCTGTTGGCATCCTTCATTAAGGATATTTTTTGGGTCCCCTCCAGTATCAGGCTCTTCAACAATTGAAGATAATGTACTTAGCAAGGGTTTGATGTACTTGGAACAGATGGTTTTGTCAGAGGAAGCCAGGACGGAGATGTCCTGGTGGTTGAACCATATGGATGCCTGGACCGGCCAGGCCATATTTGCCTTGATTCCAGACGTAATAATAAAATCCAATGGCAGACGTGGGGCTGCGGAGCTCATTGCGACTCTGTGGAGACAGGGGGCAAGTGGTCTCCGGAAGAACTGCGCCTTCATATCAACTGTCTGGAGCTCCTGGCGCGTTCATTTTCTGTTCGTACTCTCTGTCCAAACAGACCAAGTTGTTGCATTCTGTTGAAGATCCAATGTATCTGGAGTCCAATATTTCAATTGTTTGGGTGGAACGAGGTCTCACCTCCTAGTGGAGATTGCCAAGGATTTTTGGCATTATTGTTTACAACATCATATATCGGTGATGGCCGTATACATTCCGAGTAACTCCAAAGTGGTAGTGAACTGGAATTCTCGATTCCTCCGTGACTACAGCAACTGGACGCTTCGCCCCAAGATATTTTGACTTCTGAATTTGCACTTGGGTCCTTGCATGATCGACCTGTTTGCCTACGGCCTGAATGTTCAGCTTCTCTCTGTTACTTTGGAGATCGGATTGGATCGGTAAAGAACCAATTTGTATGCCTTTCTCCAGTCATGGCCAACAGGTCTGGTTTATGCATTCCCTACATTCACCATGATACAGAGGGTTCTTTCACAAGTAAGCCATCAAACGACTAAATTGGTTCTGGTAACTCCATGTTGGAAGGCACAGTCTTGATTTCCAGTGGCCATGTCCCTGTCTTGTGCACCTCCAGTCTTCTCTCCTTCCTGGATCTTCTTTCAGATCAGATGGCCATCCACATCCGCTGGTGATGCAGGGTCTATTGTCCCTCATGGCCTGGAGACTTTGCGGTGATGCTGGCAAGTGCCAGGAGTTCCCCAGGATGCCTAGTTCTTACGGTCACAATCGTGGGCTCCCTCTACACACGAACATTATAAAGCAGCCTGTCCTAGATGGGTTGGTTGGTGTAGTAAGTGGGGTGTGGACCCATGGCATCTGGCATCCATATGACTGCAAATTTTCTGTTGGACTTTGCTGGCCAGGGCATGGCTTATAGGGCTGTGAAAATTTTCCATTCGCCCATTTTGGCTGGTCACCCTCATCTGGATGGTAAGCGGGTAGTTGAACATCATTTAGTTTGTAAGCTGTTGAGAGGGATACAGGTGGTTCGGCCTCCTCAGTCTAAGTATCCCACTGTGTGGGATGTGAATGTGGTGTTGCTTTTCCTCAGGAAGTGGCCCGCGAACAAGTGCCTTTCGCTCGAACAACTGTCAGCGAAACGTACTCTCCTTTTATGTCTGATTTCTTGTCGATGGGTCTCGGATGTTAAGGCCCTGGATTTAGCAGGTCGAGTATTTACTCCTTTGGGGGTGTCCTTTACTATCTCTAGATGTACCAAAATGGATTCCAGATGTGTTAGTTACCCTGCTTTTTCACATCATCAGAAATTGTGTGCTGTTAAGTGTCTAAAGTGTTATGAGGACTCTACCCACAATTTGCATAATGATGCTGTAGGACAATTGTTAGTATCTTTGCAGAAACCTTTCCATCCAGTTGCTTCGGCTACGTTGGCCCATTGGGTTAAATGGTTCTTGTCTGAAATGGGAATTGATGTCTCAGTTTTCGGAGTTCTTTCCGTGTTATGGGCTATGCCCTCTAAAGCTTTCTCCACTAGTTATCTCCTGGAGGACATTATGGCTGCGGGGATCGGTCTTCTGATTCAACGCTTAGACTATTCTATCATAAGCCAATTGTGGATGTTGCATCTAATGTGGTGGCTCAACTTTAAACTAGCTTAATCCGAAGCCTCTGTTCCTGACATAGAATAAAAATATTTCTAGCTGACGAGTCAAGAATTTTCAATTCCATTAAGGACACGGAGGTGAGGATTATCCCGCCCTTGGTGTTCTCCTGTGTATTACCATAGTGTACTATTTATATGTATTTGCGAGGTTCTAACACTATATTTTATTGTCAAGACAGCGATTCGAAGAACATTAATCACCGGAGTTATCTTGACATTTTTATTGTTGCCTGGAAATTGCAAGGAGGCAGATAACGTGGCAGCAGGTGCTCTTAAAACCAAAATTAACTTGCAAACATGTTGCCTCGTCAGCACCCGGTGCGCTGGCACAGGTCACACCGCTCTGGAGCTGGGCCTGCTGGGGAAAGGCATGAGGTCATGGGGATGGCTGCTATTACTGTGCATGTGAAAACAGGAACACCTGGGACACCCCCCACTATATGGAGATGACAGGTGCCAGTCACACAGTAATTAAGAGATGAATACAGTTTTATTGCAGAAATAGTGTGAAGGATTTTGCAATTGCAAGAAAAGTAAGTAAAAATGAGCAATCAGGATGTATATCTTAGCAGTGGTTTGTTTTCTTTCTGCTGTGACGTAATGCGTCACTTATGGCCAAGGTTACGGGAAGTATGCAGCTGGGGAAAATCATATTATATGGCAGGGTTGACTAAATTACGTGTCAAATAAAAAGCCAATTATTTGGTGTAATATGATGCATTTTGTGACAGTATTCATTATTTTTACACATCTACACTGTCTTGGAAAATGTTGACTTTCGGGGGAGCAGAGGACCAAGGTAGGCGCGACACGCGACTCGCACTCTGGAAACTTTTAGCACGCCTGAACGTGGCAGCTCTGTTTCACCCCGTGGGGTACCTTAGTTTCCAGTCTTAAGTTGGACCGCCAACACCAGGACAAGCAGGTACCAAACTTAGGGAACCAACACCTACACCAATGTGGGGTAGGAGGTTTCATCCATCATTATTATTTTTGTCCTGAAGAAGCGCCATGGATCTATATGACCACCAGGGGCGTGAAACATGTTGACTAACGTTTGACCTCATCTTTAGGTTCAAACAATCAGCTACTCGTGGTACCTTATCCTTCCACGAGCAGCATGGACCTTATAATTAGGTGTTTTAAGCTGACGGGGTATCCGATTATTAAAAATTTCAGCGACACCCTTAATCAGTTTTAACTTTTTCATCACTACACACCATTCACCACCCCACCCAGACCTTACTTGTATTCATCATATGGCAACAAAAACAAAAGATCTCCACCAAAATGACCCTTCGGGGGACCCGTAGGGCATTGCAGCAACGGCCAGACGAGGCGCAATCAACCCTTGATGAAGCATGACATCCTTCGGGATGTGTGAGGGCAACATGGAACAGGCCTGTTGATTGTCTTTCCATGAGTACGTCCAACTTCTATACAACTCTCTCCAGTTTTTTCTCCCTCCTTATTAGGAACAGTGACCCTTCGTTTTTGGAAAATGTCACTCCTCAGTATCACTTTGCGAAGGGCCTTCCACAATGTAGCAACACATGCTGCTGAATATTTTTTAGTAACTTTTGAACAGTTTGAGCTAGAAACAATATTTTGTTTTGTTAAAAACACAAATTATGCAGCAGGTAATGGACTATGTGACAAAGGTGGCACATCTATAATTATGTGGGATACACTGAAGTCCCAGAATCGTTTAATTCCAGCAGCCGTGCAATGGCACTATATTAAGCCAAAAAACCCACTGATAATGGCAACGTTTTTTTCTCTTTTTAACCCCCCCCATGCTCATGACGAGCTCAGCTCGTCATGAGCCACGGTTCCTGTGTGCTCATGACGAGCTGAGCTCGTCATGACCTTTAGAACGCTCGCACACGGGGCAAATTCCCCTGCTGTGCGAGCGTTCTAAAGAAACGGGTGTGGTCATACGAACACCGTGGCTCATGACGAGCTGAGCTCGTCGTGAGCCCCTGGGCGCTTCGCGCGCCCCCCCCCCTCCCCCCAGCACAGCGGGGGAATGTGGCTAGCAGACAAGGGGTTAAATGAAAAGCTTTGTCACGTCTCAATAATACAACACAGATACAGACTGTGAAGGAGCAGTGCATGTGCCTATTATACAAAAAAAGAAGTGTCAGCAACTCCATGGCAGCACTGACAACACGTCCTGCCACTGTCCTGCTTACTCTCTATCGCTCTACGTGCTCGCAGAAGGCGGAGTTTGCTAATATAATTAAAAGGCGCTTCTAGAACATACACCCCACTTTGGGACACTGACGACTGTGCATGTATGCTCGCCCAACAAATTCTCTAATTCTCTCATTTTGTCACATGAATAGACATTAATGGATTATAGTCAGGACCTCAGGAATTAGGTGATTCTGCAGACGCAGCGTTTTATGAGTAATTATTAATTTTCCACACTTGCCATGAAATCCATCATCTGATGCATAATTTGCAGATTTGAACAAAAAGCCATATTAAATGGATTGAAAGCTACTAAAACACAGTGACCTATTGAGGCAGAGTGGAAGGCCCTTCGCAAAGGTTTATGGGTCACCTTTCAGATGCTTCTTGCTGTAGGTGTGTTTTGAACTGGTACTATTGAGATTAAACTATTTTCCAGACAGTGCAAACGTGTAAAAAAGCGACAAAATAATAAAGTAATACTACTGCGCATTATGCTACATAATTTAATCCCCCCGGTTGCATATTTGGTCCTCCCCCTGTTGCATAATTCCTGTGGCCCTAATTATAGCACTACTGCTGCTCCTTTGGTCCTAAACAGATCAGCTAATATACCCAGGCACATACAAACATGCTGTGCCCTTGAAAGGGATGAAACAGGATCAAACCTCTTTTCTTGTGTATTCTCTGTCTGTTTGCTGAAGGACTATGCTTTGTCATACCAGACCTCTCTCTCATTTTTGTTGTGAGGCCAGGGCAGTTTTCAAACTGGATTTTAGTGTTAGTTATGGGAAGACACTAGTCATTTGTATAGCACACTCCACTACCTAGCTGGTTCTTGTGGCTCAGTGGATTAAAGCTGCCACTGCAGGGACCTGTTTTCGACCTCATGGTCACAGGTTCAAATCCTGGTGGGTCCACTCAGCCTTTCATCCATCTGAGGTTGATAAAATGAGTACCATTGAGTTGGATAAAAATAAACATCTGTTATTCAGCGCCAGGACTACAGGTAATCGCGCACTTTACAAATACATATGTTATGTTACTCATCCTCAGCTATCAGAGCCCAAGTTTAATGTGGCCGAAGACTTGCGCCATTTTGGAATTGCCCCGACACCATTATGGACTTGCTTGCAGTAAGGCAATGAGAGATGTAGGCTGATTAGAGGAAAGCACGACGATAGAAGAGATGAGTACGAAAAAAAAGAAAACGACAAGAGAAAAGAAGGGTGAGGAGGCAAGTGGATAAAATAAAAGTAAATAAGTGATTCTAGGGGAAGAGAAGAAACCTATGACAGAGGGTTGATTAGTGCGGAGTAGGAGGTAATGGACGCCATAAAGTAGGGATGGTGTGAGAGGTGGAGGACAGAGGAATAAAAAAGTCTCAGGAAGTAGGGTGGATGGAGCAGGATACTGACGAGCAAAATGAGTGATGTGCGTAGGAGGATGTGTAAGCATCTATAAAAGGTGAGCAGAGAGTGAGAAATACAGAAGGGCGGAGGTGGAGGATGACGCTTGCGGAGTGATGAGAAAGGAGGGTGGTCCCATAGTGGGAAACAACCTTTACAACGCAACTTTTACAACGCACTACCATTACAACGAAACTTTTACAACGCAAAAACTTTTACAACGCATACCATTACAACGCATGTTTTCACAACGCAAGTACTTTTACAACGCATGCCATTACAACATAAGTATTGGTAAGTATATAATTATATTTAATATTTTATATGTTTATTTTTTTTAAGTTTTCAGTTTTTGGGTAAAGGGGTATTTTTAGGGTTCAGGGTCAGTTTTCAGTTTTTGGGTAAAGGGGTATTTTTAGGGTTCAGGGTCAGTTTTCAGTTTTTGGGTAAAGGGGTATTTTTAGGGTTCAGGGTCAGTTTTCAGGTTTTGGGTAAAGGGGTATTTTTAAGGTTCAGGGTCAGTTTTCAGTTTTTGGGTAAAGGGGTATTTTTAGGGTTCAGGGTCAGTTTTCAGTTTTTGGGTAAAGGGGTATTTTTAGGGTTCAGGGTCAGTTTTCAGTTTTTGGGTAAAGGGGTATTTTTAGGGTTCAGGGTCAGTTTTCAGTTTTTGGGTAAAGGGATATTTTTAGGGTTCAGGGTCAGTTTTGGGTTTTTGGGGTACAGGGGTATTTTTAGGGTTCAGGGACAGTTTGGGGTTTTTGGGGTACAGGGGTATTTTTAGGGTTCAGGGACAGTTTTGGGGTTTTGGGGTACAGGGGTATTTTTAGGGTTCTGTGTTAATTTGGTTTTTTTGGGGTACAGGGGTACAGGGTAAAAAAAAAAAATTAATTAAATTAAATTAAATTAAATTATATTAATTACAATTAATAAAAAAAAAAATATTATATACTTACCAATACTTACGTTGTAATGGCATGCGTTGTAAAAGTACTTGCGTTGTAAAAACATGCGTTGTAATGGTATGCGTTGTAAAAGTTTTTGCGTTGTAAAAAATTCGTTGTAACGGTATGCGTTGTAAAAGTATGCGTTGTAACGTCATACATCCCACATAGGAGGGCCATGAGCAAATGATACGTGGAGGGGGAGGGGACAGATGTTATGTTATGTTAAAGTTAACGTTAAAAGAGTTTTATAAAGCGCTCGTACACCGATTGGTTTCATGGCGCTGATACTAGGAAATGCCGAATCTGGAGCAGTTTTTCGTAGGCCTGGATGTACAGCCATGTTTAGAGGGATTTTCTGAATCTCAAAAGATCAGTGCTTGGCCTGATTTCCAGGGGGATGGAATTCCACATTCCTGGGGCCAGAGTTGCAAACCTGCAACCCCCTTGAAGGTCAGGACATTCAAACGTTGGAGATGAGCCGAGCGGAGGTTGCGTGAGGGGGTGTAGCGTGATAAGAGGCTGTCTATGAATTTAGGGCTCTGGCCGTTCAGGGATTTAAACACCAGACAGACAATTTGGAATGCACAGCGTTGGGGAATAGGAAGCCAGTGCAGTTTCCTTAGGAGGGGGAGGCATGTTGCCACCTGGGTTGTTTGTAAATCAATCTTGCCACTTGGTTCTGTACATCTGTAACTGTTTTGTAAGGCAGAGTGGTACACCAAGATAGATTGCGTTGGCGTAGTCTAGACGAGATAGGACCATGGCTATCAAGACCTGTATCAAAGAGAAGGAGTGAAGGAGAGAAGGAGTCTGAAGTGATTGGAGGAGAACGGTAGAAACAAGAGGGAGGAGAGATAGATAGACAGGGAGGGTGAGGGGTAAAGAGAGGGCGATGGGATGGGGAGAGACAGGAGAATGGGAAAGCAGAGGAAGCATGCAAGTCACTAATTAGGACCGGCACCTCGTCGCTCTTCTTACGATACATTCTGATCAAAAGGCTGACAACATAATAGTGGTTGAGAAACTAGCCATCAAATTACAAGCTCAGTCGTCAACCTCGGAAGATGTACTCTTGGCACAGTGGACAAATCAGGGTAGATATAGGCCCACATTTGATGTCTGGTTTTGTTTTGTTACTCAGATTGCCACCTTTGATTTTACTTCAAATTCTTACCTCGCTTATTTAGTTATCATATGGATAACACCAGTTCTTTGTAGATCTCATGTCTGCTCAGGAATATGTGCTATAGATTCAGGCCCTAGAGCCGCCACGGTTGAGAATGTGGAGAGCAACCGGTGAAGAACAGATCCAGAGAAGGGAGAGCCGGGACCAATTACATACACCCATGCAGCCACACAAGCGCATGCACACCCCTCCCTTCTTTACATATACAAAGGCATTCCCCATGGGCAGCAGCAGTGAAGGTGAGGCTGACAGAAGAGGATGATGGGAAGAGTCCAGGTGAGGTGGAGAAAGAGAAGGGTAGGTGAAGAGAGGAGCTGGTAATAGGGAGGAGATTGAGGCAGATGGGAGGGTAATGTAAATAAAAGGAGGATGGTGAGGGGGAGAGAAGGAGGACGAGTCGTAAATGCAGACACCGATCAGACACAAACCGAGGCAAGACGCCATCAGGCGACAGGTCCTTGATCAATTCCTGGCTGTCCCACAGTTTCGCCACCATTCTGGATTCTAACAAACAAATATTTAACACACCGAAAGAAATCATTTGTTTCCACCCGGTTCCTACTCTTTTCTCAGTTGTGCACACTCATACCAAAGTTATGAGGTCCTGATGAGAACCCCCTTCATTTAGTAAGGGTTCGAAACGCGTAGACCGCCTATCTACACCATAAGAATGCTATTCTCTAAATAGCTCCTTTTGATTTGAAAAAAGATTGTAATCTCACCAAATAGGTCTCTTTGGTGTTTTTGTCAAAAATTATTTTGTGACATTCAAAATTGTAAATATTGATTCGTGTATGTATGGTATGTGTGAGAGAGTGAGATTCGAATGTGAAAGTTGATCAACCACGTATGTTTGTTTTGTTTCCCCACTAATGTGCACTTTTTATGTAAATGTCATTTTTATGAAATTTGAATTTTGTATTGTTCGTTTTTGACAATTGTTGTGAAATGTCTGGTGAACTTTAACCAACGAATACTTTGAAAAACCTTTATGAATAATAAATATGATTCATTCCTGACAATCTGTCCAAACTCGCACTTAGTTTAATTCTTCGCGCGCAGAAATTCAATTTATTCTTGAATTAGAAGTTGCAGTATTGGCTTCTGTTTTGTTGTGCACTGGAATTTAGTGGCAGGAGAGGACCAAATTATGTGGCACGGTTGACTAAACTGTGTGGCAAGAAAGGCAAATTATGCAGCTTAAGTGGCACACATTGTGATAATATTACTTCATTATTTTGTCATCTTTACACATGACAACACTGTCTGGGCAAATATTAAACCTTGGGAGCACTGGTTTAACACCAAAATACAACAATAAGGAATTGAAAGACGACCAGCCAAACTTTGCGAAGGGCCTGCCACTGTGGGAACACATGTTACCACACCTTTAGTACCTTTTGATCTGTTTGAGTTAGAAGCCTTTTTTGTGGTTAAATTCTGCAGATTATGTAGCAGATCATGAAATATCTGGAAAATAAAGCAAATCTATAATTATGCAAAAACACACCATGGCCGCAGAATCACATACTTCCAGTGGCCATGTCTTAAATACATGGTCCTCTATCCCTTGTAGTTCTACCACAATCACCACCCACATTCTCTTCACGTTTCCTTTGCTTGATAATAAAAAAAATCCATCAATTTCCAGATGTATATCTTGGCTATCTGGTAATGTGAGAGGGCATTGTGTAACCTGGTTCCCCCTGAGAAGTGCAGGCAAAAATGTGATTGCCTCTAGCAGGGCTCCCTTTGACACTACTCCTGGCCCTAGGCCAAGTGACGGGGGAACCTCCTGACACAAGGTCATCACAGACACTGTATCTAATCAGGAGCTTTTCACCTACAAATCATCCATTTCAATGTGTAAGTCTCATTTGTTCAATAGAGGTAAACACAGAATCATACCACTCAGAATGCATTGGGCCAGTGGTTCTTAACCTTTTGACTTTTGTGTAACCCCACTTAATCATTATTGGAATCCGGGGACCACCACTGAGTCATTGATAGAACCCAGGGACTCCCACTGAGTCATTGATGGAACCCGGGGACTCCCACTGAGTCATTGATGGAACCCGGGGACTCCCACTGAGTCATTGATGGAACCCGGGGGCTCCCACTGAGTCATTACTGGAACCCAGTGACTCCCACTGAGTCATTACTGGTACCCTGGGATTCCCACTGAGGTATAACTGGAACCCAGGGACTCCCACTGAGTCATTACTGGAACCCAGGGACTCCCACTGAGTCATTACTGGAACCCAAGGATGCCCACTGAGTCATTACTGGAACCCAGGGACTCCCACTGTGTCATTACTGGTGCCCGGGGACTCCCACTGAGTCATAACTGGAACCCAGGGACTCCAGCTGAGTCATTACTGGAACCCAGGGACTGCCACTGAGTCATTACTGGAACCCGGGAACTTCCACTGAGTCATTGATGGAACCTGTGGACTCCCACTGAGTCCGTACTGGAACCCGGAGACTCCCACTGAGTCATTACTGGAACCCGGAGACCACCACTGAGTCCGTACTGGACCCCGGGGACTCCCACTGAGTCCGTACTGGAACCCGGGGACTCTCACTGAGTCATTAACGGAACCCGGATACTCCCACTGAGTCATTACTGGAATCCGGGGACTCCCATTGACTCATTACTGGAACCCAGAACCATCACTGAGTCATTAAAGCAACCCGGGGACTCCTGCTGAGTCTTGACTGAAACCAGTGGACTTCCACTGAGTCATTACTGGAATCCGGGGACTCCGATTGAGTCGTTACTGGAACCCAAGACCATCATTGAGTCATTACCCGGGGACTCTCATTGAGTCATTAATAGAACCTGGGTACTCCCACTGAGTCATTAATGGAACCCAGGGACTCCCACTGAGTCATTACTGGAATCCGGGGACTCCCACTGAGTCATTGATGGAACCCGTGGACTCCCACTGAGTCTGTACTGGAACCCAGGGACTCCCACTGAGTCATTACTGAAATCCAGGGATACCCACTGAGTCATTACTGGAACGCAGGGACTCCCACGGAGTCACTACTGAACCCAGGGACCACCACTGAGTCTGTACTGGAACCCAGGGACTCCCACTGACTCATTACTTATACCCAGGGACACCCACTGAGTCATTACTGTAGCCCAGGGACTCCCACAGAGTCATTACTGAACCCGGGGACTCCCACTGACTCATTACTGGAACCCAGAGACCACCACAGAGTCATTACTGAAACCCAGGGACACCCTCTGTGTCATTACTAGAACCCAGGGACTCGCACTGAGTCATTACTAGAACCCGGGGACCACCACTGAGTCGGTACTGGAACCCGGAGACTCCCACTCAGTCATTACTGGAACCCGGAGACTCCCACTGAGTCATTACTGGAACCCAGGGACTCCCACTGAGTCATTACTGGAACCCGGGAACCACCACTGAGTCCGTACTGGAACCCGGAGACTCCCACTGAGTCATTACTGGAACCCGGAGACCACCACCGAGTCCGTACTGGAACCCAGGGACTCCCACTGAGTCCATACTGGAACCCGGGGACTCTCACTGAGTCATTAACGGAACCCGGATACTCCCACTGAGTCATTACTGGAATCCGGGGACTCCCATTGAGTCATTACTGGAACCCAGGACCATCACTGAGTCATTAAAGCAACCCGGGGACTCCCGCTGAGTCTTGACTGAAACCAGTGGACTTCCACTGAGTCATTACTGGAATCCAGGGACTCCGATTGAGTCGTTACTGGAACCCAAGACCATCATTGAGTCATTACCCGGGGACTCTCATTGAGTCATTAATAGAACTCGGGTACTCCCACTGAGTCATTAATGGAACCCAGGGCCTCCCACTGAGTCTTTATTGAAACCCGGGGACTCTCACTGAGTCATTAATGGAACCCGGAGACTCCCACTGAGTCATTACTAGAACCCGGGGACCACCACTGAGTCGGTACTGGAAGCAGGGGACTCCCACTGAGTCGTTACTGGAACCTGGAGACTCCCACTCAGTCATTACTGGAACCCAGAGACTCTCACTGAGTCATTACTGGAACCCAGGGACTCCCACTGAGTCATTCATGGAACTCGAGGAATCTCATTGAGTCAATAATGGAACCCGGGGACTCTCACTGAGTCAATAATGGAACCCGGAGACTCCCACTGAGTCATTACTAGAACCCGGGGACCACCACTGAGTCGGTACTGGAAGCAGGGGACTCCCACTGAGTCGTTACTGGAACCTGGAGACTCCCACTCAGTCATTACTGGAACCCAGAGACTCTCACTGAGTCATTACTGGAACCCAGGGACTCTCACTGAGTCATTAACGGAACCCGGATACTCCCACTGAGTCATTACTGGAATCCGGGGACTCCCATTGAGTCATTACTGGAACCCAGGACCATCACTGAGTCATTAAAGCAACCCGGGGACTCCCGCTGAGTCTTGACTGAAACCAGTGGACTTCCACTGAGTCATTACTGGAATCCAGGGACTCCGATTGAGTCGTTACTGGAACCCAAGACCATCATTGAGTCATTACCCGGGGACTCTCATTGAGTCATTAATAGAACTCGGGTACTCCCACTGAGTCATTAATGGAACCCAGGGACTCCCACTGAGTCTTTATTGAAACCCGGGGACTCTCACTGAGTCATTAATGGAACCCGGAGACTCCCACTGAGTCATTACTAGAACCCGGGGACCACCACTGAGTCGGTACTGGAAGCAGGGGACTCCCACTGAGTCGTTACTGGAACCCGGGGACTCCCACTGAGTCATTACTGGAACCCGGAGACTCTCACTGAGTCATTACTGGAACCCAGGGACTCCCACTGAGTCATTCATGGAACTCGAGGAATCTCATTGAGTCAATAATGGAACCTGGGGACTCCCACTAATGGAACTCAGGGGCCCCGTCCTAACCAATTTCCATGATTTGAACTGAAAAACAATACCTAAAAATACAAACACAAGCTTACATTAACACCTTGGCTGCTTGACAGATCCTTCTCCTGTGCTGGGCCATAATGTTAATGGGTGTGGTCATGACGAGCTCAGCTCGTCATGTGCACCCTAGAGGTATACCTCATGACGAGCTGAGCTCGTCATGAGCATCGAAGGGGTTAAATACACACAAAAACACACACAAATTATGAAATATTTAATTAACAAGCATATAAAAATAATAGGAATGTTGGAGCTTTTCTTAATTCAATTGAGAATACCCATCGTCCATATTATATTCTGTTTGATACTGATGGAGCAAGGTGGAAACAAAATGTTTTGTATACCCCTTGTGAAAGTAACTTTCCATAACAGTAATATGTACTAAACGTGTGGTTTTGAAATTAACCAACATAGAATAGAATGTACACACACAAATACATGTGGGATATTAATTTGCATGTAATTGCCAAGCATAATTCACTAATTTGTCATGTATCACGTCATAAAGGGTACGCATTTGTCGTAATCTAATTGAAAACGCACTGAACCAATACTCTAGCACTACTCCCATGAATCAATCTGCGGATACCAACTTAATTTTTAGCCTCCAATGTCAAGTTAGTTCACATTTACAGAACGTTTTAAGATTTTTAATTTTACTTCTTTAAGTGCATACACTTTATTGATCTGTTATTATTATTTAATTTCGCAAGCCGTCACAGACTCCCTGAGTAGGCGTTGTGGACCCCTGGACCACAGGATAAACACCACTGCATTAGGCTATAAATTAAAGTAGGGTGGCTGGAATGGCCTGGAGGCAGGTTGTTACCCTACAAAAAGATGGACTATGAAGGGGAATGGTGAATCCCTTTCCAGGGTAAGCACCTGAAGGGAAAACCGTGCTATCCAATGGCAGTGTAGAGGAAGTGAGCGAGCTCTCTCGATCCATTTTGTGGAACTAAAATTGTCAATGCACAATTACCTCTTCCAGATTTCCTGTCTGCAATAGATTTCCAGAAGTACTGCTGGAATCATTTGTCAATTTAAAAAAAAGTCAATCATCAACTCCAAATTTGGCTGTCCCCAGCTGTGCTCCCCTTGCAGACGCGGCCGGTAGTGGGAGTACCTGCCGGGCGGTGACATTGGGAGGGGGAGGGGCAGGGTGGGGGGTAGTAATGTATGGATTATGGGGTTTAACAGGAAAGTAAACATATAAATAAATAAAACGAATTTCGTTGCGCGCATTGCATCACCAAATGCGTTGCAGTGCGCGCTACGGATTTCATTTTATTTATTTATATGTTTACTTACCTGTTAAGGCCCGTAATCCATACATTACTACCCCCCACCCTTCCCCTCCCCCTCCCCACGTCACCGCCCGGCAGGTACTCCCACTACCGGCCGCGGCTGTCCAAACAACAAAAGGTATATATTTGGCGACCACCTCATTCCAGGTCATTACGGACACTGCGTCCAGTCCTGAACTTTTCACCTCCAATTCATTGATTTTAGACCTGTGTGTCTAATTAGTTCAATCCAATGAACCTCTATCTGTAGATTTCTGCCTTCTACAGCCCTGCCTTTGTGAGTCAGACACCACATCTCAACCAGGTTATGAATTAGACAATAGCGGTGTTGCGCGCTTGTGCGATAGCGCTGGCGCGTTTTGCTACATTGAACAGGATAATACTGAGTGAACACAAGTCACTTCAGTTTGAGATGAACACTGTGCAGTGTTCCTTGAAAGACTTAAAGAGCTTCATGATGCAGGGAGAAGACAATGGCTCGCCCACATATCTAGCATTTAAACAAAACATTCTTAGAATACCTTTAAAAGAAGATCTGAAGAACTCTCCAGAGTCCTCTGTAGGTGTTCAGGTTTATATTAATGTTATGCTCATTTTTATTGTAAGCCCCTACAAATAAAGAACATTATTTCTAAACACACAAGTGTATCAATTAAACACATTATGCCAGTCTGAATGGTCTTTATAATTTTGTTTTCCATAAAAACATCACAATAATCATAACAAATGCAAATATATAAGATGCCAATGCAATAAAACCAAAAAGCCTGAAATAGCACAGTCCATTAGACTAAGCATCCCCTGGTCTAAAACAGCATTGTACAATAGCAGCAACTCTCTAATAGAGGCAAGAGCAAGTAAGATCACATTAAAACACAACACAGATAGCTAAACAACAACAAAATAAAGTCAGGTCTTAAAAATGTTTTAAAAAAATATAAAAAGGATTATGCCTCTCTAATGCTTCGAGGGAGAGTGAAACAGAGTTTGGGCACAAGAACAGAGAACCCTCATCCCCTCTTATAACATTGTATGGGATCATGACCGAAATGTCTACTTTCCAGGATTTTAAGTCGTTGTTGGGGTGTAGACTTGACCTGGGTCCGGATACGTTTATCCTAACAATATATGTTTTCAACACTGGGCGGTATATTGGCAGGAGCAGTATACTATTACTTGTGACTGAACACCTTTCTCCAGGAAAAGTTCAACACTTCCTTGGTCAGCTTGAAATCATCAAGTTGACACATTATGCTGTTAGACATGTTGTTGAAATTTGGCAGAGATCGCTGTTAGTATTTATCTGAAGCCATCTTGTTTCCGGGAGCCATTTTGTCGACCATGTGCTCGCCATGTGCTCTTTCCTTCTTCTGTGTCGTTTACCCTTGTATTCTGCTCAAATAACTGACTATACTTAGCTTCTGTTACTCTGTGCATGCCCAGAAGGGTCTGTAGCTTCTCAAGCACCTATTTAGGTTTGTTACTGTCAGGATATTTCTACTAAAGTTAGCAACTGTCAGCTCCCCCTACTTTGTTGACTGTGCATTTCTGTATGACCATTTATGTATGTAACTCTCCTATGTGTGCTTGTACCGCCTTCTTTTGAGCTCCTGTGTGGGTATAAAAGACCCATGGTTCTTCTACTCCTTGTGCTACTTCATATACTACCGAAGGGTGTTGTGTGAATGTAGTTCCACCTCATGAGGTTTAATAAAATATATTTTTGCTATTTCAGTTTCCGTGTCAACTTCTATTTACTGGTCTGAGGACTTGTGTGCAGAGAAGGACGAACCCCTAGCACGGGTAGGCCTTGCTGAGGTCCACCTCTACAATGTGAGTAAAGTCTCTGTGTAGTTGATGGATGACGTAGGACCAGCATCACTGACAATAAGTCAGTGGGCTCAACAGTGAATTCATATTTATGAAATTTTCTTCCAGTTACATTTTGAGCCTAGATGTTCACAGGGCACACAGATTCTACCCCAGTTCCTCTGATCAGTAATTCTTAAAGTGAGAACTTGACAAGGGTGTCAGGGACTAGAAACTGAGAATGTCTTTTTTAGGTTTCGTTCTTGATTGCCCGAGGAAAGGAATACTCCTCCTAGTCGCCGCAGTGTTACAGCATAGTTTATTTGAAAGGTGTTGAGTATTTCTTTTAGAGGGTTCCAGTTAAGAGGATAAGGCAAATAGGCTCCTTGGCAATCTTAATCTTGATTGAAGATGAAAATGAATGCAGAGGCAAATAGATAGGTGCAAATCTCTCCCTGACACCTTAGAAGAGAAGAGCCAAGCAAAGACATCCACCGGGACATACAAAGAAATAGTCCAACTACAAGAAGAAAAAACTAGGATCAGAAATAGTAGCAAGAGGGCAAATAATGCAATCAAGAATAAGGGAATGAATCATTGCAACGCATATAGCATCTATAAAATGCCTCATTATGTATGATTCAAACAGACACTGACACCACAGGAAAAGACTTGATTCATTCTTAGATTTGGAATGTTAGGAAGAGTTCCCTGAACAGGCCGCCATTTTGGAAACAGCAGTTCATAAGGCTTGTCCACACCCCCTCACGGGGTTGACCTAACACATGAAGAAGCCCACGTCTGACATCCAGTGCTGTGTGCAGAACCCCACAGTCCATCACTGCCCTTGTCTGATGCTTTGCAGTGACCATGGAACACCCCTCCTGTGACCGCGGAAACACAAATTCAGCCCAAGGCATTAGGTCACCATGCCACGCCCCTGAGTGGCACGCACTGAGTTTGCAGTACATGTACTAGTAAGTTCTGGTAAATTCTCAGCAGATATGAGAGGTGTTGGCCTAACGGCTAGGGCGGTCGACCTCGAGTGTGGGGAACTGGGTTTGAGGCCCGGCAATGACGCTGAACATCCTGTGATTCTGGGCAAATCACTTAATCTCCCCGTGGCTAACAATAAAATGAATGTGTCCTCATGTGATGCAACTGATGCTATGTAGAGCACTCTGATACCCGATTTGGGTCCAGTTCGTGCTATATAAAACGCTGTAAAATTAAAAAAAAAAGAAAAAAAAAGAGTCAAGATGTACTGTCAGAGAAAATACTTATGTAAAACTAGGCAACATGAAAGAAAAATAAATTCATATCTTACTATAAATCAATGCCTACAATGCACCAACAATTGAAAATTCTACTCTTCCCCATCGTTAAATAAAAGTCAAAGCTGTCAGTTTGGTCATGGCATCTTATCTTCATTGCATTTATTGCTTCTTGTGACATCTCCCGCTTCCCATGTGGCTAGGTTTGCACTAGATAAATACACTTAACCGCATGCGTGCGGGCGGAATTCCGCTCGTACGCTGAGATTTTCAAAAGCGCATGTTACGTGACGAGCTGGGCTCGTCATGAGCGTGCGAGGAGGCTACCTCATGACGAGCCCAGCTCGTCATCAGCGTGGAAGGGGTTAACTAAATAAATCATAAAAAAGGCTTCCAGTTTTCCGTTTTTATTTCTTTTTCCAAATTCATAGAGAGAGACAACAAGGTATTTCTTATCTATATTTATTTTTAAAAGCAGAAAAATACAGAAAATTGTGTTTCTAATGAGTGACTCTCCTAATTGTCCTTCAAGAATTCCAGATCAACAGCTAACTAGATAGACATCATGGGGATTTAAAAACAGGATGGAATTCCCTTAAATGCAGGCCTATGTTAACATATATTTGTATATAATGCTAATATTTACTGTCGGTGTAGTGTTTTGTTATATTGGTTGTTAATCTGCGAAAACGCACCAGGTATAAAAGTCTGAATGCATGTTTATGAGTAAAATAAGTGTGGAAATATACCATTTTATGACTGTTCATTCTCAAGACATAAAATAAATATGGATAAATACCAATAAAATGGCAAAAAAATAAATATGGATAAATACAGATGCAAATGTTGAAAAAATAAATACCATAAAACCGGGATCCTTAATCATAAATAAAGACACAGGCAGCCACATGCAGGCTGCTTCCATTTGTCCTGAGAGAGCCCAGAGAGACATTCTTTTTAGGTCTCGCCTAGGCAGTGCGCACGCTGTCTCTTAGAGACATGTTGTGTTCAGGATATGGGCACGAAGCTCTGTCCATTGTCCACCCATGTTTTCAATTTGGCTCTATTGTGACTGTCCTTTTTAAATATCTCGTGTTTGGTTACTGTGCTTACTAGTCCCTCCTTAGTCCATCCTTTTCTACTTTTGTAACCTCCCATAAGGACTGCCCCTTTTACATGTTTTGTTACTCTGTATGTCTCAATTACACTTTGTCACTACTCTTTTGTTAATGACTTCTTTTGTGTGGCTGCCATTGCATGCACAACAGCTACGCATTGCCCGAAACGCACTTCCCCGATATGTTGTTTCTGTAAATGTTTCTTGTAATTTTAGGTGTGTTTTTCAAAGGTTTCTGTTGCATTAGCGTGCAAGCTAACATTTTATTTATTTATTTCAGCGCAGCATGCACTACTTTATTTGTCTATTTATTTACTTTTGTGACAATGGCAGCATGCCGCTCTTTAGCTTTAAACATCTAAAGCTAAAGTGCGGCATGCCGCCATTGCTACAAAAGTCAATAAATTAAAAAAAGACTGGCGGACAAGGCATTTTTTTCATTTATTTACTTTTATAGCAATCACAGCACACTGTGCTTTACTTTTAAACATATTAAGCTAAAGCACAGCGTGCCGCGATTGCTACAAAAGTAGATAAATAGAAACAAATACGGTGCTAGCACAACTTTTTTTTCTATTTATTGACTTTTGTGGCAATGTCAGCACGCCACACTTTAGCTTTAAACATATAAAGCAAAATCACAACTGTTAGACTTAGCTTTTTCTGCGGGTTAACCCACAGACTTTTTGCTTTTTGACCTCTTGTTTTTTACCTTGTTTTTGTTGGTTTTAGGACTCTGGGCAGTTTCACCCCTGCTATTCAGGGCTAAAGTGCATATACTCTCCAGGTAAATTGTGTTACTGATGAGTATATCCATGATTGGCATATTTGATTTACTAATATGTCCCTAGTAATGTGCACTGATGTGCCCAGGGCCTTTAAATTGAATACTACTAGTGGGCCTGCATCACGGATTGCGCCATCCACAGAAGTGGCCTTTCAAAGGTGTCTCAGACCTGCCACTGCAGTGTCTGCGCGCAGTTTTTACTGTCATGTTGACCTGGCAGGTGCACCCACTTGCCAGGCCTAAACATCCCTTTTATTACATGTAAGGCACCCCTCAGGTAGGCCCAAGGTACCCCCATGGGCAGGGTGCAGTGTACGTGAAAGGTGGGACATATTTTACATGTCCTGATAGTGAAAGACTGTCTATTTCGTTTCACTATTGAAAGGCTGTCTGTCCCATAGGTGAACATGGGAGTTGCCTTGTAACATTTTACAAATATAACTCCATTGAGATAAGATAGAAAAATAGAGTTTAGTATGCTTGAACTCAGATTTTAAAAATGCATCTTTTAGTGAAGATGATTTTATGCTGTGAAAATGCCACTGGGTTCAAGATAGCCTGGCTGATGAGGATTATGAATCCGAAACCGGTCCCAGGATGCTTGTTTCCGGTCCAGGGAAGACATGGCTTGGCAGTTCGGGCTGAACTGTTCCCATGAGGCACAGGGTCAGACTGATTTGCATATGGCCATGTCTGAACTGGGGTGGCTGAGTGAGCTAAAGAATGGTGATGGATTAAACCCAGATCAGTTGACTGGGGGTGAGTGTTTGATTTGCTCAAACGCTCCGTCCATCATCCCCTTTTGTTTCGCTTTGTTCGCCCTAAGTTGGCAGGGTATGCTCAGACGTGAGTCCCTTGCTCACTTGGCCACTGGATTCAAGATAGCCTGGCTGATGAGGATTATGAATCCGAAACCGGTCCCAGGATGCTTGTTTCCGGTGCAGGGAAGACATGGCTTGGCAGTTCGGGCTGGACTGTTCCCATGAGGCACAGGGTCAGACTGATTTGCATATGGCCATGTCTGAACTGGGGTGGCTGATTGAGCTAAAGAATGGTGATGGATTAAACCCAGATCAGTTGACTGGGGGTGAGTGTTTGATTTGCTCAAACGCTCCGTCCATCATCCCCTTCTGTTTCACTTTTAGAAAGTGGGCATTTTCCTGCGTAACCATCCTGTGTGCCTCTGCCTTTTGTGAATTTCCAGTCTGGGTTTAGAGTGACAGGAACAGGGGATGTGCATTCACACTAGACAGACACAAGGGGGAGGGAGTTTGAGATGTGTCCCGCCTTTCCTGGGGTGACTCATAGCCAGGCTGAATAGCTCCGGCTGCATTAGTGGGATGAGTTGTTGCTTGCACCTGAATGGAATGGGGCTGCCTCTCACAAAGTTGTCTCCACCTCCTGTGGTGAACCTGGCCTGAGTCTGGCTGAACTAGTTTATGTGTGCCAGAGGAACTTTGTTTGGACCAACTTGTGGTATAAATATTGGGGCTCTGACCCCAGAACTTCAGATTACTGCTGGACTAAGATACCAGCTGTGAGGAGAGACTACCACTTTGCTATATGCTTTGCGGGGTTGGCCTGCAGTTGAGCAGGGAAAGTACTGGACCGCTATTTCTGCATTCCTAGTATCTCCAAGGGCTTGATGAGGAGCTTGCCTCCTGTTGGAAGTCTCAGGGAAATCAAAGACTTCAACATCTTCTGGGTACCGGCTTCTGGAACAGGATGTTTCAGCTGCCACAGAGGATATAGGTAACCTGACACCGTCAACGACGCCACTGCCGGCTGCATGACCTGAAGACACCGCAGAGGGCACTGCTGCACTTCGCACCACAACCCTGGTCTCACCGAAGCCTCCATTCGGCGCCGCTGCTTGTGGACACTGCACCGCCTTGCTTCACACTGCTGCCTTGGTATCCCCGACGATGCTGCAATGCCATCACTGACCCCGCTGCCTGCACCGTGTGCTGTGGACACCGCTCGTGGAGAACATGAAGCACCATCCCACTTCGTACTGCAGCCCTGGGTCTCACTGATGCCACTGTTCCAAACTGACATCGACGCCACTGCCTGCATTGTGGTTTGGGGACCCGCTCGTAAGATACTCAATGCACCGTCCCGTCCCACACCGCAATCTTGGCCCACCGACGCCAGAGTCATCAACTCCAGATCATCAACTGACACCGCTGCCTGTACCTCGACCTGTGGGCCTGCACACTGCATTGCTCCGTTTGACACCGAAGCCTTGGGTCTACCGATGACAGCCCTTCAGCAACAACAACGTCGCTTCTTGCACTGTGACCTGCCAGCACCGCAACAAGCACCGCCCCACTTCGCACCGCAGCCCTGGTCTCACTGACACCTCTGGATGATCGCTACCGAGCAGCTGCCCGCACCGCGACTTGAGGGCAACATGTATGACGTCAAGGGCCTGACAACTCCTGCACCAAGTTTCGGAACCAACGCCTGCCAACACCTCTCCTCTGGAGCTTACCGCAAGGTCTGACGTCCTGCATCTCCAAAGGTACTGTTTTACGGGTCTCCCCGACACTGTAACTGGCCCTCGACGCTGGCCAGAAATATTGGATTTGTCTGCTCATGATGCCGTGATAGCCTCAGACGGAGCTATTGACTTCAAGGAACTGTATATAAAGTCTATTTTTGCTTTATTGTGGACTACTGTATGTTGTTTTCTTTTATCGTTTTGCTCTTGTTTTACACAGATAAATATTGTGTATTTTTCTAAAAGTGGTGTGGTGTCCTTTTGTAGTGTTTTCACTGTATTATGGCTGGGTATGTGCAAATGCTTTACACACTGCCTCTCAGATAAGAGGGACTGCTCGTGCCAAGCTACCAAGGGGATGAGCAGGGGTTATTTTAGACGTGTAATCCCCTTATCATGACTCGAATGTTGGATCCTGTATGGCTTGGGTGCATACCCTAGCCAACCAGAAAACCCATTTCTATCAGCGGTGTGCCGCATTTGCCACAAAAGTCAATAAATAGAAAAACAAAGGCGAGCAGATGCCAAATTTTTCCCCATTTGTTTACTTTTATAGCAATGACGGCACGTCGTGCTTTATCTATAAACATAGTAAGCTGAAGCGAGGTGTGCCGCCATTGCTACAATAACAAATAAACAGAAAACAAATACGGCAGCTGCATAACTTTTTTTTTTCTATTTATTGACTTTTGTAGCAATAGTGGCACGCCGCATGATAGCTCTAAAGCTAGAGCACGGTTAGTCGCCATTGCTACAACAGTCAATAAATAAAAAAACAAAGGCAGGCGGACGCTATTTCTTTTCCATTTGCAAAGCCAATAGCTCTACATTTAACTAATGCAAGACCTATTGCACTGTAAATGCTTGTTAGTCTTGGTATGTGGAATCTCTTGATTACATGATGGGTCATCAATGTTCCCTAATCCTCTGGTTCTGTTTGCTCAACAAGTGAGAAATGATGCTCCTTCGTCATCAGCCATCAGAAGAAGTGGTATTGATCTGAAGACCCCTGGCCCCTCCTGGAGGATGGGGACCTGGTGGACGCATATTGCATTTTGCAACAAAATGGAATCCATTTATTTTGAGTTAATTTCGCTTTTGTCAATATCAAAGTATGTGTGGCTGATGGACAAACAGCATTATTGGGGAGAATTTGTGGCTAAACGGGCTAGGGCAGGCGATCTCAAATCTGGGGAACCGATTTCAAGTCTCGGCACTGACGCTCAACATCCTGTGATTCTAGGGAAATCCCTAAGGGGCAGATCTACAAGAAGCTAACGCAGCGCGGTGCCGCTAGTCATTTTGCTGCGCCGCGCTGCGTTAGTTTCGAAGCACAGGGATGTGACATATTTACAACAATATGTCGCATCTCTTTGCTTCCCCCTGCGCTGGCGCACAAACTGCTGCCGGCACCATGGCGCAAGGATGCCTGCGTCGTGGGGAGATTGTTTTTGTGCAGGAACGGGCACCTTCCTGCACAAAAACAATCAATTGAGGTGATTTCCTCTTCCAATGTGTGCTGTAGAATGCAGCACGCATCGAAAGAGGGAAAAAACGAGGAGAAATGAAAACATTTCTCCTCGTTGCACCTCGCTACACCACACCTGGGGTGGCGTAGCATTCTGACACATATCCAGATTGAATGCATCAATGGACATGGGTTTTGCGTGTGAACACCCACAGCAACACCCATGTCACACCCCTAATGCGCAGAGTGTTGCATGAACAGGGGAAATATGTACAAGCACAGGTAAGTCACGTAGGGTTTTTGACATTTAATGTAATTTTGAATACATTATTGAATACTAAACCTTGGTGTGTGTTAAGTTATATTGATTTCTTCTTTTTTCCAAATCATTGGTATTCGTTACAAGTAAGCTTTATGCTTGAAAGCAATCGAAACCCCAACAGAACCAACTGTTTTTGTTTAATATGTATAACCATGTTCTGAGGGACACCGGGCCACCCCATTATTGTTTCCTGTAAATATCACTCAGCAGGCTGCGCCACCGGTGCGTCACGCAACGTGATGCACCGGCGGCGCAAGGGGCTTGTAAATCTGCCCCATAATCTCTCCGTGCGTACCAAAAATGAATGTGTCTGTCTGTAATGTAACTGGTGCTCATGTAAAGCACTCTGAAACCTTCGGGTCAAGTTTGCGTTTGCCACAGAGCTCAGCAATAAGCCTAATTTTGTTCAACATCTATTTGCGCCCTCTCTTTCCCCTTATTAAGTCCTTTGGGGTAGACCTGGTCAACTATGCGGACGACACTCAACTGATATTCTTATTGGAGGGGAAGCAAGCGGTGTCTATGGACACCTTCCAGGAGTGTATGTCTCAAACTGCAAGTTGGCTCAGGAAAAACTCCTTACAGCTGAACGGAGGAAAGACCGAGGTGGTGTACTGTCCAGCTACCAGAGTATCCCGACCTCTGCCGATAGAATTTGAACTCACTCCGGAGAATGAAACTCTGGTCCCGGCTAAAGTAGTACGCAATCTGGGAGTTATGGTTGATGAAAATTTCCAGATGGATATACAAGCCGACAAAACTGCCAGTGTGTGCCTTTCTCTGCTACGTGTATTGCATAAGATCATCCCTCTACTCCTAGAAGACTCTCGACCGCTCGTAGTGAGAAGTATAATACTGAGCAGGTTAGAATATTGTAATTCCCTATATCTGGGAGCACCATTATATATCGTGCAGAGGCTACAGAGGGTGAAGGCAGTGGCAGCAAAGTTGGCACCAAACAGACAACGTGGGTCCTCTACGGCACTAGCGTTAAAAGATCTCCATTGGCTGCCAATCAAGGAGAGAATTTATTTTAAATCTCTCTGCATCGTGTATAGGGCAACACATGGGCAGGGTCCTGTCCCTGTGCAAAAAATGGTCACTTGGTATAATCCAAGTAGGCAGCTCCGATCGTCAAATACCAATCTGGTCACAACTACCAGATTTAAGAAGTCCCAGAAGGGGGGTAGAGCTTTCGGAATATTGGCCTCACATCTATGGAATGGGCTGCCTCTGCACCTTAGGCAGGAAAGTTCATTGACAGGGTTCAGGAAGAACCTGAAAACGTGGCTCTTTCCTAGGAATACCTATTAGCTCTCCAGATATTGACACTTGAGTCTGCTGTCTTTGATGTTGTTCTAACCAGGCACCAGGATACCCGTAGGGTGGCAGTTTTGCGCTACATAAGTTCCTTTTCCATTCCATTACACACCTATATATCAATATATATATATATATATATATATATATACACATATATATATATGTATTAGGTTTTTATTCCAACATCTTATTCAAATGTATGTAAAAGCTGCCTAAATGAACAGTTATATGACAGCGCAGTGACAAGAGTCATTGCATCACCGCAAACACGTGGCTGATAACAACTCCTGTGCAGAGTGTAGTGCTGCGCCTTTGTGTTACTTTTAGCGGCCTCAGCCTTTCCTGGATTTCCAGTTTCTTAATGTGGTGAGAAAAGCCCAGAGATGTCACTGCTGTGTGAATCTCATTAGTTACTGTAATTTACTGTGTCATTTACTATGCTTTAAAAGTGACACAATTAAAAAACAGATGGACTTAACAAATTACCAGAATACTGACTACTGAGGTGGCGCTGATTTTCTTAAAGAGGACCATCATCAGACAAAAGAACCTGGAAGGAGAAGCCACGCCACGCACGTGCCAGAAGGGGCACGGGATCTGACGTCATCCAGATCACCAGTGTGCATCCTCCACGTCACGAGGAAAAAATGAACATATCCAATCAGGCCAAGGCCACGTGCCTCTAGGCCCCTAATGTAGCATTAGGCAGAACAGTGAATGCAGCGCACGACATCCATGAGGCATCCATGGTGTGCTACTGCGCATGTCACTGCAAGGAGAGTGATGCTGAGAGTTCTCTTTGATGCAAGTTTGAGACGTTTTAGTGTAAAAAACCGACATGCATATTAGGTAACATCTCAAACAGGGATGGATGCAATCGAGGCTTTAAGTGGGGGGCGAGCTGAAAGGGGCAGGCCCTATAATTAAGGTTGTGGCTTAAACATATAAACTAAAATTCCCACAGAGTGTCACTGTACCCGCACATTTGCACAGAATCACAACTGCAACTGGCATGTGTGACCATTGCTCTTTGCAGAGAGGGCAAGCAATGGATGACCACGTATTGTGTACACCTTTTTGCCCCACTGACAGACACTATGAGAAACTCACACCAACTTCAGGCGCACCTAAATTATTTTCATGGACATCATTTAGAGGTCACCAGAGGTCGCAGCTGCAACCCATGGCTTGCCGGCCCCTGGCACTGCCTTTGTGACCCCTGCTCTCAGAGGTTGCAAAATCAGTGCCAGGAACACAGTGACAGCTCGTCCTTATGGATGTCAGTTGGGGCTGCACTTTCTTTATATTCTATCAATCATTTTATTACACTAATAGTGGATTATATATATGTATGTGTGTGTGTGTATATATATATATATATATATATATATATATATATATATATATATATATATATATATATATATGCACAATATTCCCTATTATTGTAATAAAAATGGAATTTGCTGAAATATGACCCTCCCTGGCTGCTGAGGTAAGTAAAAAATGCTGTAAAATGTATGTTGTGGGCGTGCATGCGGGTAAGAGCGTGTTTACGTGAGAGTATGTGTGTGAGTGTGAATGCGTGTGTGTGTGTGTGTGTGTGTGCAAGCATGTGTGTGAGTGGGTGAAAATGATGGTCAAAGGGTGCGTGATGTCACTTCCGCTACCCCTGGCATTTTGGTGAATTGACGTGCATGATTGTGCCATTTATAACACCTGGATGAGACTGAATTCAAATTATGCCCTAGACAAGAGTAATATGTTGCCTGAAAAAACACGGTAATATCATCCTGGAAGAAGCAAACACTTCTAGAGAGAAGATTAAGTAAAGCATTAGAAATATAAGCAGGAATGACTCAAGACCTGGCTGTTCGAGCAATAGCGCCCCCCCCCCCCCAGCGCCTTGAGACTCTTACGGGTGAGTAGCGCGCTATACAAATTGTTGTGATTGATTGAGTGATTGAATGAGGTGGGTTTTCAACATTTTTCACACACATTGTTCCGAAGCCGATCACTGTTTTTGCATGAAAAGTTAACGGCATGAATACAGGGCCTGAAAGGGAAGCCATTTCAATGTCCGATTTTAATTTCTACCAGGTCTGAGACTCAAAGCGACCCGGCCCATTTAAAGAAACGAATGGGATCCTTGAATTAATCTCAGCCTCTGCCAATCACTCTGGACTGCGCTGTATCCAGTACCCTTTTTTTGCCACTGTGCACACAGGGCCAGAGACCAGCCATCTGCAGCTCACTCTCAGGGGCTGATTTACGACAGCCCCTCGTCACTTTTGCACCACGTAAAGTGGTACATGCCTGACGCAGGGCTCTCATAGAGATTTATGAAGCACCCAGAAGCCACTCTGCATGGCTTTGCGTGGCCCCATAAATCAAGAGTAAGACGACGCAGCGCAAACCGCTACATCGCCTTACTCTGAGCCCGGGAGGCGTTCCATGGGTGTTGCGGCGGGTTTTCCCGCAGAACACTCTTCGACTTTGATGCTGCCCTAGATTTACAAAGTGATGTTTGTTGACTGTACCTTACTACGCTACAGTAACTGATGTAATTTGTAACGCAATGTTCCTCTTGTATAGTGTTCTGATACCTCCGGGTCTAGCCAGCGCTATATAAACCTTTTTAGATATACCTTGTAATGCAACAATCCTCTGGTTTTGCGCCCTGATACCTCCGGGTCTAGCCAGCGATATATAACCTTCTCAAATCAAATAAACTAAAATCTGTTTTTTCCTGAACATGGTTGATGCCCGGTGGAGCCGCTAGACAGCTAATGAGGAGATTGGCCCTGGTTTCCCCCTTGACCATCACCTACCGAGCCAGACATTGGGCACAGTTCCTCGGAGTTTCCCCGCTATTACTCCTTCCTCCCCTCCCTCCTTCGAATTTGTGAATCATTTTTTATGCGTACTGTATCTTACTATGCTCTTGGATCTGATGTAACTCTTAACACAACGATCCTAAATGTAAAGCGCTCTGATACCCTCTTGGGTCTTGTTCGCGCTATATAAAACTTTATAAATAAAAATAAAAATAAATAAATAATGTAAAGTGGTGCATTCATGCACAAAAACAGTCCTGCCTGCAACAGAGGCACCCTTGCACCAAGTCTCAAACGTGACTGGGAAGGTCGTGATGGGGAGGTGGCTTAGCCGATCGGGCTGGACAGTTCGATTTCTGGGTGGATGACGTGTTGGGGAGGGGAGGAGGTAACCGCAGCCCTGGTAAGTGCATAATCATGGATTAGTTACAGTGATACCTGATGACGTAAGATGAAGCAGAAGTAAATCAGATGACATTAGGAGTGTGGAAACAATGGAGGTCCCTCTTCTATGTCAGTGCCCCGTACGTCTCCCAACAATGTACACGGAAGCCCAGCCTGAGTGCTGTGGCACCTCAAGCCTGTACTATATGGGAATAGGGGCGACCCTTAGTGCCGGCAGGCAGTCCTCAGCCAGTCCGGGGCAGCTCCCAGCAAGTGCTGGGGTGCTTCTTAGCACTTCCTTCAGTGGATGCCAAGGGGAGACTCCATCTTGCAGAGGGAAGGTTCAGGGCTAGGGGCCAAGCCCAGGAACAATCTTCAGACACTCCTTGCCTCTAGGGGGCACTTCCGACCAGAATAGGTTGAAGGGCAGGCACCTGGGGGTGCTAAGATGGGACTCCCAGGGCTTCAGAGCTCAGAGATGCTGGCAGCAGGCAAGATGAAGCTCAGTCATTGGAAAGATAGCATGTCCCCTCTGCCCCAGGCAGAAAGCTGCCAGCGACCCTTTCTCCTATGAAGGCAGGACACACCATGATTTGCGCAATGGTGGAGAGACCCCAAGTAATGACATAGTTCAGGGGGTGGGTGGACCTGGTTCAGGTTCTAAAGAATCTTTTTTTTCCAGACAGCATCTAGCTAGCTCCAACCTTGGCATCAAGGAGGGGCTTCTGTGTGTGAAGGAGGAGAAAGACTTCAGCAGAACTATGTGCCAGCTATAGACTAGGCCTGGACGGTAAATTCTGTTCCGCTCGGGGAATTTGGTTAGTTTTGCGTGGCACGGAAAACGCGGAATTGCCAAAAATTCTGCGGCTTCACAGAATGTTTTGCTTGTTCGTGCTTTCAAAATTCGTGTTCGCAAGTTATTCCTCCCCGAGCATGCAAACAGCTTTCGCAAACAGGAAAAAAGCATCGCAAACGGAGGGAACAAGCAATTCCCCGTGTTCGCTGAATTTGCATGCTCGGGGAGATTTTTTACCGTTTCGCGGAGCTTTGCGTAGCGCGACTATGCAAATTCCGCCCACCCCTAATATAGGCATTCCCAGACCAGTGGGGGGAGGGGTACTTGGGGTGTGAGGGGGAAGGGTCAAGGGCTTCTGGGGGGTGGCAGTTCATGATGGTGCAGGAGCCTGTCTCTACTGCACCCCTCCTGGTGGAAATACTAGCTTCATCAAGTGCCTGATTCCATTTCTCTATCATTGACATATACACGCACGTTTCTGCACGTGACAGCGTGTACCACACCCAGGGATACAGGAATCGTGACATCCTCAAATTAAGGATGGACTTTCGAAGAGACACCGCTCAGGATATGCTTATAGTTCACAGTAAAGAAATAGTCATCATTTAAAAGCTGCTCCTGCATTAGCTATCGAATTACTTCACCGAGGCCTGGCGTTGTTGTTAAATAGTAGATTCAAGGCCATATCCATAGAGCGGCTACATGGACCAATGTCTAACCAGGAAATCTCGGCTCACATCCCAGCTTTTTCACTTAACAAACTGTGTGATCCCAGGCAGATCTTTTCCCTACATTGTACTTCCTTTTTATTGATTGATCAATTTGATAGCGCCGTGAAGTACATCAGTTCACTGTGTGCGCTGTACAAAAAACATTACTCTGCGGTTCGAAAAGTAATACGGCTGGTTCACATCTAACAACAACATTGGCCCCATATACTGTGCACATGGCAAGCTGATATCTTTTGTGGATCATTCGTAGCAGGTACTCAGGGGCATATTACCAACAACTAGCGATAATTATCGCTATGTTGGTTTAGCGGCGATATTTTTATCGCCGAGCTGCGGCGATTTTTGTCGCTTAGGAACCTTGCTATTATCAAGGTTTATCTCCTAAGCGATAAAAATCGGCCGAAATGCATGAATATCGCTGATAAGTCAGCGATATTCATGCATTACCGAGCTAATGCTCTTAGCCATGTTATCCACCTCCCATTGGATAACATGGATAAGAACGGCTCAGGGCAGGTGTTAGCTTTTGGAGATATTCGCAATTAGCGCAAATATCTCCGAAAGTTGGTAATAGGAGATAGCGATGTTAGCGACTGTTTCCAGTCGCTAACATCTTGGCACGCCCACTTTGCATGTCATTATTGATAAATATCACTGACATGCAAAGCGGGGCCCAAGATGGTCGCTATCCCCTACTAGCTGTCGCTAACTGGTGTTAGCGACAGCTAGGTAATAGGGACATAATTTTATCTCCGCTTTCTTGGCTTTTAAAGCCAAAAAAGCGGAGATAAAACCCCTTGATAATAAGCCCCTCAGTACTTTGGGAATTCTTGTATGATCTTAAGTTTGTGTTTACAGCTTTTGTTTTCACTAATTTATGATGCATTAAATCGAAACACAAATGCTGCAGGAAAAAACTGTTTTTGAATTCTGAAGAGTATTTACCATATTCTCACATGGCATGTATTGTACATGCCAACTCTTGCAATGGATTATCATTAGTTTGGCCTTTGGTTCTCAGGGCAGAGCCAAACTATTTGCTCTGCTCCAGCCAAACTCTTTGCTCTGGCTCGACTCTCTCTCTGAATTTGCTGGCTTGCTTAGCTCTGTTTGGCTTGCCCTCCTAACCCATATTTTCAGGAGTTAGGAGCTGCTGCAGCCTTCCTGGAAAGCTGGAAGAAGCTTCTCCCATGCCAGGGCATCCGGCCAGGAAGCCTGGGATGGTTTCCAGCAGACTCGCGGGTGCCAGCGAGTAGATAGAGCTAACAGCACCTACCAACGAGAAAGCGAGGCCATGAGTAGCCAGAACGTCTGTGCGCCTGGTTGATACTTGGTGAAACGACAGACCTCCTTGTCAAGGGGGCTGGTGGGTGAAAGGATAAAGGGCAGTGAGATCCTTCTAGTTCCAGAGGCCTTGTCCATGAGGGGAGCAGTCCTGGTCCTCGCTTGTTGGACCACCTATTATTCCATGACCAGGGACCAGCATATATCAAGCACCGCCTGAACTTCCACCAACCTGCCAGACTCCTGAGCTCCGCCTCCCTCACCAACACGCCCTCATTCACCGAAGCTACAGCGGAGGTCGTTCGTTCTCCTGCCTCGCCGCCAAGTCCTGGAACAACCTCCTCCTCCACCCATGAAAATCACCCTCGCTAATGGAAATCAGAAAGGTACCCAAGACCTGGCATTTCGACTGAGACTAGTGAGATCCTAGCGCTTGGATACCCTCAGGGATGATAAGCTGTGCTCTACAAATACTGATTGAATGATTGATCAATTGATTCCATCTTAAAAACTGTTTTGCTTGCATCATCAGGAAACCACTTGGTGAACATTTGTCATTCTGGAATTCATTTGATGATGTTTCTGGGCTGAATGAAGAGTGTGAAATTGTTGCCTACAGCCTCAAAATAATATAGTCTGACCTTGCCCCATGCATAGTCAGGAAGGGGCAGTGCCAGGAGCACTGGTATGGCTGGTTTACATGACGGACAGTGGGCCGAGAGAGGAGGAGACAACTGAGCAACGCATGTAGTTGGGTAGTGGGTGCACTGGGAGTGACGACAAAGGATCCTGGATCATCATTGCTGGTAGGGTTGGTAGGAGTAAAAGGGTTGTAAGGCTGAGCAGATATCAGGGGGCCTCCACCATGTTTTATTTATTTATTTGAATTTTATAAATAGCGCTGGCCATATGTAAATCAGTCTGGCCTTGTGGCCATGTCTGAACTGGGATGGCTGAGTGAACTAAAGAATGGTGATGGATTAAACCCAGATCAGTTGACTGGGGGTGAGTGTTTGATTTGCTCAAACGCTCCATCCATCATCCCCTTTTGTATCGCTTTGTTCGCCCTAAGTTGGCAGGGTATGCTCAGACGTGAGTCCCTTGCTCACTTTGCCACTGGATTCAAGATAGCCTGGCTGATGAGGATTACGAATCCGAAACCGGTCCCAGGATGCTTGTTTCCGGTCCAGGGAAGACATGGCTTGGCAGTTCGGGCTGGACTGTTCCCATGAGGCACAGGGTCAGACTGATTTGCATATGACCATGTCTGAACTGGGGTGGCAGAGTGAGCTAAAGAATGGTGATGGATTAAACCCAGATCAGTTGACTGGGGTTGAGTGTTTGATTTGCTCAAACGCTCCGTCCATCATTCCCTTGCTCACTTTGCGACTGGATTAAAGATAGCCTGGCTGATGAGGATTATGAATCCGAAACCGGTCCCAGGATGCTTGTTTCCGGTCCAGGGAAGACATGGCTTGGCAGTTCGGGCTGCCCTGTTCCCATGAGGCACAGGGTCAGACTGATTTGCATATGGCCAAACGCTCCACCCATCATCCCATTTGGTATCGCAAGCATTTAAAGAGCATAGAAGACAAGATAAAAGAAACGTGGAAGGGTAAGGTAAAAGGGTAGGAGGGAGATACAGCGGAGAGACGAAGGAAAGTCTGCTCAAAGTCCGGCTGGGTAGGAGACGGCCGGGGGGAAGTCCACAGCACATCTCCTCTATAGCTATCAAGGTAGCTCCACCGGGCATCAGTAAAAAAGCGAGGTCTCAATGGTCAGTGGTAACGGTCGGTGAGCGAGGAAGGAGACACAGCGGGGAGACACGGAGAACTATGCCCAATATCCGGCTGGGTAGGAGATGGTCAAGGGGGTGAACCAGGGCCAATCTCTTCTGTAGCTGTCTAGCAGCTCCACTGGGTATCAGCCATGTTGCTCAGGTCTCAGCGGTCGGGAAGAACAAGAATAGTCTAACATAGGAGAAGTCCCCACTAGAGGATTAAGGGAATTGGGGAAGGGAGTAGAAACAGGGACAGGGAAGGAGATCAGTTCTGGAATCCCGGCAGTGCAGGAAAAGTATCTCAAGGGGAGGAGAGGCCAGCCTACCTATGAGATACTTATCCATGCCCTCCCATCACACTAACATCCCTCCATGACATACAACCTCTAGTCGGATTTCTGCCCCTGGTGTTGTCACTCTGCCTCACATTTCTCCCACACTTCCCCAGTTGGAGTAGCTAGTAGAGGTTAAGGGAAAATTCCTGGGGGCCTTTAGAGTAGACAAAAGCAAGTCTCAAATACATTCTAACTTGAAATACTACATAGTCCTTGAGAATCCACCCAATCACTCCCACCCACCCATATGAACTCATAGTGACAGTGTGAACCTTATAAACTCACTGGGACCCCTCACCTTGCACAAGACACAGATGGAAAGAAAGACTGAACACATTCAGCACTGAGCAGAACGTATGTGTAAAGTTTCTTCTCGTCGGCTCCTCAGGCCTGCTTCCAAAAGTACAGATTTCCCCAAGAGGCCTTCAAGCTCCTCAATGACAACTTTATCGCAGTCAAACCGCCCCTTTCTAACTCACTGGATATAATGGTCGGACGGCAAGTCCTTCGCAACACAGTCTGCTGCCAGTGGTCAGCCTCAGGAAGGGGAACAGCCTTTACAATGCGGGCATTACCACGCGCTGCCATTACTACGCTGCTTTTACAACGCAAGTCGTTTCAACGACTTACGCTGTAGGGCGCTGTTGGACAAGGAATAGTTTAATTTTCTATTCCAACACCTTCCCTACTGTAACATGGGCTGGAGTTGGAATAGAAAATTAAACTACTCCACTATCCAGCCCTTACAGCGCAAGTCGTTGTAACTCACTTGCATTGTAAAAACAGCGTTGTAATGGCACGCGTGGTAATAGCCCGCGTTGTAGTGTCATACAACCCTCAGGAATCCCAACCCCAGCCCTGTGTGGCACTCTTGCTTTGGATCTGCAAAAAGAAGGAGGAATCCAAGGTGGAGATGGAAAGGAAGGTCTGTGTTGGCACAGCATCAGGGACAAAGACTATAGCATCTGACCCTTAGCCCCGCATCTATGTTCCGATACTGTGCATGCCCTAAAACTGTTCTCTACGTCCGTACTCATTAAGTGACAACTCCGAACAAACTGCCCACTCATGATCTTGACAATCTTGACCAACCCTGCCTACTTGCCTAGAATCCAGCTGCGGTCGGTAGTGGGAGTACCTGCTGGGCGGTGACGTGGGGAGGGGGAGGGGCAGGCTGGGGGGTAGTAATGTATGGATTACAGAGTTTTACAGTTAAGTAAACATTTAAATAAATAAAACATTTTTCGTTGGGTGCACTGCATCGCATTTGGTGATGCAGCAGACGCATCGAAATTCGTTTTATTTATTTATATGTTTACTTACATGTTAAGGTCCGTAATCCATACATTACTACCCCCGTCCGTGCCCCTCCCCCTCCCCACATCACCGCCCGGCAGCTACTCCCACCACCGGCCGCGGCTGCTAGAATCACTTCCTTTTTCTGGTGTATTCTTCCTCTTCGTTACCCAACCCACTTGCATCGTTCTTGGCCTATGCATCAGCTGTATCCTATATGGTCCTACATCACTACCTTATGCTTTTCCCGGTCCCTACTGCATGAGGACAGTAGAGAAGCTTCTCACGTGAAGGAGGTCAGAACAAAACGTCTCTCTATTCTCTTTATCCCGCGCCCGCTTCTGCCACAATTATTATTATTGGTTTTATAAGGCGCACAGCTACCCGGAGGTTTCCCGGCACCAGCAGACACGGGCAGAGTGAAAGGAGACTATTGATTGAATAACCACATTTTTAAGCATTTGCGGAACTTCATATAGATGGTTTCATTCCGAAGTGACGTAGGGAGTGAGTTCCACAGAGAATTGCCCAGGCAAGAGAATGACCGGCCGTTCATGAAGGACAGTCTGGTCCTGGGTACCGAAAATTTGGCCTGAGTAGAAGAACGGAGGAGGCGCGGTGGAAGGTAGGGATGGACTAAGGCGTTCAGGTACTGAGGTGCTGTACCTGATTTGATTTTATGCATATAGCTCAGGGCCTTGAATTTAATGCGGTTCTCCACCCAAAGTCAATGAAGGTCGTGGAGTGAGCAAGCATAATGTTTCCTGTACATGAGCTCCAATGCCATCCTGAGGGCCTCTAGTCCATTTCATGGACTGTGCTTAGGCTCAGCCAAACTGTATTTAAAGGCCTTCATTAAAGAATGGTGCAAATTCACCACCAGGTGAAATTATGCCACCTGTAATTACAAGTACACCCGGGCCCGGACTCATAGGGTCACCCAAATTCAGACCACATTTGTCTGGGCCCGGTGACACCCACCTGCTGCAGTAGCAGGTGATGGAGCAGACAGTGCTTCTACGGGCAGTGCTCAATTTGTAAAAAATGAAGTGCCAGGGCACAAAGTATTTTTCGGGAGTCCACTGCAGCTGGCATGACTTCACTTCCTGTCACATACCAGTGACAGCAGTACCAACATATATTTATTTATTTAAGCAACTTGTAAAGCGCGCAAATACCCTTAGGTGTCTCGGCACTGCGGACTAAGGCAGAGGGACGGCCAGGAGCGGGTTTCTGCTAAAACAATAGGCACACAGCGACACCATGAAGTGGATAAATATATGCCGCTGTTCAGAAAAAGGTGCCGGTGCCGAGCACCGGCAAACACCAGCACAAATTAAGCACTGTCTACGGGACATAAAGAAGCCTGACTTGACCCCCATAACTCCAGACCAATTTCTCACTCTCCCACGGCGCTATGATTAGCCTGCTCAGGGTAGGTGGAAAATGTCAGCAGTTTTCTCCCAAGAAGGGGGAAAATGCACAGTCCACTGCCTGGAATTTCTGGGTCGAGCAGTTATTCCCCATTCCCACTCCAGCTCGACCACTAATACATCATCAATTTCCAGCCAACTCATAATGAGAGCCTTACTGGCTAAGCTCACGGTGAGTCTGCGACTCCATCCCTCCTGACTGCCAATGGCTATCTCCAAATTAGCATTTAACACCCTACAAAAATAGAAAACAGACTGACGGTAACAAGCACATGCATAAAACAAGAACCGACAAAAAGAACTTGCTCTGTAGCACTATAAAATTCCCCAGACTGAAATACATACATAAAAAGTATTCCATAAAAAGGGTGATTCGCATTCAAATCAGCCATAAACAGGTCTGGGCTGCAGAAGTGGAATTATAGTTCTCACAAAAAACCCTCTGCGGTTCTCAGAGAGGGAGCCTTTTGTACCTTCACATGGAGGGGAAGTCACTTATCACCGAGCAAAATAGGGTAGCTAGTGACCCCTAAAGCGTGGAATGACCTGCCGCTACACATAAGAGCCTTCTACTTACATCTTGAATTCTGCAAAAAGCTGAAGGCCTGGCTTTTTGAGCAGTCCCACTCAGCCCTTTATTTATTTATTTGAGTTTTATATAGCGCTGGCTAGACCCAAGGGTATCAGAGCACTTTACAAGTTTTGAAAGTAAGTTTATAAGAGGTACAAGACAAAAGTCACGTGAGATTAGCAAACAGTCATATGTGGAGCGGAGAAGTGTGGCTCAATGGTTAGAGCGGCAGACCCTGATGCAGAGGTCTAGCCGGGGACCAGGGTTCAATTCCCCAACTCGGTGGGTTTTGAGCTCAAAAATTCCACAGACCTGATAATTCTCGCCTCGGTGCCTATTCCAATCATGGAGTCCAACTCTGGGCAATAGCTTGCTTAATCTCCACAACGGCCCCCACACCGCTAAGGATGCCTGGCCTCCACCTTGGGGGTGCCCAGGAGTGGACACCTCACAGGGAAAGCCAGGATGGGTTCCACAGCGGTATTCGACAAGCGCCTTGAGACCCTTGCGGGTGAGTAGTGCGCTATACAAGTATCAATTTACATTTTACATATGGAAAAATATAGGACAGTAGAGGAGTAAAGTAGTCCCCGGTAAGGATGCGGTAATATATAACAATACACCAATCGGGTAATTGGGACGGCTGCGTCGTCAGTTAGTCAGGGGATCTCCCCGATGGTAATTGTCAAAGAGGGTGTGCCTGGAAAATGTGAAAAAGGGTGGGACTTATTTATGAGCCCGTGCGTCACTTTTGCCCCGCTGGTGCGTCACTTTTTGTGACGCATCAGGAAGGTAAAAAATGCCCCATGTTGCGTCATATTTACAAAGTGATGCATCTGGGTAGATGCGTCACTTTGTAAACCCATGCGCCACATTATACTACAGGTATTATCTATGCAGGGTGGGCGTTTTGATGCAAGGAAGCCTCGGAGAAATGACGCAGTGGAATCTATGAGATTTCACTGCATCACTTCTAGGACGCAAATGCGTCATTATCTTACGCCTGCCTCACAGCAGGCGTGAGACTGACGCAGGCACATTGAAATGGGACTTGCCCATGTTAAATGGCGCATTGTTGAAGTTGCGTCACTTTTGTGACACACTCCAGCAATGCGTCATTTTTGTGCCTACAGATACGTCAGAAATACTGACATATCTGTAACTCCTTGCGACATGATGCGTCATACTGTAAATATGACGCATCCAGCATGTTGTAAGGAGGGCGCAATGAAAAGTGGCGCATCGCTGTTTCCACGCAGCGATGCGTCACTTTTCATAAATGAGGCCCGGTGTGCCCACACTCACACCTACTCAGTAGCCGCGGCCGGTGGTGGGAGTACCTGCCGGGCGGTGACGTGGGGCGGGGGAGGGGCAGGGTGGGGGGTAGTAATGTATGGATTACGGACCTTAACAGGTAAGTAAACATATAAATAAATAAAACGAATTTTGTTGCATCCACTGCATCACCAAATGCGATGCAGTGCACCCAACGAAATTCGTTTTATTTATTTAAATGTTTACTTACCTGTAAAACTCCGTAATCCATACATTACTACCCCCCACCCTGCCCCTCCCCACGTCACCGCCCGGCAGGTACTCCCACTACCGACCGCGGCTGCTACTCAGTGCCAGGATATTCGCCCGAGTAATAGTGCGCTCTACAAATCAACATAACATAACAGAACAGAACATTCCATTACTCGCACAGACTAAAGCCAATCCTCTTAATATAAAGATTTCCATTAACAACACACTGTCCACACAGCTCAAAAGGACTTGGGATTACCAAGTTTATTACTTTAAAAGTACATATCTGCCAAGCGGCTCCATGACATCCGTCTACACCTGTAGTCAGTCCTGGCTTTCTATCCAACTGCGCATTGCATTCTGGGATTTGTAGTTTCTCTTTTTACAAGCGAAATCATTTTCATTGCATTAGTTCTCACCTCATGAAGGTATTTTGTCAAAGGACACATTAAACAGAAGGTAACTAGCTCTTTCTGGTCTGATGAGCTGAAATGACAGCGACAGGCTGGCATCGGACGTTATTTGCTTGAAATGTACAGCACTTGACTTCTGGGAATGAAACAGCACTTGATTTATGAATGTTAAGAGGACACGAAGTACAATAATGCAGCGCAGTTAACAAGCCTGGGAGCAATAAGATGGTCATGCCCGGAAAAAAAAAACGCCATCACATATAGTGTTATATTGTTGTTGCACACCCCCTTTCGATTTTACAGCATTATAATTGGCAGTCCAATACTGCTGAGATATCCACCCCCGCCCCTCCCCCCAAAGCATGAAATTCTGCATCTGTACTAGGGGAGTGTGAGAAATTTGCATATTTTGCTTTTGCTCAGTGAAATGAAATTCTGCAAAAGGCGAAACTGTCCATTTTGGATGCAAAGATGCATTTCGCGCTAAAAATAAGTGCAAAAAATACAAGTGCTGCAAATAATAGCTGCTGCTTGCTTTTTGATCATTTGAGTGGTTTACATGCTTCCACACTAAACTTTCACTGCAAACGTCATGTATTCAAGCCATGTCGCATAATGGCATAATTTGGCATAGCAATCGCGATGCCAATTTCACCCAGGTCTCATCTAGACCTGTCGCAGGCAGAGATAACACAATATATATTTTGGCGAGAGGAGTTGGCCTAACGGCTAGGGCGTTCAACCTCGAATCTGGGAAACTGCCAAGGGGGCCGATAGACAATTATCGCCGATTTAGCAGCCGTTTTCGGCCGCTAAGCGGTGATAATTCCATCACCCTATTAGCAAGCTGTCGCTAACTGATGTTAGCGACAGCTTTTAGACGATAGCGAGCGGTTTGGGGCCCGCTTTGCATGACAGCGATGTTTATCGCTAATGACATGCAAAGTGGGCGTACCCAACCCGTTAGCAACTGAAAGCAGTCGATAACGTCGCTATCGCCTATTAACAAGGCAGGCGTAGCGTAGCGTTGGAAATATTCGTGCTAAGCGTGAATATCTCCAAAAACTAACACCTGCTCAGACCAGTTCTTAGCCATGTTATTCAATGGGAGGTGTATAACATGGCTAAGAGCATTTTGTCGCTAATGCGTGAATATCGCTGTATTCTCAGCGATATTCACGCTATCGCTGGAAAATATATCGCTTTGGAGATAAACGTTGCTAATAGCACGTTATCTCAGCGATATTTTCCGGCGATGCTTAGCGATAAAAAATTCGTTGCTAAGCCTAGTTAGCGATAAATATCGCTAATCGTTGGTAATATGCCCCTGGGTTCGAGTCTTGGCAACGACGCTGAACATCCTGTGATTCTGGGCAAATTACTAAATCTCCCTTTACCTAACAAAAATAAATGTGTTATCGTGTAACGCAACTGGTGCTATGTAAAGTGCTCTAATACCAGATACCTTCTGGTCAAGTTCGCGCTATATAAAACTCAGTAAAAAAATAAAAAATATCTATATATATCTATATAAGTTCTGTGCACTTAGTCATATTGCTTCCAGATTGCTCCTTCGCTGACTCCTTCACTTACAGGCGGATCCAGTCTAAATATTCCTGCCATATGTTCTCTGTTATGGTCCCTTTGACTGCACCCTGGCAATTAAAAAAAATAGCACATTGGCGCCTATCCCAAAGTCAACATTCTATCTTTGGACATCCTTCTTCAGGCTCATCACCGCCAACTGCCTTACGGAGTCGAACTGGCCTATTGGCCAATCTGGCATTGCCCGAATGGCTGGTCTCCCAGGTCAGTATGTGGGCTGTTTTTTTACTCTTAGTGGACTGTTTTTACGGTCTAATGGGCCATTTTTTTCTCTGGTATTTTAACAAACATTAAAACACACAAGATGATGGACGGAATGTTGCACATTGGCAAAACATTCACCTCCAATCACAGATCTGGGTTTAATCCATCGTTATTTGGCTCACCAACCCAGTTGGCAGTTCAGGCTGGACTGTTCCCATGAGGCACAGGGTCAAGACTGATTTGCACATGGGCATGTCTGAACTGGGTTGGCTTGGTGAGCAAAATAACGATGGATTAAACCCCGATCCGTGCCTGAGGGTGAATGTTTTACCATTGTGCAACATCCCGTCCATCATCTTGTGTGTTTTGCTGTTCACCCTATGTGGGAAGGGTATGCCCAGACGTGGGTCCCGTGCTCACTACGCCACTGGAGTCAAGCTATCCTGGCTGATGACGGCTGATAGCCAGAAACCGGTCCTAGGATGCTTGATTCTGGTCCAGGGAAGACATGGCTTGGCAGTTCAGGCTGGACTGTTCCCATGAGGCACAGGGTCAAGATTTATTTGCATATGGCCATGTCTGAACTGGGGTGGCTTGGTGAACAAAATAATGATGGATTATACCCAGATCTGTGACTAGGGTTGAATGTTTTGTCATTGTGCAACATTCTGTCTATCATCTTGTGTGTTTTGCTGTCCACCCTATGTGGGGAGGGTATGCCCAGAAGTGGGTCCCGTGCTCACTACACCACTGGAATCAAGCTATCCTGGCTGATAACCGCTGATAGCCAGAAACTGGTCCTAGGATGCTTGATTCCGGTCCAGGGAAGACATGGCTTGGCAGTTCGGGTTTTACTGTCCCCATGAGGCACAGGGTCAAGACTAATTTGCATATGGCCATGTCTGAACTGGGGTGGCTTGGTGAGCAAAATAACAATGGATTAAACCCAGATCTGTGACTGAGGGTGACTTTTTTTCCATTGTGCAACATTCCGTCCATCATCTTGTGTGTTTTGATGTTCACCCTATGTGTGAAGGGTATGCCCAGATGTAGGCCTGTGCTCACTACGCCACTGGAGTCAAGCTATCCTGGCTGATGACGGCTGATAGCCAGAAACAGGTCCTAGGATGCTTGATTCCGGTCCAGGGAAGACATGGCTTGGCAGTTTGGGCTGGACTGTTCCCATGAGGCACAGGGTCAAGACTGATTTGCATATGACCATGTCTGAACTGGGGTGGCTTGGTGAGCAAAATAATGATGTATTAAACCTAGATCTGTGACTGGGGGTGAATGTTTTGCCATTGTGCAACATTCCGTCCATCATCTTGTGTGTTTTGATTTTAACAAACATTACCTTCAGCAAGCACAACTGTATGCATTCTCACATGTCTTGCAAAACACATATACTCCTCATTTTATGCTCAAAACAGCCCTGTTCTGCAAATGTGGGCCACTTTTTAGCTATTTGATTCATTAATGGCACCACTGCTATTTTGGTTGCTGGGCCTATTTTCTGTCCCAGTTCGCCTGACCCACAGCAACACTATTTGTATATTACTCATTTCTGCACGGGCATTACAACCTACATGCACACTTTTATTGAGCAGTCATCCATAGTTTGCGAACCCAACTAGATGCGTTACAGCTCTCTCCGCGAAGTTGTGTACTTCCGGGCATTCCCACTGTAAATGAATGGAGACAGCTATGTGGTCAGACCACAAAAATAGTGCATTTGTTTGGTGCCGCCCATTGTTTTATAACTTCCAAAGCGTATTGCATGTTATATGTAAGATTTCCCAATGCACCCAGTTATACTCAGTCTCAGTGGATTTCTGGTTCATCAACGCACAGCATGGGCTCTGCTGAACATCTGTTACTCTTCACCCAGGTCTTCCTACCATCTGGGCCTACCTGGGTAAACATACAGCTGTGTTTTATATATCCCCCCATCCTGTGACCTTATTACAATTAGAAGTAGCTGATGGTCTGAGAGTGTCTCTAAAAAAATCAGAGCATACCCGAATATACTACAATATATGTATACACGGTACTTGCTATCAATTATAGGTGTTTTCAAATAAATAAGCATATATTCTGCAAATAGACCATCATTCACAGTAGGTTCCAATCTTAGACCATGGTGTGCTAGACTAATGCATTCTGGGTGTTGTAATCTTGTTTTATTTCCATTGAACTAATTAGACTAACACATCTGAAATCTTTCATTTGTAGGTCTTTCAGCACAGGAGGCACCATCAGCAATGACCTGGACTGAATTAATCACCTTATAGAATGAGGAAGGCTGGACCCTTGCAAAAATTCTAGAATATCCACATAAAATATATTTACAAACTGTTGATCTATAAGGACCTCATTCAAATAGTAAAATCCTGAAAATCTAGCATGGATCTGGCCCTCCTAGAACTAAGCTCACCAATCCTGGGTTTAGAAAGTATGCCACAATCTTTGACTGCAAAAAACACAGTTGATGGACAGAATGTAGAACAATGTCATACATTCACCCTAGTACAAGGATCTGGGCCTAAATCCATTGTTTTTTTGCACTCCACACCACCCTGGGTTAGACACTGGCTATATGCAAATCAGCTTTGACCCTGTGCCTCATGGGAACAGTCCAGTCCGAACTACCAAGCCATGTCTTTCCCAGACCGGAATCAAGCATCCAAGGACCGGTTTCTGGCTATCAGCCTTCATCTGCCTGGATAGCTTGACTCCAGTGGTGTGGAGAGCCTGGGACTCACGTCTGAGCATCCTCAGCACACTCGGGGTGAAAATTGCAAAAAACACAGTTGATGGACAGAATGTAGAACAATGTCATACATTCACCCCAGTACAAAGATCTGGGCCTAAATCCGTCTTTTTTTTGCACTCCACACCACCCTGGGTTAGACACTGGCTATATGCAAATCAGCTCTGACCCTGTGCCTCATGGGAACAGTCCAGTCCGAACTACCAAGCCATGTCTTTCCCAGACCGGAATCAAACATCCAAGGACCGGTTTCTGGCTATCAGCCTTCATCTGCCTGGATAGCTTGACTCCAGTGGTGTGGGGAGCCTGGGACTCACATCTGAGAATGGTGATGGATTAAACCCAGATCAGTTGACTGGGGGTGAGTGTTTGATTTGCTCAAATGCTCCGTCCATCATCCCCTTTTGTATCGCTTTGTTCGCCCTAAGTGTGGCAGGGTATGCTCAGACGTGAGTCCCTTCCTCACTTGGCCACTGGATTCAAGATAGCCTGGCTGATGAGGATTATGAATCCGAAACCAGTCCCAGGATGCTTGTTTCCGGTCCATGGAAGACATGGCTTGGCAGTTCGGGCTGGACTGTTCCCATGAGGCACAGGGTCAGACTGATTTGCATATGGCCATGTCTGAAATGGGGTGGCTGAGTGGGCTAAAGAATGGTGATGGATTAAACCCAGATCAGTTGACTGGGGTGAGTGTTTGATTTGCTCAAATGCTCCGTCCATCATCCCCTTTTGTATCGCTACCACAATCTTTGAGCCACTCCTAGTGTCTATGAGAGCTGCCAACATCTATATAGGAAAACCACAATTTACTCTCTTGGAATCAATCAGTTTCATTGGAGCAGAATATATTTGATTCAACCAAGGAAGAATGTGATATAATGGGAAAGTCCAGTCACAAAGCAACATGTTCGGTGCTCCTAGCCCACCCTCCTCTTCCCATCCCACGCTTTAGCGTTTCAAAGGCTTGACTCCATTGTGTTTGAGCAAAATATTGAGGAAAATATATTATGTGGACAAAATACTGTGTCAAGAATGTCAAGGACAAAAATATTGTGAAGGTAAGTTTCAATGAGTGAGCAGTGTTTTACTATACATAAGTATGCACTTTAAAGATATATAAATCTGTATGGTATGGACCAATTCCAATCTACGCCCAGTTCAATTGATACATGAAGTGAAACAGCTCGTATTTAAGGCAATTAACATTAACTCAGCTAGGTTTACATTGAAAACAGGAGCAGATCATTTGGGGGCATTATCTTGCTCAGAACCCCTTGGTGAAAACATCCCCGTTATTCACAGTTACCTATCTACGATTCTATATGCGAATGGTTGAGGGTGCCCTATTTCTGCTGGCCAGCCAGACCAAGATGCACCGACTTGTCCCCACTTGGTATATTGTGCTCCAGCATTGGTAGTATTGGTGTTTCCCCAGAATATCTCTCATGCATACATATTCCCTCATTAGTGAAGCAAACTTAGCACCCTCTTGGATTGTAGAGCAGTGAGCTGTAATCCCTAGGGGTGTGCGATATGTTCCGCTCCGCTGGTGGAGAAGGGAGAGTTTTGGCCACTCTGCGTTATGCTTGTAACGTGGAGTTCTGGCCAAATTCCGCCAACCACCATGTGGTGGATTTTTTTCTCACATGCAGCACGCCAATGTAAAGTTGGCGAGCAAGGACTTGTGTGACATCCCCTAGCGCGATTTTTGGTCGCTAGGAGGGCACCCGGAGAAATTTCTTCAACGCAGGTGGTCGTGACCATTTGTGGTCAGAAAACTGCAGCTCGCGTACAAAATCTACAAGAGCAGTAGCAAAATCAACTCGGGAACTTGCACACTCTAACGCGCTGCGTGGTGCCGTTCGTACTGATTTTACAGCGTGGAATGAGCTCACGGCACTATATCACAGCGCGAGCTGTGTGATGTGCCTATTTTAGCCCGTTTGCGAAATGCCACAGAATCTTGCTGAGTTTTTTGTAACTCTGTGGAATTCCACAGAGTTAAACTCTGCAAGTTCCTCCAAGGCCAAGTAATCACTAGAGTCCATCTATTTAAGTCTCTAATCACTTTGTTATCTCCTGAAATGCAGATTGTCAAATGTCCATGCCTTCACCTTCCAATCAATGACTCAGGGCTATTGACTAGAGGCCACATGAAGGAAGAATGGTCTGAAGGCACCAAGACCCCAACATCCTGGGCCTTGATCCTGGACAACAGTGGATCTAGTCATACATGGGACTGGTGCATGTTATAGTACATTGGTATCAACTGTGTTGACTTGATAAATTCCCCCAAATCTCTAGTGTTGCTTTTTTCTGCCCAAGATCCTGTAAGAGCCTTCTCAAGTCATACATCCAAGAGAAAACCTATTGAGTCCTGCATCCATGCAAGTGTCAAAATCCAAACCCTCTATCGGTAGAACCTTGAAGATTAAATGTAGCTTCTTAAAGAGATCTCTAGTGGCTCCATGCTATCCATGTCATTGCCAGGTATATCCTCCAATAATACACCTACCCCTAGCAGATGAAATGTGTAAGGGAAAACATAGTGCAGCCACCATATCTCCCGATTGGTGTTATGAATTAATTTCCCGAAAGGTGCAACTCCTGAAGTAGTGTTGTCTGAACTACTTCACACTTCAAATACAGGATAACACACTGCGTTTAGTTGTAGGGTTATTTACATCCCCAAATGAACACACTCCCTAATTACATTGGGTTGGTAACCAGACTCAGCAAACAGTCCATAAATCGCGTCCTGTCCCAAACCTCACAGAAACCTGGGGGCAGATTTACAAGCCCTGTGCGCCACATTTGTGCCACCGCTGCGTCATTTCTGTGACTCAACACCGGCGTAAACCATGTGCCACGTTACACCCTATTTACAATGTGACGCATCTAGGGAGATGCGTCACGTTGTAATGACCTGCACCACATGAAACCTGCGTTTGGTTTCATGTGGGCGTTCTGGCGCGAGGGTGGGGCGTTCCGGCGCAGGAACGCCTCGGAAAAGTGCCTGAGTGAAATCTACAAGATTTCGCTCAGTCACTTTTCCGATGCCGCTGAGTCAAAACCTTGAGCCTGCTTGAGGCAGGCGTAAGGCGTGGCGCACCATGTTGAGGTTCGGCCAGGTTGGAACAGTGCTGGAGTTGCGTCGCGCCTGCGACACAACTCCAGCACTGCGCCAACCTTACGCCGGCATATGAGACTTGCATCTGTTTATCCTTGCGCCATGATGCGCCGCATTGTAAATCCCGACCGACGCGCATAGCTAGATGAGAGAGAGAGGAGACACGGTCAGAAGCAATATTCCAGAACGGCGTTTTCCAGACATTTGAATTTGTTCCAACCGCCAGCACTCACGTTGGAAGATTGAAGTGAGTGAAGAGAGGTAGAGGAGAATGTCTGACTTGTGTATATATTGAAGAAAATAAAGTATAGAATAAGACACAGGATATGCTAGCATACTATTAGAGGACACTTTGCTATTGTTTTTCGTGCCTTTTCGTAATCTTTTTAAATGGTGATGAACCCTGGAAAGCCCATGTCCTGATGAGGCCCATAGCCAGAGGGCTGAAACGCGTCGACAGTTATACAAAGACACCCCTGATTAATTAAAAAATGTTCAATGCAGTAAAAAGAACAGAGTACACAAAATATAGAGGTGGAAATGTTGCACCTCGGGTGACTCCACCGTATTAAGGGTGATTTGGATTTGCAGGAATGCCATTTATAATTTCTGAAAGCATCCTTTCTTTTTTGAACAAGGGCAGTTAGGTCCAATATGTTATTTTGTCCATAATGTACTATATTTGTTTATGTTCATAGTGTGTATGATGTATATATATATATAGGTAATCTGTGTTTGTATATATATATATATATATATATATATATATATATATATATATATATATATTTATATATATATATATATATAAATATATATATATATATATATATATATATATATATATATATATATATATATATATATATATATATATATATATATATATATATATATATATATATATATATGTGTGTGTTTGAATAGAAAAAAAGACAGTACTTAAAGCATATGGAAAAATAAATGATATATATGCTTTGAAATCTTTCTCTTGATTACCCGTGGTTATAAACAGTTCTTGAAAAAGATAAACTGATTGTTTCTCTATTAAAGATTGAAGGTAGGATTAATGTATTTATCCTCCCTACGAATAGAGAGAGTATTGATCCCTAGGCATTACGTTTATTATTATAGCATTGTAAATGCAGCGCATCTGTGGTGGTGCAAGGGTAAACTTGCGTCACGCATCTTTCCTGGTGCATCCCTGCTGATTTGCAGTCTGTAGCACAGAGTCATCCAGAATATTGCTTGCACTGAAAGCCCAACAATCACTCTGCTTTTTTACAAACCCCATCAAGGGGTGAACTCTCTGTAGGCTCCCAAGGCCATATGGGCAGCACCAATCTGTTTAAACTAATAGAGATGTCCCTGACCTGCCCTCTCCTCGGATGGCAGCTCATCTCTCCATGCTGCGGCAAACTCAGGCAACAAACATTACATCACTGTGTTTTTCCAGCTAACCCATATTATTCAACAAGCAGCATTATTTACCATACAGCATACTAATTGCACCATTACATTAATGCGGGTCATTTACATATGTAGAATTTCAGCCTTAGGTAAATGTGTCAAGTACCAGAAACACGAAGATCTCCAATGAAAAAATGGAGGGGCATATTTGCACGAAAATGGGGCAGCGCTGCAAGCAATTTTGCTGTGCCGAGCTGTTTCATCAACAAGGATACAATGCATTCTTGTGCCCACTCACTCCTGCGCCGGCGCGAAAATAGCTGCCTAACGCCAACGCAGTGGTACAAAAGGGGGTGGTGATGGACGGAGCATCTGAACCAATCAAACACTCACACCCAGTCAACAGATCTGGGTTTAATCCATCACCGGTCTTTAGCCCACTCTGCCACCCCAGTTCAGACATGGCCATATGCAAATCAGTCTGACCCTGTGCCTCATGGGAACAGTCCAGCCCGAACTGCCAAGCCATGCCTTCACTGGACCGGAAACAAGCTTCCGAGGACCGGTTTCTGGCATTTCAGCCGTCTTCAGCCTGGCTTGCTTGAATCCAGTGGCAAAGAGAGCAAGGGACTCACGTCTGAGCATACCCTGCCACACTTATGGCGGCCAAAAGCTGTACAAAAGGGGGTGGTGATGGACGGAGCATCTGAACCACTCAAACACTCACACCCAGTCAACAGATCTGGGTTTAATCCATCACCGGTCTTTAGCCCACTCTGCCACCCCAGTTCAGACATGGCCATATGCAAATCAGTCTGACCCTGTGCCTCATGGGAACAGTCCAGCCCGAACTGCCAAGCCATGCCTTCACTGGACCGGAAACAAGCTTCCGAGGACCGGTTTCTGGCATTTCAGCCGTCTTCAGCCTGGCTTGCTTGAATCCAGTGGCAAAGTGAGCAAGGGACTCACGTCTGAGCATACCCTGCCACACTTATGGCGGCCAAAAGCTGTACAAAAGGGGGTGGTGATGGACGGAGCATCTGAACCACTCAAACACTCACACCCAGTCAACCAACGAAGGCATCCATGCACCATGGTACAAGGGTGCCTGCGTTGCAGGGGTGATTGTATTTGTGCAGGAAGGTACACCTTCCTGCGCATAAACAATCTTTAATGGTCTTTTGCTCCCTCTATAGGTGCTGCAGAATGCAACACACATAACAAGAACAAAAAACGAGAAGTAATAAAAGTATTTCTCCTCCTCGTGCCACAGTAATGCCTCATTTTGAAAGGCATTAGTTTTTGGCCTGCCTTAGATTTACATATCCTAGTAAATCTGGATCAGTGTCATAAAGTCATGGGTGTTGCTAGAAACGCCCAGAGCAACACCCATTGCACGTCCCTTTACCATAGAAAAGTGCGTCGGAGGAGGGCCATATTTACAAGGCTGTGTTAAGCCGCACAAAGTGGCTTATTGCTGCCTTCTAAATTTGGGTTTGCATAGAGCACCACCGGAGCGTCAAGAAAAGTGATGTTCCGGTGGCATTAGGGGCTTGTAAATATGCCCCAAAGGTATTTCTCCTCGTTGTGTCACATTAACGCCTCCTTTTGGAAGACATTCATTTTTGCCACTGCCTCAGATTTACGGATCCTTGTAAATCTGGGTCAGTGTAAAAAAAGCATGGGTTTTGCTGGGAACGCCCACAGCAACACCCATTGCACGCCCCTTTCCTGCAGGAAACTGCGCTGCGGAGGGCCTGATTTACAAGCCTGCGTTAAGCCAGTCAAAGTGGGTTAGCACTGTCTTGTAAATATGGGTTTGCATTGATCGGCACCAGAGCGTAAAAAAAAGTGCAGCTCGGGTGGCGTTAGTGGCTTGTAAATATGCCCCTAATTCTCCAATGGAATCAGAGCCAATAAATATTTGCACCTGTGTTGCGGGATCAAAGTGGCACCTACTGGATTTAAATAATTCAACCCAACGCCTAGCTGGACTCAATGGATTGTACTAAATTTCCAAATCACACAACTGTCTCTTAAATGCATCACATTTGTCCTTTCTAGGGAAGAAGAAAAGCCTGCCGGCTTCATCACGCACTCCTCAGCTCTTCTTGCTGCGGATACTCAGTTACCAGAACTCATCTGTGAAGCGGAGCATGCGGCATGTGACCAGTTGAGCTGGTGTGCCAGGAGGCAGTCTATGTCCAGCATCATACATGCAACATCTGCATTTACCATTCCCAGGGCATCATCCTTCGAAGCCGTTCGGATCAGATTTTCAACAAACAGCTCCATCTGACATGCCTCAGCTCCCTCCGCTAAGCCCAGGAGCCAGAAGTTATTCCTTCTTGCTCTCTCCTGAAGTTCATTGAGTCGTGCTGAATAATGCGCAGCAGTCAACTAGATCATTTGCAAATAGAGGCTTGCCTATTTGTTGCGTGCTCTACCTCAGGCATGCTCTCTTCCACCTCGGCTGTCCTGTCAAGCAGTTTACTCACATCTTGTCTCATAATGTTATGGTTATTGGCTAGAGGATAATTTGTATCCCCTGAGGTTTTATTGTTCCACTGTCCTCCGTAATCAGAAACAACACTTCAGCCATATTACTACTGCTAACGCCGGCTCCTTCCCGCGTGTACTAAGCGGAGTTGATGGAGGCAGTAAACATATAAATAAATAAAAACGAATTTCGTTGCGTCCACTGCATCACCAAATGCGATGCAGTGCACCCAACGAAATTCGTGTTATTTATTTAAATGTTTACTTACCTGTAAAACTCCATAATCCATACATTACTACCTCCCACCCTGCCCCTTCCCCTCCCCACGTCACCGCCCAGCATGTACTCCCACTACCGACCGCGGCTGCCAGAATCACAGGATGTTGCGCGTCCTTGCTGAGACTCGAACCCGGTTCCCCAGATTTGAGGACGACCTCCCCAGCCGTTGGCCAACTCCTCTCCAGCTGTTAACCGTGTTTTCTACCTTCTAGGGCAGCCAACTCTGCTGCTCTGTCCTGCAGGCCGGAGGCGCTACGGCCTTGAATCTGAATCTCCAAGGACCAGATCAGGGCTCGAGTCGGCATACCACACTGGTGGACGGCGTTCCCCCACTTATTTTATCGGGGGGACGCCGTCCCCCCTGCCAAACAGCTGGACTTCACTCTTTGGCCTCTCTGGGACTAGGAGCTCGGCACCTTTCGTGACGTCACTTCCTGGTGTGATGTCACTTCCGGTGACAGCGTCCCCCCCACTTCTATTTTTACGACTTGTGCCCTGGACTAGATGGAATATTCATAAAGGAAGGGGGCAGGCGAATTCTGGCCTCCTCTTGCTCTCTGGCTAAGGCGTCTGGCTGCACCCTCGGGTCAGGTCTATCTTTGACATGGAGAGGTTGGTTTCAAAATGGCCAGGTCTTCCCTGGTGACCCGATGCAGCTGTTGGGAGTCGAGGAAGAGACCTCTGTTCCCATATTCATATGACTGGAGGGAGCTCCTTGTAATTCCAAGAATACTTTTTGCTTTTGGCCTCCCCTCATTGCCCAGACCATCTGAATGTAGGTCTGGGGTGCACGGGCCCCCCTGGCTCTGGCTGACCCTGGATATGTCGCTTAGACCCCCCTTCAGTAACATCTAGAGCTTTAGGAGCAGACAGACAGAGCCCTTCCCCATCCAATAGACAGACAGAGCCATTCACTAACCAAGAGACAGACAGAACCCTACACTATTCAAGAGACAGTCAGACCCCTTTCTCATCCAAGAGACAGACAGAGCCCTTCCCCATCAAAGAGCCAGACAGAGCCCTTCACTATCCAAGAGGCAGACAGAGCCCTTCCCCATCCAAGAGACAGAGCCCTTCCCCATCCAAGAGACAGACAGAGCCATTCACTAACCAAGAGACAGACAGACCCCTTCCCCATCCAAGAGACAGACAGAGCCCTTCACCATCCAACGGACAGACAGAGCCCTTCCCCATCAAAGAGCCAGACAGAGCCCTTCGCTATCCAAGAGGCAGACAGAGCCATTCACTAACCAAGAGAAAGACAGAGCCTTTCACTCTCCAAGAGACAGACAGAGCCCTACACTATTCAAGAGACAGTCAGACCCCTTCCCCATCCAAGAGACAGACAGAGCCCTTCACCATCCAACGGACAGACAGAGCCCTTCCCCATCAAAGAGCCAGCCAGAGCCCTTCCCCATCCAAGAGACAGAGCCCTTCCCCATCCAAGAGACAGACAGAGCCATTCACTAAAAAAGAGACAGACAGACCCCTTCCCTATCCAAGAGACAAACAGAGCCATTCACCATCCAACGGACAGACAGAGCCATTCCCCATCAAAGAGCCAGCCAGAGCCCTTCACTATCCAAGAGACAGACATAGCCCTTCACTATCCAAGTGACAGAGCTCTTCACTATCCAAGAGACAGACAGAGCCCTTCACTATCCAAGAGACAGACAGAGCCCTTCACTATCCAAGAGACAGCAGAGCCCTTCACTATCCAAGAGACAGACAGAGCCCTTCACTATCCAAGAGACAGCAGAGTCCTTCTCTATGCAATAGACAGACAGAGTCCTTCACTATCCAATAGACAGAGCACTTCATTGTCCAAGAGACAGATTGAGCCCTAACACTATCCAAGAGACAGACAGAGCCCTTCACTATCCAAGAGAAAGACAGAGCCCTTCACTATCCAAGAGACAGACTGAGCCCTCCTTTATCCAAGAGTCAGACTGAGCCCTTCACTATCCAAGAGACAGACAGAACCCTCCATTGTCCAAGAGACAGACAGAGACCTTCACTATCCAAGAGAAAGACAGAGCCCTTCACTATCCAAGAGACAGACAGAGCCCTTCACTATCCAAGAGACAGACAGAGCCCTTCACTATCCAAGAGACAGACTGAGCCCTTCACTATCCAAGAGAAAGACAGAGCCCTCCACTATCCAAGAGACAGACAGACCCCTTCACTATCCAAGAGACAGGCAGAGCCCTTCACTATCCAAGAGACAGACAGATCCCTTCACTATCCAAGAGACAGACAGAGCCCTCCACTATCCAAGAGTCAGACAGAGCCCTTTACTATCCAAGAGACAGACTGAGCCCTCCTTTATCCAAGAGTCAGACTGAGCCCTTCACTATCCAAGAGACAGACAGAACCCTCCATTGTCCAAGAGACAGACAGAGACCTTCACTATCCAAGAGACAGACAGAGCCCTTCACTATCCAAGAGACAGACAGAGCCCTTCACTATCCAAGAGACAGACAGAGCCCTTCACTATCCAAGAGACAGACTGAGCCCTTCACTATCCAAGAGAAAGACAGAGCCCTTCACTATCCAAGAGACAGACAGAGCCCTTCACTATCCATGAGACAGACTGAACCCTCCTCTGGCCAAGAGACATACTGAGTCCTTCACTATCCATGAGACAGACTGAACCCTCCTCTGGCCAAGAGACAGACTGAGCCCTTCACTATCTAAGAGAAAGACAGAGCCCTTCACTATCCAAGAGACAGACTGAGCCCTTCACTATCCATGAGACAGACTGAACCCTCCTCTGGCCAAGAGACATACTGAGTCCTTCACTATCCATGAGACAGACTGAACCCTCCTCTGGCCAAGAGACAGACTGAGCCCTTCACTATCCAAGAGAAAGACAGAGCCCTTCACTATCCAAGAGACAGACTGAGCCCTCCTTTATCCAAGAGTCAGACTGAGCCCTTCACTATCCAAGAGACAGACAGAACCCTCCATTGTCCAAGAGACAGACAGAGACCTTCACTATTCAAGAGACAGACAGAGCCCTTCACTATCCAAGAGACAGACAGAGCCCTTCACTATCCAAGAGACAGACAGAGCCCTTCACTATCCAAGAGACAGACTGAGCCCTTCACTATCCAAGAGAAAGACAGAGCCCTTCACTATCCAAGAGACAGACAGAGCCCTTCACTATCCATGAGACAGACTGAACCCTCCTCTGGCCAAGAGACAGACTGAACCCTCCTCTGGCCAAGAGACATACTGAGTCCTTCACTATCCATGAGACAGACTGAACCCTCCTCTGGCCAAGAGACATACTGAATCCTTCACTATCCATGAGACAGACTAAACCCTCCTCTGGCAAAGACACAGACTGAGCCCTTCACTGTCCACAGAGCACCTGCTATACATGTATGACGTGCGAAAGATGAATCTCACCACTGTTTGCTCTCCTTCGCCACAAAGTATTCACAGCATTTTTTCATCATTATTTAATTGTGGATATTTTTAGAGCGCGGACCTTGACATGAGGAGCAACGATGAACTGTACATAGCAACGCGAATACGTCTCCTGCATGCAGCATGATAGCGAGCATATGGAAATGTTTGCATAGCTGGGGGAGAGAGATACAACAAAACGGGGGGAGGGCGTGGGGGCGTAGGAAGAATGAATCAAAGAGGGAATGGAGGCCTCAGTCCGGAGAGGCAGAGGTGGATATTTAGCCTGTACAGGCATTGCTGCTGTGTAAATCATTTCACAGCATTACATTATTGCTGCTAGAAAAATAATTAAAATAAATAAAACAAATGTAGTTCCTGTCTGGAGCTTTCTAGGAGTGTGGGGAGTCTGAGATATAGGGAAGGTTGTTCTACAGCCTTGGGAAATATGAGAACATGGTTTTCCTCTGTGAGAATTCCTTGTGTTTGGTGGGTCTTAAGCTTGCAGTTAAAACACTCTATGATCCTGTTGTTCTGTGGGTGATGAATGGTGCTTTGCAAACAAGATACCTGTAGACTTGTAAAAGTTGCCTAGTCGCCCCCGACGGGTTCACACTCCTGATGTTTAAAAATATTTTTGCAAACATTTGACGTGCAGGCTGAAAGTGCATCCCAGCTCACAGTGCCACGAAGGAACATTTATATCACAACAATGTCTTAATTAATGCATATTGGTGCATGTACACCCCTCGAGGACCTAGGCCCATCGCGGGTCTCTGTTGGAGATTGCATCTGAAAAGTTCAGACATAAGCTACTCCAGTATAGCAGTCCGACACTAGGAAGCCTGCTCTGATAAAGTGATTATGATGTCTGACACCCTGCACTCAGCCACTGAGCATGACAGATATGCATATTTATGCCAATGTTTGGAACAGCCTTTGTGCAACGGAACATATTGTCCTAGAATGTGCCAGCTGCCTTTCTGTTGCTGTGTACAGGGAAGGAGCGTACATTCAGTGATGTAATGCAATATGATGCCACCCCTTTAAAGTTTCATTTGTGCACCCTAAAATTTTGACTGAGCTGACCTTCTCCCAGATATATACAAGCTTGCTCTGAGCGAGGGCCCACAAATGGGGTACAGGACACCAGAACCACAGGGTTCTCGGGTGAGAGTGTCGGGGCACCAAGGAAAAGACTGTGTGCCATATGTATCAACATGCTGATTTGCGATTCTCAAATAGTGATTTTTTAGAAATCGCTATTTGAGAATCGCAAATAGGGATGTATGTAAAAAATCGCAATTTTTTAGCGATTTCTTAATATTCCTTAATTGCGATGAACAAATTGCGAAACGCAATTATGGAATACTTTCCCATTTATTCCTATAGGCCAGGAAGCCCATAGGAATGAATGGGAAGTTATTCTCAATTTGGGATTCGCAATGTGAGAATCGCAAATTGAGAATAATTTCAAGGGTGCAAGGGTGTCATAAGGACACCCTGTTGCAACCCTGCAATTTACATGTGTGCGCCATGCCCTAAGAGCATGTATGTGTGTATGTGCAAGAACGAAGGGTCTCTCCCTGCACCTTACAGGTCGCTTCCTTGATATCAAGGGATACCCTAAGCTGAAATTGTATTGGGATGCCATCGAAAATCAGTTGGACCGTAAAACTCTATTTTCAAGCTAGAGTAGGCTCCCTTCCAACAAGGTCATTCACAGCTAATTGGGTAGGCGAAAGTCATTATTATGATAAATGCCCGAGGTGTAGAGAAGAACAAGAGACGATAAGTCACCTCCTTCTTTTTTGTCCTCTTTATGTAGCCCCCAGAAAGATGTGGATCAAACCAATATGTAAACTAATGGGTATCCGCAGACATGAGGAGGCGCTACGCATCTTGTGTACAGACCCCAATCCCCCAATTGCCATAGCAGTGGCAAAGTTTTTTAAATGGGCATGGATAATCCGGGTAAGAGCCCTATCAAATGAGAGTGAGAATTCCATCTAAACTGTTTGTCTATATTGTAAACGCTGGGATGTAACCGGGCCATGAGCTGTTATATACCATCTGACCCACATTTGATGAGTTTTATAAATTTTAAGGATGTGTTTTTAGCTATGTGACATTCGGCAATTGTCCTTTGGTGTTTAATTCTCTTTTAAACATATTTATCGTATAATCTCTTTTATGACTTTTTTAATTAGTAGAAAATGTGATTTTATGTCTCACTTTTATGACTTAATTGTCGAATAAAGTTTATTTGATTTGAATTGTGTATGTGCGCCACATGGCACCTTTACAAATGCCAAAAAGTGCATTTGTGAAAGAAATCGCAAATTACCACCAACTTCAAGTTGGTGGTAATTTGCGATTTCTTAATGACAAATCGCACAACTTGGGTGCTTCTTACACTGCATTTAAGGAATCGCAAAATGTGTGATTCCTTAAATGCAATTGCAAAATAAGGAATCACAAATGTTGCGGTTCCTTATTTTGCCTTAATACATACCATTTGACAAAATTGCATTCCCCCAATAAAGATATGAACTAGCCCACCTTGGGGTGAGGGGAGAAACAAGCGTAGAGACGGCCATGAGTGGTTAAGCAAGTGAAAGGTAGCTGGCACAAGGTAGCTGCCACATTCTAGGACAACATGTTCTTTTGCGCAAAGGCAGTTCCAAACATTGTTGTGGCGAGGATGGGCTTGACACAGCATGGGCCCCGGCTTCTGCAATCTTAGCTGATCAAGCATTCTCAAAGGATGCGGACGCTAATGGTTTAATACCTAAATCCATCTGCAGGCTACTGGTGGCCCAGTGGCAGGAGAAGATTACCTTCTCTTCCCAGATTTATGATATAGAAGTCAGTGCATGGGGAGACCCTCGGAGGAAGACCAGTCACTTATTTTAGTGGTCCCTGGGCAGCACAGGGTGTAGTGGCTTCAAGTGGCAAAGTCATGCCCCTTGGCAGCTACCAAACAGGGAAAGTAGAAGAAAGAACAAGACTCCCCTATGTCTGCTCCTGGTGGAGGGCTCTCTGCTTAGACCTCTCCAAGCCCCAAATGTAGGGCCTGATCTTAGCGGACAGGGTTACTCTGTCACAAACATGATGGATATCCCGTCCGCCAAACTTCGATTCCTTTATATGCTATGGAACTTGTAATATGGCAGACAGGATGTGATGTAATATACCATCCACCAAATTTCGATTCCATATATGCTATCGAACTTGTAATACGGCAGACAGGATGTGATGTAATATCCCGTCCGCCAAATTTCGATTCCATTATACGCTATGGAACTTATAATACGGCAGACAGGATGTGATGTAATATCCCATCCACCAAATTTCGATTCCATTATATGCTATGGAACTTGTATTACGGCAGACGGGATATCCGTCACGTGTGAGATGTAATATCCCGTCCACCAAGATCGCAATCAGGCCCTTAGAGTCAATGGTATTATTCTAGGTCTGATAGACTAGGCACCCTAATATCTGACCGCTGCACCTCCGTGGTGAGGTTGCTACCATGCAGTCTTCATTCTGCAGGCGTGGTTTGTCACTTTGGTGGTCTTTGAGGACAGTGCCTATTCACCAGGGCACCTTTTGCCAACTCCTTGAGACATGCATTCAGTATACAGCAGGAGTGATACAGGGGCATTTAACCCTGAGAGAGCCCACGCCTTCACTCTCATGGCTTGGGTAGACGGGGAGACCAACCCCTGGGTACTCGGTAGACCCGCAGTCTCTCTGCCTTGCACCCTGTCTCTTTCTACTGCCCCCTAAGAGAGGTCTCATCTGATTGAGGTCAGTCTGCTGGCTGATGTGGGCACAGAGCAGCAACAAATAAAGCAATGCACATGACTCATGTAAAGAACAGATGTGGCGAGCAGGGAGGGCACGGGGGCTCTGCACAAACTAAGAACTGCAAAGGCAGAAATACACTATAAAACAGTACAACAGTGATAACAGACAGATACAAATCAAAGAAACACCTGATACACACGCACACACAAGTAACAGAGAATCATAGGGGACAGACAAAAATACAGAACCAGAGCATCATCAACCAACACGGAAAAAGAGTCCACCCACACAAAAAACATATAGGAAACCAATAAAAAGCAGGCAAACACTGGGGAAGGGGAGCACAAGAAATAGTAAATCTCCAGAGCAACAGATGAGAAAGGGAAACTGAAGAAAGAGACTCACAGCACACGACGTCAACAATAAAGAAATTACAGAAACAAAGAAATGTCAAAGACAGAGCACCACCAGATGCAGCTCAAAACACCACCAGATGCAGAAAAACAGAAACATGAGTCAGAGAAATACCATCAGTAAATTGTATTTATATAGCGCTTACTACCCTGATGAGACATTGAAGCGTTGTACGGAGAGTAGCAGGACTCAAGGTTAGTGATTAATCCAGTGGTTATTGTTAATTTTTGTGATTAGTCACTTGCACTCAACAAAAAATAACATGCATTTTATTCCAGTTACTTTGTGATGGATTATTTGATACCACTTAAGCTGATCATTAGTGGGAGGCTAGATGGTTTCAGGTGAATGGTTGGTGAGATAAATAGCCTAGGAGAGATTATATAGTATTAGGTCGCAGGGACAAGGTTTTAAAGAATAGAGGCTGTGATTTGTGAAAACAGTGTGTCAGCCAATTGCAGTATTACAACAGGAGCGATTCAGACAGACAGGCATGAGACTGAGAGGAGGCTGTACTCAGAAAAAGAAAACATGCAGAGGATGGCAGGTAAGAAGAGGGTCTCTCTGAAGAAAGAAAGGAGAGAAATCAAGTGGAATCGCAGATGTGGGGCAGAGCAGAAAGCAAGAAACAAGAGAGACATAGATACATCAAAGACAAACCAGAAAGAAAAAAACTAGGACAAGGAACTACCAGAGTCAGTGAAACAACTGAGACAGTGAAACACCAGACAGACCGATAAACACCAGAACTTGCCCAAAATTCTATGTTCCGCGGCTTTGCAGAATTATTTGCTTGTTCGCGTTCTCAAAATGTGTCTTCGCAAGATATTTTCCCTCGAGCATGCAAACAGTAATCGCGAACAGGAAAAAAGCATCGTGAACAAGCAATTCCGCGTGTTCGCGGAATTTCTGCATGTTCGTGGAGATTTCTTACAGTTTTGCGGAATTTTGCGTAGCGCGACTACGCAAATTCCACCCACCCCTAATAAAAAAACAGGCATATAACAGGGAGGGACAGAGGAAAATCAGGGACTCCTCAGTAAAATATCAGAGAGAGAAAACATTACCAATAAAAAAAACTAGGAAGCAAAGTAGTGAAAATAGATAACACTAATGAAAACAAAACGTGAGACACAGAGGAACATCAACATACTGGCAACTGGAAAAAAAACCAATCAGAATTTCGAGACAGTCGAAAGACAGGAAAAGAACAGACACAGAGAAAGAACAAAAATAGCAAACACCCAAGACAGAGAAACTTCAAATACTTTCAAACACTCTGGATAAGGGAAAAGTAAAGACTGAGAAAGGTCGCGAACAGCAACGCCAGAGACCACGAAACACCAGAGACAATGAAATACAAGTGAGACAGAAACATTGGAGATGAATAAATGGTAGAGGCACAAAAACAACAGAGATGGGGGAAAGAAGAGATAATATTAAGCAACAAACACAGAGCAGAGATACACTGGGTAAATAGCAGAACAATTAAAAATTAGCACCACACCAAGGAAATATCCAAGACAGACAAGAAAAAAGGCAAAATGTTATGCTGGAGTTTAGCATCTCTCTTTCATTTTTGAGAATTGAAAACTGAATTTAGAAAAGCGCCAACCTTCCCAATAAAATTTCATTTTTTTCAATACGTAATTGTGGAATAAATAAAATATTTCAAAATGTGTGTATTTGTTTGATGAATACTTGCTTCTGCATTTGCATGTGTTGTTTTGACATTACAATCGTAGAACTTGCTTAGTGTGGGGGTCCCTGACTTTCAATATTGACTCAGTGGGGGTCCTCATATTTCATGTACGGTTCAGAGGTTGTCCACAGAAGTCAAAAGGTTAAGAACTGCTTCGTTAGATAGCAAAGTACCAGAAACAGACAACGGGTGACAGCAAATCAGAAGGAACCGAGGAACATCAGAAACTGGTGACAGCAAATCAGAAGGCACAGAGGCACATCAGAAACTGGTGACAGCAAATCAAAAGGAACCGAGGAACATCAGAAACTGGTGACAGCAAATCAGAAGGAACCGAGGAACATCAGAAACTGGTGACAGCAAATCAGAAGGAACCGAGGAACATCAGAAACTGGTGACAGCAAATCAGAAGGAACCGAGGAACATCAGAAACTGGTGACAGCAAATCAGAAGGAACCGAGGAACATCAGAAACTGGTGACAGCAAATCCGAAGGCAAAGAGGAACCAAAAAATTGGTGACTGTCAATCCGAAAGCACAGAGGGACATCAGAAACTGGTGACAGCTGACAGCAAATCAGAAGGCCCAGAGGGAAATCAGAAACTGGTGACAGCAAATCAGAAGGCAAAGAGGAGCATCAAAAACTGGTGACAGCAAATCAGAAGGAACCGAGGAACATCAGAAACTGGTGACAGCAAATCAGAAGGCACAGAGGCACATCAGAAACTGGTGACAGCAAATCAAAAGGAACCGAGGAACATCAGAAACTGGTGACAGCAAATCAGAAGGAACCGAGGAACATCAGAAACTGGTGACAGCAAATCAGAAGGAACCGAGGAACATCAGAAACTGGTGACAGCAAATCAGAAGGAACCGAGGAACATCAGAAACTGGTGACAGCAAATCAGAAGGAACCGAGGAACATCAGAAACTGGTGACAGCAAATCCGAAGGCAAAGAGGAACCAAAAAATTGGTGACTGTCAATCCGAAAGCACAGAGGGACATCAGAAACTGGTGACAGCTGACAGCAAATCAGAAGGCCCAGAGGGAAATCAGAAACTGGTGACAGCAAATCAGAAGGCAAAGAGGAGCATCAAAAACTGGTGACAGCAAATCAGAAGGCACAGAGGCACATCAGAAACTGGTGACAGTCAAACCAAAAGCACAGAGGGACATCAGAAACTGCTGACAGCTGACAGCAAATCAGAAGGCACAGAGGGAAATCAGAAACTGGTGACAGCTGACAGCAAATCAGAAGGCACAGAGGGAAATCAGAAACTGGTGACAGCAAATCAGAAGGCACAGAGGGAAATCATCAGAAACTGGTGACAGCAAATCAGAAGGCACAGAGGAAAATCAGAAACTGGTGACAGCAAATCAGAAGGCACAGAGGAACATCAGAAACTGGTGACAGCAAATCAGAAGGAACCGAGGAACATCAGAAACTGGTGACAGCAAATCAGAAGGAACCGAGGAACATCAGAAACTGGTGACAGCAAATCAGAAGGAACCGAGGAACATCAGAAACTGGTGACAGCAAATCAGAAGGAACCGAGGAACATCAGAAACTGGTGACAGCAAATCAGAAGGAAGCGAGGAACATCAGAAACTGGTGACAGCAAATCAGAAGGAACCGAGGAACATCAGAAACTGGTGACAGCAAATCAGAAGGAACCGAGGAACATCAGAAACTGGTGACAGCAAATCAGAAGGAACCGAGGAACATCAGAGACTGGTGACAGCAAATCCGAAGGCAAAGAGGAACCAAAAAATTGGTGACTGTCAATCCGAAAGCACAGAGGGACATCAGAAACTGGTGACAGCTGACAGCAAATCAGAAGGCCCAGAGGGAAATCAGAAACTGGTGACAGCAAATCAGAAGGCAAAGAGGAGCATCAAAAACTGGTGACAGCAAATCAGAAGGCACAGAGGCACATCAGAAACTGGTGACAGTCAAACCAAAAGCACAGAGGGACATCAGAAACTGCTGACAGCTGACAGCAAATCAGAAGGCACAGAGGGAAATCAGAAACTGGTGACAGCTGACAGCAAATCAGAAGGCACAGAGGGAAATCAGAAACTGGTGACAGCAAATCAGAAGGCACAGAGGGAAATCATCAGAAACTGGTGACAGCAAATCAGAAGGCACAGAGGAAAATCAGAAACTGGTGACAGCAAATCAGAAGGCACGAATGAATATCAGAAACTGGTGACAGCTAATCAGAAGGCACAGAGGAACATGAGAAACTGGTGACAGCAAATCCAAAGGCACAGAGGGAAATCAGAAACTGGTGACAGCAAATCAGAAGGCACAGAACAACATCAAAAACTGGTGACAGCAAATCAGAAGGCACAGAAGAATATCAAAAACTGGTGACAGCAAATCAGAAGGCACAGAAGAACATCAAAAACTGGTGACAGCAAATCAGAAGGCACAGAGGTACATCAAAAACTGGTGACAGCAAATCAGAAGGCACAGAGGTACATCAAAAACTGGTGACAGCAAATCAGAAGGCACAGAGGTACATCAAAAACTGGTGACAGCAAATCAGGAGCCACAGAGGAACATCAAATTGAGAAACACGAGAGAAAGTGAAACATAAGAGATGATGAACGTCCACAGAAGTGAAACACCAAGGAAATTGAAACAACAAAGACAGACAGATAACACACGCTGAGAAGCACTAGAAATGGTGAAAGGCCAAAGACAGGGAAGCCCCGAAGAACAAGGATGCAAGTTTCAGGGTGAACCTGGCATATGCCGTATGGAGTCCACTTTAGAGAGGGAACTCTTTTTGTAGATAGCCCTAGTCTAAGGCGTGTACTTTGTGCAGCCAGCACTGCAGCTGTTTGCAGTTGCAAACATTCAAGTGTGTAACCTGGCCTTAGAATGGGTGGTTGCAAACCTCCACCCCACTGGTAGCAGCCCCTTTACTTGTGAATATGGCTCAGGAGGGGGTTACGTTTTAAACTCTTATCTGAGGAAGAGAGCTGGACACTTAACCCTTCCATTGCTTAAAGAACTGCAAAAGGAAGCATATTTGTAATTTGAAACTGAATAAAGAACAATAGCAGGAAACAAATATGTATTAACAGCAAATTGAATCTTTAAATAATACACGAAAACATTTGGTTTACCCACTAAAAGAAGATTCAAATGTAATTTCAAAGTTCCACATCTTGGTTTCAAAATATTGTCACTTTGAGCCATTTCTGAACTCTGTTACACATTGATCTTATGCTTTTTGGAGATTATTACTTGTATTGATGTATAAAAGTAAAACCAAAACATGCTCTTTTCACATTCCATTGTGAATATGTTAATTTGTTGTCTTTGTAGAATAGACCCTTGGCCTTTAAAAATGGGGGTTATTATTATAGCGTGACACTTCCTGTGAAGTCACTTTCAGTGCTGTTGTTGTGAATTGCATCTGATAATTTGCCCCTCCACTGTTTTCCTGTGGGTGTGTGGGGCACACATCCTAAGGAAAGCAGAGAACCTAGTGATGGAGACAAGTTGGAGACCGAGAAAAGTCAGAGGCAAAGAAACATCAGAGGGACAGAAACACCAATGATAGGGAACATCAGAGACAAAGAAACCTCATCAAGCAAAGCACCCGACAAACAAACAACAGACCCAGCAAAACACCAGCCGGAGAGGAACTTTAGAAAGAGAAATACCAGAGAGAGAAGCCCCGGTTAGGGGGACACTCCAAAGACTGTGAACACCAGAGAAAGAAAAATAACTAGGACAAAGTCCAAAAAACACCGGAGATAGAAAAGGCTTAAACAAGCGAATCCCCGGAATATGAAAAAACACACAGACACTCCCTGTAAATAGGCAAACATTAGAGATAAATTCCAGAGACAGAGAAATATTACAGAAAGGAAAGCAGCAAAGGAAAGGGAGCATTGGAATCGGATAAATAAATACCAGAGAGCGAACACCACCAGAGAAAGGGTAGCAGAGAACGAAAACCACACGAGACACACAGCATCTCTCTTTATCTGCCTCTCACCTTTTAATTCTCTCATTCTCCCTCTATTTCATTCCTCTTTCTTGTATCTCTCAACTCTTCTACCAAATCATGCATTGTTTCTTTTCCTCTCCTCTCCACCCTTCCCTTATTCTCTTTTCTTCCTCTTTCTCTCTTTTGCATTCATTCCTCACTCCCTTTCTGTCCTCCCTCCACCTTCTATCTGGGCACTCCCACCCTTCGTCTAGTTCTTTCTCTTCACTTTATTTTCCTTTTTTCCCAATACTTCACTCCCCGTTCTCTCACTTCTATTCGCCTTCCTGTCCATCTCTCTTATTTCCGTCCTGTCTAATCGTTCTGTCTCTCAATCCGGATGTATGACGTTACAATGCATACTTTTACAACGCATACCTTTACAATGTATTTTTTACAACGCAACATCCATTACAATGCATTCCATTACAACGCATGCCATTACAACGAATTTTTAAAAACTACCTTTACAACGCATTCCATTAAAACGCATACTACCTTTACAACGCATACCATTACAACGCATAACATTACATTGCATGTATGGTAAGTATTGGATAGTGTAGGGGTAAAAATTACTATTCTAACTCCAGGGGGTTGCAACAGTAGGGTAAGTGTTGGATAGTGTAAGGGTACTATGCGTTGTAATGTTATGCGTTGTAATGTTATGCGTTGTAATGACATGCGTTGTAGTGGTATGCATTGTAGTGTCATGCGTTGTAATGGTATGCCTTGTAATGGTATGCATTGTAATGACATGCGTTGTAGTGGTATGCATTGTAGTGTCATGCGTTGTAATGGTATGCCTTGTAATGGTATGCATTGTAATGACATGCGTTGTAGTGGTATGCGTTGTAGTGTCATGCGTTGTAATGGTTGCGTTGTAATGGCATGCGATGTAATGGATGTTGCGTTGTAAAAGTTTCGTTGTAATGGTAGTGCGTTGTAAAAGTTGCGTTGTAAAGGTTGTTTCCTCTCCATCCCCACCCCCCTTCTTTCTCCCCCTGTCTTTGCATTCTCTTCTTTTTCTCTCACTTGTTCTCGCTTCTCTTTCTCTGTCTTCTGCTGCTGCTTCTTCTCGTCTCTCCAAGACAACTCCCAGTTTCTCCCTTCTTTTTAAGTTACCCTTTCTTCTCCCCTATTATTTCTCATTATCCTTAAGCCGCCCTTCTCAGCTCCTCTGTTGCTTTCTCCTCGTCTCTGCCTCTCTCTTCTTTCTTGTCTCTCGCTCCACATTCCTGTCTCTCTCCCTCTCTCTGTCTCTGCTTCAGCCGCACCCTCTTTCTACTTCACGCCCCCCACCCTCGCGGTTGCTCTTCTCTGCCTCTCTGCGCCCCCTCCTTCTCCTGCCACCTCTGTTCCCCTCCCTCCCGTAAGCCCTGTTGATTTACCTCCATCCACTGCCCCCCGCCCCTCTCCCAGCCCCGCCCGGACCCCCTGATCATGTCTCTGCACCGCTGCTCGGTGTATTTACAAGACGCCCCCTGACCCGCCCCAGCCCCCACCGCGGAGGCGCCGCAGGGAGCCACCAGCCCAGAGGCGAGCACGGGGTCACGGCGCGGGCGAGCGAGGGCGGCGGGGGCGCGCACAGCACAACAGGTGCCCTCCGGGGGTGCCGGAGGGGGCCACACCTTCACTATAAGAGGGTGGCGGCAGCAGTGACACGTCAAGGAGGAGAGGTGCCCGGATCACCCCCTCCTCTTCCATGCCAGCCAGCCCCAATATTTACAGCAGTGCCCCCCACCCCCGCAGATTTAACCAAACCCAGCCACATTTACAATAGCATCTCCAGAAAACAACCCCTGGCACCCGCCCGTGCCCCACCCCGAGCAGGGACGCCCACGCACCTGTTGGAGGAGACGGACGACCTCTCGAAGCCGAAGGGTGCAGAGGGGGCGCAGGACCGCCAGCCCCCCTTCTGTGTCATCCTAGGGGGAGGGGGGATGGATGGAAGGGGCAGCGACACTGGGGGTGCAGGCGGTGGGGCAGGGTGGGGGTCTGGACGTAGGGGCTTTTTTTTAGGGATGGGGACGGTCGAAGAAGGGTAGAGGTCTGGGTGGAGGGGAAGGGAGAGGCAGGGTGGAGTGAGCGGGGAGGGGAGGGGGGTCAAGGAAGGGGTGGATAAGAGTCAGGTCGAGGTGGAGCGCACAGAGGTCGGGGTGGGTGGAGGTATGGGCAGAGAGGTGGAAAACGCAGGAGTAGAGGTAGGGTGGATATATATGGGCGAGGCAGGGGTGGAGAGGGAAAGAGTGGGTTTAGGGAGAGGTGGGGGGTGTGTAGGAATGGGTGGTGGTGAGGGTGGAGAGGAGGACCAATGTGTAGGTGGAGCTCGGGCCAAAGATGAGGGTCCTGGGACGGGTGGAAGCTGGAGGGGGAGAGGGCTCAATCGGGAAGAAGGTACTAAGGAAGAGGTGGAAGGGACGGTGGACGTAGGGTCGTGGAGGAGTGAGGAAAGGGTGCAGAGGAGAAGAGAGGTGGCAGCGAGGATGCAGTCGCTCAGCAGGGCTTGAGCGAAGGATGGACAGTCAGATGCAGGAGATGCTGCCCAGACTGGTCCAGCCCCTGGCGCGAGGACCAGAGCGCGGGATGCAGGAGATGCTCTCAGACTGGTCCAGCCCCTGGCGCGAGGACCAGAGCGCGGGATGCAGGAGATGCTCTCAGACTGGTCCAGCCCCTGGCGCGAGGGATGGAGAGAGCGGGATGCAGGAGAAGATGCTGCAAAGACTGGTCCAGCCCCTGGCGCGAGGACCAGAGCGCGGGATGCAGGAGATGCTCTCAGACTGGTCCAGCCACTGGCGCGAGGGATGGAGCGCGGGATGCAGGAGATGCTCTCAGACTGGTCCAGCCACTGGCGCGAGGACCAGAGCGCGGGATGCAGGAGATGCTCTCAGACTGGTCCAGCCCCTGTGTCTGTACCACAGACCGAGGAGCACCGTCTCATCCGTGGTTTAACTCTCGCGCTGCCGGGGCGGGGAGGGCAGGGGGGAGGCCCCCCGAGGCCCCGCAGGAGAGGGGCGCCTGCACCTGTTACCTTACGAGCATCGGTGCGTGACATCTCTGACAGCAAACGAGTCGCCCCCTGCTGCTATTAACTTATAACCACCCGCCCTGACATCTCGTGCAACACGAGACAGCTCTGCCAACTTACAACAAAACGCTTACAGCACAAGAGACGACCCGCGGCTGCTAAGAGCACACAATAGTCAGAATCATCTCTTACAACATGTGAGACAGCCCCCGGCGCACACAAACGTGTAACCATCGCACACGAGCATCACCTGCACCTCTTAACTTCTGGACAACACACACTGAACTGTAATACACAACGAGACACCCCTGTGTCTATTAATATCAAAGAGGCGCGCACAGGCATCTTTCATCATATGAGACATCCCCCGGCATCCGTTAACATATCACTAACTCACGGGGATGTCTCTTCCACCATATGAGACAGCCCCGGGCATTTCATGAGCAACACACAGGAGGGACATGTCTTCCAGCATATTAGACAGCCCCAGGCAACATAACCAACACACAAGAGGGACATGTCTTCCAGCATATGAGACCGCCCCCGGCACCAATTAACATATAACCAGCACCTGGGGACATCTCTGCCTTCATATGAGCCAGACCCTGGCAACATAACTAACACACAGGAGGGACATGTCTTTTAGCATATTAGACAGCCCCAGCCAACATAACCAAAAGACAGAAGGGACATGTCTTCCAGCATATGAGACAGCCCCAGCAACATAACTAACACACAGGAGGAATATGTCTTCCACCATATTAGACAGCCCTAGGCAACATAACCAAAAGAATGGAGGGACATCTCTTCCAACATATGAGATAGCCCCAGTACCATAAAACCACACAGGAGGGACTGTCCTAGAGCATATGAGACAGCCCCAGGCACCATAAGTAGCAGACAAGAGGGACATTTCTTCCAACACGTGAGACTGCCCCCAAAACCTTAACCAACACACTGAAGGGACGTGTCTTCCAGCATATGAGATAACCCCACCACTATGACCAAAAGACAGGAGGGACATGTCTTCCAGCATATGAGACAGTCCCTGGCACCTTGACCAACAGACAGGAGGGACATGTCCCATCATATGAGACAGCCCCCGTGCCCAATACCATATAACCAACACACAGGGACATCTCTTCCAGCGTATGAGACGGATCCAGGCATTTCATAACCAATACACAGGAGGGACATGTCTTCTACCATATGAGACAGCCCCCGGCACCATATAACCACACAGGATGCACTTGTCTTCTAGTATATGAGACAGCCCCGGCACTCATTAATATATACCCAATACAAGGGGATATCTCTTCCAACGTATAAGACAGCCTCAGCACCATAACCAACATAGAAGAGTGACATGTCTGCCAGCACATGAGACATCTCCGTCACCCATTAACTGTTAACATATAACCAACACACAGGGATATCTCTTCCAGTATATGATTCCAAGGTATGTCATAAACAACACACACGAGGGACATGTCTTTAAGCATATGAGACAGTCCCGGTGCCCATTACCATATAACCAACAAAAGGGGATATCTCGGTCATCATATGAGACAGCCTCTGCATCATAACCAACACACAGGAGGGACTTATCTTCCAGCATATGAGACATCCCCTGCATACTAACCAACACATAAGAGGGACATGTCTTCAGCATATGTGACAGCCCCCCGGCACCATAACCAATAGACAAGAGGGACATTTCTTCCAACATATGAGACTGCCCCAAACCCATACCTAACACACAGGAGGGACATGTCTTATAGCATATGAGACTGCCCTTGCATCATAACCAACAAACAAGAGGGACATGTCTTTCAGCATATGAGACAGCCCCCAGCAACATAACCAACACACAGGAGGGACATATCTCACAGCATATAAGTGAGCCACAGTACCATACCCACCACACAGGAGTAGTATGTCTGGCATCATATGAGACAGCCCCCGGCAGAATAACCAACACAGGAGGGACATCTCTTCCAGCATATGAGACAGACCCCAGCACCATGACCAAAAGACAGGAGTGACATGTCTTCCATCATATGAGACAGCCCCTGCATCATAACCAACACACAGAAAGAACATGTCTTCCAGTACATGAGACAGCCCACAGTACCCAGCGACATATACCCAACATACAGGGATATCTCTTTCAGCATATGAGACAGCCCCTTGCACCATAGCCAACACACAAGAGAGGCATGCCTTTCAGCATAAGAGACAGCCCCAGTCACCCATTAATATATAACCTACACTCGGGATATCTCTTCCAGCATATTAGACAGCCCCAGGTATTTCATAACCAACACACATGAGGGACTGTCTTACAGCATATGAGACAGCTTCCGGTGCCCATTACAATTTAACCAACAAAGGGGGATATCTCGGTCATCATATGAGACAGCCCCTGGCAACACATCCAACACACAGGAGGGACATATCTTCCATCATGTGAGACATCCCTAGCGCCATAAACAACACACGAGAGAGGCATGTCTTTCAGCATATGAGACAGCCCCTGCATCATAACCAGCACACAGGTAGGACTTGTTTTCCAGCATAAGAGACAGCCCCCCCCCCGCACCATAACCAACAGACATGAGGGACATTTCTTCAGACATATGAGACTGCCCCAAAAACCATACCCAACGCACAGGAGGGACATGTCTTATAGCATATGAGACTGCCTTTGCATCATAACCAACAAACAAGAGGATATCTCTTCCAGTGTATGAGACAGCCCCAGGCATTTCATAACCAACGTGCAGGAGGGACGTCTTCCAGCATATGAGACCGCCCCCGGTGCCCATTACCATATAACCAACAAAAGGGGATATCTCTGCCATCATATGAGACAGTCCCCGGCAACATAACCAACACACAGGAGGGACTTATCTTCCATCATATGAGACAGTCCCCTGCGCCATAACCAACACACAAGAGGGACATGCCTTCCAGCATATGAGACATCCCCTGCGCCATAACCAACACACAAGAGGGACATGCCTTCCAGCATATGAGACAGTCCCCTGCGCCATAACCAACACACAAGAGGGACATGCCTTCCAGCATATGAGACATCCCCTGCGCCATAACCAACACACAAGAGGGACATGCCTTCCAGCATATGAGACATCCCCTGCGCCATAACCAACACACAAGAGGGACTTATCTTCCAGCATATGAGACATCCCCTGCGCCATAACCAACACACAGGAGGGATATGTCTTCCTGCATATGAGACATCCCCTGCGCCATAACCAACACACAGGAGGGATATGTCTTCCTGCATATGAGACAGCCCCTGGCACCATAACACCAAGCAGGAGGGCAGGGCTGGCCTTAATGCTGGTGGCACCCAGGGCAACGATAGTTTTGGGTGCCCCACCCCCAACCATATGACCTCCTCTGATTCCTTCACTCCCACCCAGCTAAAGTGCCCCTCATCTCTCCACAGCCCCTCTCTCAAAGACATTTTAAAAGCGCTGGTAAAGGCTGGGTTCACTAATCCCCTCAGCTAGCAACATAAAGCAGATATCTCTTCTTTGCAGCAGGCACATTAACCCTCTGTGCTACTTTATGGCAGTCAAAACTGCCACTAGACAAAACTGGGATCTCCCTCTCTAGCAGGGACATTAATCACAAGGGTTATCTTGACATTTTTATTGCTTCCTGAAAGGTGGGGGCACAAGGAACTCTGCAGCAGGTGCTTTTAAGTCCTACATTTATTTATTTATTTATAAAGTTTTATATAGCGCAAATAAGATCCCGAAGGATATCAGAGCGCTTTACAATAAGCAGGAAGAAAGGACAAGAGGGTAGTATAAACATCAATTGGGAAACAAAAAACCCCAAAAGGAAGATAATACAGTAAACAGGTGTATGCATGTGGAATAAAAATATAAAAAATTAAAATAAAAAAATTAAAAAAGCAGCTACCAAACGCAGCATAGTGTCTCCCCCACCCCCCTTTCTCGCTGCCCTACCGCTGGTCCTACAGGAGGGACATGTCTTACAGAACATGAGACAGCCTCGGCACCCATTAACATATAACCAACTCAAGGGGGTATCTCTGCCATCATATGAGACAGTCCCGGCAACATAAACAACACACAACATATGAGACAGGCCCCAGCACCATCAAACCACACAGGAGGGACATGTCTTCTAACATATGAGACAGTCCCTGGCACCTTGACCAACAGACAGGAGGGACATGTCTTCCATCATATGAGACAGCCCCTGCACCTTGACCAACAGACAGGAGGGACATGTCTTCCATCATATGAGACAGCCCCTGGCACCTTGACCAACAGACAGGAGGGACATGTCTTCCATCATATGAGACAGCCCCTGCACCTTGACCAACAGACAGGAGGGACATGTCTTCCATCATATGAGACAGCCCCTGGCACCTTGACCAACAGACAAGAGGGACATGTCCCATCATATGAGACAGCCCCTGCACCTTGACCAACAGACACGAGGGACATGTCTTCCATCACAGGAGACAGCCCCTGGCACCTTGACCAACAGACAGGAGGGACATGTCCCATCATATGAGACAGCCCCTGGCACCTTGACCAACAGACAGGAGGGACATGTCCCATCATATGAGACAGCCCCTGGCACCTTGACCAACAGACAGGAGGGACATGTCCCATCATATGAGACAGCCCCTGGCACCTTGACCAACAGACAGGAGGGACATGTCTTCCAGAATATGTGACAGCCCCAGGCAACATAACCTACACATAGGAGGAACATGTCTTCAAGCACATGAGACATCCCCAGCACCATAACCAACGCACAAGAGAGACATGTCTTTCAACATATGAGACATCCCCTGAAGCATTACTAACAAAGAGGGACATGTCTTCCAGTATATGAGACAGCCGCCGCATAAGAAGTAACACAGAGGAAAGACAACTCTTCCATCATATGAGACAGCCACAGGCAACATAACCAAAAGGCAGATGGAATGTCTTTCAGCATATGAGACAGCCCGCTGTGCCCATTAACATATATCTATTCCAGCATATGAGACAGCCCCCAGCACCTTAACCAACACACAGGAGGGACATCTCTTTCAGCAGATGAGACAGCCCCAGGCAACATAAAACCACACAGGCAGGATGGACATGTCTTTCAGCATATGAGACAGCCCGCTGTGCCCATTAACATATATCTATTCCAGCAAATGAGACAACCCCCAGCAACATAACCAACACACAGGAGGGACATCTCTCGCAGCAAATAAGAGAGCCACAGCACCATAATCAACACACAGGAGGGACATGTCTTTCAGCATATGAGACATCCCCCTTCACCCATTAACATATCACCGACACACAGGGATATCTCTTCCAGCATATGAGACAGCCCCAGGCATCTCTTAACCAACACACGAGGGACATGTCTTACAGCATATGAGACAGACACTGCACCTATTAACATATAAACAACACACAGGAGGGACATGTCTTCCCCAATAAGAGACATCTCCGACACCATAACTAACGTACAGGAGTGGACATATCGTCCACCATATGAGACAGCTCATGGCACCATAAACAGACACAGGAGGGATAGGTCTTCCCGGTTATGAGACAGCCCCTTTGTCATAACAAACACACAGGAGGGGCATCTCTTACAGCACAAGAGACAGCCGCTGACAACTTTTAACTTAGAACCAACACACCAGAGGGACATGTCACAATATATGAGACAGCTCCCGCATTAGCAGCTACACACAGGAGGGGACGTGTCTTCCAGTCCATGAGACAGCCCCCAAAAACTATTCACTTAGGGCTAGATGTAGGTAACTTCAATTTACCGACTCATAAATACCGAATTTTACCGATTCGGTATTTATGAATCGGTAAATTAGAAGGAGGGAGATGTAGGAAAATTATTTTTTTGAATGACCGAATCTGTAAAAATCGGTATTTACCGAATCGGTAAATACCGATTTGGTATTGCCCATTGATTCCTATGGGCCTTGAAGCCCATAGGAATCAATGGGCAATACCGAATCGGTATTTACCGATTCGGTAAATACCGATTTCTGCAAGGGTGCAGGGGGTGTCACTTTGACACCCTCTAGCACCCCAAATACAGGCACGTGTAACATGTGGCACATGTCTGTGTGTCACATTGTACAGGTGTGCATGCACAGATGTGCATGCACACCTGTATTCGGTATTTTACCACCCAATAGGATTGGGTGGGAAAATACCGACTCCTAAGGGGCTGTGGCACTCTGTGAAGTGCCACCTACATTTCATTTACAGAATCGGTAAATTTACCGATTCGGTATTTTACCGATTCTGTATATTTACAGAATCGGTAAATTTACCGATTCTGTAAATGAAATGCCCCCTACATGCCAAATCCTAAATACCGGTCGGTAACGGCCAAAATCGTCCGTTACCGACAGGTATTTGGGCTCCTACATCTGGCCCTTAGTACCTACACACTGGAGGGTCATGTCTTCCAGCATATGAGACAGCCTCATGCACCTATTTACGTAGGGGCAGTTTTCTGCTGCTAAAGCGGCGATAATTTTATCGCCTGTCTTGATAATATGCCCCCATGCTGTTGAGCCGAAAAGACAGCTCTCGTCAACGTATTACCAGCGCACGCTGACATCTCACACAGCACGAGACACCCCTGTGCCTATTCACATATTGGCAGCGCACAGTGACCCGTTACAGCGCGCAATGTAGATCCGACGCCTGTTTACCCCGTACACAGACACCTCCAGCAGCGAAGAAATAGAAGACAGCCTCGTGTACACAGCGAAATATCGCACAACATCAGAGACAGGTTACGTGTCTCCCTGTTTCATTGACATTTCTAAAACCAGCACAGAAAGCATCGCCCACCTCCCCCGCATCCCCCCTCCCCGCGTCTCCTGCCCAATGAACGTCCAACAACAACTCTCTTACACCCCTGGTGCCCGTTCCTGTATCTGTAAGCCAGTGCGCAGAGGCATTCGCCAATAATCTGCGAGACAGTCTCATGGACAAATAAACTGACAGCCACCACAAAACTAAGGGGCAGATTTACAAGCCCCTTGCGCCTCATTTGCGCCGATGTTGCATCACTTTTGTGACGCTGCGGCGGCGTAAACCATATGCCACGTTGCGCCCTATTTACAACGTGACACATCTAGGAAGATGCGTCAGATGCATCACATTATAAAGCCCTGCACCACATGAAACCTACATCAGGTTTCATGTGGGTGTACCGGCGCAGAGGGGGGACTTTCCGTCGCAGGAACGTCTCGGAAAAGTGCCTGAGTAAAATCTACAAGATTTCACTCAGTCACTTTTCCGACGCCGCTGCGTCAAAACCATGTTGTACATAGGCAGGGTTGGAACAGTGCTGGAGTTGCGTCGCGCCCGCCACATAACTCCAGCACTGCGCCAACCTTACACCGGCAGATGCGACACGCATCTGTTTATCCTTGCGCCATGATGCACCGCATTGTGGCGCAAGGGTAAACTTGCGTCACGCATCTTTCCTGGCACATCCCTGCTAATTTGCAGGGCTGCGCCAGGAAACATAAATCTGCCCCGATGTCTCTTACTGCGTAAGAGACTGCCCCTCACTCTCACAGTAACACCCACCAACGACATGCGTGACATCACACGTGACGCAGTGACGTTCTGACAGCACACGATGCCATCTCTTGCACCACAGACACGGGCTCCCTGGGCATCTCTTGACCTGCGTTTCGAGCACTTATCCTCCCTGGATGCTCGCGCCTCGGACTGTCTGTCAATTTGTCTTCCTGCATCTGTTTCCCTCCTCCCCCTTTTACTCCATCTGTCTCACTCCAGCCATCTGTGCCTCTCTTGTCCCCTCCCCGTCTGTTCTTCTGTTGTCTACCCCTCTCCCCTGCTCCCTTTCTCTACTTGCACTTATTTATGTCACCCCCTCGTACCCACAAGCAATTTGCCCCATGTGCTATTACTGCTAAGTGTTCTCCGCCAATGGGCGCGCCTGTGCGTGAGTCTGCTCCTGAAGCTGCATTATGATGTCATGAGCCAGACCGTGAACATTTGCACTGGTGCAAGACATGGGGCATATTAGCAAAGGCATTATCGCCGCTTTAGGGGGACTTTTTACCGCTAAAGCGGCGACAGCTTTTAGGCGATAGCAACTGGTTTGGGGCCCGCTTTGCATGTCAGCGATATTTATCGCTAATGACATGCAAAGTGGGCGTACCCAGCCTGTTAGCGACTGAAAGCAGTCGCTAACACAGCTATCGCCTATTAGCAAGGCAGGCGAAGCGATAAAAAAATGTGCGATAAGCGTGAATATCGCTAAAACGCCTGCTCAGACCACTTCTTAACCTGTATATCCAATGGGAGGTGGATATTCAGGTTAAGTCCCTATTAGCGTTAATGCCTGAATATCGCTGGATTTCCAGCGATATTCAAGCATTGAGCCGCTTTCGCCGGATATTTTATCACTTTTGAGATAAACATTGCTAAGAGCACGTTATCTCAGCGATAATATCCGGCGATAAAAAAATATGCGCTAAGCTCATTTAGCGATAAATATCGCTATTTGTTGCTAATATGCCCCATGGTGCGAATGCTTTAAGCACTTTTTTTTTCTTCTTGCATCTTTAGGAGCAGACCAGGCACGGGGCCGGGTTGCAAGAATTGCCCCATGACTGAACAATTTTGCACCAGTGGGGGGCAATCCTGCACTAGGGTTTGGACTGACCGACGAGTCAAAAAATGTAACTTCACTTGGTGCAGCGCTCGCACAGATCGGTCCCTGCAAACACAATTCTGAACTGGTCAGTAAGCATCTGGTCAGTAAGCATCTGTGTAAATTGCAGCCTCACCAGTACACAACTGCTCTGTCACCAGTGCAATGATATTTGGACCCTAGGTTGCTGCAGCCTGTATCATGGAAGGATTGTTACATCAGGGCAACCACCTCAATTTTCTCTATTTTTGCTGCCTTTAGTCAATAAGACAGTGAACAAATAGAGTTCTTCCAAGTTGTAATATGTATAAGTTGAAACCAAACCTGAGGCAATATGAAGTTGCTTTATTATTATAACAGCAACATCAATATACATAAAAGAAATGAAACAAAACCGTTTATTCATTTTATGTAATAAGGCCTGCTCACCCATTATGCCTTTTTCTTTTATAATAAAAACATTACACATGAACATGATTCATTAACAACAGATGTTGGATATTTTTTTTGCAATATTTAAGAGCCAGATTCCTCAATTTTTGCCGTCTTACTGGCGCGGTGCTCTGTAGGAAACACTGGGGCATATTCTCAAGGACTTATCGCAGAGTTAGCGGCACTTTATCGCAGCCAAAGTGGCGATAGATTCATCGCCCTATTCACAAGCTGGTGCTAACAGCCGATATTGCCAGTTATTCTACGATAGCAGCCGCAAAAACACATCGCCACAGCAACTAACTCTAATGAGATGCAGAGTAGGCGTTCCCGTGTAAAAAGCCACAATATCACCACTTCGCAATATTATCAACGACCAGCCAGATCGGGGATAAGATCCCAAAACAGGCGATAAGGAGCGTTAGCAGCAGGGATTTAACACCTGGTCTCACCTGGTATTAAGTCGGACGATAAACCTACACCATAAAAGGCAGCCCAGCCCAGAGCCACACCTGAAGAACAACAGTTACCATGGAGCTACTGATCATACAGCTCAGAGCCCAAAGAGGACCACAACACCCACCGCCACCACCCCCGGGCCCTCCACCTCCCCGCACCCACCCCCGGACTGCCACCGAGGCAGAGCAGATAAAGACAGCGGACCTTCAGAAAACGCACCAGCCTCACAGACTTAACACCAGAGGATGTCATTGCCCACTACAGACTCAAAAGGACAAACATCCTCCGTGTCCTCACCCACATCGCCAACAGGCTGACGGTACCAACACAGCGGGCAACCAACATCCCTCCGCAGACAAAGCTGCTGGCTGTGCTGCACCTGTTGGCCTCTGGGACCTTCCAACCAACAACTGCCAGAGTCGAAAGAGTCTTACAGCCAGGCTATCAGAGCTGCTCACACCTGTCTTGGATGCCATCATCAGCTGGATACCCTGCTCAGCTCTTCAGGTGCCACTAACTCAGTGCAACACAACCCATGGACCCTTTCGGATTGAGTTTTGTGCTGTGGACAGCTCACACAGCAATGTCACCTTAGGCAGTGGGTAAGACCTTGGACACGAAGCTTTGTCCCCCCCCCCTTTATGGGTAAGAGGAGTGGACTGGGCCGTCGTTCGCAAGTCTAGCGTACGGGTGTGAATGATTATCCCGGGGCTCTGGGCGTGGTTCAGTCCTGGTGGAAATGTGCGAATGCGTGTGTCTCTGTCGCAGTGTGGGTGTCCGTTGGGGAGTGTAAGTGGTCCCTGATGGGACTTAGACACCCACGTATGTGATCGAGTTCGGCTTCCATGAGGTCGAACCCCACCTGCACCTGTTCGGCCACCTCCTTCTGACAGTCTAACATCTGGCCTTGAAATGCGATTTGTGCTTCGGTGAGGTGCTGGGAGCCAGCTGTGGTGGCGGGTGCTTCCTGCTGTGTGGTCTGTGCAGGGGGTGGGGTCTCCTCGATGCAGCTGGGCTGCCCTGCTCCTGGAGGTGGGGTGCCATAGCCGTCCATGAGCTGTTGTAGGGCGTCGGTGTCGAAGGTGTGGAGGTCCTCTTCATCATCACTGATGAGTTGTCTTGTCTGCTCTGCAGGAGGTGTTGTTCGTCCCTCTGCAATGTGAAGGGGAGATGCGTTTTAACATTGTGTTGACATGTATGTTGATGCATTGTTCAAATTTACATACAGACTGCATGACAATATACATTGTGACTGTTTGGGAGGAGCTGGCTATTTGATGCGGGACAGTGGACATTTGAACTACATCACGGATGTGAGGATGTACACAAACATTTTCATCTCACAGTTTCCTGCTATGCCAGATGTGATTGGCCAGTTTCTACGCACAAGCGTAACCATTTGTGTCCTCTGTTCTTTAGTGAAAGTGTTGCACTTTGTACCACATTGTCGTCAATATTGATGTGCTGTTATTGCTATGTGTGTGAGCTGCATTGTGGGAGAGTCGCCCCAACAGCTGTAATTTTGCTGCCCCTTATCCCTTTAAGGCGCTGTGCCTTTGACTTCTGTGCTGAGATGTTGCAGACTTGGCTAATTTTGGCTCCTGTTCGGATTTTGGACTCTTGGGCATGGTTTATCCGCAGATGTGTTGTTGGCGTCAGGGGTTGTTTGTGCATGTGGATGTGTCAGAGTGTGACCTGCTCCTTTCCGGATGTATTCCACACTCAGCCACCTCAGTGTCGTGGCGTGCACCATGTCATGATAATTGGACTGCAGCCATGCTGATCGTCATGCAGTGTCACTTGCATTGTCAGTGTGGCTCACAGACACGCAGCTTTGCCGGTTTTAACACGTGTGCATGGGTTGGTTGTGAGATTGGTGCTGTGTGGGGAGGGACCCCTTTGTGCCCATAGTGGACGGGGTCCTACTTGCTGTTTGTATGTGTGCTGCAGTGTGCCACGGGGATCAGGGACATGATACAGGGTCATTGTGGGTGTGCAGTGTGCTCTACTCACTTGTGCATGTGTGCCATTGCGCCCATCTCCTCCGTCCCCCCAGTCCCTGGTCGGTACTCACCCTGTTGATGTTGTTACAGGTCATGTTGTGCAGTGTCCGGACATGTTGAGCAGTGTCCGGATCCCCAACTCCTGACACCGTATCCCGACTGATGACTGTAGCCACCGTTTTCTCCATGTCATCCAGCTCCTGATGTGCCACTGGACCCCCACCTCCAATCTGCGTTGCCGGTTTTATGTTTGCATCTCTTGACCTCTTCCATTGTCCACCTCAATGCTGCAACTGCATTCACATGGTCCAAGATGCTCTGCCATATTTGTGTCTTTGTTGCCAATGACACGTTGGAGGGGACGAACAGTTGTTGGTAGTGTTCTATCACCTCCGTAACAATGATCCTATTTTCATGTGGACTGAACCACGTCTTCCTCTTCTCCTTGGCCATCCCCGACCCCGAGGTTCCTTGCTGGTCATCCGTGTGGCTTGTGGGGTACGCGTTGTTGTCTGCACTCGGTCCGGGCGTATCCATAGTGCTATGCATCTTTTTTTTGTTCTGCTTTTATGGTGCATTTTCCCGCATGACGCGTTGGAATTGCAGGCCTGTCACTGGTTATCGCTGATTTTTGTATCGCGATTTGAGACATCGCCACTTTGTTCGTGTTTGCATTTTTTATGCGTCGCTTTAATTTCAACCCGGTCATTTGACACGTTATTTAGAGACTATCGCATGGTACCGCCGTGTTCAGAATACAATGTTAACACAGCGTTATTTTCCCGCGATAGACTGTAATGCGCAAAGTTGCGTTAAGCTAATTCTGCGATGATTATCACAGGTTCTTGAGAACATCCCCCACTGTTTGCTCCTTTCCCATGATAGTAGGAAGAGTGAAAACAGGCACGGCCTTCCTCTTTTACCCAAGCGCAACCATAACATAACTAGACCTATATTTTCAGACAAAGAACTATGGAATTAGGGAGAGAACATCTCAACACCAGGCAAGCTTTGCATTTGGTTCTTTATTCTAATTTGTGGGCACAAAGTTGCCCTTAACTCATGGGCATCTGATCAAGGCTCAGACCGCTTCTGTAGCGCCTCTGGTGTAGCAGGACACCTGCCCAAGCAAAGCGCCTGCTCACCCCAAAGGCCTCTTGCCTCTCTTGACAAATAACAGAAATTTATTGTTACCAAACCTCCTTTGCTTTATCAGCCTTTGGAGACTGAAAGGCTGAGTAGGCCTGTCAGATTCAAACCTGTGACCTTCGGACCCCCGCCGGGTCTGGTGGCCTAGTGGACTAATACATCCACTGTAGGGGGCTTGTGTTCCACCTCATGGTCACAGGTTCAAATCCCAGAGGGTCCCCTCAGCCTTTCATCCTTCTGAGGTCAGCGGGTCCACTCAGCCTTTCATCCTTCTGAGGACGATAACATGTGTACCCCTGAGTTTGTTAACTATAAATATCTGTTATTCAGCGCCAAGATACTCTTGCGTGAACGTGCGCTTTACAAATACATGTTATGTTAAAATCAAGATGCCCGGGTGCAGGCGCCCCAGTCCACGGAGTCACATTACCCAGCTTTCAATGCCGGGTATATTGGCTGGGGATGTACGTCGTTGCAACGCATGCTTTTACAACGCATGCCTTTATGACACAAGTTTTACAACGCAAGCCGTTACAACGACTTGCGTTGGGGGGCGAAGGCTAGTGAATAGTTTAATTTACTATTCCAACTCCAGTCCCAGTGGATAGTAGGGAAGGTGTTGGATAGTAAATTAAAACTATTCCCTATCCTAGAGCGCCCCCCCAGTGCAAGTCGTTGTAAAAGTTGCGTTGTAATGGTTGCGTCGTAAAGGTACTTTGTTGTAAAAGTTGCGTTGTAAACGCTGTTCCCCATTGGCTGGCTGGGTAGCCCTGTTGTCCATCAGCATTCCATCCCCACTCATGCAGTCAAACAGCAGCGCGCGCATGGCTTCAGTCCGGTGAACTGGCGTGTTGAATGGAGACCCCGCGGAGGGACTGGGCGACTCGTGCTGAATTTCATTGAAGTTTCGATTCCGGGGTATTTGTTACCCATAAAGAGCTACTCGTGACAGTGCTACATAGCGGTGTTGTTTCGTCATTTTGAAGAATTCCCCTATCTAATGCGATTACACGAAGGGTTCAGCTAGATTGGATTATCCTAAATCCTATTATCACCCTGTCCTGAGTGAGGCCAAGATTGGTTGGAAGGCCGAAATGCGACCGCGTCGACACTTTCCATAAAGAGGAGTCTGATCTAATTTTTTAAAATCAAAGTGGAATTATATTCATTGACACATTCCTTACATTTGGGTTGTATACGCCTTTTTTTGAACCAATTGTGTCTGACTACCTCGATGTATCCTAGAACGAATAGGAGGGCACTTAGCTTTTGCTTTAACATTTTTTCTGGGTGAAAAAGGAATTTTCTTGTGATTACGTGTTTTTTTGTACAAATCTTGTTTATTTGTTCTTCTTTGTTGTATATATCTGTGTACATATGTTTTTATATTTGTGTATAATGTAAATTTGAAATCTACGGAAATTAAGCGGATAATAATTCCCTGTGAATACGATAAATAAAATATGTAATCACGTCTTCAAACTATCATGATGATATCTATATTTATAGTATAGTGGATGAGTGGACAGTGTTCCTAATATAGGGGAATTAACAGTCCCCTATTATTTAATTATTTAGGTATCTATTCCTCCTTTTCCATTTCTTTAGTTTGCTTGCATGGCTTCAGTCTGGGCAGACAGGGGCACGCGCTGATGCGCCCTGAAGACAGCGCCAGGAATAGAAAGCAAACCAGGCTCTGAAAGCTCTGTTTACTTTCTCTAGTTTCCATGGCTAACCTTTCCTCTGGGCTCCCAGCAGCAGGAGGGGTGAACAGTTGAACAAATACATCAATGGTGTAGCTGGGGCCTGGCACCAGAGGCCTGCAGGGGCACTGAACGCTGGTTATCAAGGTATTTTACTACCCCACCCATGGTGAGAGGGGTGTAATGTAATTGTAAATGTGTTGGACTTGTAAAGCGCACTGCTGCCCTGAGGCGTCGTGGCGCTGTAGACCGCTGGGGAACCCGTCCTGGCTTTCCCTGTGAGATGGTCCCTTCTGGGTATCTCCAAGGTGAAACCAGGCATCCCCGGCGTCTGTGGGGGGCCGTTGTAGAGATGAGGCAAGCTTAATGCCCAGAGTTGCCGAGTGTGATCCCTGGTTAGAGTAGGCACCGAGGCGAGAATTGTCGAGTCCGCTGACCCTGGTCCACGACCCTGCCGCATCGGGAATTGAACCCTGGTCCCGGGCCGTTCTCTGCTTCCGGGTCTGCGGCCTCTAAATAGTGAGCCACACCACTCCACACCATCCTTGCTTATTGTAGGTCCCATGTCACCCTTGCTATGCCCATGTGACAAAACGCCAACCCTGTGATGTCATTGGGTAACAACAGGTGTGCGGTGGCCCTTCTGCTGTACCTGGCATTTTGGTGCATCTACGCCCACAAGCAAGTAGGCCAATCAGTGCTTAACTTGTGCAGGTGTTTGCCAGAGCTCATCATTAGAACTCATTTTAGTGCATCAGGACTTAACTGAGATGCATGTTTTTATGATTGTAGTGTCCTTGTTGATACCCCAAAAAATATCTATTTTGAATGACAGAACCAATGATGCTGCATTAGAAGTGCCAATTGTGAGACACACACACACATTTAAATTTCAAGCATGGCATTGCCACCATGACAAAGGAGCAGAGGACTAGGGATTCAGAAGCCTCCTGAAGCCCCACCCGAGGCCACACCCAACCTCCAATCAAAGCTAGCCTCTGACTCCCCATCCATTGAGACGTGCTTGAGCCATGATGGGCCCGCCCTATGTTATGGTTCCTGCTGCACTCTGCAGCTTTGTGGGACCAGCTAGCATCAGTGTAGCCCAGCTTAGAATCCCAGCCAATTAAATAGGACCTGAGAAGCTGACCTAGTGAAAGTATCAAGTATCTAGGACCATCATACATGAACCACCGCCTGAACTTCCACCAACCACCGAGAAACATCCGCTTTGCCCACCTCGCCCTCGCACAGACATCTCGCATCCGCATTTGCCGCACCAGAGGCCGATCCTTCTCCTACCTCGCCGCCAAATCCTGGAACGCCCTTCCCCTCTACCTTCGACCAACTCAGGACAATAGTTGGGCTTTATAGGCCTGGGGCCTTGTGGGGCAATACATTTTTGATCACCCTTCCAACCTTTGTAATCTCTTTTTCAAGCTCCATCATATTGGCCCCAGCAAGAGTAGCCAACTGAATGAGCTGGAGAAAGTAATCACGTTTGTTGGCGGATGTTGTCTTTGGTTATACAAAGCAGATGGTTACACTTTTTCTTGTTCTGTCCATGGCTGAAACCCATTCAAACATCTAGTCTTTGGGATGCGTGTCATGTCCATCGCCAGAGGCAGTCTGGTCGCCAGCAGCTTGTCTGTCTTGTTAGCCTATTCATAAAGGCTTAGCTTCAATAAAACTTTTTCAGATTTTTCAGTCAAAAGTAGGTTCAACTGCCCTCTCATTTTGTCATTAACCACTGGAGTTTTCCTTTCTTTATATTGCCTCTACTTATTTCCTAGTTCGAATTGTAGTTTGTAAACGTTACTTAAGGCCCATGTTGTTTTTGTTCACTCATAATTGCTATTCCCTTCACCCTAATAACTGCCTTAAAGGTGTCCAAGAATTTTGCTGTCAACAATGCAGCATCTTCAGGCTCTTTTGCGTTATCATTTATCTTTCAGGACTCCAGAATCGAATCTCCAAGATTTCCTCTATCAGCTCCCCAATCCCCATTCAAAATCCCAGATGAGATGGCTATAAGGCTTGTATCTATCTTATCTGAGCGGGTATCGGCACCGTACCCCATATATGGTCTATACTAGAGAAGACTTTGGGCCCTATTCACAGAACTAACTTAAGACAAAATCCTAAACTTACTACCATTTTAGTATTCACAGAAGGCACTTACTCATTTTGGTATTCACAGAAGGCACTTACTCATTTTGGTATTCACAGAAGTTAGGAGTCCTAACTTTAGGACTCCTAAATGCCTTCTGTGAATTCCGAAAGTCTTAAAGTTAGGATTTTTCTCAGGTTAAGAGTAGTAAAGTTAGGACTCCTAACTTTAGGACTCCTAAATGCCTTCTGTGAATACGGAAAGTCTTAAAGTTAGGACTTTTCTCAGTTTAGGAGTAGTAAAGTTAGGAGTCCTAACTTTAGGACTCCTAAATCCCTTCTGTGAATACCGAAAGTCTTAAAGTTAGGACTTTTCTCAGTTTAGGAGTAGTAAAGTTAGGACTCCTAACTTTAGGACTCCTAAATGCCTTCTGTGAATATCGAAAGTCTTAAAGTTAGGATTTTTCTCAATTTAGGAGTCCTAAAGTTAGGAGTCGTAACTTTAAGACTTTTGGTATTCACAGAAGGCAGTTAGGAGTCCTAAAGTTAGGAGTCCTAACTTCTGTGAATACCGAAATGAGTAAGTGCCTTCTGTGAATACCAAAGTGAGTAAGTGCCTTCTGTGAATACCAAAATGGTAGTAAGTTTAGGATTTTGTCTTAAGTTAATTCTGTGAATCGGGCCCATAGTGGCTGTGGTAAAAGGATGTATACTTCCCATCCTCTTCGTTTCTTTCACTCCATAACTTGTATAACCCTGAGTTATTTAAGTGATCCAGAAGGGCTTGTGACACTCCCCAACCATGTATTGGTGTGTGAGATGTTTGTCCCGGTTAGTCTGGCCTTTATTAAACTCTATCACCCACATTATATCTCACTTCGCCCCCTCTATAGTCTTATCTAGAGCTTGGAAAATTAACCCCTTTTAAACAAACCCCTACTGGGAGTATATGAGTCTTCCACTGTGATATCCTGTCTCCATTGTAGGACCATGATAATGACATGTTGACCGTCTATTAAATCAGTGATGACTTTTGTAATGTCTAGAGTAGGTGTCTATGAATAGCTATCATCACCCCTCTGAATATTTTGTCATTCGGGGATGCAAAGAATTTGTTCGGATAGAGCCTGGTGGTCATGAGTCTTGTGTCTTTGGTCAAAAAGTGTGTCTCCTGAAGGCATACAATATCAGGTGACTCGTTTCAGATGGTCCTCCATATTTTTGGGTGATTGACCGGGGTGCTGAGACCATGTCTGCCAATCTTATAAGTCTAACCATTTCTTAATTTAGATCAACTGTTGGTTCTCTGGTCTGCCTAGATTCCCCATGTTTCCTTAAGTCACATCTCTGCAGGTAGACATTTCCTTTAGGGTCTTTCGCATGAGTAATGTCCCCTTTCCCCCATCCCTCCCATCGTTTGAGCTTGCTGTAAGGAAATACCTCTTTTGGATGATCACCTCCAAAGTTTTGGACTGATGCTGTGGGTAAATTAAGGGCTCCATTATCTTTATTCAGTTTTAGAGGGGACACCACTATTCTGGGCTTCTTATTTTACCATATCAATTTAGTGATTACTTTATCCACTGCTTTGAAGAAATGAGAAGATGGGTTTACGGGGAGCGGGCTGGTGATGAAGTTGATGAGTGGTCCGATCATCATTCTTATTGTGTCTATTCTGCCCCACCTGGTCAAGTTTTTAGGAGACCATGAGGTTAAGAGGTCATTGATTTTGGTGAGGGTAGGAAGAGGTGTGGCGCCAGGGCGACTGACTGGAATCTGGGTATCACGGTTCGATCCCTGGAACCGGCAGCAGATTAGCTCAGCACCATGTGACTCTGGGCAATAGCTTGCTTAATCTTCCAGACGGCCCCCAGCGCCTAGAGACCCTTACGGGTGATTGTGTGCTTTACAAATGCGGATTATTATTTTCATTAATCGTTATGGTTTCGTGAAGGTCCTTGAGGAACCATATGCCAAGGTATTTGAGAGCATCTGGTTGCCACTTCAGGCCAGATGTGCCTAAATGGCAGGGTGAAGTGAATGTTCAAAGGGAATATATCTGTTTTTGAGCGATTTAGAGAGCACCCTGATAGTTTAGAGTAGTCGGTAATTTCAGATATGATCGATGGTATGGCATCTTCGGCTTCTTCGGAAAAGATCAGGACATCGTCAGCGTAGGCTGAGACTAGTTGTCTACCTGATTGGAAGTGAATACCCTTAATCTTGTTGTTAGCTTTTAGGTGGAAGAAAGGGCTAAATAACTAATAAGAATAAAAGAGGGTAGAGAAGGTACCCTCTCTCTCCTCTTTTGTTTCTCCTAGCCATTATGGAAAGTAAGATTCCCCTTAGAGTAGCCTTCAGCGCGTCCCATCTGACCATCTCTGAAATGTCCGCCTCTTTGTTCTCTGCTAGGAATGTTTGTATATTTTCAGCAATTTTAGTTTTAGAGGGTTTGTCTTCTAGGATTGTGCCATGAAGGTGTCAAATTTTTTGAGGAGGGGTGAGTCTATGACCGAGAGGTCAATAGAGATGTATGCATGGTCGCTAACTAGTATGGGTTCCGTTTTAAGGTTAGAGGCGGCCTGGACAAGGGATTTATCTCAAGGATGTGGTCTATTCTGGTAAAAGTGTGTTGTGGTGCAGAGTATAAGGTTTAGTCGCTGCTCCTGGGAATGTATAGTCTTCACATATCAATGAGGTTATTATGCTTATAGCACAGTCTCGATTGGTTGTGGGACCTGCTGTCCAGGAATGTGTGGTCCGACAGCTCCCCGTCCTTGTCGCAACAGTCTCCTCTGAGTAATCCTGGGCTATAGAGATTCCCGAGTCATTCCACAGAACCTGTGAGATTTCCTCATGCTGATACTTTATTACTTTGACATTTTTCCACATACTAACAGTCTCTTCAAAGATGTTGCCTCTTTAGTACCAGTGCAACATATAAATGCAGCAGTGAGAAAGGTGACCAGTCAATGTTTGTAAAGGGCCCTCCACTTCGCATCAACACACGTCACATTTTTTAGTAACTTTTGATCCGTTTGAGCTGCAATTTTTTAGTTAAAATCATCCGATTATGCAGCAGATGATGAATTATGTGGCAATTATGGCAGAGCCATAATTATGTGGAAAATATTTTGGGGCCGATTCACAGAACTAACTTAAGACAATATCCTAAACTTACTACATTTGGTATTCACAGAAGGCATTTAGTAGTAGTAAAGTTGGGATTTTATCTTAAATTTGACTTAAGACAAACTTAAGACAGACTTTTCTACAAACTTAAGACAAAATCCTAACTTAAGTCTGTCTTAAGTCTGTCTTAAGTTTGTCTTAAGTCAAACTTAAGACAAAATCCTAACTTTACTACTACTAAATGCCTTCTGTGAATACCAAAAGTAGTAAGTTTAGGATTTTGTCTTAAGTTAGTTCTGTGAATCGGGCCCTTACAAACTAGGATATTTTTTCATTCATGTTTGAATAGCTCTTGTGGAAAAAGGGAGAAGAAGTGCTGATGACGGCTTGTGTTTACTCTTTTAAGCGTATTTGGGGCTTTCTGTGATTGGAAACATATTGCACTTTGTGAACGTATTGTAATGTCAATAACTCATATTGGACCTTCAATAAACATGTGTATCCTATGGTTGAATTAAATAACGTAATAAGCTGCAACTGGTCAGTGAAATGCCCCAAAATACAAAAAATTGGGATGTTATGGCCACACCTCTGACTCCGCCCACTGACCCAATCCTCAGGTTATTCCTGCCTTCTGATTCTCCGCCCACAGTAATTTTTTTTCCCCCACTTCGACCACTGGATGGAGGTTAGAACAACATGGGAGACGTCTAAGATAGTATTAGAGGCGAGAACAGAAGAGAAGGCGCTATCCAGTCAAAAACCTCCCCTCTCTATACCTGAGTTCTTTGGTCTTTAGGTTACATGTCAGGGTTAACCCGGACATGGCTGTAGAGACAGCCATTAAAGCAAGAAATGACGCCCACACTACAAGAGGGACAATATTTACCCCATCACTCTTCCTATATACCCTTTTCACTGTCCACCATGACCTTTCCCATTGTCCACCTGTCTCCTTGTCCATCAGTCTTCCTCTTCCTCTTGCTACCAGCTTCCATCTCTCCACCTACAACTCTTTCTCTGTACATATGTCTCCCCACACAGTTCTCTCCGGGTCCTTCTATTTCTGTTGCAATAGGTTGTGGCTGCTACTAGGGGGCACAATGGCTTGGCAACCCACAAAAATAAAAGGTCCATAGAATCACTTTGTAAAAGCCGGCATATGAAGCGGGAGTTACCTGGGACACACGTCCCAAGATTCCTGATAAAGTGAGAGAGGAAACGAGGAAGCATTAGAGAACTATGGGGCATATTACCAAGGGGGGCGATAGACAATTATCGCCGATTTAGCGGCCGTTTTTGGCCGGCAATAATTCTATCGCCCTATTAGCAAGCTGTCGCTAACTGATGTTAGCGGCAGCTTTTAGGCGACAGCGTGCGGTTTGGGGCCCGCTTTGCATGTCAGCGATGTTTATCGCTAATGACATGCAAAGTGGGCGTACCCAACCCGTTAGCGACTGAAAGCAGTCGATAACGTCGCTATCGCCTATTAACAAGGCAGGCGTAGCGTTGGAAATATTCATGCTAAGCGCAAATATCTCCAAAAAGTAACGCCTGCTCAAACCAGTTCTTAGCCATGTTATCTAATGGGAGGTGGATAACATGGCTAAGAGCATTTTGTCGCTAATGCGTGAATATCGCTGTATTCTCAGCGATATTCACGCTATCGCCGGAAAATTTATCGCTTTGGAGATAAACGTTGCTAATAGCACGTTATCTCAGCGATATTTTCCGGCGATGCTTAGCGATAAAAAATTCGTTGCTAAGCCTAGTTAGCTATAAATATTGCTAATCGTTGGTAATATGCCCCTATTTCCTTTCCTAAATTCCCAGCAGGGCCCTCTCTAGGGCGGTGCGACCGGTGCCACTGCACCTGGTGCTGACTTCAGGTGGAGGCGCCCTGTTTCTAAGCATTTTATGGTATTACAAGAACCTACTGCTGCGCTCCGTTACTACAGCAATTTCGGAGCAGCAATAAAAATTAATTTTCTTCCTGGAGAGAGATGGAGTTTTGTCTATTGGAAGTTTTGACATATTAAATAGTAGCGCAGAGGGTTAATATGCCTGCTGCAAGCAGCCTGTACTATGCAGAGAACAAAGTGTGTATAATGTAAATAGATCAGTGGGTTACTGCTTTTATCAGAGAGATCCTTTTGTTACTTTCAGTTTATAAATTAAAATCCAAATACAGAGAACAGAAATGTTAAATGTCATCAAAGAGCTGCATGCAAACTGCCAGGTATAGATTTGAGAGTTAAGATTTTTTTTCACAGTCTTTCATTGTCCTAATTGCACAAAAAGGCTTAATTTGCGTAGAAATCAATTCTCATTAGTAAAGACAACCCCTAACCATGGTGGTACATTTTAAATTCTGAGGGGCAGATCTACAAGGAAGTGCCGCATCGTGGCACCACAAGCCCTTTGGCTGCGCCACGCTGCAGCACTTCCAAAGCACAGGGATGCAACATATTTACAAGAATATGTCGCATCTCTGTGCTTCCCCCTGCGCTGGCACACAAACTGAAGCCATGCGCTGGCGCAGGCACCCTTGCACCATGGTGCAAGGATGCCTGCGTCGTGGGGAGATTGTTTTTGTGCAGGAAGGGGCACCTTCCTGCACAATAACAATAACGACAGGCATTTTCCTCTTTCAATACGTGCTGTAGAATGCAGAACGCATTGAAAGAGGAAAAAACGAGGAGAAAGGAAAACATTTCTCCTCGTTGCACCTCGCTACACCACTTCTAGGGTGACGTAGCATTCTGACGCATCTCCAGATTTACGATTTCTCATAAATCTGGAGATGTGTCTTGTTCCAATGGACACCCACAGCAACACCCATGGAACGCCCCTTCAAAGCAAAGTGCTGCGTGTAAAGGAGCCATATTTACAAGGAGAGGAAAAATCATGCAGGGTGGCTTTTCCTGTCCTTGTAAATATGGAGGAGCTCCCTGCGCCACCAGTACGTCATGAAAAGTGACGTACTGGTGGCGCAGGGGGCGTGTAAATCTGCCCCTGAGTATCTGCTTCTCCAGACCAAGCGCTCTTCAACTATGCTGCCCACCAGTATTTTTTTTTTTTTTTTTTCCAAGACCTTTATTACACAATCATGAATTGACACAGCATAGAGCCTACAACCCCGAGGGCCGGCTGCGGTATGTACAGGTACCAAGCAACAATTCCAAAGTAAACACAGTCATTCAGCCGACACCCCGGAGGTCCAGCGGCGTGATAGCAAGGTATGCATAGAGCAGCCAAAGTCTTATTCCGGATAATCCATAGGTCTATGGTATTTTCTATTTTAAACAAAACGTGGTTGTTCGAAGCAGAGGAAACATTAATCTAAACAATAGCAGACAGCCTTCTCGCCATAGAGCGCGCGCGGTTCAGAAGCAAGCACAATCACACTCACTGAGGGATGATACGCCTGGTCATATCCATATCAGCCGTCGGGGAGGTACATAATTCGCCCCTATAGGCATTCCATCGACCCCATTTCTTATCCCAGACTCCGGGACATCCCCTGGTTTTGTACACCGATTTTTCGGACAGCATGCACAGGTCCATTGCGGCCACCCACCTAATCAGGAGCGGCTTGTGCGGTGAACCCCATTGCATGGCTATTTCGCGCTTCAATAGAAGGAAGCTTAGGTCCGCCCAGCGCTGCTCTATTGCAGTTAAGTCCGTAGGGTCCCATATATTGAGGAGCGCACATTTGGGAGTCAGAGGGACGGCTTCCCCAGGGCGTCAGTCATTTTCAGGACGGCCCGGGTCCAAAGGTCTTGGACCACTGGGCATTCCCACAGGATATGATAGAAAGTACCTATTAAGCCACAGTGACGGAGGCAAAGGTCAGAGGGGTGTCGGCCTATCTTGGCTAAAAGGGAGCCTGACATGTACGTCCTGTGTAGTATTTTCAGCTGTATTAACCGGAACCTGTGATTAATGGCTGATTCGCGCGGGGACATCAGCGCTGACTGCCATTCCACATCATCTAGAATGCCAACGTCAGTTTGCCATTTATCCCGCAGGAGATGAAAAGCATTCGGCATATTGTTGCACAATTTGCGGTATGTGTAAGATATCGCCTTGGCTTGAAAAGGTTCAGATAAGAGTCTGTCCTCGAGGGGCGAGGATTGTGGAAGGGAGGCCAGATCTGGGACATTGGTAAGTATGGCGTGTTTAATTTGAAGGTATCGGAAGGTCTCAGATTGAGCCAGATTGTATGTGTCTTGCAGTTCTGTGAATGTCAGTAGTTTGCCCTTGTGGAGCAAGTCGCCAATAGTGGAGATGCCCAACGTGTCCCATTTATCAAAGCCTCTGTAGTGGCATAGGGTACCTAGCCTGTATGAGGTCCAGAGTGGGGTGGAAAGTGTGAGGGTGTCGGCCCATCCGAGTCGTTTGTTCGCGCGGTGCCATATTGACAGTGTGTGAGACATTGGGCCTATATACCGAGCTCGGGAGTGTTTGCCGTAAAGAGCTTCGAGATAGCCGCCACAGCTCGTCTGGTATTTCTCCAAGTGGAAGGCAGGGTTTGTGGGTGTGCCATAGATCCATGAGTTGGTGGCGACCAATTGGGTTGCCCAATAATAGAGGCGGATGTTGGGGAGGGCGATACCTCCGTCGTACCACCCTTGCGTGAGAGAGAGGAGAGCAATGTGCGGAGAGCCGCCATCCCATAGGAGGAGACGGAGGTCTCCCTCAATCAAATTGAAGTAGGAGTCAGGTACGGGGAATGGGCAGTTCTGAAGGGCATATAGGAACCGAGGGAGCGCAAGCATTTTAAACAGGGCCGCTCTGCCAGGGAGAGAGAGGGGGAGCGTTCTCCAGTGTGAGACGTCGGCATGGAGTCTCTGGAGTGGACCTTGAAGGTTGCGGTCATGGAACAGCTGGGGGTCAGGAGTGACAAAGATTCCCAAATATTTAAAACCGCCTTGAGCAATTTCAACGGAGTAGCCTCTCGGGAGAGGCGGGGGTGGACCACGGAGAACATACAGCACCGATTTGGACCAATTGATGGTGAAGCCCGAGTATTTACCAAAATTGGTGATCACGTGCAGCAAACTGTTAAGGGAGGATCTAGGGGAGGAGAGATATACTAGGATGTCATCCGCATACAGTGAAATGTTGTCGACCGTGTCAGCGTTCCATCGGAGGCCTCGGATGGAGTTGTCGGTTGGTATCCAGTGGGCTAGCGGTTCGAGAGTGAGGGTGAATAACAGGGGGGACAGCGGGCAGCCTTGCCGCGTGCTCCTATGTAGGGGAAAGCGCCTGGACGTATGCCCGTTGACACAAACCTGTCCCCAAAGGTCAGTGTAGAGTAAGCGAACCCATTGTACAAATCTGGGGCCAAAGCCAAAGCGGAGGAGCACCTCGAAGAGATGGGACCATTCGATAGAGTCGAAGGCTAGTGTCGCGTCAAGGGACAGGATGGCCGCGTCCTCTCGGAGGTGCGGTATCCTACTCATGACATTATGGACACGGCGGAGATTGAGCGCAGTGTTGCGGCCCGGCAGGAAGCCCGATTGATCTTCGTGTATCAGGGCTGGGAGAACTGTCATGAGTCTGGTGGCTAGGAGCTTGGCAAGGACTTTTACTTCAGTGTTAATGAGAGAAATAGGTCGGTAGGAGCCGCAGTCAGCAGTTGGCTTATTGGGTTTACGGAGAACCACGATCGAAGCCAGTCGCTGGTCCGGTGGCAAGCAGCCGACTTCGAAGCTCTCCTCGAACATCGCCTTGAGATGTGGGAGGATCTCACCCACCATGCCCTTCAGGAACTCAATAGGGACGCCATTAGGGCCCATCGCCTTGCCAGATTGAATGGCGAATAAGGCGCTTCTCACTTCCTCCGTTGTGAGGTCCGCCTCCAGCTCCTGTCTCTCGGTCTCTGAGAGAGAAGGGAGCCTCATTTCGGCTAAGAGCAGTTTGGATTCTTCTGCGTTGTAGTGGGCTCTGGCGGAATAGACCCCCTCCAGGTGGGTGGCGAAGGCCTCCGCTATATCGCCCGGATCTGTGACAGTAGATTGATCTGGAAGGGTTAATTCCGCAATCCATCGGGAACCCTGCTCCCGTTTTTCGAGCCACGCGAGCATCTTGCCCGCCCTGTCCCCCAACTCGTAGACACGGTGGCGGGTTTTCAAGAGCTTGGCTTGCGCCTTTTCCAACGCCAGTGCCCTATATTCTATTTGTTTCGCTTGAAGGCGGGTCGTTGTCTCATCCGTGGGGTTCGTGTTGTGGAGGGATTCCAGGTTAAGTAGATCTGTTTCCACTTGCGACAAGAGTTCACTCTGTTTATGGATGTAACCTGTCTTGAGAGATAGCGCCTTACCCTTGATTACGGCTTTGTATGCCTCCCATATTGTTATGGCTGAAGTCACTGACCCTACATTTTCGGCAAAGTAATATTCGGTGTGTTCAAGCAAGCGCTGCCCACCAGTATTGAATACACGTGACTTCTACACCTTGAAGCCCTCTGCCTTATGTAACATTTCCTATACACAGATTTGCACTCGTATGATTGATTATCTCTGTGTAATGTGTGGGTGTGAGATGTAAAGAGCTCTGATATCCTACACTGGTATGAGTGGTGCTATAGAACTAATTAAATGCATCTGAGAGATAGTGGTTATGGACACTCAAGGGTCACTGTTAGAGGGTGTTAGTGAGGGAATCAATGATGGAGGTGGTCACTGGAGGTGCCAACAAACAGAGTCTCTCCGGGCGCCACTAGCTCTAAAGCCGGCCCTGATTCCCACAGCTTAGCGGAAGTACCTTCTGACCAGAGTCAGTGATGGGCCTTTCTGCCTCTCATTCATTGGTCCTTCAAAGGGTCCTGTCTGGTTCATTCAGTGTGTGTCTGCCAGGGACCAGCTAAACATTAAAGGGAAAAGACAACTCTCTTCAGGATTTTAATGGCTGCCTCTCTGCTTTCCCACACATCCTAAATGTCCAGCATTTTCAAGTACCATTGGCAATATCACCAACATGTTCACCGCGTTGTTACCACGCGTGCCATTACACTGCAAGTCATATCAACGACTTACTGTAGCACAAACTGGAGTAGGAACAGTAATTAATGCTTTTCCTAAGTCCAGCACGCCCCCTACACATATGACTTGCGATATAATGGCACGCGTGGTAACAACGTGGTCGTTGTAACAACCGCATTGTAAAGGTTTGCATTATAAATGCACGCATTGCAACGTCACATATTCGATGAAGAGAGGAAAGAAGGGGTGGAGGCGAAGCTGGAGAAATGAATGGGTGGAGGCAAAGAGAGAGAAGAAAGGGTGAGGTAAAGAGAGAGGAGATGGGGTGGAGGTACAGAGAGAGAAGAAGGGGTGGAGGTGAAGAGCAGAAGAAGAGGTGAGGTGAAGACAGAGAAGATGGGATGGAGGTGAAGAGAGAGAAGAAGGGGTGGAGGTGAAGAGAGAGAAGGCGTGGAGGCAAAGAGAGGGATGAAGGGGTAGAAGTGAAGAGAAAGAGAAGACAGTGTGGAGATGAAAGGTGAATAGCGAGAAGTATGGGTTGCGGTGCAGAGAGAGAGGAAGGGATGGAGGTGAAAAGAGAGAGGAAGGGGTAGATGTGGAAAGAGAGAAGAAGGGATAGAAGAGAAGAGAAAGACGAAGGGCTTGGGAGAAGGTGAAGAGACAGGGAGGGAGGAGTGTAGGTGAAAAGAGAGAGGAAGGGATGGAGTTGGATAGAGAGAGAAAAGGATGGAGTGAATAGAAAGTGGAAGTGGTGGAGGAGACAAAAGAGAAGAAAGGATGAAGGTGAAGAAAGACGAGAACGGTGGAGGTGAAGAGAGGGAAGAAAGTTTGGAGGGTAAGAGAGAGAAGAAGGGATGGAAGGGAAGAGAGGGAGAAGAAGGGGAGAAAAGGAAGAGGGAGAAAGGAAGGAGAAGTAGTGAAGAGAGGGACAAAGGGGTGAAGGAGAAGAGACAGACGAAGGGGTGGAGGTGAAGAAAGAGAAACAGGTGTGGAAGTGAAGAGAGAGAGGAAGGGTTGATGGTGAAGAGACAGAAGTTGGAGTGGAGGAGAAGAAAATGAAGAAGGGTTGAGGGGAAGTGGCAGAAGAAGGTGTACAGATAAAGGGACAGAAGAACGGTGAACATGTTGGTGCTATTGCCAATGGTACTATGGTGACTCATGACGGCGTGGTTCCGTCACGAGCACAGCAGCGCCGCGCTCACCCCCCTCATGCCGCAAAGAAATTGGCGCCTCGACCAAGGGGTTAAAGAAACATACAGATTATGGGCTGGATTCACAAAGGGCATTCGCACTCGTGGTGGAAGCTCCACAGTCACTTCTACCCCTTCTCTCTCTTCGCCTCCACCCCTTCTTCCCTAGCTCTTCACCTTCACTGCTTCTCCCCTCTCTCTTCATCTCCACCCCTCTCTTCACTTCCATCCTGTTAGAGCTGGCATCATTGGCATGAATTTTCCTTCCATTTTGATGGATTGCCTCCTCTGTTTTGATATGTTTTTGCTGGTTATATGCTTTGGGCACTGTGCCACTGCTAATTAGTGCCACAGTGCAAGTGCTCCCTATGTTAAATTGATGTTCTAATTGGTGATTCTATGATTGGGTTTTTGATTTACCTGTCAGCCCCTAGTACAGTGCACCATGTGTGCCCAGGGCTTGTAAATCAAATGCTGCTGGTGGGCTTGCAGCAATGGTTGTTCCACCCACAGGAGCAGCTTGTAAAGTGTGTCTCAGGCCTGCCATTGCAAGGCCTGTGTGCAGTCTGGTACTGCCATGTTGACTTGGCAAGTGCACCCACTTGCCAGTCCATAAACCTACCCTTTGCTTCATGTAAGACACCCCTATGGTAGGCCCAAGGGCAGGGTGCATTGTAAGTATAAGGTAGGACATGCTCTGATGTGTGTAGTATGTGCTAATAGTGAATTACAGCCATTTTCGTTTTTCACTATTGCAAGGCTATCTGTTCTCCATAGGCTATAATGGGCAGTAAGGTTATTACATTCTTATAATCCTAACTGACTCGGGGGACATGGTAGAAATTCAAATTTAGTACGCCTAAACTCAGAATGATAAAACACATCTTTTAGTAAGGTTGGTTTTAATATTCTGTGTTTGAAAATACCACTTTTAGAAAGTAGGTATTTTCTTGCTTAACTGTCCAGGCCTGCCTCTGCTAGGTTGTGTATTCCTTGTCTGGGTTTGTGAGTGACAGGGCTGGGGGGTTCCAGGAGACAGGCTGGGGCAGCCCAGTGGTGAATACAGAGATCTGCATCTAGATGGGAGGGAGGAGTTGCACCTGGGACCTGAATAGGGCTGGGCCTTCCCTCTACAATGCTGGCTCCACCTCCTGTGGCTTGTCTGAAGTCTCTGCCCTGTACTGTGAAAAGAGAGAAGGAATCTTGTCAACAAAGTGCTCCAGAGCTGTGCCTTCCCTCCCCTGTGCTGGCTCCACCTCCTGTGGGGCGGCTGATGTCTCTGCCCTGCACAGTGAAAGGAAGGAGAGTCATGTAAACAAAGTGCTCAGGAACTGGTTTGGACTAGGCAGAGGCCTCTCTGCCTTCAGAGAAGAAAGGATGTTGGGGTATAAATAGTGGGACCCTGATCCCAAGAGATTAGATCACTTCTGGAACAAGAAACCTTTCACCAAGGAGAAGAACCAAGGAAGCTGCAGGAGTTTTACTGCCCCTCTGCCAGGGTACTGTTTGCTGGGTTGGCCTGCAGTGGTTGCTTCATTGCCAAGGAAAGGAGAAGGAACTTTTTAAGGACTTTCATCATCTTCAGAATCTTCTCCAAGGGCTTGAAATGTGCTTGCCTCCTGCTGAAGTCTCAGGGACAAAAGACTTCAACTCCAGCTCCCCTTTGAATTTCCATGCTGGGAATTCTCAACTCCAAACATTTGCGTGTCGCTGGGAGCTGGAAGCGCGACGCATCGAGAGGAAGCGTGTCGCCGCCGCAGCTGAAATTGTCGCATTGCCGGAGAAGCGAGTCTTCGCCGGATGTATGACGTTACAACGCATGCTTTTATCACGCATGCTGTTACAACGCAGTTTTTACAACGCATACCATTACAACGCATAGCGCTTTGGGGTTCTGGATAGTGAATAGTTTAATTTACTATTCCAACTCCAGTCCCCGTGGACACTAGGGAAGGTGTTGGATAGTAAATTAAATCTATTCCCTATCCTAGAGCGCCCCCCAGCGCAATGCGTTGTAATGGTTTTCGTTGTAAAACCTGCGTTGTAATAGCACTGCGTGGTAAAAGTTGCATTGTAAAGGATGTTTCCCGTCTTCGCCACATCTCCCTGGAAGCGTGTGTCCATCGAAGCTGCCTGCTGTCGCATCACTGGAGAAGCGTGACGCCATCGTGAGAGTCGCCATCACATCACCAGAGAAGCGTGTCACAGGGCCTGTCGTGGCTCCAAAGTACAGTCTTGTCGCAAGCCTGCCAGGGCATCTACGCATCATCGTCGCATCGTCGCATCAAGGATGCCATCTTCTCGCATCGCAACCGGATCATTGCATCCCATCAGGCGCCATCTTGCGCACCACAATGGGCCCGCAGGCCGAGAATCTACGCATTACCTCTGCACCGGTAAGGATCACAGCGCATCCCCTACTCTGCACAAGCATTGAGGCACGACGCATCATCTACCCCGGATCACGGAACCGATGCATCTCCCCTTTTGCGAGCCTTTTGTTTACTTTGCGTTACGCATCCAGGTACTTTGTTGAGAACTTTGTCACATTTATCATCAACTTGAACTAAGTAACTTTGATCATCTTTAAAGCAATCTTAAGTGTAGTATTTTGGATTTTTATCGTTTGTGGTCTTGTGTTAAGTCTAAATAAAGAATGCTTATTTTTATAAAACCTGTGTTGTGTCCATCTGTAGTGTTTTTACTGTATTACTGTGTATATTCACAAATGCTTAATACACGGCCTCTGAGATAAGCCTGTCTGCTCGTGCCAAGCTACCAAGGGGGTGAGCAGGGGTTATTAAGGAGTGTAATCCCCTTATCCTGACTTAGAAGTAAGAGTTCCTATTTGGACAAAGGTGAATACCATTGCCAACTAGAGACCCCCAGATCTAACACACTCCTTCTTCCCTCTCTTCAAATCCACCCCTTCTCTCTCTCTTCACCTTCACTGCTTCTCCCCTCTCTCTTCATCTCCACCCCTCTCTTCACTTCCATCCTGTTAGAGCTGGCATCATTGGCGTGAATTTTCCTTCCATTTTGATGGATTGCCTCCTCTGTTTTGATATGTTTTTGCTGGTTATATGCTTTGGGCACTGTGCCACTGCTAATTAGTGCCACAGTGCAAGTGCTCCCTATGTTAAATTGATGTTCTAATTGGTGATTCTATGATTGGGTTTTTGATTTACCTGTCAGCCCCTAGTACAGTGCACCATGTGTGCCCAGGGCTTGTAAATCAAATGCTGCTGGTGGGCTTGCAGCAATGGTTGTTCCACCCACAGGAGCAGCTTGTAAAGTGTGTCTCAGGCCTGCCATTGCAAGGCCTGTGTGCAGTCTGGTACTGCCATGTTGACTTGGCAAGTGCGCCCACTTGCCAGTCCATAAACCTACCCTTTGCTTCATGTAAGACACCCCTATGGTAGGCCCAAGGGCAGGGTGCATTGTAAGTATAAGGTAGGACATGCTCTGATGTGTGTAGTATGTGCTAATAGTGAATTACAGCCATTTTCGTTTTTCACTATTGCAAGGCTATCTGTTCTCCATAGGCTATAATGGGCAGTAAGGTTATTACATTCTTATAATCCTAACTGACTCGGGGGACATGGTAGAAATTCAAATTTAGTACGCCTAAACTCAGAATGATAAAACACATCTTTTAGTAAGGTTGGTTTTAATATTCTGTGTTTGAAAATACCACTTTTAGAAAGTAGGTATTTTCTTGCTTAACTGTCCAGGCCTGCCTCTGCTAGGTTGTGTATTCCTTGTCTGGGTTTGTGAGTGACAGGGCTGGGGGGTTCCAGGAGACAGGCTGGGGCAGCCCAGTGGTGAATACAGAGATCTGCATCTAGATGGGAGGGAGGAGTTGCACCTGGGACCTGAATAGGGCTGGGCCTTCCCTCTACAATGCTGGCTCCACCTCCTGTGGCTTGTCTGAAGTCTCTGCCCTGTACTGTGAAAAGAGAGAAGGAATCTTGTCAACAAAGTGCTCCAGAGCTGTGCCTTCCCTCCCCTGTGCTGGCTCCACCTCCTGTGGGGCGGCTGATGTCTCTGCCCTGCACAGTGAAAGGAAGGAGAGTCATGTAAACAAAGTGCTCAGGAACTGGTTTGGACTAGGCAGAGGCCTCTCTGCCTTCAGAGAAGAAAGGATGTTGGGGTATAAATAGTGGGACCCTGATCCCAAGAGATTAGATCACTTCTGGAACAAGAAACCTTTCACCAAGGAGAAGAACCAAGGAAGCTGCAGGAGTTTTACTGCCCCTCTGCCAGGGTACTGTTTGCTGGGTTGGCCTGCAGTGGTTGCTTCATTGCCAAGGAAAGGAGAAGGAACTTTTTAAGGACTTTCATCATCTTCAGAATCTTCTCCAAGGGCTTGAAATGTGCTTGCCTCCTGCTGAAGTCTCAGGGACAAAAGACTTCAACTCCAGCTCCCCTTTGAATTTCCATGCTGGGAATTCTCAACTCCAAACATTTGCGTGTCGCTGGGAGCTGGAAGCGCGACGCATCGAGAGGAAGCGTGTCGCCGCCGCAGCTGAAATTGTCGCATTGCCGGAGAAGCGAGTCTTCGCCGGATGTATGACGTTACAACGCATGCTTTTATCACGCATGCTGTTACAACGCAGTTTTTACAACGCATACCATTACAACGCATAGCGCTTTGGGGTTCTGGATAGTGAATAGTTTAATTTACTATTCCAACTCCAGTCCCCGTGGACACTAGGGAAGGTGTTGGATAGTAAATTAAATCTATTCCCTATCCTAGAGCGCCCCCCAGCGCAATGCGTTGTAATGGTTTTCGTTGTAAAACCTGCGTTGTAATAGCACTGCGTGGTAAAAGTTGCATTGTAAAGGATGTTTCCCGTCTTCGCCACATCTCCCTGGAAGCGTGTGTCCATCGAAGCTGCCTGCTGTCGCATCACTGGAGAAGCGTGACGCCATCGTGAGAGTCGCCATCACATCACCAGAGAAGCGTGTCACAGGGCCTGTCGTGGCTCCAAAGTACAGTCTTGTCGCAAGCCTGCCAGGGCATCTACGCATCATCGTCGCATCGTCGCATCAAGGATGCCATCTTCTCGCATCGCAACCGGATCATTGCATCCCATCAAGGCGCCATCTTGCGCACCACAATGGGCCCGCAGGCCGAGAATCTACGCATTACCTCTGCACCGGTAAGGATCACAGCGCATCCCCTACTCTGCACAAGCATTGAGGCACGACGCATCATCTACCCCGGATCACGGAACCGATGCATCTCCCCTTTTGCGAGCCTTTTGTTTACTTTGTGTTACGCATCCAGGTACTTTGTTGAGAACTTTGTCACATTTATCATCAACTTGAACTAAGTAACTTTGATCATCTTTAAAGCAATCTTAAGTGTAGTATTTTGGATTTTTATCGTTTGTGGTCTTGTGTTAAGTCTAAATAAAGAATGCTTATTTTTATAAAACCTGTGTTGTGTCCATCTGTAGTGTTTTTACTGTATTACTGTGTATATTCACAAATGCTTAATACACGGCCTCTGAGATAAGCCTGTCTGCTCGTGCCAAGCTACCAAGGGGGTGAGCAGGGGTTATTAAGGAGTGTAATCCCCTTATCCTGACTTAGAAGTAAGAGTTCCTATTTGGACAAAGGTGAATACCATTGCCAACTAGAGACCCCCAGATCTAACACACTCCTTCTTCCCTCTCTTCAAATCCACCCCTTCTCTCTCTCTTCACCTCCACTGCTTCTCCCCTCTCTCTTCATCTCCACCCCTCTCTTCACTTCCACCCCTTCTACTCTCTCTTCATCTCCACCCCTTCTCTCTCTCTTCACCTCCACCCTTTCTTCTCTCTCTTCACCTACACCCGTTCTCTCTCTTTTCACTTCCATCCCTTCTTCCCTCTCTCTCTTCACCTTCAGTGAAGGTAAGGAGAGAGAAGAAGGGGTAGAGGAGACGAAAGAGGAAGGGGTGGAGGTGAGAGAGAAGTGGTGGGGAGAAGAAAAAGAAGTGGTGAAGGTGGAGAGAGAGAAAAAGGAGTTGAGGAGAAGAAACGGATGAAGGGGTGGAGGTGAAGAGAGAATATGGGGTGGATGTGAAGAGAGGGAAGTGTGGTGAGGTGAAGAGAGAGGAAGGGATAGGAGAGTGGAAGGGGTGGAAGTGAAGAAAGAGAGGAAGGGGTGAAGGAGTAGTGACAGAAGAAGGGGTGGATGTGAAGTGAGGGAAGAAGGGTGTAGGTGTGGACGCAGAAGAAGGGGTAGGGAGAAAAGAAGGGGTGGAGGCGAAGAGAGAAGAAGGAGTGGAGGAGAAGAAGGGTGGTGGTGAAGAGAGAGAGGAAGAGTGTAGGGGAGGAGGGAGAAGAAGGGTGGAGGTGAAGAGAGAGGGGAAGGGATGGAGGTGAAGAGAGAGAGAGAGTAAAGAAGGGGTGGAGGTGAGAGAGACGAAGGGGTGGAAGTTAAGTTAGAGAGAGGAAGGAGTAGAGGTGAAAAGAAAAGAAGGGGTGGAGGTGAAGAGAGGGAAGAAGGGGTGGAGGTGAAGAGAGGGAAGAAGGGGTGGAGGTGAAGAGAGGGAAGAAGGGGTGGAGGTGAAGAGAGGAAAGAAGAGGTGGAGGTGAAGAGAGGGAAGAAGGGGTGGAGGTGAAGAAGTGTCTCTCTCCCTCCACTCACCATGATCTCTCTCCCTCCTCCCCTTTGCCCCATCACCTCTCACAGCCTATCTCACTCTCTGTGGCTCCTCCCCTTTCTCTCTGTCATCTCCCCAGGCCTCTCTGCTCCTTGGCCTCTCTCCCCTACCAGCCTCTCACTTTTCATTTCTCCCGCTCCTTCTGAGCCTTTCTTGTCCTCTCTCTTCACCCTGGCTCGCCTCTCACCTCTGCCCGTCTTCCTCTCTAGCCACGCCATTCCTTGTCCCGCCATCTTTCCACTCACTCTCTCCCCTTGAACCACTCTCTCTTCCTCTCCCCGTCCAGCTGCTTCCGGTCCACCGTCCACCCTTCCCTCACGTTTCTCCACCTGTTGCATCTACACCGCGCACCCTCTCTGACCACATCCGGTTTCTCTCCATCCTGCTCAACAAAAACCCAGCCCTCTCTTGTCGCCCCCCCCCCTCCCCTGCTGTCCCTACATCGACGTGTCGGCTTCTCCCCCTGTCTACAGCCTCCCCTCCTGCTGCCTGCTGGCCTGGGCACTCCAGATGTGCCCCCCTTCGCCTGGGTGTGCTGGCACTGCCAGCCAGGATCATTAGCCTCCTCGTTAGCGATGCAGTGCAATTTAAGACCAATTATGGAATCCAGGAAAGGAGGGTGGAGGGGAGCTGGGTGGCTGAGGGGAGAGAGGCTGAGGGGAGAGAGGCTGTGGGGAGAGAGGCTGAAGGGAGAGATGCTGAGGGGAGAGAGGCTGATGGAGCGGAAGGGAGATGCATTGCTTAGGGTGGAGGGGAGCTGGGAGGCTGAGGGGAGAGGGGCTGATGGAGGGGAGGGGAAATGCATTGCTTAGGGTGGAGGGGAGCTTGGAGGTTGAGGGGAGAGGGGCTGATGGAGGGGGGATGCATTGCTTAGGGTGGAGGGGAGCTGGGAGGCTGAGGGGAGAGAGGCTGATGGAGGGGAGGGGAGATGCATTGCTTAGGGTGGAGGGAAGCTGGGAGGCTGAGGGGAGAGGGGCTGATGGAGGGGAGGGGAGATGCATTGCTTAGGGTGGAGGGAAGCTGGGAGGCTGAGGGGAGAGAAGCTGATGGAGGGGAGGGGAGATGCATTGCTTAGGGTGGAGGGAAGCTGGGAGGCTGAGGGGAGAGAAGCTGATGGAGGGGAGAGGGCGATGCATTGCTTAGGGTGGAGGGAAGCTTGGAGGCTGAGGGGAGAGAGGCTGATGTAGGGGAGGGTGGGGAAGTGGAGATGCATTGTTTAGGGTGGAGGGAGGCTAAGGGAGCTTGGAGCGGAGGAGAGCTAGGAGTAGGGAAGTGAGGTACATTGTAGTGGGAGTGGAGAACGGTGAGGATGGAGTGTAAGAATGGGATGAAGAGGAGGTGGGGGAGGGGAAGGAAGGCTCTGCAGTGTGGGAAAGGGGATGCATAGTGGGAAAGTGAAGAGTGGGAGAAGGGGTGTTGAAGGTGAAAAGAGAGGGAAGTGGTTGGGATGATAGGAGGGTCATAAGTGAAGGGAAGAGGAGGTTAGTGTGATGGGGTGGAAATGTAAGATGGGGTGATAGGAAAGTGGAAGGAGATGGGAGGGAAAGCAGTGGTGGAGGAGAGGTGGGTGGGGAAGGGAGACTGGAGTCATGCGAGACCGAGAGTGGAGGATTTGGGTGGATGATGGGAGAAGTGGCCGAGATCAATCAATCAATGAATCTATCAACATTTGTTTAGCCGTACTGTCACCCCTAGGGGATGGGACCTCAGAGTAAAGGTCAGAAACAAGGAGAAAGAGAATGAGCAGAAAGAGGCAAAATAAAGCTCAGAAAGAGCAAAAAGAGGAAAAAATAAAGCTCAGAAACGAGGAAGATGAGGCAAAATAATGGTCATGAAGGCAAAATAACAGGCAGAAACGAGCAGAAAGAGGCAAAATAAAGGTCAGAAATGTGCAGAACGATATAAAATAAAGGTCAGAGGGCAGAAACGAGCATAAAGATGCAAAATCAAGGTAAGAAACGAGAAAGAAGAGGCAAAATAACAGGCAGAAACGAGCAGAATCATCTCTGGATCTGGAACTGGATCATCTCGTTCCTCGCCGGGAGAACCCAGAGAGTCCGACTCCCCCCCTTCAAATCTGAGGCCACCGAAGTCATCTGTGGAGTCCCACAAGGATCATCACTCAGTCCCACCCTCTTCAATGTTTACATGAGTCCCCTCGCTTCCATCACGCGACAACACAACCTCAACATCATCTCCTACGCTGACGACACCCAGCTGATCCTTTCCCTCACCAAGGACCCTAACACCGCCAAAACTAATCTCCATGAAGGCATGAAAGAAGTAGCCGAATGGATGAAAAACAGCCGCCTTAAACTTAACTCAGACAAAACGGAAGTTCTCATCCTAGGATCTTCCCCCTCTGCCTGGGACGACTCATGGTGGCCATCAGCCCTGGGCACAGCACCCATACCCACAGACCACGCACGAAACCTGGGCTTCATCCTAGACTCCTCCCTCTCGATGACCAGACAAGCTAACGCCGTCTCATCCTCCTGCTTCAACGTACTCCGTATGCTCAAAAAAATCTTCCGTTGGATCCCCACCGAAAAAAGAAAGACTGTCACCCACGCACTGGTCACTAGCCGACTGGACTATGGAAACACCCTCTACGCCGGAACCACAGCCAAACTACAGAAAAAACTCCAACGCATCCAAAATGCATCTGCCAGACTCATATTGGACATCCCTCGCCAAGCTCACATTACCGGCCACCTAAAAGACCTCCACTGGCTTCCCGTCAACAAGAGAAAAACGTTCCGCCTCCTCACCCACGCTCACAAGACCCTCTACAAACTAGGACCCGAATGCCTCAACACACGACTGACCTTCTACACACCCTCCCGCCAACTAAGATCCTCCAACCAAGCGCTTGCGGCAGTTCCGCGCATCCACAGATCCATCATGGGAGGAAGATCCTTCTCCTACCTGGCGGCCAAGACCTGGAACTCTCTCCCCACCCACCTCCGCCTCACACAGAACCACATCTCCTTCAGAAAGGAGCTTAAAACCTGGCTTTTCAATAAATAATGCACCCCCTCCCACAAGCGCCTTGAGACCCTACGGGTGAGTAGTGCGCTATACAAATACCTGAACTTGAACTTGAACTAGAAAGAGGCAAAATAAAGGTCAGAAATGTGCAGAACGATATAAAATAAAGGTCAGAGGGCAGAAACGAGCAGAAAGAGGCAAAATCAAGGTAAGAAACGAGAAGCAAGAGGCACAATAACAGGCAGAAACTAGCAGAAAGAGCCAGAATAAAGGTCAGAAATGAGCAGCAAGAGGCAAAAATAGAAGTAAGAAACAAGCAGAAAATGTCAGAAACTCGCATAAACAGGCAAAATAAAGGTCAGAAATGTGCAGAAAGAGGCAAAATAAACATCAGAAACAAGCAGAAAAATTTCCGAATCTAGCAGAAACAGGCTAAATAAAGGTCAGAAACGAGCAAGAAGAGGAAAAATAATAGGCAGAAACGAGCAGAAAGGAAGAATAAAAGGTCAGAAACAAGCAGACATAGTCAATAAAGGTCTAAATTAGCAGAAAAAGGCAAAATACCAGGCAAAAGGAGGCAAAATAGAGGTAAAAAATAAGCAGAAAGAGGCAAAACAACAGGCAGGACAAGCAGAAAGAGGCAATACAGAGGGGTGGAGCGTGCAGAGAAGAAGCAGAAAAACAAGCAGAAAACAAGCAGGTGGCACAACACCAAAGGCAGCAGAGGGTAGCGGACTGCAGGCATGCTGGGCAGGAGGACAATCGCAGGCGGAACCGGCACGAGGAACTGGCCCCCAAGATGGGGTTGGTGGAGAGGGGAACGAAGGGGAAATGGGTGAAGCTTGGGCAGGTGGAGCAAGGAGACAGTGGAAGTGGAGATGAAGACAGGGGAGATGTCATTGGTAGGAAGGGGCAGAGGAAAGAGGTGCAATCTAGTAAGGAGTGAAGGAGGATGTGAGTGAGGGCAGACTATAAGATGAAGCTGAGGGGAGAATGTGGGTGAGTTTTAGGGAAAGAGGAGTGAGGTCAGGTGTGGATGCACAGGACCCTGGGTTGAGGGGAAAAGGAGTGAGGAGAAGCTGGTAATGAGGACAGAGAGGGAGGGAAGATGATTTAAGAGAAAACGGCAGGAGATGGAGTCAGGGAAAGTGTGGCTGAGTGGTAGGAAAGAAGAGAGGGGTGTGGGATGAGCTCCAAGAAGGGGGTGGTATCTTGGTAGTGACCTAGTTGGTATGCAGAATGTATGGCATAAGGGATTCTCGGAATGAGGCAGGCATTAGAATGTTAAAGGCCTTAGGGGCACATGCATCAAGGTAGTCATTTGCGATTACCAAATAGCGAATTTTTAGGAATCGCTATTTGGTAATCGCAAATGCCTATGCATGAAGGATTCGCAATTAATTGTGTGAATCCTTAACATTCACTAATAGCGATTCGCAAATTGCCAATCACTATTAGGGAATGCATTCCCATTCATTCCTATGCGCCTGCGGGTCCATACGAATGAATGGGAATGCATTTGCAATTTGCGATTACCAAATTGGTAATCGCAATTTGAGAATGCAATTGCAAGGGTCCCTGGGGGCCTAAGGCCCCCCTGAGGCAACCCCCCAAAAAAGGTAAGTATGCACATGTGTAGCACACACATGCCCTAAGAGCGTGTGCGCGCTACATAGTGCATTTAAAAAAATATTTTTATTTGCATTTTCCAATGCTTGCAAAAATTACCATCAACTTGAAGTTGGACGTCTTTAGCGTTTCCTAAATGCACAGTCGCATTTAGAAAATGCTACATGCATCTCAAATAGCTAATTGCAAATTGCAATACCCTAAATGCATTCGCAATTTAGGTAATCGCAAAAAATTTCGAAGACCTATTTTGTGAATGCAAAAAGGTACACGCATCGGAAAAACATTTTTCCAGGCGCAAACGGGTCGATTCTGTGAATCGGCACGTTTGCGACCGGTAAGATGCTTGATGCCCGTGCCCCATAGACTGTATTGTGGTCATTTAACTGCTGGCTCTTGTGGTGGATGGGACGTTTGAGGTTTCCTGTAGACTGAAATAATTAAAATGACTCCAACACACATTTACTGGTGTGGGCTCTAACTTTTCCATGCCTTTTTCTGTGTAAGAATGAATTTGCTGCGCTGCCACACAGACCACCACTTTCTGCATGCTGCGCATATTTTAATAAAAGATCAAATTGTTTCTAGAATACATGGGAGCCTGCAATCCCCTCCCTGGTCGCCTGCAATAAAGAAATGACGTAGCCACTGAACTGTAATAATTTATTACAGTGAGCTCTGATGTCACAATGCCTGCTACCAGAGCCAGCAGCCCAGGGGAAAGGCGGGTAACAGAGTTTAATTATAGATGCATTTTAAACAGCGAGAAAAAAGATGTCTATTCCTTCTTCGGCTCTCTTTGTCCTGATGAGCTGTGATAAGCAGAAAGGAGATATGAATGGCAACATGTTCATTGTTTTTTTCAGGCTGAGGTAAAGTATAGGAAAGATAGAATTTCTCTGCTTGTTTCTACGCGTTCTGAGCTACAGTATTGTTTGAATCTGGCTTGTATTAAACTGATTGTAATATCCTTTTGGAACAAATATCTAACTGCCTTTTGATGTGGTTAATTTTGCACTAGAGATTCTAATTGCATTCCTCATATTTACACACATCCTATCTCTTTCATATGAAAGAGCTCCACACCAATGGTTTCAGCATTTTGTAGAAGGGGTGATAGTATGGCCATGTATTATCTATCTATACTACTATTATAAAGGAAGAACTTTGAACCTTTGAGGCGGGTAAACTCGGGAACCACAGCGCCAATCCACACACCCGATACATCGTTGTAATTGTCAGGGTGTGCAGATGGACATAGGCTATATAAATTAAAAAAATATAAGTTATTTAAAAAATTTACGTGAAAATAAAATTAGTCCCATGGAAGTAGCGCCGGGCGCGACGTGCGTGCTGACATCAGGAGCGCGGGGAGGAGCAGCGTCCAGGAGCGCGAGAAGGAGCGGCGGACATGAGCGCGGGGAGGAGCTGCGGACAGGCGGGGAGGAGCGGTGAGGAGCTGCGGACAGGCTGGGAGGAGCGGAGAGGAGCGGTGGACAGGCGGGGAGGAGCGGCGAGGAGCGGCGAACCGATGAATTCAGGAGCGCGGGGAGGTGCGGCAGATGAGGTAAGGCTCCGGGGGACCCACGGGATATGTCGGTGCGGGCGGGGGCCCTGAAGCCAAGGTCGGGACGGGCTGCTACTCCGGGGGACCCATGGACAATGTCGGGGCGGGCGGGGGCCCTGAAGCCTGATTGCTCCTGGACAAGGTCGGGACGGACTGCTAGTACTAATATAATAAAGAGAGAGCCCAAACCTTTGAGGCGGGTAATCTCAGGAACCACAGCACCAATCACAACACCCAATACAGCGTTGGAAAGGGCAGTTGCAGCAGAAGGACATAGGCTATGCAGACGCCCACCATATACATTTAGAAGGTAAAAGAACCGTACCAGCAAAGTTGTCCCTTGTGGGCGTGTCTGGGTTGTGCTGTGGGCGTGTGCTGGGGGCGTGACAAACGCTGGGGGAGTGTGGTATGTTCCGCCCTTCATGCCATGTCTCATATTGTGTGCTGTGGGCGTGTGCTGGGGCGTGGGCGTGTGCGGGGCACGGGATTACGGAAATAAAAAGCGAGCATTGTGCCCAATATTTCATAGTTTTTTCTTCCCAGGTTCTGTACATTCCAGCTCCGGGTGTCCACCCTGCTCCCTTTAAATACCCGTGCACCCCATAATCATAACCCACTCTTACTCCTTAAAATACCCCAACACCCTTAAACACTAACCCTTCTTAACCCTATAAATATACCCTGTACCCCAAAACCCAAACCGATCCCTATACCCTAAAAATACCCCTGTACTCCAAAACCCAAACCTAGCCCTGAACCCTATAAATACCCCTGTACCTCGAAACCCAAACCTACCCCTGAACCCTAAAAACACCCCTGTACCCCAAAACCCAAACCTAGCCCTGAACCCTAAAAATAACCCTGTACCCCAAAACCCTAACCTACCCCTGAACCCTAAAATACCCCTGTACCCCAAAACCCAAACCTAGCCCTGAACCCTTAAAATACCCCGGTACCCCAAAACACAAACCTACCCCTGAACCCTAAAAATACCCCTGTATCCCAAAACCCAAACCTAGCCCTGAACCATAAAAATAACCCTGTACCCCAAAACCCAAACCTAGCCCTGAACCCTAAAAATACCCCTGTACCCCAAAACCCAAACCTAGCCCTGAACCCTAAAAATACCCCTGTACCCCAAAACCCAAACCTAGCCCTGAACCCTTAAAATACCCCTGCACCCTAAAACCCAAACCTACCCCTGAACCCTAAAAATACCCCTATACCCCAAAACCCAAACCTAGCCCTGAACCCTAAAAATACCCCTGTACCCCAAAACCCATACCTATCCCTAAACCCTAAAACTACCACTGTACCCCATAACCCAAATCTTTATCTGAACCCTTAAAATACCCAAACATCCCAAAACATATACCTCAGTACCCCAAAACATATACCCCTATACCCATACTTACTTTATCCAAACATTAAAAAAAAAACATGCTTTTACCATTCATGCATTTACAACGAATTTCGTTGTAAATGTATGCGTGGTAAAAACATATAAAATGTAATGCCATGCGTTATAATGGCATTGCGGAGTCATGGTACTTTTGTAATGAAAGTATACGGAGTGATAGTATGCGGAAAGAAAGTTGCGCAATAATGGGTGTTTACCCTCCCCCGGTAAGTACATTGGGGCACGGCGGCCCACATCTCCAGCAACATACTCATATTTTTTCACCACCGATTTGAAAAATGCACAGGTCTCTCTCATTGATGGCCAGCACCGACATACACTTTTAGACACACCTCCCGCCACAAGTTCTAGAATTGCGAACTTTAGAGCTGGGGAGCTACGTTCGAATCTCGGCATCAGCTCAACATCCTGTGATTCCAGGCAAATCGCTTTGTCTCCCCGTGCCTACCACAAATGAATGTGTTCTTCTGTAATGTAAATTGTGCTCATGCCATGTTGTCGAGTTCGCGCTATATAATATTGCAAGGAAAAATAAAGTAGGGAAACTTGAGTTCACACACTACTGAACGCGCACTCTTAAGTGCATCAGCAGTGCACTGTGAATCGGAGCGTTTCACAGGCCTGTCACAGATAAGAAATGCTATCAAAACGAAATCCTACAAAACAATATACTACTGGCCGGCAGCAATTCATACCCGGACAACGTCGGGGCGGGCTGCTAGTAAGGAATAATGTACTTCCTGCTGTACATTATAAGAATACTGCAAGTCACTTCGGAATTCCATAACCTTATAAAGGAACTTGGCCTTTAGCCTCATTCCTTCATTTGGTCACGGAACTCCTCTCACCATGCCTGCTGCCAAAGCCAACTAGTTAGAGGAAAGGCAGTTTTGGTCATGGAACAAAATGTTACTTTTCTTTCTTCTATTCTGTTTTTCTACCTGGAGAGTGACAAACAGAAAGGAGCTGTAATGGCAATGTTTTTTTGTACTCCTTAGGTAATTATAGAGCAGTTAGAATCTTTCTGCATTAAAAAAAACATTGACTTATGTTAAACGAATTTGAAATCTTTTTTTGCAATAAGTATCTAACTGCTTTTTAGATGTGTTTAATTTTGCTCTAGATATTCTATTCGTATTCTACATGTTTATAAATATGCTTTCCCTTTTATGTGAAAGAGCTACGCCCCTGAGATTCAAGGGGCAGATTTATGTCGGACTTGCGCCACGTTTACGCCGCCGTTGCGTCACGCAACGGCGCGGAAACGTGGCGCATCCCTGCGACCTATTTACAACGTAACGCATCTAGGCAGATGCGTCACGTTGTAAAGCCCTGCGCCACATGAAACCTGCGTCAGGTTTCATGTGGTCATTCTGTCGCAGGGTGGGCGTTCCCTCGTAGGAAAGCCCCGTAAAAATGACGCAGTGAAATCTACAAGATTTCACTGAGTCAGTTTTACGACGCTGCTGGGTCAAATCCTTACGCCTGCTTGAAGCAGGCGTAAGGAGTGATGCACCACGTTATGTATGGGTGGCCTCTGTACATTGCAGGAGTTGCGTCGCACTTGCGACGCTACACCAGCAATGCGCCGCCCGTACACCACAAGATGCGTCACACATCTGCCCTTCCTTGCACCATGGTGTGCCGCATTGTAAATGCGGCGCATCTGTGGTGCCGCAAGGAGGGATTTGCGTGACTCATCAGTTCTGGCGCATCCCTGCTGATTTGCAGAGATGCGCCAGAACTCATAAATCTGCCCCTAAGTGTTTTTTGGGAAAGGTGACGATGTGAAGATGCATTATAAGGAATAAAGTACCACCTGCAGTACATAATAAGACTATCGCAAGTCACCTCAGACTTCGGCCTCATTCCTCTATATGGTCATGGAACTCCTTGGTGGCTTGCAGTATATTTATAATGTTCGGCAGGCGGTATTTTATCCCATATACTTCCAACATGTCATATGTTATCAAAATCACTATAAAGCCCAAGAGGCAGGGTGCATTATATTAACGGTGCAGGCAATAATGTTGCGATATATATACCTCTACAGTATCCTTGTGATTCAAGTTTACTGAAGTGAACGGCGGTCCATAGGTTAAGGTGGACTCGCTACCGGACAAAACCGAGATGACCAGTCCTACAATGGCAACACCGAATTGATATGCTTTTTCACCCTTGACACAATTATCGGGTCGAGGGCGAACTAGAATGCACCTGGGTGACAACCTTAGAGGTTGCCCCCAAGTTTCCATAGTCTCCCGGTGCCTTGGCGGGCTTTCTGAGACATTTGCCACCAAGACAGAAGCCTGAGATCCTGCTGGCGAGTGCTATCACTCCCAGTGGATGGAAGATAAAAAGCCTGGGCAGGAAAGAGGTCACACCTCCGCCCTCACAGGATGGCTAGTGAATGACCCATCAGGGCAGTGATCCTCAAAGGCTTTACTGCCTCTGATATGTAAGTGACTTGTGTCCCAGAGGACAAAAAAGCCCCCTTGCCTACAGGCACTCGTGTTTGCGAGCAGGTGGTAAATTAGATATTCAGGAGGCGTACCACCCCCAAAGGCTAGCCACACCTCTAGGGTGGGCTAGTGGGTCCGTACAGCCGAGGATGGCTTATGCCATCTTGGAAAATTCCTAAAGGAGTGGGTTCTGGTTAGAAAAGTGACCCACACCCACTTGATGTTGTCACTTCAGGAGCAGCCCTCACACCCCCAAACACCCCTAAAATCCAGGATTTGAGGGGCCCCCTTGACACCAGAACTCAAGACCTGCTCTGAAGATGAAAAGGCCAAAGAAGAAGCCGTGTCAGCACAAGTCAAGACTCCGCAAAGAAGAGGCGCAATGTACTGCACCTATGGCACCCACTGAACTATGACGCGTCCAGGACCAGAGACCGGTTCCAAAAGGAAGGTGAACCCCTCTGTGACCCAAAGACTTCATTAGGACTCCCTAGGACTAGAGGTACTAGTCCACTGCAGGTGGCAGACACAAACGTGCTTCCACAATCCAAAGAAGGACTGACCACCGGGCTCCGTCATGGACCAGCCTGAAAGTAACCAGCCAGGTGCCTTATGGGAAGTGTAGTCATGAATCTCAGTGAGTCTCAGCCCTCTACAGCATCCCCAGGACCTCTGGAAGAAGAATGACCTAGTTGTGATCTTTTGCCAGGACCAAGGCTTGTTGGTGGTCTGGTTAACTACTGCACCCGGACTTCCTGGGCAAGTTAAAGAATTTAACTCCAGGTATGTTCCATTGAACACACCCCACAAGTGACCGAGTGTCACCTGAGATTTTATCCATTGACCGCAATGGTAACATTCTACAAAGTACTGATTTATTGAACAATTTAAAATCGATAACTCCGGTTATACGCCTCATTTTAGTTTCATTTTGGTGTCTACATTTTTATAAAAATAAGATTTTTTAAAATAAATTGGTGCAGATTTCTTTAGATTCATGTCGATTACTTGTCGTCCATGTTTGCACTGAAAAATGCTTAACACTAAGTAAGCCTGTCTGCTCTTTGCCACTCTACCAGGGATAAGAGAAGGATTACTAGTGCGAATCTGAGGACCACTTTTGAGTATCATGTTAATATTACATGGTAAGGCCTCCCAGCCATACCACATAAATATTGCCACTTTGCATCATGCACGTTTTCCACCTGGACCTACTTGACACCTGGGGCCATATTATGGATGCAGCGCATTTTCCAGAATTGCGCTGGGCGCACCTTCCAAAATTTGCACCCATACGGGAAAATGCGACACATTATGGTGAATGCGCTGCCCCCAGGGCAGCCGGGAACTCGAGCTCCCGGGGGGCAGAGCATTCATTAGAAAAAAAGAGCAGCTGCTTTAACCCCTTCGCTGCGGCGGCTATTCCGCCGCAGCGCTAAGGGGTGGGGGGGGGGCTGCACAACGCTCCGACGCTTATGACGGAACCGCTCCGTCACGCCCCTCGGGCGGGCTGTGCTTGTGATGGAGCGGTTCCGTCATGGCCCCGCCCGCTCAATAGAATGCGCCACGCAGGCGCGAAATCAGGGCTGCGCAGGCACGGCGAGCGGGCCATGACGGAACCGCTCCGTCACCAGTACAGCCCACCCGAGGGGCGTGACGGAGCGGTTCCGTCATAAGCATGGGAGGGGTTAAAGCTGCTCTGTGTTTTCACAGTTCAAGCGGCAACGCGCCTGCACTTTTAGGGGAATAGAGATCCCCTTGTGGGCGGGTGCAGTCAGTGACTACCCCCGTCTGCAGGGGGATATCTCCCCCTACCAGAGGGCTGCAAACAGAGGGCGCACTGATAGAGTGCCACCTTTTTGATGACTCACTGTCAGTGCACATCCTGAGATCTTCTTTGCCTCTACGCCGGCATCTGTAATACTTCACAGGCACAGAGGCAAAGGGATTCCCTCATTTGCGTGGGGCACCCCCCCCCCACACCCATGAGGGAACACTTTCTCAAGATAGCTCTGGCACTTTAAGTGTGCCAGCACTATCCGTATTAAAGAAGGGGCTGCACAAGCGTCTGTGGCCACGTATATAATACCAACGTGCCTCGGGGCGTGCAACGAAGATGCAAACCCCTGTTGCGCCCCCAGAGCACTTGTATAGTACAGCCCCTGGAATTAGAAAGGTTAATTAAATGTATTTGCCTGGCTTCAATACAAGACAAAGGCCCAGATGTAGGTACATCTCATTTACCGATTCATAAATACCGAATTTTACCGATTCGGTATTCATGAATCTGTAAATGAGATGTAGGTAAATAATCGGTAATTTTTAGCGAATCGGTAGGAATCGGTATTTACCGATTCTGTAATTACAGATTCGGTATTTGTCATTGATTCCTATGGGCCTTGAAGCCCATAGGATTCAACTGCAAATATCGAATCGGTAATTACCGATTCGGTAAAAATACCGAATTGCCAAGGGGGACAGGGTGTCACTTTGACACCCTGTTGAACCCCTGTTCCTGGCTTGTGTGCCATGTGACACACATACATGCCCTTAGGGCATGTCTGTGTGCCACATGCCACAGGTGTACATGCACAAATGTGCATGTACACAGGAATTCGTTATTTACCATGGAATAGTATTCCATGGTAAATAACGATTCGTTAAGGGCCTGTGGCACTGATTACAGTGCCACCTACATATTGATTTACAGAATCGGTAAATTTACCGATTCGGTATTTTACCGACTGTAAATTTACCGAATCTGTAAATTTACAGATTCTGTAAATCTAAGGCCCCCTACATTTCAAAACCCAAATACCGGTCGGTAACGGCCGAAATCGGCCGTTACCGACCGGTAAAGGCCTTCCTACATCTGGCCCATAATCGTCATTTGCTGGTGCATTACAATTTTTCTATTTTTTATTTTTTTTATTTCAAATGGTTTTATTAGGAACCTTGTGCGCCTGTTGGGTTACAAGCGGCCTCTTTGGGGCCATAAGTGTGGCCAATCTGAAATGTGGAATGTGTAGAGTTCTCTTTCAAAAGAGATCTGTTTATATATTTACAATCTGGATCCCTTTGGGTATCAGTGTGTGTTAACATACCACAGTAGCTCCAGCATAAGGCCCCAGAATGAGCCACTGAATTTGCTTTTCCTCAGTTAACATGCTGTTTAATTTTTCATGCTTTTCGAATAATTTGTCTATTTTAATCACACAATCAATCACAATGCATAATTTGATCCTACAGTATACAGAATTCCAGTGGCTCTGCCAAGGAAGGCATAAACCTGTTTGCGATGGCAGATAAGACAATGAAATACAGCATCATATAAAATGCTGCCAGGGAACACAGAGAAGTTAATTTAAATAAAAAATGACATTTTAGTAGGTTCAAATGTAATTTATGGACTGCTCAGGTGCTTGAAATAGAAAGCCTGAACTCAAAGGAAAGGTTTATGTCTTTGCCACGTTGAATGTGGTTTGAGAGCTCAGCTTAATTATCACAGCCAAGGAACAATATATACCTTGGGCAACATAACATTTTGTGTCAAAGGCCTGTAGTTTGCAAAGGTTTTATTTAGTTGGGAGGTGGAAGGGAGGAGACACTTTTGCATCCGCCGAATAGTAAAATCGAGGCTGCTTCGCAGGTGACCAACAAATATGCAAATTGCTTCCAATGAAATTTCTGAAACGTAAATTTGCCTCATGCATATTTATGGAAGATATTGTGGAAACCTGACGGTTTGGTTCATTTCGCGTCTCGATAAACCTGTCCTTAATCACTGGGACAGGGGTCTTCCTAACAAAAGATACATAGAGATACCTATCTCAACGACCAGTACGAGGCTGGTTGGCTATTACATTTGTTTTTTTTTTGTTCCAAATCAATTTTATTATATGAAGTAATTCCCCTGACAGGGGCACATAGACACAGCGTTAAGCCTACAACCTCGTATCAAGGCCGGCCGCGTATGAAATAGCAATTAGATCATAAGTATTGCATATAATTTTTTTTTTTTTTTTTAAAGGGTCATACATATTAAGTAATGTACAATACTAGTTTTGGTTTTTGTGTTTACCAACTCATTTTTGACCCATCAGATTGTTGCATGCTGTAGTTAGCTAGAACCTGGGCAAAATTAAGCAGCACAGTTGACTCAATTATACCTACAGATGCTTGATACTCCCTGGGTAATTTTTAATGTGGCTAGTTTTCTGGTTGCTGCTATACGGGCAAAGAACTTAAGATTTATAAATAATGGTGCTGGTATGGATATTCTGAGCTCATGATCACTTCCACCGATTCTTCAATCTACCTCATGCTTTTAAATTGTGATTTTTGATAAAATTGTAAATGGATTGTTAATGTTGGTTTTTATGATGTTTTTTAAACAGTACAATGAATGGAATTTTTGCATGTTTATGTGTACTTTGTATGATTTTAATTAATCGAATAAAGTGGTATTGACTTGACTTGAGCGGCAAAGAAGGAACCTATAAAGAAAAGACAGGGAAATTATGTGACATATTATTTATCTGTAGATTTATAATTTACATTTACCCCCTGTTCACATTATGGGGATTATAAAATTAATAATATTTAACATGCATGTCTCTTTGGATGGCTATTTAGGTTTCAAAGTATTAGATATAACAAACAAATGCAATAAAAAATGCCTTCTAGAAATAGTCACTGCTTGGAAAACAGTGTCTGTGACATATACTTTGATGCTCATGGCAAAGAAGGAAACACTCTTTCCTTTTATTTTAAATTTCATTTAATGTCTGTTTCCAGTGGCAGACAAAAAACACTGTAACCTGATCCATTAACTATACATGTTGACAAAACCTACTCAACATTGTCTCATCTTTCAAGGCTTGAATACAGTTTGAAAGTGACCAGTTAACGATTGAAAATTGTCAGGCTTCATCGGTGCACCCCTTGTGCAGCAATTTTAATAACTTTTGATCTGGATGAGCTGGAACCATTTTTGGCAACATTGGCAAATTATGCATCAGACTGTCAGCTGCAAAAAAACAGAAATTCATATTTATGCGTTATGGGCAGTGATGCACAAACAAGTCTTCCTAGTGGTCCTGCCTATGGTTGATCTAAGGCAAACAATGTCCTGTGCACACGTATATATTCAAATTTGGTTCTCAAGTGAGAGCCCAATAATACTTGGTAAGAATTCAATATATGAGGTCGGAGTCCAGTATCGTGGAGTGTACATCTATTTAATGGTTCAGTATTGATCAGTACATACGAGAACAAATAGCCGACACGTGTTTCGTCACACCGTGTGGGGGTAGTGACTCTTCAGGGTTGTGAACGGCCCACTACCCGGATGACGACCGAAGCTGAATGCACACATCCGTGCATTACACCTACTCCCAGAGCACGCCGGAACGGACACACCCGTACAGAGGCTTTCGCATCTCCGACCACTTACAGGCTCGCCGACCCGGCACCCTTTCGCGTTGCCAGACCCTGTTTCATCTTATGCTGGTGCGCCGCTACGATTACAGGATGCCTATTTACCGTTCACAGCCCTGAAGAGTCACTACCCCCACACGGTGTGACGAAACACGTGTCGGCTATTTGTTCTCGTATGTACTGATCAATACTAAACCATTAAATAGATGTACCCTCCACGATACTGGACTCCGACCTCATATATTGAACTCTTACCAAGTATTATTGGGCTCTCACTTGAGAACCAAATTTGAATATATATGTGGGCACAGGACATTGTTTGCATTTTGTTTGGTAGGGGACACGTTCTCTATCTTAGCAGGGGCTGTTTTCTGCTGGGTTTGTTCCCCTGACCTGTTTGCACCGTACCAATTCTATCAACAAAGACCACCCACGTATCAGGCACCCGCTGTGCGTCATTTCTTCCTGACTCCCATCCAAACCCTTTCTTGCCTTTGTACTATGGTTGATCTAAGCTAGGGTTAAAGGGACTGGTCTTGGAGACGTGCTACAGGCCCCACCCCTAAGAGACAAGACTGTACTAAGATCAGGAGCCAGATGTACAAAATCATATGTTTGCGATTTCCTACTGGCGAATTTTAGCGACTTGCTATTAGGAACTTGCAAACTGTGATGTACAACAGTGTGTATGACACTGTAAGTGATTTGCAACGGACCTGCCTCGTCAATATTCATTAGGCAAGCCGCAATTTGCAACCCACTGTGAATGGCTACAATCACAAGGACGGTGGCCTGCTGGGGTCAGCAGACCAACATGTCTGTGATTGCTTTTTAAATAAAGTAATATGTTTTTGTCATTTTTGTTGTAATGTTGGCAACCCACATTCACAAAGGGGAAGGAGTCCCTTGGGGCACGTTCCTGTTTATAAATGGGTTACCACTTACTTGAAGTAGGTGGTAACTGCAAATGTTTTGCACCCGCATTCCTGGTCACAAAACATTCATACATACCAGTACTATTCAGTTTTAGGGAGGGAACGCCCTAAACACGCCCCTTCCTAATACAGAATTGCAAAAGCAAAATGCGATTCTGTAACAAGCTACTGAGTTGCATTTTGCCTTCTGTACATGGAAGATGGCATTTTACCGGCGGCAAATGGCCGATGGGCTGTTTGCCACTGGTGAAATGCAGCCCTGGCCAGTAGTGGGAGTATCTGCTGGGCGGTGACGTGGGGAAGGGAAGATGGAAATGTGATGCAGTGAGCGCAACGAAATTTGTTTTATTTATTTATATGTTTACTTACCTGTTAAACTCCGTAATCCATACATTACTACCCCCCACCTTGCCCCTCCCCCTCCCACGTCACCGCCCGGCAGGTACTCCCGCCACCGGCCGCGGCTGGTGAAATGGTTCGTACATCTGGCCCTAGAGCAGAACTCATCGTCTCCCCTCTCTCTGTGGCTGGGAGGCCAATGAATGCAGAGCAGAGAGAGATGCTCAGTTCTAATGAGCTTGTCTTGTACAGCAGCCTTGAAGCTCCATCACTGACGGGTCACAAAGGCTCATCTGATATCCTGCCCAAAACCTAATTATGAGGTCCTTGTGATCCCAACATATCAAATGAGAACAGGAACAGGGAACTTGGCCGGGCTCAGATTCCGCGAAATGCTTCTGTCCACTAAGAGCGAAGTAAAAAGACTAATGAGTCCCCTCTGGTTTAGGGGAAGTCTGCGAAGAAGGGATATCTGGACAGCCTGTGCAGAGTGGTGGGCAGGGAGCTTTAGTAGTATTGAAATTGAAGAAGGATGGGAACACACTGCATCACATCCCAGCACTCAAATTGCTGCAATGCATCATGGTAAGTGCATCCTCTTTTTGTCCACAAAGGCTCCCTTGAGCCACTGAGCTGATGAGCTCTGGCTGACGCACCTGCCCCCAGGGAGTGAGAAGTGAGAAGACTTTTGTTCAGCATTTGCAGCACCCCCAAAATGAATTGTTGCTCTCCACTGATGTAGGAATAAAGTCAGGGACACTTGTCTAGACTTACACAGCATGGGCTGCACCAACAAGGGTGTAAAATGAAAGACCACTACTGAAGTATGCGTTCATGCACTGTATTTACTATGATGCATTGGGGCAAAGTGAGTGTTGGACTGTGAGGCAGTGTGCTCCCACTATCCTTCAGCCTTAAAACTGAGGCTAACATTATCTTCTACCTGGGGAAAAGCCCTTTTAGTATTTACCAAACAAGGGGGCCTATTAGGATGGCGGACGGACCTGCGTCCGTCCGCCACCCCCGAGGTGGAGGGACCGTCCGCAGGGGCAGCGGCGGTCCCTACGGTGTAATTAGGATGTGACCGCCACCCTACATTTTTACAGATTGTAAAACATTTTTTTCAAAATAAGCAGCCTCTGGACTGCCTACTAGACATTAAAACACCTTTCTGAAGCGGGTGGCCAGATAAACATGACCTACCAGAACCAACAAGGGGGCATATTATCAAGATGGCGTTAAAAATTATCACAGGTTTAGCGGCAGAAAACTGCTGCTGAAGCGGCGATAATCGGCTTGATAATATGCCCTGGAGAATTCCAATGGAAGCCCAGGTTCACACAAGAACCTGGACTTCTATTGGGAATCTCAAGGGCACATTATCAAGCCAATTATCGCCACTTTAGCGGCAGTTTTCTTCTGCTAAACCAGCGATCATTTTTAATGCCGTTCTTGATAATATGCCCCAAGGTATTTCCAAGTCTGTCCCAGATCACGACATTTTCACTAAATTAAACACATGTCCTGGTTTTGCACGCGTTCAGCTTGTGTGCCAGCGTGAGTCAAGACAGTAATGAGTCTTTTTAAAAACTAGGCATCGGTCGTAGTCCTGCAGCGCAGCAGGGGGGCTGCAGGACCCTCACACCCACACCCAGGCTCCCCGCAGGCCTTACTTATTAGCTTTATGCAGTGACTAAATGCGACAGCCGCAGCCTGCTCACGCCGAGTTAAAAAAAGAACTAATGTGTTAAACCCACATAATAAGCCTGCGCCGGGCAGCCTTGTGGATAAGGCAGCTTTAGGTGCCTGCGCTGTGCTGCGCAGCAGGCAGACGCGGCTGAAAACGCCTTTGATCTGCTCGCTTTCCTGCTGTAAAAGCAGCAGCGGTTTTGTCTGTGAAAATAGCTTTGAAGAGTGAAATGCTAAACAATTTTCACAGTGGCTTGAAATAGCTCGCATTGTGGTACGCATGCTAACGCGGGATTACTGGTTACTAATTATCTTACCAAATCCCATTTCCTGTCGACTGAATCGTTGGTACCTGTCTTGAGTAAAAGGTAATCTCGCAGTAAACAATCAATTTAAGAACTTACACCACTCTAAATGACCACTGACCAAAATTAAGTTTTAAAGATTTAATATAAAGTCAAAGATAACTGAAGATACAAACTTCTCAAAATGAGATTCAAGAGGTAGATCGGTATCACTATGAACATGAACTTTTTGAATAGTCTGAGTCTGAAAAACAGAATAATAAGTACAAGTTCGAAAACCATCAGGGTTGCCAAAATGGATACAAGTTGCAACCTCAAAGTCATTACAGAAAAGAAAATTAAGGTTAGTCTGTCCCTACACTACACTAAATGACATCCCTACTTAGCAAGATCTTAACCCTCTAGGTGTCAGCCGTGGTGACTTCCTAAGAAGATCACGCACTTCTCTTTGTCTCTTCTCTGATAATGGGTCTCTCCTGATCAGCCTAACTGCCTACCCATCCGCTTCCTTAGGCTCCCAAAATCATCTGCTCTGCTCTCCTCCCGGGTCACTTTCCCTAATACCAAATCACATTTGCAATAGAAACGCCCCTTGGGACGCCCCTCACGTGGTACATCTTTGCGCGGTAAACTCCATGATGGTACTCTTGAAGACCCTCGTTATAGTTGACCTTGGTTCCCAGGCTCCTTCTTCCGTGCGCTGATACCCCCTGAAATTCCTGGAAACTCCTACAGGCCTGCGCAAGGCGCCACTGAACAAAGTCCCTTTCATTCGAGCTGATTAGGACCTTCGCACCTGCATACAGCTCGTCCTGCAGTGGGCCTCAAATTCCAGACTTCACCATATCTTAGGCCATAAAACACTCTCAGAGCTCCATACTGGACACCTCACGACCTCTCCTCTAACGAGCACATGACGATTTAAACTACATGACATTATCTGTTCTGGCCTACTTGATTTACATGCAGCAGGTTCCTGCACTCTTAAAACGTTAACTTGATTTAAACAGCAAACATTCTTAACTAGCATACGTTTCTAAAATAACACATCTATAAAGCATATACTTTTAACCCTAAGTTCAATAGTACATTTTGAAAGAACCATGTCAACTTTATCTCACATTATTTTAGCAGCACGTTCAGGTTTGCTGTGAATTGCCCTAAGGCCTACACATAATACTGGATTTTCTAAGTTACATTTAATTCGGACATGATTCTTTTAACATGAGAACATGAGGTTTTCACATATATTCCAACATTTCTACATTAATCTCACACCGTTATAATTATAGTTACTCTACTTAACATTCTATGCATTTCACTACTGAATATAAACCACTCTGTATATTTCACTCCTGGATATAAACACTCGTGTGCAAAACATGTTTAAACTAACTACGTGCTTGTAAATATGGCGTACTTATACATTTTTTCTCAAACTTGTGCTCTCTCAGTCCCCCCTTTGATGACCTTTAGGGGTCATCATTACCATGACACTAAAATGTAGAACCTTTAAAGTGAAGACAGGGCAGTACCACTTCTTTTCATACTCTCTAATGCTTTCAGACTCTTATATTGAGTGTCCTGCATCGCTGTCAACTCTTCTTCCTGTTTCTTCATAGCTCTCTGTAACCTATTTGCTCTATACCATTGATACAAACGCACCAATCCCCACAAAGTGATTACACAAATCATTACTATGATGATGGGCTTCAATATGTACCAAACGATACCCTTTCCTAAGTTGGCAAACCAACTTCCAACTTTACCCATTCCATGACCTACTTTTTCCCACACATTTACCTTTGCTAGGTCCTCAATTTCGTAGTGTATGGCAGTGATGTTTTGTATATACTTCTCTAGAGGCTTTGAATTGTCTGGAATGTAAGTACAGCATTCCTGTACCTTCAAGGCCCTACAGACTCCTCCCTCTTTTGCTAACAGAACATCTAAAGCAAGTCGGTTCTGAAGAACCATTGCCCTAATCGATTGCATCTCCCCCTCTATCAGCATCAAGGATCTTGCAGTACTGGCAGACAGTCTATCTACGACTGTAGCTAACCTCCTGATCTTAATGTCATTCATTATCAATCCTAAGAAAGGGAATGCAGCACCTATTACATCTCCAACTACTTCTGCTGCACCCAGCCCTCGCTTCCATCTAGTTGATATTTCTTTCTTAGGCGTGTCTAAATTCTCAACATGATATATTTTAGGGAAGACAACAGCCAGATAGCATGATCCGTACCAATTATCTGGTAACTTCACATAGGCATATCTTCCACATACAAAATATACATTTGGTATTGCTTGCATCCCTTTCATGAAGTTCTTAGAGTAGTACTCCAATTGAAAGGCATGTTCACAATTTACTTGTCCTACATAAACGTTTTCATAATAGGAGTAACTCCTGTGAATGCACAGTTTCCCCCGTTTCTCCTTATCCAAAGCAATTGGACCAATACTACCTTTTCGTTGTTGTGCCCTTTCCTCCTTGGTCCAATCTGTTTCCCCTTGTCCTGATGCCTTCAATATCTTCTGCCTCCTGTATCTAGTATCTACCTGAGCTATAAACTTTTTCTCAACTTCTGATATTTGACAAGTCAGATTGTTGATTCGAGCATGTGAAGTATCTAACGTTCTCCATGGAATAAACCATTTGTGTAACCTGTCTTCGCTTTTGTAGTAGTCCCATTTGTTCAAATGCTTGAAATTCGGAACCTCTGGCAATGTCGAGTCGAAATTCGAGAAGTAATACTCAAATCCGTCTCGTCCATAAAACATACTTAACAATAAACTGCACGTTATCCCATAGGTCAACGGGAGATGATGATATTTGATACCCTCCTCCACCGAAATTGGTAATTGCATACAGACATAGCAATCCTTTACCTCCATGGCATCAACATATTCATAAAGCAACTTAGCATAAGCATTTGACTTGTAATTCCCCTGTGACTCATCCATGTGTAACCTTTTTACTTCTGCATCTAACAACGCTTTGTCTTTCTCATTGATGTTTCCCTTCTCCTTAATAATGGTAGTTCTCGGTGTTGACACTCCCTTATCCTCCTTAACTGTGGTTCCATCCCCTTCGTGTCCCGCTAGGAATGAAACAGTTACCACTAAAATTATAAGAGAAACCACTACTCCTAAAAATGTAACAGCTATACATTTTGCCCTGCGGTTCGGGTTGCCAGCCTCCATGTTCTCAAACAGTGTAGTTTTCGACTATCTTCCAGCATTCACTTCCTCTTCTTTTCAAACAAAGTCTTTCTCTCTTGCAATGTCTTTCTTGGAACACTTGGAAGCTTGACAATTTATTTCCGCAAAACAATTCAAAGTCCAGTAATATAGACAACCCTAGCCCTTCTCCATCCGCTAAAAGGAAACCCCTACCATTTTTTCTTCTTCCACTCGGCGCTAGGTTATCTTGCAACAATTTACAATTTCTTTTCAAAAGTCTTATTTTCGTCTGAAGTTATGTATGACTCAAGGAGTGACACTACTTCTTCATAAACGTCCATCCGAAGTATCATTCCCTCAGGTTCTGGACAGTTCGTACCACACCATGGAAAGTCAACCTTTTCTAGGATTATTCTCCTTATTTCGCTCAAGACCAGTGGACGGACGAAATTGAGAGTTAGCGTTTTTTCAATTTCCAATCCTGGTACTATCAGTTCTATATCCACAATTACAAAGGGGTCCGTTCTAATCAAGATCACTTTCTTCACCTTTCCAGTTCTGCGCCCCTTTGAAGACATTCACAATATGGTATTAGTCCACAACAATAAGCGCTCCTAGCATTTCTACTACTCGCTCAAGCATTTCCAAACGAAGAAGAGTTCCCTCCAATATTGGATATCGTGAACAGCAAACTGGAAACTCAACTGTCTCTAAAAGCAATTTTCTTATTCCACTCAGAAGAGCAGGATGAACGATGTTGAGTGTCAGCAACCTTTCGGTCTCCGCTCCTGGCAGTAGAAACTTTATTTGCACTGTGATGATCGGGTCAGTTCTGATCAGTTCCACTTCCCTGATCCTCCCTGTTCTGTGTCTCCCAGACATCTGCAACGAGGTAGGTCCAATCGGGAGTAGAGTATCTTCTGCTAGGCACTCGCACCCTACTTGATCTTCTAAGACCCTCCTCGGCTTGATCCTGGATATCTTCTTCTGGATCTGAGTCTTCGGATATAGGAGTAAGCGTTTCTTCTTGGGCCGACCTCAAACTTAGCCTTCTTCTTCTTGCTGGCCAAGTGGCAGCTCCAAGCCTTATTCTCCTATTCCTTGTCCTCCCACTTGGTTCTTGGTCGCTCCGATACGGATCTGAGTCTGAGTCGTATTCACTTCTGCTCTCTCCTTCAGTTGCGTCTTCTGTCTCACTGCCGTCCTGCCTTCGCTCTTCTTCTGAATCCGATGCGTTCCCAACTTCTTCCGACACCTCCTCAGCTGCCCCAATCCCTTCTTGCGACTCTTCTTCCACTTCCGGGCTTTCGTCTGGGATGGGAGCTGTTCCTTCTAGAGGTGCTGGAACTCTTCTAGTATGGGATGCATGGATCCAATTTGGCAGCCCCCCGCACTTCACCGCGGTGTTCGTTATCAGGATTACCTGAAAGGGCCCACGCCAGCGAACATCTAGGCAGTTCTTCCGGACGTGCTTTTTAACCAGGACCCAGTCCCCTGGGTTCAGGTCATGACACAGGTTCCTCGCTGCTGAAACTTCAGCCGCATGCACCTGAAGGGACACAGAATGGATGGCGTCAGACAGTCCTTTACAATAATCCAAGATCAGATCATCTGTAATATTCAATAGAGCAGTAGTTGGAACTGTAGGAAGTCTCATGGCCCTCCCCATCAGGATCTCGTGGGGAGAGAGACCTGTCCTCCTATCTGGCGTGCTGCGCATGCTCATGAGCACTAATGGAAGAGCATCTGGCCAACTCAAAGATGTGGATGCCACTACTTTAGCCAATCTATTCTTCAACGTGCCATTCACTTGTTCCACAATTCCTGAAGCTTCTGGTCGATAACTACAATGCAGCTTTTGATCGATATTCAGTGTGGAGCACAACATCTTCACTATTTCGCTGTTAAAATGTTTTCCTCTGTCCGATTCCAAAGAGGCAGGCACCCCGAAGCGCGGTATCAACTCCCTGAGCAACAATTTAGCCACTGTGAGTGTATCGCACCTACGTGTAGGGTACGCTTCAACCCATCTGGAAAATACGCATACAATCACCAACACATACCGAAGGCGATTGACTCTTGGCATCTCGATGAAGTCTAGTTGCATTCTATTGAAAGGCCCCCCCGACCTCCCAATGTGACTCAGTGTGACTGGTGTTCGTTTGCCTACGTTCAGTTGTTGGCAGGTAACACATCGCTTACATACTGATTCTGCTGCTATTCTGAATTTCGGGCAATACCAAGTCTGCCTAAAAACTCTCATCATAGCATCCCTTCCTAGATGTACTGGACCATGTATTTCTCTCGCCATGGGATTAGCTAATTCTTCAGGTAACACAGCTCTCCCATCTGCTGAAACCCAAAAATCCATTTCACTTCGCACACAGCCTGCTATTTCCCATGCCTTTTTCTCTGTTTCAGGTGCGTTCTCCTGCATTATCCTTAAATCCTCCCAAGTGTCTACAGTTTCTAACATCATACTTAATTCAGTCTTTTCTTCTGCACCTTCTATTTCCACCTTTGAGAAAGAATAACTTTGTTCCGCACAATAGCGTGCGACTTCATCAGCATATCTATTACCTTGTGACACAAAATCTGTATTCTTAGTATGAGCTACACACTTCACTACTGCAATGTCAACAGGACCTTGTAATGCTTCTATCAGCAATCGCACAAATTCTCCATTTCGAATGGGCGAACCAGAGGAGGTCATGTAACCCCTCTGAGACCACAACTGCCCGAAATCATGAACCACACCGAAACCATATTGGCTGTCCGTGTAGATGGTGACTCTCTTTCCATTTCCTGCTATGCAGGCACGAGTTAGGGCAATAATTTCTGCTACCTGTGCGGAATGTACTCCTTCCAGGCAAGCGGCTTCCACAACTTCAGTAATAGTACAAACAGCATAAGCTGCTCTCAACCGACCAGTATCGTCTCTTAAACATGAGCCATCAACAAAGTAAATTTCATCGGGGTCAGACAATGGTTCATCCACTATATCTGGTCTGGGTTTCGTGCATAGTTCAGTCACATCAAGGCAATCGTGGTCTTCACATCCTTCGCCTTCTATTACCGAAGGTAATGGCATCAAAGTAGCAGGATTCAAGACAGAGCATCTCCTGAGAGTCACGTTTTCTGCGGCAAGTATAACTTGCTCATAACGCGTGAGCCTGCTATTGGTCAGATGCTGCGTCTTCGTCCTGGTCATTAACAATTCAACTGAATGCGGTACATACACCACCACTGGATGTCCCATTACAATACTTTCGCTCCTTTCAATGCTGACACCCGTTGCAGCAACGGATTTGAGACATCCGGGCAACGCTGCGGCTACTGGATCTAATGTAGCCGAAAAATATGCAACTGGTCTACGGGCATTTCCGTGGGTCTGTGCCAAGACTGACAAAGCACATCCCTCTCTCTCACAGCAATAGAGTGAAAATGACTTTTCGTAATCTGGCATTCCCAGAGCCGGAGCACGACATAAATCGTCTCTCAGCTGTAAAAACGCCACCAGACATTCTTCATCCCATGGTACCGGATCACTCACCTCCTTGTGCGTCAGTTTCTGTAAGGGCTTTGCTTTCAGTGAGAAGTTAACTATCCACTGTCGGCAGTAACCCACCATTCCTAGGAACATTCTAACCTCTCTCTGAGTTGTAGGCGCATTCATTTTCATTATCGCCTCAATCCTCTCTGGGGACACCTTACGTTTCCCTTTTTCCAACCTGTGCCCTAGATACTGTACCTCTGTCAGACAATACTGCAACTTGCTCGGAGATACCTTATGTCCATTTTCAGCTAAATGATTCAGTAAGGCAATTGAATCTACTTTACAAGCTTCCTCTGTTTCTGACGCAACAAGTAGGTCATCTATGTACTGTACCAGAACCGAGTTCTGTGGCAGTACTAGATTCTCAAGATTCTTTTTCAACAACTGATTAAAGATGGATGGACTGTCTGTGAATCCTTGTGGGATTCGACACCATGTTAAAACGCGATCTTCCATTTTAAACGCAAAAAGGTACCTGCTCTCTTCATCCAATGGGATTGAAAAGAAAGCCTGACAAAGATCTATCACTGTGAACCATTCTGCTTGACATGGTATTTGAAACAATATTACTGATGGATTCGGTACCACGGGACAACATGAAACGACTATGTTGTTAATTTTTCGTAAATCCTGAACTATCCTAAACTTCCTGCTAGGTTTCTGCAAACCCATAATCGGGGAGTTACAAGGACTGCCCACGATTTCCTTCAGTATTCCCTGCTGTATCATTGACTCGATCACAGGCTTTATTCCCGCAATCGTTTCCTGGGACAATTTGTATTGAGGCGTTCTTGGAAACTCAACATTTGGTTTTACCAGAATTTTTACCGGTTCTACCCCTTTAATCAATCCTATATCTTCTCCTGTGAAATCCCACACCTCTGACGCCACTGCATCTCTTAAGTCTTGTGGAAGATCTTCTACAGTCAGAGTAGGATATAGTTCTACACAGAATTTTGAATTGGCCACCTTAAAGGTAGCATCATCGTCGGTAGTCTGTACCTCCACTCCTTGTGGGGTGCAGTATATGGTGCAATTCAATTTGCATAACAAATCCCTACCTAACAGACATACCGGACTCGAGTCACAAACCACAAACTGATGTTCGTTCATGTGGTTTCCAATTTTCACAGACACTGGTTCTGTCAAGGGACTAGTCATTCTTTTATTTGCGACTCCTACCACTTGAATTGTTTCCCCTGACATTGGCAAGTCTGGAACTACCGCTGATCTCAGAGTCGAACGAGTAGCCCCAGTGTCCACTAAGAACGTAGTGGGACACCCTGCCACTTCTGCCTCAACAAATGGCCCTCTTTGATCCACTTCTAGGACTGCCCCGAGGGTACAATCCTCTTCACTGCTCACCCGTTGTCCTGTCAATGGGTCAATGTAATAACACTTTTCTTCCTCGATAAACAGAGGCATTTGTTTAAAGACCTTTCCTCCAGCTGCTATCTTCGGTGGCTGTGGGAATTGGGCCCGTGGAGCCGAAGTCCCCCCTTTGGCCACCTTACTGCTTGGGACTGTCACTTTTTGCACTGGGTCTTCTTGGACCTGCTCTTCTACTTCTAGCTCTCCGTTTTCAGGGTTAAAGGGACACTCGCGTCGCCAATGCCCCACCTGATGACACAGATGACACTTTGTCGTTTTCTTTAAAGTGGCAAAGTCTATCTTAGGTCTCTGCCCTTCTTCATTATCTTTGTTCTGACCATTTGGTTTTCGTCCCATCCCCTGCTTCTGCTGGCCACCCTTCCCAGCGGACTGCATTTGCACCACCATCAATTTCTCCTTTAGATTCTTGACTTTAGAATCTATCTCGTCACTGCAGTACCTCGCATATCGTAAAATCTCATCCAGTGGTTTGTTCTGCCAACATATTAAATGTTGCTGTATCATCAAACAAATATCAGGTCTCAACCCCAAGACAAACTTTGACACGAACTGCCCTATGTCTTTGGGATCCATTACATCTAGTCCACTGTATTGCTTGAATGTTTTCAACAATCTTTCATAAAACTCGTGAACTGTCTCCTTGGGTTCCTGCCTTGTTCGGTCTATTTTTACCCAATCTATATCCTGTGGTGGTACCTTATCTTTCAGCCATGCTATTACCCTTTCATACTTTCGCATGACAATCTCAGATGGTCCATTTGTTCGAGCATCCCTCAATGGTTCAGCATTTGGCCATTCGACACTAGTCTTACAAGGGGTCCATAGATCAGATGGGACCACGATGTCAAACAACGTGTTCAAATCTATCCACAGTACTTTCGAGATTTTAACGAACCTCTCTACCTGCTTATACCATTCGACTGGATTGTCCCGCAACTTCGGAAATGAGTTGGTAAATGCGGCTAAGTCTCCTCTACTCCAGGGCACATGTACATAATTTCCATTTGATATTTCTCGCAAAGGGAATGCCTCCATCTGCATTACCCTTCCCTCAGGGGTCATCACATTTGTACTTCGCCTAACTGTGCCCTTTTTCGACCACCTTTCTTCCCATTTATCCAGTTCTCTCCACACTCTTATCCCTGTTACCAACTCTCTTATGTGTGTTTTCAATCCAGTAGTTCTCTTCTCATCTAGATCTTGGTCTGCGTACTGTAATCTGTGGTTGCTCTGCAATGCCCTTGTCCTAGACAAATCCACGGCATACTTGTCTGCCAAATCAGTCAGTTTTTCATGAAACGCTCTAGCTTTCCTAGTAATATCCTTTGCCATGAACAATAACTCATCCTGTTCATACAATTCTATCCTTTCCAAAGGCAATGTTCCATCTATTATCTCATCAACATCTGATTTTAAACTGGTAACATCAAGCCTTTTTGCCTTTATTTCAGCTTTCAAGACACTCAATTTAGCTCCTCCATCCGCATCTCTCCCATCCCAGCTCCGAGATCTACGTTTAGGTATTGGTGAATTATAGGGAGTCCTCCCCTGTTCCCATCTCTCTAAGTCCCATGCCTTTCCATCTTCTCGGGGTGGGTGGTGAAACACTCCTTCATGCCTCCTAGCCTCTCTCTCCCCATCCTGGCTAGTTTCACGGGATGCAGGGTAAGATGTTCCATTACTCCCTCTTTCTTCCCTACTTCCCTGTGATTCCTGATTATTCGAGGCGTGGCGGGACCTATCGCTGTTCTCCTTTCTCCAATGTTGAACGTCTTCCCCAAGTGTATGATGAAGGCACCTAAACCTATTCTGGAAAGCCCGTACCGCCTCATCTCCTCCTTTCCCCCAGAGACGGGACATTTCCTCACATTCTACAATCCTAGTATTTTGTTCCGGCTGTTCTCTCTGATTTGTAGGACATGCATCCCCTCTATTCTCTTGACTTTGGCCTTCCCGGCCCTGACTGCTTTCGCTGGCCCCACAATGAGATACAGTCCCGTTACCCCTGCTTTCCCACTCTGGTTCCGTTCTTGTCCTGTTACTCGGAGATACTATGGACCCGTCCCATTCCCTCAAATCAGCTCTTAACTCTGAAAAAGATCTTGGCCGCGGTCCCCTTAGATCCATTGGTCCTCTCGGACCTCCCTGTTCTGAATTGGGACCGACAGTTGTGTCTAATGGGGTATTCCATGTTACCGAACCTGGCAATTGTTTCCATGCATTCGTCACATTATTCCTCCTTTCCATCTCAACCCTTTCCCTATCCAATTGCCTTTGTTGTTCCCCTCTATCTCTCTCAGAATTATAGATCGAAACTATGGGTCCTATGGTAACAGGCACTTGAAGAGCGTCTGGCAATCCCACAGACTCAACCCTTTCTGTGGTTGGCGTTTTCTGCACCACAAACCTTCCCACTACACTCTGTACAGTGTTGTTTGGAGGTGTTTCTCCGCCTTTGCTAGGTGTCCATTCCGATATAGGGAGTGGTGTATATCCCTCTATCTCATTCCCGTCTTCCCTTGCGAGCCCTCTATCTTCTATTAACTCCACTCTCGGAGGTGGTCTATCCATTAACAATCTGTTTATCAGATTGTCCTCCGACTCGCTTTCCTCGTCTTCTTCCATGAGGTTTCCTCCTCCTGACACCTCCCTCATCGGATACATTTTTTCCACCTCAATAGTCTGTACCCTCCAACGCTTTTCCTCCTCATCCCATTTGGAATCTCGCACTGCCCTTACCGATCGCGTCAGCCTTTGTTGACGCCTGTTCAAATTTCGGTCGTGTGCAGCCTTAATCCATGCATTAAGAGCCTCAAACTGTGTTGGTCTAGGTGAGGGTTTCAATGAGGACATGGTTGCTTTTAGCCGATGTAACACCTCTAACTTAAACGTTCCATACTTCGGGAACTGCATTTCCTCATTTCCTTCCGTAAGCTTATTCCAAGCCCCAATCCACAATATCGTATGCAGCCCAACATTCGTTGCCATATAATGAGCTGGCGTACCCTCTGGGGGAGCCTCTTCCCCGTAATAATGTTCACTTCGTTTACGTTTAAAAATCCCTTTCAAACACTTAAAACACTTCATGATTTCTCTTTTCTCCGCGTTTGTTTACTTCCTGATGACACTCCACCAATCTCAGCGCCGTTCTCACTAACTGGCCTATCCGTACGCGACTTTCCTCCGACGTCACGCTAGCCGCCCAACCAGAGCGCGGCTTTAGCTAACGTCACACCAACCGCTCAATCACAGCGCGACTCTAGCCGACGTCACCCGTCCCCCTTCGCAGCAGTTCCCCTCCTTTCTCAGCTCGTCTCCTCGGTCATGCACGCATCCCATTCATACTCTGAAAAATGATTACTTCCGTCCAAGCGATCACCTTTCTTTGACTGTACGCCCACAGTCTTTCTGTAGTTGTCACCCTAACTTGGCGAAATGTCTTTCCGATTACTTCCAGACAATCGCCTTCTCCGATAGGTTACTCACACACAGTAACTTTCGACCAGCGTCCGTTACTCATACACACACTCTTACACTCCCCCTATCTTGGATCCACGGCGGTCAATGGTACCTCGTGACCTCCGTACTATGGTCGACAACTACCCTGGATGTTCGATACACCCAAAACCACTTAAGCTCTGGCCTGAACTTAAGATTTCACCAGTTAACCCGTTTACCAGGTTACCAGTTTACCAGGTTGCGCGCGCTCACAACCTTCTCTCTTTCACACTACAGGCATTCAACTCCGCAAGACATTACAATACAAATACAACACAAAACACCGCAATCTGTTCACGCATGACCCTTTTTATACTCACTCTCCGATACTGCTGCTTTTCTCGCACCGCCTGCACCTTTCGGCACACGATTCTTCCGCTGCTCGTCTCTCGGCGTCTCGGGCCTTGGGGTAAACTAACCTCTCTAGATTACCTTCCTCAAGAAGATAACCATCCTCACTCTGCTACCAACTGCTAACGCGGGATTACTGGTTACTAATTATCTTACCAAATCCCATTTCCTGTCGACTGAATCGTTGGTACCTGTCTTGAGTAAAAGGTAATCTCGCAGTAAACAATCAATTTAAGAACTTACACCACTCTAAATGACCACTGACCAAAATTAAGTTTTAAAGATTTAATATAAAGTCAAAGATAACTGAAGATACAAACTTCTCAAAATGAGATTCAAGAGGTAGATCGGTATCACTATGAACATGAACTTTTTGAATAGTCTGAGTCTGAAAAACAGAATAATAAGTACAAGTTCGAAAACCATCAGGGTTGCCAAAATGGATACAAGTTGCAACCTCAAAGTCATTACAGAAAAGAAAATTAAGGTTAGTCTGTCCCTACACTACACTAAATGACATCCCTACTTAGCAAGATCTTAACCCTCTAGGTGTCAGCCGTGGTGACTTCCTAAGAAGATCACGCACTTCTCTTTGTCTCTTCTCTGATAATGGGTCTCTCCTGATCAGCCTAACTGCCTACCCATCCGCTTCCTTAGGCTCCCAAAATCATCTGCTCTGCTCTCCTCCCGGGTCACTTTCCCTAATACCAAATCACATTTGCAATAGAAACGCCCCTTGGGACGCCCCTCACGTGGTACATCTTTGCGCGGTAAACTCCATGATGGTACTCTTGAAGACCCTCGTTATAGTTGACCTTGGTTCCCAGGCTCCTTCTTCCGTGCGCTGATACCCCCTGAAATTCCTGGAAACTCCTACAGGCCTGCGCAAGGCGCCACTGAACAAAGTCCCTTTCATTCGAGCTGATTAGGACCTTCGCACCTGCATACAGCTCGTCCTGCAGTGGGCCTCAAATTCCAGACTTCACCATATCTTAGGCCATAAAACACTCTCAGAGCTCCATACTGGACACCTCACGACCTCTCCTCTAACGAGCACATGACGATTTAAACTACATGACATTATCTGTTCTGGCCTACTTGATTTACATGCAGCAGGTTCCTGCACTCTTAAAACGTTAACTTGATTTAAACAGCAAACATTCTTAACTAGCATACGTTTCTAAAATAACACATCTATAAAGCATATACTTTTAACCCTAAGTTCAATAGTACATTTTGAAAGAACCATGTCAACTTTATCTCACATTATTTTAGCAGCACGTTCAGGTTTGCTGTGAATTGCCCTAAGGCCTACACATAATACTGGATTTTCTAAGTTACATTTAATTCGGACATGATTCTTTTAACATGAGAACATGAGGTTTTCACATATATTCCAACATTTCTACATTAATCTCACACCGTTATAATTATAGTTACTCTACTTAACATTCTATGCATTTCACTACTGAATATAAACCACTCTGTATATTTCACTCCTGGATATAAACACTCGTGTGCAAAACATGTTTAAACTAACTACGTGCTTGTAAATATGGCGTACTTATACATTTTTTCTCAAACTTGTGCTCTCTCACGCATCTTTGGGAGCTAAGTCCTCAGCCTGCCTGGCTGAAGCCCTGCTGGTCTTTCCAGGTGTGTTTTTCTTGATACAGCTGTGCATTTTGCCCCCAGTGGGCTCGACAGTCAGGTGAGCACTTTGGAATTGTTCCTGTTTCACTTCTTGCGCAAGGTGTCAGAAGTGGGATCCGATGAGGGTGAATGCTATCCCCTCCACTCCAGGCAACGCGAGGGCAGCCAGGGGTGGCAGCATGCTTTTTTATCCATACATTGTGCTTTAAATGGGCCGGTGCTGTCCGGTACTGAGTACCAGCACTTTTTTATTTTGAGAGAGAGAGTTCCTGCACTTTTCAAGGAATGTATGACGTTACAACGCAAACATTTACAACGCATGCCTTTACAACGCAGTTTTTACGTCGCAACATCCATTACAGTGCATGATTTTACATCGCATGCCATCACAACGCATTTTTAGAAACTACTTTTACAACGCATTCCATTACAACGCATACCATTACAACGCTTATTACTTTTATGGCAACAGTAATGTAAGTGTTGGATAGTGTAGGGGTAAAAATTACTATTCCCACTCCAGTGAGGGCAACAGTAGGGTAAGTGTTGGATAGTGTAGGGGTAAAAATTACTATTCCCACTCCAGTGAGTGCAACAATAGGGCAAGAGTTGGATAGTGTAGGGGAAAAAATTACTATTCCACTCCAGTGAGTGCAACAGTAGGGTAAGTGTTGGATAGTGTAGGGGTCAAAATTACTATTCCCACTCCAGTGAGTGCAACAGTAGGGTAAGTGTTGGATAGTGTAGGGGTAAAAAATACTATTCCCACTCCAGTGAGTGAAACAGTAGGGTAAGTGTTGGATAGTGTAGGGGTAAAATTACAATTCCCACTCCAGTGAGTGCAACAGTAGGGCAAGAGTTGGATAGTGTAGGGGTAAAAATTACTATTCCCACTCCAGTGAGTACAACAGTAGGGTAAGTGTTGGATAGTGTAGGGGTCAAAATTACTATTCCCACTCCAGTGAGTACAACAGTAGGGTAAGTGTTGGATAGTGTAGGGGTAACAATTACTATTTCCCATTACTTACCTTATATTGCGTTGTAATAGCATGCGTTGTAGTGACATGCGTTGTAGTGACATGCGATGTAATGGCTGCGTTGTAATGGCATGCAATGTAAAGGATGTTGCTTTGTAATGACTGCCTTGTAAAGGTAGTGCGATGTAATGACTGCGCCGTAAAGGTTGTTTTCTCTTTTCAAGAGTGACATAATACTTTTAATTGGAGAGTACTGGCACTTCTCAGAAATAAACAGGTACTATGGTACAGTATATCTGTCTGCTATTTGTCCAGTTCAAGCCTGTCCAGCCCCACGCCTCTGGTTGTCTTTCATAGCGATATCCCAGTATTAAAGTCTGTGTAGTTACATGTACCTGCGGATCCTTTCTCCTAATTTACAACTGAGACATACAAGGGAGGATTCTGTGTGTGCGCGCGTGTGCCAGCCGGCATGTTTGCATGCATATTTGTATCCCGCCGTCCCTTGGTCTCCACGTGTGCAGCACTACACAAAATGGTGGCTGCCTTTGTGTGACGCCGCCAGTGTCCGCTTCGAGCCCGCGCGAACACCAGCCTTCTTTTTCTTTTTTTTGAAAACAGATTTTATTGATAGATCACAAAGAAAATCGCAGATCTCTGTATCCCAGAGGTATCTGCCAGACATAGGTACATATGTAGAACAATGCAATCCATCATGACTTTTACATTTAGTACAATGGGATTATTGCAAATAACTAACCCCCCCCCCCCAACTGTACCAGCCTTCTTTTTCAACATTATGGTATTGCACTGGGCCAACCTTCCTCCCTAGGGTTAATCCCAACAAAGAACAATTTCCACTGCCAATATATACCTTTTTCACTGTGCTAAGATCATAGTTGCCTATTATTATGCGCACCATTCCCACAATATCATACAGAACTTTCACACGTCCAACTAAACAATTTATCAGGCTCTTCCATTTGCAAGCCAATTCCCAAACTTTTCGTCAAATTCCTGAATCTGGAGCTCAACAGGACACGCCCACTATCCATCTTCAGCTGACAACATTGTCACTTTATTGGCCCAATTTCCACTTGCAGCATCAGACCTTTAGCCCCCACCTAAGTTATTGCACAATGTGCCCTTGTCCTGCTCCAGGATCCCACTGAGACCCTCCAAAATGCCCCGGATGCCCACATTTGTAGCATGCCAATTTCTCACAAACACGCACCACTCGGTAACACTGCAATTGTTTATCACTCAATTGCTCATTCGCTTTACTTCTCACACTCTCATTTTCCTCCTCTTGTCACTGTAAAGCGGCCATATTGATTTTCTTCTGTGAAATATGTGTCTCTCAAGGACACCTTTCAATCTGTCACAAAGGGCTTGATTTCTAGTTTGGCGGATACAGGACATCTGATAAAAAATGCAGCAGACATTGTGTCTGCAATTTTTTGAGTGTATGGTTCGAATAGGGCATACAGAGTAGGGCGGACAGGATATCCACCAATTTTTGGTGGATGTTGATCGAATGGTAAACTCTCTAAATCTGACCCTAGCTCCCTTTTACACACTCTCATCGACTTATCATAAACATTTCCAGCGTCTCCCTTCCCGTCTTTCCTTTTCAGGGAATCTGTCATTAATCGTATGACCATCAACACCCAGATTATGGAGTCTAGTGGTTTACCAATAAACGGCTAAACAATTGCCCACGATTGACTATCAAATGCTTTGGAAACAGTTTTTCCCCCATTGCTTCTCTATCAGCGGCAAGGAATACCTTACTCTTTCATAAAGATTGGTAGTTGGGAAATATTTTACTTAAACTTAAAAGAACAAACTGAAAAAATTAGATAAACGAACTAGTAAAGAAAACAAACTTTTGAACGAATAAGGTCAAGATGGGAAGTATTTGGAAGACCTTTATTGCAGCTCCCAGCCGGTAAGTGCTTCATTGGACAGCTACACCTGAAATACAATGTCATGATGGGAAGAGGGAACGGGGACGCGGGCACGCAACAAGATTAATGGAATATGGGTGGGGAATACACAAGACAGGAGTTAAAAAAGAGGTGAAGAAAATCTAAAGCTAAATGATGCTATGGAGCTTCAGGAAAAGGATTGGGATAAATGGGAGTACTGCAAAATACAATACTTTTCTTAGAACCTGAACACTTCAGCCAGTTCTTCACAAAAGAAGATATCACGCTGCCCCTGCAAGAGCACCAATAAGAAGGCTTCATAATAGATTTAGCTAAAACTTTCACCCAGGTGTTCATGGGCCAGTTAAATGATTCACAGGCAGAGCAATCTTTACACTCTTTAAAAGAATGCCCCTTTCAGACAAAAAATAATCTTTCACTTTCCAGAAAACTTCTACATTTCTGAATGAAGAACCCTTTCTGGGTCAAATTCTCACCATATTTAACTTGTTTTTTATCCGTAACATTTATCCAGGTTTCCTAGTCCAATAGTCAATAGCATCACTAGCTACAGTTACAACACATTCACCATGAAATTAATCTTCACTCACACCAGAATCACACAGCAATCTTGACGGACAAATTAGCTCTAGCAATATTTTTATCAGAAATGAATTCGAATAATTTGGTAATAATTCTTACAAGTGTAGAAGAAACATCATTAGTACAATTTTTGAGAGAAGTAAAAACAAATGTTTGTGATCCACTTTTAGGAGAAAAAGTCTTACCCAATAAAAGGTCTTAAAATGATTATATAATGTTATATAAAATGTTATAGCGTGCTCAATTACTACTGGAGTATCCTGGCGTGGGGGGGGGGAGGGGGGTGATGCAGAGGCTACTTGAGAAAAAAGAAAACAAAGAATTAAGCTGACATTTTAAACAGATGAGTTCTAAGTGCTTTTTTAAAGAGCGAATAGTTCTGATTAGCCCGAAGTTTCAAAGGTAGAGAATTCCAGGCCACATGCACCAAAGAGCTTTGTGCACAATAGTAGAGATCTTTTTCTGCATCAGAAAGAGCTCTAGAAGTGAACCCTATGGTAGTATATGGCTCTAGAGCATTTGTCCACGTACATTGAGCCAAAATGTCGCCCAACCCAGACCCACTGGCATCTCCACTAACAATACATTCCTTGTTTTCATTGAAAGGTGTGAAGGCAGGGTCACTAGCAATCTTATTCTTAAGGTTATTAAAATTGAATGCCATCTTCTCTGTCCAAATGACCTTTACTTTTTCATTCATAAGGTTTCTCATGGAAGAAAGGAGAAACCATCAACAAGCCTAGTGTAATACTCACACGATCTAAGGAATGAAGATTATTTGCCCTTAGTCCCAGGCACATATACATTCCTAATGGCATGCAAAACAGATTCTTTAGACTTTATACCATCAGAGGAGACACAGTGACTAAATACTGCACTTGCTCACACAAATGTTTGCATTGTATTATTGTAAAGTAATTCCTTTGCTATGCAACATATGAAGGGCTCTATCAAGAGTGGTATTGTGTTCTTGTGAAGGCTTGGCAAAAATTAAGACATCATCCTGGAATTCCTTGATTCCATCTATATCCCTGAACAGCATGTTCATATGTCTTTGGAAAACAGACGAAGCACAGGCAGTTCGAAAAGGCATGCTTCAAAAACAAAATGCCAGGAGTAACAAAAGTTGGTAATTGTTTGAAGTTGTTTTTCAAACAGATCTGGTGGTATGCTGCTCGTGAGTCCAAAGTAGAGAAACACTTAGCATTTCCCAACCTGGCAGAAAGCTCTTGAATTTTAAGCAGTTGATAAAAATCCACCAGGATCTGTTTGTTGAGAAAAGGAACATCTACACAGATTCTTAAATCTCCTGACTTCTTGCATACAAGAAGAATGGGTGGTACACATTCCGATGATTCAACATGTTCAACTTTGATTAAACACCATTTTTAATGTATGTACAACTAATTTCTAACTCTAAGGGGAACCTTGTGTAACTTAGATGGATCCCACTTTAAGTTTCATTTTATATTGAAATACATTCTCTTTCCCCAATTTCTCCCTAAAATACATTGCTCCTTTTGCAGAATGCTCTCCACATCCCTTTGAACCTCTCCTTAAAAAGGAAATAGGAGTATCAGTACCTGGGCGTAATGTCATTTCAAGGTTACCTTGATGATGACAAAGTGCTGACCTTTCTTGGGAACATAAACGTTACCAAAAGCAGAATTATTCTTAAACTGTAATGATGTAATAAAGAGATCATATATCCAGACATATGAATTTAGTTGCCAAAATTAGAAAGATGTTTCCACATCAAGTTCAAAAAGAATGTTATCTCTTCAAATTTCCTTGAAAAATACTTCATATGGAGAACCAGAATCTGCTAGAACTTCAACTTTGACTCCATCCACCAAAATGTGGCACGCGGGTGGAACATAAAGCTCATAATCAATACCTTGTAGGTGAGAATGAACTACAGCCACACCGTTTTTGCCATTAATGTCAGCGATGGAAGATTCAGAATGAGCAGAGATGGAAGAATCAAAAACATCTAGCTTGATCTTGATATTGTTCTCTGCAACACCATCATCTTTTTTGTAAATTGTGTTGATTTTTCTTGGAAAAACTTTTTACAAATTGCAAAATGTCCCTACTTGTGACTTTTAAAACATTCGTTCACTGCAGCTGGATAGGCAGAACTCTCAGCAGCATGAGAACTTGAACCACAGTGGTAGATGCTTTGTATGGCGCGTTACATTTAACTTTGGTTTTGAGCTTTGTCACTTCTTCAATCAAGAATTTACTTTTGTCTACCCAGATTCAAGAATTAGCTGATTAAAATTCAGAGAATTCTATGCCAGGACTTGAGGGGAGGAGGAGGCTTGTCTTACTTCACTTTATTTTAGCTAGCAGACAGTACAAGGTTATGTAGTTATATCAAACAACAAAACTTCATTTCTCAGGTGACACTGGGAAAAAAACAGAAAACAGTTAATCCAACCTGAGTCCAAAAAATGCCTTCCAATACCCTCTTGCAGACGCTCTATTCCCATCTTTCTTCGCTGGTCCAACAGCCAGTTAAGTGCCTTTTACTGCTGCATTTGGTTTAACGATTTCTACTATATTTATTGTTAAAAAGGTGTATGTTCTGGTCTCATTACTGCGACAAAAGTTGCTTTACTGTACTCGCTATGTAAACATTCTGGTGTTAATTAACCTAATTGCTTTACTTTGCTGCGCGGCCGCGAAAACGTTCTCGCTCCTCCACGGCCACTCCTGAAAGGTTCAGGCTCTGTTGCGCGGTGCCGTGAGCCAGCCGCGAGAGGGCCCGCGTTTGCTCATCTTTGCGCTCAGCGCTTTCCACCTCCCAGCGGCCGGTGCCTTCTCCCTTACAGGATTGATATAATACTCATTATCTGAATATGCAGGACTCTGAGGAGTACATGGAGGAGGAAGAAATTACCCACCGCCCTATAGATGATCATTTTTGTCAGGTCATGGACGCCTCCATTTTCAAAGCAGTGTCTTAGGTTGTGGCGCCCTTGGAGAAGAAAATTCTCCCGATGGAATCACAGTGCCAATAACCCTGGCACCGAGGGAAGACTCAACTGGGTCTCTGGCCTCCACACCTCCAGGGCAGCCATCAGCACTGTTAACAGACAGGGAGCATAAGCGGGCAGACGAACCTGGGGTTGATCTAGACGCCTTTGCCCACCTCAAGAAGGCCTTTGTTGATTCCCTGTCCCCCCTTACTGACTCACAGGTAATCAGGGCCGGACTGGCCATAGCGGGCACCGGGCAATCCCCCGGTGCGCTGCACGGGTGGGGGCCGGTTTTGGGCCCCTGGGGGCCGTTTTTGTTACAGGGCCGTTTTTGCAGCATAGCTGCAAAATCTACCCTGTACCAAAATAGGACAAAAACCGGCCCCGGCAAAGAGCTCGGCAGCACCTCCAACCCCCCCCTCCACCGACCACTTTGTCAAGGCCAGGTGTGGTTACCAGTCCGGCCCTGCAGGTAATCCAGATTCTGAGCACCTGGGGAGGCCCCCTACCAATTCTTTGGATGGGGATGATTCCCCTAATGTTTCTGGTGGGGCTGGCAGATCAAGCAGGCCCTGGCGCCCTTCTGGCAACCCCTTCCTCCTAGAGCATGGGTACTCGCAAACATTTTCCCAGGGGCCAAAATGTTTGGTCGCTGGTGTGACTGAGGGGAAACAACCTTTACAACGAAACTTTTACAACGAACTACCATTACAACGCAATTTTTACAACGCAAACTATTACAACGCATTGCTCTGGGGGGTGCTATAGGATAGGGAATAGGTTAATTTACTATCCAATAACCTTCCCTACTATCCACGGGGACTGGAGTTGGAATAGTAAATTAAACTATTCACTATCCAGCACCTAAAAGCATTATGCGTTGTAATGGTATGCGTTGTAAAAGTTGCGATGTAAAGGTAGGCGTTGTAAAAGTATGCGTTGTAACGTCATACATCCGTGACTGAGGGCCATACAGATACCAGCAGGGAGTGGTCTTGTGTGTGTGTGTGTGGGAGGGGTGTACATGTACATCTACTGACTGAATTGAATTGCACAATGCGGAAACAGAGAACCCGAAAACAATTCCAGCTTTCCTGCTTGATTACATTGTGTGATTCTGGGCAATTGTTTGTTTTACTTTCCCTATTTTTCCTTCATTTTCACATACAAGAGTACCTCAAATTACATGACTTTAGAGTGTGAGCTGTACAAAAACTTCCCCTGTCTTTTATATGATAAACTATAATATATTCATATATGGTAGCAAACTGGCCACCCAAAGGGTGCACATATTACCTGTCTTGCCTCTTAGTTCTCTATTGGCACTGTTGCCAGGATGGTGGGGTAGCATAAATGTTTCTAAATTCAAGTTTGAAAACCACCATCTTTTAAAAAAAATACTTCTCTAAGCATTGATAAAATCTGCTTTACTAAGGTGAAAGGTTCTGTATGTTAATAAAATTCACTTTTTGAATTTTGAAGAGACTTTATCATATTTGTGCACACTTGCTGCAAGATGACTTTATAAATGAAGGTATTACTAAAGTACAGTAGTTGAGGACAGCCTAGGTAATTCCTCTCTTTAGCTGCAATTAACTATAAAATAAACGTTTGCCCATGTATTTAACATATTTTAATGTTAGTACTCTGTTGAGTAAACAGCAGCCCTGGGCTGCTGTTGACCAGAGGGCTGCACCCAAAGGTCAGGAGTTCCGCATGCGGACCCGGGCTGTCTGTGAGTATCACTGTCCTAGAGAGTGATTCCAAGCCAGTTGTGTCCCCCCAATCTCAGATTTTGGGATACTGGATCCAGACAATCTGTTTCATCTGTGTTCTGCGGAATGGTCCCCAGGGCCAAAGGTTGCCTCCTATGTGGTGGGCTGTGTATGGAAACTGCTGGACAACTAAGTATGTAGATCCCTTCGTGCTGAGTGTTCTCGACCTTCCCTGGAGTACAAAGTATCTCTCACGTCTAAAATTGATGCCAAGATGGCTTCCTTTTTGACAAAATTTGTGCAGGATCCAAAGAAAGGTAAACATTGTTCATGGCGCTCATGCCAGGATAAGTAGTGGGCCCCTATCCAAAAACACTGGCCATGGCTGAAGATGCTAAGGCATTCGGGTTTATGATTTCCCCGGAGGCATTATCAAGTTGGGCTCAGAGAAATGCACAGATCCCTTTTGATTAAAATTGACCCGAAACTGGGGGAGTTGCCAACATCAGACGCGGGTCCCATTGTGCAGGAGTCTTTTTGGGCATCCATTTATCTGCAAAGTGGGAATATTTACTAACACGCTTAATTCCCTGGATAAGGCCCAAACCTATATTAAAAGGATTTTCACCACCCCGTTTTTTGCTGGAGTAGGTAGTTGAAGGGGGCTCTCGACCGGCCATCCCTAGATGTTCTGACATCCGACGAGGACAGTGGCAAGAATCATCCCGGCTTGGCAACATCTACCCGACTAGAAATCACCCCCACCAACGAGGTTCAAGAGGAGGTTCCAGAGGCAATGGTTCCTACAGCACCCCTTAAGGTGAGTGTATAACCCTCCGAGGGGATCAGACATGGGGGCTGATTGGTAGAATTCTTTCACAACTGGGTGACGCTGATATCAGATGATTGGGTTCTTCAGACCATAAAGGGTTTCCAAATAGAGTTCTGTGGGTCACCATCCCAACCCCACAGACCAAAACCGCTATCCTTCTCTCCAATCCAAACACATCTAGTAGATTCAATGATTGTTTAGTGCTTGAAGAAGAGTGTGATTGTTCCAATGTTTTTACAGCCCTATCGCTTTCTCAGCAACCTCTTCCTGTTGGAGAAGAGAGACAGGGTCAAAGGGGCATATTACCAACAACTAGTGTTATTTATCTCTAAATGGGCTTAGGGAGTATTTTTTTACCGCCAAGCATCGCCGAATATTATCGCAGAGATAACGTGCTATTAGCAATGTTGATCTCTAAAGCAATAAAATATCCGGCGTTAGCGGCGAAATGCGTGAATATCGCTGGTAATCCAGCAATATTCATGCATTATCACTAATGAGGACTTAGCAATAATATCCAACTCCCATTGGATATAATGCTAAGAACTGGTCTGAGCAGGCGTTAGTTTTTGGAGATATTCGCGCTTAGCGTGAATATTTCCATCGCTACGCCTGCCTTGCTAATAGGCTATACCGACATTAGCGACTGCTTTCAGTCGCTAACAGGTTGGGTACGCCCACTTTGCATGTCATTAGCGATAAATATCACTGACATGCAAAGCGGGCCCCAAACCGCTCGCTATCGCCTAAAAGCTGTCGCTAACTGCTGTTAGAGACAGCTTGCTAATAGGGCGATAGTATTATCGCCGCTTAGCGGCCAAAAATGGCCGCTACATGGGCGATAATCACATATCGCCCGCCTTGGTAATATGCCCCAAAGTCTTGTCATTAGCGTGAGAAAATTCCACAAGTGGCTGGTTTACCGCCATCTCAAGCTGGAATGTATCCAACTCCTCAGGGATTTGCTGGAGTCGAGTGACTGGATGGTGCGTTTAGACTTGAAGTATGCCTATCTCACGATCACCATCTTTCCATCTCACAGACATTTCCTACAGTTCAATGGAGGTCACAGATCTTTGAACTCACCTCCGTACCTTTCTGTCTACCGTCTGCCTCATGGTGCTTCATCAAGGTTTTGAAGCCTGTGGTGGAACACTTGAGAGCCCGAGGCATCAGACTAATTGTCTATCTGAACTATTTCCTCATTATGGATCAATGTTCGGAGCATTTGTCAATTCCTCTACAGATGACTATACATCTTCTGGAATCTCTTGTTTTCATGGTCAACGAGAAGAAGTCTTACCCTGACTCCAACTCATACCTTGCTGTTTCTGGGGTATGTGGTGGACTCAGTGAAAGCCACCCTGAGTCTTCCATCTCGAAAGCTTACCAAAAAAAAGCACGGGCACAGAAGAACCCTGTCCAAACTGTTGACTTCCCTGCATCAACTCGCCCGCATCGTGGGTCTCTTGTTATTATCCATACAGCGCATTTTCCCAGGTTCCCTCCACAATAAAGCATTACAACGCCTCAAAATCTTCCACCTTCAACAGGGTCTCACCTATTCCCAATCCATTCCCCTCTTGGAGGAGGCCAAGTTGTGAATATCCCATATGGAGACTACAATGGTCGCAACATTTTCTTTTCCCAACCCGATGTCATGATAGAATCGTACGCCAGCAGCTCGGGTGGGGAGCACATGCTAGCAATTTTCCACAGGAGGAAAATGGTCATTACATAAACTGTCTGGAACTGATGGCAGGCTACTTTGCAGTGAAGTGCTGGACCAAAGACAAGGCCCAATGTTGTGTCCTTCTCAAAATGGACAATGTAGTGGCTGTTCGCTATGTCAACCACCTAGGGGGAACGAGAACGAAGACTCTCAGATTTGGCATGATCCTTTTGGACCTACTGCCTAGCCAACCAGATTTAGGTCCCAGCAGAAAATCGTCCGGGGAAATCTTATTAGGTGGCAGATTGTCACTCCCAACTTTGCCAGGATGCCAGCCTCTGGAAACTACACCCACGGGTTTTCCAGGGGATTCAATCCAGGTGGGGTCCCTTCATGATGGATCTGTTTGCCTCTTGGTTGGATCATCAGTTGGACAGGAACTACCGTTGGCAACCGGATCCCAATGCAGTGTCGACCGATGTGTTTCTCCAGGATTGGAGCAAGGAGAACGGATATGCGTTCCCACTTTTTACAATGATCTTGAGATTGTTTACCCAAGTTCGGAGGCAACAGGCAGATCTGGCGGTAATCACCCCGATTTGAAGGTGTCAAGTCTGGTTTCCAGTTCAGATGGAACTTTCTTCAGATTTTCCAATCCCTCTAACCTTGTTTCCGTATCTTCTCCAAGATCATCAAAGGAACCCTCATCACCTGGTCCTAGCACAGGCTCCCTTTGTTTCATAGTGGAAGATTACAGTTAGCAATGCAAAGTTCCAGGCATTTCACAGGAAGCTGCTTCATTGCTCACCAAAGCCTGGGCAGATAGTACGACCAAGAGATACTGCTCGGCCTGTTCTTGATAACTGGGTTGGTGTCAACAATGGCAACTGGATCCCATGGGGGCGAACTTGTCCACATTTTGAATTTCCTTTCTTCTTAAGCATTAGAGGGCTTTGGCATGTAGATCCATTAATACCTTTCAATTGGATATTTCGGCAGGCCGCTCATCGATGGAGAGGCATTCCATAAGGAACATCCTTTTGGTTGCAAACATCTTAGAGGCATTGTCCTTCCCTCCTGAACTCAGGTATCCTGCATAATCGGATGTAATTAAGGTCTTATGCCTGTTTAAATCATGGCTTTCAAATAAGTATCTCTTAAGAAAGCAGATGCTGGCAAAATTAGCTACCTTGTTGTGTTTGGTTTCCTGTCTAAGAGTCTCAAATGTGAGAGCCCTGGACATAACAGGTGGAGTATTCACTCTGGGGGAGTGATTTTTCATATTTCCAGGAGAACAAAATGCAATAGAAAAATTGTGCCATACCCAGTATTTCCAGATGTTCGAAAGTTATGTGTTGTAAGAGCAGTAAAGGCTAATGGGTCTACAACAGAGGATCTCCGCCCTCAGGGTGAAAAGCAATTACTCATTGCCCTCACCAAACCTCATAGAGCAGTTTCCTCGCCTTCCACTGCCAGGTGGACCATGCAAGAAGTTGGTATCAACACTTCCCAGTTAAGAGCTCATTCTGTGAGAGGGACCATGGCCTCCAAAGCTTATTCATTGGGAGTCTTCTTAGAAGACATTCTTAATGCAGCAGACTGGTCCTCAGATTCTACATTTAAGAGGTTTTATTTTAAACCAGTACCAAACCTGGCTTTGCTCGTGGTGGAAAAGCTTTAAACTAGCCTAACCCTAACCTCCGGTCCTGACATAGAATTAAAACTTTCCTAGCTATCATAACAAAAAGTTTCAAATCTATTAAGGACACAGGGGCGAGGATTAGCCCACCCTCTTCAAAATTGCACATTTTTATGTCCACCCTATCTGAGGGAATTCTACAACCAAAAGTGGTTCAGATCATGTTATCTGTGCTACATGTAAGCAACTCCTTGTTTGGTCGATGGTTTCCTGTTCCACAACGAATATACAACTTGTTTCGCTGTGGTCAATGATTGCTGATTCTCCTGTTACAATGCATTGTTTGGGGACAGAATTTCATGTGATTGTGTTTTCTCCTTCTAGACAGACTCCAATAAACAAGATTGATCCTTGGAAAGTTGTTTATGTTCGCAGGAAGAAATAGGTGGATAGAGTATCTGCAGAGAGTTTTAAAAGACGTTGCTGGACTCGGATAAGATTAATTGTTTTTTTTTTTCAAGTGTCACATGGGAAATGAAGTTTTGATGTTTGATATACCTACATAACGTTTTGATGGCTGCTGGTTAACCCCTTCGCCGCGTGGCAAATTCCGCAGCGGTGCGAGGGGGGCTGGGCGTGGCGCTCAGGTACCTGGACAGCTCCCGGCCGTCATAAATCATGGTGGGCGTGTGCTCATGACGGCCGGGAGCCGTCCAAACTCCGCCCACCAATTAATTCGCCCGCACAGGCGGGGAATTAACTGTGCGTGGGCGGAGCGGCAACGGTCGGACGGCTCCCGGTCGTCATGAGCACATGTCTACTGTGACTCATGACGGCCGGGAGCCGTCATGAGCATCGATGAAGCTAAAATAAAATAAAGAAAGATCAGCCTAATTCTTGCCTCCGTGTCCTTAATAGAAATGAAACTTTCTGTTACGATAGCTAGAAAATGCTTAATTGTTTTGCCAGATGTAAAGAAATGTCCATACTTTGCACAATAGTATAATTTCTTTGACATAGGGGCTTCTGTGTTGGAGTAGTTGCTCTTTGGTTTTTTTACTGAAATAATAAACCACATTTTGGACTCTGATATAAAGGTCTAATGTACCATAAAAAGCACACTGAGCAGCTAACCCACTTGATGCTGCAAAATAGGAATCTATTAGTTTGTTAGGGAATTGGACTGTGATGCAACATTTGTGATTTTCCATGACAAGATGAGGTTCTTCATATAAATAAACTTTCAGTCTGTCAACAGCTTCTGTATATTCCATGTAGTCTCCTGTATATTCAATGTTGTCTCCCGTTGCCTTTGAGGTGTAGGGCACGGAGTTAAGTGTACTAAAATTGTTTGAGCTTGTTTGCCAAAAAGATTTAATAAAAATGCTTTCTTCTGTTCCTTATGAAATGTTTTGTCATCAATTGCAATTAGATAATTAGAATTGGAATATAATTAAATCTAAGAGTCCCATTTCATATTAGTTTCCCCCGGGAGTCCAGAAATAAAGGAGGTGGACTGCATTTCATTTTTACAGGCACCAGAATGTATAAATGTAGAGGAAAAGTTAGTAAGTGATTAGCAGCTGAATATCCAGAAGTGAATACTGGTGGAGTAACACATTAAAGGAATGGACAGAGTAATAAGGAACTAACTTGGAGAACATCAGAAAGAAAAACAGTGAACACTCCAATTTCCCAAAAAACTGAGGGAAAGAAAAGGGGCAGACTGGGAGTTGATCATAGGGGCACCATGGTGTGCATAACAGGCAGGCTACTACCTAATAAGGAAGACCATTAAGGTGTTATACAGTTCAATGCCTGCCGGACGACATGTGTAAGGGAACACAGAATGCGTCAAAAGAAAGTTGAGGTACTCACCAAATGAAGCTTGAAAGTGTCGGAGTGGTAGGAGTCTGGCATTAAGAGGGGGAAACATCCTTTACAACGCAACTTTTACCACGCAGTGCCTTTACGACGCAACTTTTACAACGCAAACCAATACAACGCATTGCGCAGGGGGGCGCTCTAGGATAGGGAATAGATTTAATTTACTATCCAACACCTTCCCTACTATCCACGGGGACTGGAGTTGGAATAGTAAATTAAACTATTCACTATCCAGCACCCCAAAGCGCTATGCGTTGTAATGGCATGCGTTGTAAAAACCGCATTGTAAAGGCATGCGTTGTAAAAGCATGCGTTGTAATGTCATACATCCCTAGAAAAGATGTGAGCACTGCCAGACAATGAACTCGCCAATAGTTTCAACATTATTGTGGCTGGGAGCCACCAGGAGCAAGAATTGCTGTCAATTTATTGAAAGTATATGGTCACGAATTGAGGTATTTAGGAGACCCCTGTAGCATCTTTCCCAGCCCAAGTACACGCAAATGATCAAGCCACACATGGAGCTTGGCATTACACGTCTTTATTCTTCAGTGTGTAACCATGAACTGAACATTCTTCATCATGAATTCTAATACCCACACACTTACGTCACTGTTCTACGGAGTCTATCAGGAACCAAAAGGGTCCTGTCATCTCTAACTCGTAAGACACTACAACCCCCTGTCAGTGACAGCTTCAAACGGCATCTACAACTAAAACAGAATGTTAGGGCAGGAATCGGAAGCAGAAACACAGGAACTCAACAAGATGAACGTAAGGTGGGTGGGGAATAAAAGACAGAGGGCCATATGTTTCATACTTCCGTTTTGCGAATTCCAAATAGCGAATTTTAAGGAATCGCTATTTGGAATTCGCAAAACGGTATGTATGTACAAAATCGCTATATAATAGCGATTCCTTACCATTCCTAATTTGCGATTAGCTAATTGCTAATCGCAATTTTCCCATTCATTTCTAAGGGCCAGGAGGCCCATAGGAATGAAGGGGCAATTTGCGATTAGCAATTTGCTAATCGCAAATTAGGAATTTTTCCAAGGGTGCAGGGGTGTCTCAAGAACACCCTGCTGCACCCCTGAAAAAGACATTTGGGGCATATGGCGCACATACATGCCCTAAGGGCATGTATGGGCGCCATATGGCACCTTTTGTTTTTTGGAAAAAAGCTATTTAAAAGGATTCGTAAATTACCATCAACTAGAAGTTGGTGGTAATTTGCAAATCCTTAATGGCATTTTTTGAATATTTTTTGTTTGATACATTGCATTTAAGGAATCGCAAAATTTGCGATTCCTTAAGTGCAATCGCAAAATAAGGAATAGCAAATGTTGCTATTCCTTATTTTGCATCAAACATGTTTGATACATACCATTTGTCTAATTAGCAATCGCAAAGGCCGAAATGTGCAGAATTTCGGCCTTTGCGAATGCTAATTAGCTTGATACATATGGCCCAGAATGTATTGACAAGAATACTTTTATAATCATTAACTACAACACAAACTAATGTAAAAAAAAAGGATCACATAAAGCATAGTAGTCTGGAGACACCTGTTCAACAATTTGAAATAGTTCATAGTCCTGCTACATAACGGCAACAAACAGGAATATCCGGCATGCAAGAGCTCCTGTTTGAAAAAGACAATCATGTTTGCCCTGGTGAACAAAGCTGGGGTCATAGACTTTCCATGGAGCTCCCTCCATTTCTGCGGTGATCTTACCAAGGCACAGGCAGCCAAGTCCTCACCAGGCTGGGTGAGTTTATTTCAATATCAGAGTGAACAATGATTAAGAACACACAAAGGGAGGAAAATATGTGTAGATGGCTGACATGTTTTGGTTCCCAGTTAGTTGACATGTTTTGGTTCCCTGTTAGTTGACATGTTTAGTTTCCCTGTTAGTTGACATGTTTAGTTTCCCTGTTAGTTGACATGTTTAGTTTCTTGTTAGTTGACATGTTTAGGGTCCCTGTTAGTTGACATGTTTTGGTTCCCTGTTAGTTGACATGTTTTGGTTCCCTGTTAGTTGACATGTTTTGGTTCCCTGTTAGTTGACATGTTTAGGTTCCCTGTTAGTTGACATGTTTAGTTTCCTTGTTAGTTGACATGTTTAGGTTCCCTGTTAGTTGACATGTTTAGTTTCCCTGTTGGTTGACATGTTTAGTTTCCTTGTTAGTTGACATGTTTAGTTTCCCTGGTAGTTGACCTGTTAAGGTTCAACTGTTAGTTTACATGTTTAGATTCCCTATTAGTTGACATGTTTCAGTCCCCTGTTAGTTTGGATCCCACTGACGTTGTTTCTTTGACTTTTGTTTTCTGATTAATCCTTGAAAGATTTCTCTGCAGTTTCCAGGGTATCTTGGTGTCTTTTCCCGTATCCTGATTGGTTCAGGAGATCATTGTTCATTACAGCACAGCATATCATCAACCAAACACTGGTGGGCCATTCCCTGATTTGTTCCTGCAAATATCTTTCGAGCAACTTTATTTTCCCAAATACTAACACTTTGTTTCCTATTTTGTGTAAAGGGTCACTTGAAACAGTGTTCCACAACCTAAAATTCAGATGAGCCGGTGTGCTGTACCTACCTATACAGTTTCCTGTGTGCCTCTCTCTACCTTGGCCTATTTTTCCAAAACCTGTGCAGTCTCACTGCTGGCAGTGGCAAGGATAACATAGCCACTTGACCGGTCAATTTTGTGGCTTGAGTAAAGTTGACTCAATGTAAATACTTAAGGCAACAATAACAATACAAACATATTACAGTTTAACTAATAAACTGGAAAACATATTGAAAGACAGAACCGACAAGTACTGTTATTCTTAGAAAAGTACAAAATATATTTTATTGATGATCATTTCAACATTAAGAAATTCAAACATACTATTCCATTCATATCTACAATCATACATTTCATACAATCCAAACTTAATTAAAAACAACGATTTAATGACAAACAAAATAATCGTAGCAATTGATGTCTAATTTTCATGTCCATAGAAGAACACTGTGGCACAATTACAATTGACTGTTGTGTTCTATGCGCGTTTCGGCACTGGCGAGTGCCTTCGTCAGGAAAAAGCCACATTAAATCAACGGTGAATTCCTATTTTTAACGTGGAGGGGACCAGGCTGCATCTAATGATTGTGCAGCGTGATCTCTGCTTAAAGATATGGACTTGGTGGTGATAATTTCAGATACAAAATGTATTTTGCAGTGATGTCATGGTCACTCTGATGCTGACGTGAGATACACTAAAACAATGCTCCCATGATGGTGGGCTACCTATCAAGTTGCGTGGGTTGACTTGATTCCCCAAATGAATGATTTTTGTTGGTTATGTTCGTTCACTGGATGAGAGATTCCTCCTCACGCTGAAAATATGCGTAAGGGCACAGTAAAGTTAACACCTTTCTACTGATTCTGGAGTTTAGTTTCTTCCCCTTGAGGTGTTCTGAAGTTCCTTTGCTTCACAGCGACAACTGCTTCTGGTGATGGCCACTTCCTTCTGGGTCATCATAGAGGCTTCCCTGTTCCACCACAGTCTTCACAGCCCTTTTGGAAGACATTTGGGAAAACCCTGGCCCTAGTTACACCAGTACCATCCTTCATTATTACCATAGTGGTGGTTAATGCTTAGTGTATGTATATGAATAGCTACACCAGGATCAGAGAGGCGTAAACCTACTGATGAGAGGCAATGAGTGGACACACCCACTCGAGACACACTGCCTCTTTCTTTCTCTTTCTTCTTTCCCCCAATACCCTCTTTTTGAAATGTTTACACATATTAGAACATTAGAATGTTGGGCGCTCCATTGAAGACAATGGAATGCTCTGATATTCTAATAGCCGATAGAAGCCCGGAGCTCCAACATTCCAATGTTGTCCTACACAGCTGTTGCTGTGAACAAAGAACTTTGTTTTATTTGTTAGAACATTCTGCCCTCTAGTGGCGAAATGTTCTAATCACCTTATAGCCCTCTGTGGCTTGGCTAAAAGCTGCATTAAAGTCCTGTTCCCTTGTTAAAGGACCTCGCCTTTGGCTCACGCTTTAACGCTGGAGTGGGTCTTTAATGACCGGTATAATCTGCTACGGCGGGCTGTAAGGCTATATTATACCATTTTTGGTGTGAAGAAGAAGTCATAACCCCTAGCATACGTAAAATCCTAATAGCTGAACATCTGTCTCCCAAAAGAATGAATGAGTTTCCTCAACATTAAAAATCAAGGTATGTAGTGTTGACCCTTATCGTACACCACATTTTACCATTCGTGATGCAGATTTTAAAAAGGGGCATTAATGATTTTTGATCATTCTTGGCAAAAAAAGATGAAATCTACATCAATGCAATTCCACGATCCATCCTTGTTGAGGCTTATTTATCGTAATATTATGATCTGTTGTGTGCAGGGAAAGAAAAATCATGGTGCTGAGACTGATGAAATAATCTGTCATATAAGACTGCCCAAATTTGCAATAAGCACTAGTTAAGCACTTCTATAAATGGCTTTCACCAAGATTCGACAATCGCTTTTTAAGACCTATGGTTGCAATTCACTAAAAATATATGGGGCAGATTTACAAGCCCCTTGCGACACTTTTGTGTCATTTTTAACATGGGAAAAGTGACATTGGGGTGGTTCAAGAGGCTTACAAATAAGCGCAATATGTCTGCATTAGACGTGCAATAACTGTCTGTACTTCTCTCATTTCCAAGATAACAGTAAAAATATCAGGAAGCATCTTGGTGTTACCAGGGCAGTGATACAATTTCTTTGAAGACAATAAAGCCTTATATTCCGCTGCTGAGGGCTTTAAGGCTATTCGAACATTTCACCCACTAAGGGTAGAATGTTCTAAACATGAAGACAAACATTGGAATGTTGGAGCAGAAGGCTTATACCAGCCATTATAAGCCCAGAGATATTCCTTTGTCTACAATGGAGCTCTTGACACCCCAGTGTTCTAATATAGCCTTATAGCCCATTGTAGCGCGCGATACCGGCAATCAAAGGCCAGCTCCAGCGTTAAAGGCGAAAGGCGATGGCCTTTAACAACGGAGCAAGCCTTTAATGGCTGGTATAGACCAGGTAAGGCGGGCTATAAGGCTATTAGGACATTCGACCACTAGAGGGCTCCATAAGCCTTTGTTCACAGCAACAGCAGTTAACGAAGACATTGAAATATTGGAACTCCGGGCTTCTACCAGCCATCATAAGCCAGAGATACTCCATTGTCTTCAATGCAGCCCTTCATATTCCAATGTTCTAATTGGAGTTGTGTCATTGGTGAGACAGTTTGTTTACTCCAGACAATTGTTTTTTTCAGTTGTGTGCTAATTATCTCTTAAACTGGGTAACAGTTAGTCCTCCAGACCCTACCATATGTTGCTTTCAGACTCGCTAAGAGTCTGAGTTGGAAGACACCTTGTTGCTCTTGATCTCCTGGTATAAGATGTTTACTTCATGCATGACATAGATGGCTACTTTGTTACAATACTCTTATGGGATGGCAACTGTTACTGCGCATTCTTCGAGTGCCTACCTTCCTACAAGATTGTACACAATTTATTTTGTGGTGAATAAGGTTAGTTCAGTCCATACTTAAAATATTATGGGCCTGATTACGATGTCAGTCAGATCGCAACCGACAACATGTCGGTTGCGATCTGACTGACATTCCCCCCTGTGTTCCCCCCCACCGCATTATGATGTGGTGGTTGGAGGCAGCATGCAGAGAGACCAACCACTGCTGTTCCGTCAGGCTCAAGGAGCCTGTCAGCCCAGCAGTCGGAATATAATCATCAATAAGGGCGGTGCCTTCTCAGGCACCGCTGTAGGGATTAGAGATCCCTTTCGTTCTGCCTTTCCATGGCGAACCAACCGCCATAGAAAGGTAGGTGGAAAGTGACTTTGGGGACCCAAGGAGGGCCCCCTCTCCTACTGGCCTTCTGCTATGGTGCCCCCCTAAACATCCATTTTAATTTTGCTGCTTGTGCTGTGCCTCTTTTTCGGCCTTCGCACAAGCTTCAATAGAAAGATTGATGTTTTTGACTGCCCATAAGGTGGTTGCATCCAAATACTGCGGGTGGAACCGCCGACTAATAGTCGGATGGTTCCATTCCCACTACGCCTGTCGGCCGGACGGTTGTTCGACTGACATCGTAATCAGGCCCTTTGTTATTTCCATCTTATGGAGTCTCATTTGAATATTTTTAGTTTTTCCTCATGGACCACAGTGTCTGTGTCAGTTTTGCTCTAGTTTTTATTTCATAATTGTTGACTATGAACTACAAAACAACATTTCAAGATATTTATTAGTGTATAATTACAAAAAATATCATCGCAACCAATTATGAGGATTCCACAAACAGTAAAGGCATTTTGAAACCAGAGTGCATCCAAAAACATCTATTTTCAGTTTTAAAAAGTGCGACATAAATACAAATGAACAGCTTTACATAACCTAGGAAACAGAAAATGGGTGAGAACCCATGGAGTATTTATTTGGACTGAATAAAGAGCAAATGGACATGAAGTCGTGGCAGCCATTTTCAGGTTAACAATCCCTCCCTAAAAAATCTCCGTCGGCCTATGTTTGCTGATTAGTACAAAGAATGTCTTTCTGATCGTATCCAACCGTTACATCAGCTGCATAGGAGGTGTAGTGGAGAACAGCTTTCCTTACAGAAGGATGGTGAAAGATGGTATAAAATCTTGACCAGAACATTCTATTCACCAGCTCCTGCCTGCACTTCAAGGTTTCAACCAACCATTCCATTGCTTCATCAAGTCCAGTGCCTTTGGTTGAAGAAGTCTTAAAAATCTGCCACTTCTTGTCCTTCAAAGCCGGAAGGCCCAATGAATTTGCCTCCTCCGTGGGGGTCATTGCCTGCTCCATATCCTGTTTGTTTGCAAACACCACTAAAAAAGCTTTCTTAAATTCTTCTTCCTCTAATCCGGTCTCGATCACAGCTGTCCACCACATAAATTACTGCATCTGTATTTGAATAATAGCAACGCCAATACGGCCTTATACTTGTCTGGTCCCCAAGATCCCACACTTGAAATTTAAGGTTTTTGTAGGTTACGGTCTCCACGTTGAAGCCAATGGTGGGAATTGTTGTGACCACCTCTCCAACCTGTAACCGATCCAGAATTGTTGTCATCCCAGCACCATCAAGGCCCAAAATCAAAATTCGCATCTCCCAAGTTCCAAACAAACTGGAAAAGATGCTTGAAAAAAAGCCACCCATGGCGCCGCTTCTGTTCTATGCCGCCCCGAATGCGGTGGTTTCATTTCGAGCATCTTACTCAGGGGGAATTATTGAATAACTTACTCAATGAATTTGACCTAATGTCACTAATGTATTTTTCTGCCCCACATAGTAAAGCCCTTGTTCCTTCTTTTAAAGGCAGAGGTAGTGGTTCTTTTATTGATTACATTTTAATTTCATCTACCCTCCAATCTTTATTTTGTGGGTTTACTATTGTGTAAAGTGTTGACAGTGACCATAATCCACTCTGTGTGCAACTGAGTGACCCACTTTTATTTAAAAAAATCTAGGGTGGTGTTACTGGGCACGCTAAGACCAACGGGCGGTAGGCGCCATCTTAAATGGTCACAGGTCTCCCCTGATGCCTTTTATGGTGAGGTAAGAGATTCTTGTGCTGCTGAATTAGCACTCTGTATCTCGCTGGGTACTTCCTCGAGGGATGTCCTTAGCGCCTTTAATGTTATCACCATTAAGGTTGGGAACTCGTGAGTGCTTGGGCACGTAAGGAAGTCACTCCAACTCCCAGATGGTTTGATTCATCTTGCTCTCAGGTGGCGCGGAAGTTGAGAGAGGCTTTGAATGTTACTCCGAGAAATCAACTACTGATACGTGCCTGTCGTAATGAATATAAACAGGCACTGGCCATACGCAAGGGTGCCTTGAAGGAGGAGGCATGGAGGGAGTTGTCAGAGATGGGCACCCTTGGGAACAGTTTAAGGTTCTGGAGTATTGTCAAGAGACCGCTTTTTGAGCATGTTGCAGGGGGTGATTTAGGCTCCCACATCACTGAGGAAGATTGGGTGTCCCATTTTAAATTTATGCTTAAGGGCCCTAAGAAGTAATCTCACCAGACAGACAGGGCCATTAATATCCCAGCCGCGGTTTTTGAGCAGAAAGAGGTTGAGGCTGGGATTGCTGGGCTGACATGTAACAAAGCACCAGGACCGGACGGCATCCCACCGGACCTTTTTAAATCAGATCCACTTTTTTGGGCACAGGTTCTTGTGGCTGTGCCTAATGCAGGAGCCAGGGACGGCTGCCCTGAGTCCTGGGCTACTTCAACTATGGTGCCAGTGTTTAAAAAGGGGGACTGCAACAGCACCTTTTGCTACAGGCCGATTTCCCTTCTTGACTCAGTGGTAAAGGTTGTGGGTGGGGTGTTATTAGAAAGATTATCTTCCTGGGCAGAGGAGCACAAGATCATTTCTGATATTCAATATGGATTTCGTCCAGGGCGGACAACTGTGGCCCTATGCCTCAATCTTTACATAATCCTTGGTAAGTACATGATTGCTCGCCCAGGTACGATCTACTTGGCCTTTATGGACCTTTCATCCGTTGGTGTCAACCGGGTCAACCTGTGGCAGTCCATGAGGGCCATGGGGGTGGAGAGCAATATCGTTAACTTCCTAGAGGATCTGCATAGGGCCACTAAGGCCAACGTTAGATAATCTCAGGATCTTCGTGTCTCTAGGGATTTCAACATTGGGAGGGGGTACGGCAAGGCTGTTTTTTGGCCCCTTTTTTGTTCAACCTCTATATAAATGACCTGGATACAGTTTTGCCAGACACAGGGGCAGATTTTCCATATGTAGGGCGACAGGGCCTTCCCGTCCTACTGTAAGCGGAAGATGCGGTCCTTATAGCCAGAACCGCTAGGGGCCTTCTTAAATTTCATGTGGGCCCAAGATTTAGCAATTAATAACTCTTATTCAGAAGAAAAAGGGGGGAGCTTACGAGGGTAAATGCTGCTATTTTCAACTTTGCTGCAAAGATGGGCAAGCGCCCATTTGCAGCCATGTTGAAAGTCTACCAGGTCACAAGTGTAGCTACAGCTTGCTATGGTAGTGAAATTTGGGGGCATATCACCACAGATGCGTTGCAGGTGATCGAGAACACTTTTGTGAAGCGCTTGTTGGGCGCGCCAAGCGGTTTATCGAACTTGGTGGCTCATGAGGAATTGGGGGGGCCTTTTCTGTGTGACACCCTGGCTTTGCGCCCCCTAGTGTTCTGGCTCAAGTGTTGGCTGAATAAGGATTTAGCCCTCAGTCAGCAGATCATAACTGAATGCATGAGCCTTGACCTCATGTCCCGTATACCATGGCTGAAATATATTAAAGGTTGTTTTGAAGAGTTGGGGCGCCCTGAACCTGAACTTTTATTAAAGTCTGATTCTATTGTACAAAAAGATATGAAGTTTGTTAAGAAAGCTTTTAGTAGCTTAAGGAAACTAGAAAGAGATGAGCTAGAAGTGCAAAAACCTAGTGTCCGTAAATTCCTGTTGCTAAAAACGAACCCTTCCACTGAGCCTTATTTCCTGGGGTCACTGTCTACATACAAGCGGTTTTTATTGTCTAGGTTTTGCCTGGAGTTTTTTCATGTGGTGCTCGCTGTTCCAAAAGGGTTCAGTAGAGGTCAGGAGTTAGCAGCCTGTGGCTGCGACGGAGTGTCTCCACGGGATCTGCTACACGTCATGTTTTTTTGTAAATTTTACAAGGTATCCCGGAGATATTTTTTATTCCCCCTTTTAAAGAAGCTGAATTTTAACCAGGTCCGCCCAGCGCTTCTGTATTTGCAATTGCTGAAGGCTGATTGTATATTTTTCATTGTGGGTTATCTGAAATCTACGGTGAGAACCAGGGCCTGTCTGGACAATTAGCAACCCTTCTTGTTAGAGGGTACTCTCTGTTTTATTGTTTAGTATATTAGGTACTACAACGGGGCCCTTTTTGTTTGGTCTTTAATTGATATGAATTGTATTTTGTATGTAATTTTATTGTATCATGTTTTAAATGAGATTTGGATGTTGTGAAACGTTTATGGTTTTCTGCAAGTGAAACCGAATAAAGTTGATTTTGATTTGACTATGAACTCCAATTTTGTCGGTTTCTTGAATGTTATTTCTTTTTAAGTGGGTATTCTGTACTTATAGACATCTGCCTTCTATTAGGCATAATAAGGACAGCCCTGTACCATGTACCGTGTATCATGAAAACCTTTCAACCTATATAAACTCTCTAACAAAATATCCAAAAGCAAAACTGGCATATAATTCATCACCAATACCTTTACCATCTACAATAACATTGGTGGGTCCGACCAAAATGGCTTCCCCATTGTTCCTGACAGACATTTTTAATTCTTCTCTCCTGCTTCTCAATGCAAACTTCTCATTACAGTTGTCCTATTATTGTAGTGGATAGCTTGACCATGAACTAGTATCAGAATATCTAAATTGTAAATATATAAACATAATGAAACTATGCTAGATAACATGACTAACATTGTATTTGTTTTGCAGATGCCTCAATCATCTGCTCGGGTTTATGTTCCCCACCATACCTACATTTCATGCTTTGTGACGTTTCTTTCCTTACATACGGAATTTCTGCTTTGAATGTCAGGCCGCTCATGTCAAATAAATAAGTAAATAAAAAAAAATGACCCATCCACTATTTCTTGAAAATTGCTTAGTTGCATAGAGACATCAATAGAAAGAAAGGTTTTGGGAGTGTCCTTCAGCAGGTGTGCACTCTTTTGAAATAAGGGAGATCAACTCAATATCGGCGATCCACAAAAGACGATTCTTCGTTCATGTATGTCAGTCAGGGTTGTACGTTTCACTCTTGTATTTGCCATCTTCCTTCTTCTTCTTTCCTATTATTTGAATAGGAAATAACGGTGTGGTTTCACAAGGAGTTTTGGTACTTGTAGTACAAATTGTATTATTTCAGATAAATGCTTCGAATTATAGAAAATGCAACCAACTTTGCTCTTCATTAAGTCCACCTGGGCAGAATGTGCTCAGTAGTTCACTCTAATATAGTTCACACTTTTGCGATAATGTTTTCATACCTCTCACTTAATTATATTTACACTTGATCACAGATTTGATGTAGGAGTTGGAAACTTAATGTTGCTGCTCAATCTAGTGCCAAATAGAAGTTGTTTTTTTGTACTGTTCATTTGTGTTCACTTATTCTCACTTTAACATTTCGTTCACATTTGACCCATATGGTCACTTTATAAGATATATCACATTTTCAGTGTCACAAGTTGTGTGCGCTTGAATTCAATCAATTGTCCAGTTAAGGGATGCTGTCTGTGTGGTCCTTTGATAATTGTAATGCACTTGGCTTAAACATGGATTTGTTACTGTTTTCAGTATGATTGGCAATCTCATCTATTGACTTACATCTCTCTCATTTTGGAGTTTTGTTTCTAAACTGTTATTAGATTGACCTAGGATATAAATCCAAGCTATTCTGTAGTATGTTCCAAGTTTTTCAATAGTTTTACCTAATTTCATTTGATTGAATCATGTTGTAGATTTGCTATAATGCTACTGTGGTCACAATTTTATTTATTTATTTTTTAGAGTTTTATTTATTTATTTTATTTTATTTATTTATTTTTGGAGTTTTATATAGTGCTGACCAGACCCGTGGGTATCGGAGCGCTTTCCAACATAGTTTCAGGATAGACCAACATATTAGAACAGTCCTCAGCAAAGAAATTAGGTAGTCCAAAGAGTGCTGAGGTTTCTAGAGGTAGGGTAGAGTCCAGTGGTCATCTTCTGGAGTGCTAAGATTTGGTAGACCGAAGAAGTTCAGCAGTTCAAGAGTGTTGAGTCATCGTAGTGGTAGAGTCCTGAGGTAGTCTAGTTGAATGCTGAAATTGAGGTAGACTGAAGGGTGTCAATAAATAAAGTGCGCAATTAGTCCTGAGGTGGGTTGAGGGGGATGTGAGCAGAGTATAGTCGGAGAGCACCGGCAACAGTGATAGCGCGAACTAGACCCGAAGATATCAGGTATCAGAGCGCTATACATGAGCACCAGTTCCATTACAGACTGACACATTCATTTTTTGTTAGGCACGGGGAGATTAAGTGATTTGCCCAGAATCACAGGACATTTAGCGTTTACTGCCAAGACTCGAACCCATTTCCCCAGCCTCAAGGTCAACCACTCTAGAAATAAGGCTACATCCTCTCCCCTGCCCATTTGTCTATGCTAACTGTAATACCAAGCCACACCACTTTTGACGACTTATGCCTCACTCTTGTGTTAGTATGGAAATCAATGCATACATCGAAGAAAATGAAATCTTGTCCTTATTAACAAAATCACCTATTGTGAACTCTACATTAACCTCGACTCGCAAATATGTAGTCAAGCAAAGCCAGAAACTAAGGCCTGAGATTGCTGATAGGTCACAGGTGGGAGGCTGCGAAGCTGGCATGCTAACGCTCAGGCAGGATGCTCTTGATCAATCCCACAGATAGGCGCAGCGACATTGCAAAGGGTCAAGAGAGATTGTCCCAATAAAGCCCACATGGCCGGAGGGGGTACACGCGCTCCTAAAAACACCGTAAAGGCAGGCGCCACATGAGTTAGGAACACATAGCCAATCAGGAGCTAGCACACGTAGTGATCACATGCTCCTCATGCCGGGAAACTGGACACATTATTCCCATGACACATTGTTTCCACACGAGGTCGAGACCCACCTGTAGTAATCATTAGACAATTAATCTATGACTTCAAGGCAGCAACCAATATTCCTCACCATATATGGTATGCAGGAAACTTTTACAACTCATCAGGTTTTGTATATGAGAAGAATGCTTACAGATTGTAAATTAGACAGTCCTCAGACCCTGGTCCTGTAGATGTTCTACCAGCCATAATGTTTAATTAAACAATCTGTTCCTGTTTTGCCAAACGACTCTTGTCTTCTGTTTTTTAAGGGACTTTGAACTCAAGCAACACTTGTGCTGACTGTAGTAAGTGAGAATTGTCATGTAGCCTGCCCAGCTCTGGAAAATTTACATTTTTAAAACAATTTGAAAGTTAAATGGGCCATGTCTCAAGAGTCCCATCTACACCTGAAAAGTTTTCTCAGTATTGGTTCCAGTCACATGATCTCCAGTAATCTATAAAATGCTGATCCTCTCCCTCACCAACGACCCCGCCACCGCCAGAACCAGCCTGCATGAAGGGATGAAAGACGTCGCCGAGTGAATGAAGAACAGCCGCCTGAAACTGAACTCAGACAAGACGGAAGTCCTCATCCTGAAATCATCACCCTCCGCCTGGGACGACTCCTGGTGGCCGCCTGCCCTGGGCAGCGCAGCCAAACCAACGGACCACGCACGCAACCTGGGCGTCATCCTGGACTCCTCCCTCACGATGACCAAGCAAGTGAACGCAGTCTCATCATCCTGCTTCAACACCCTGCGCATGCTCCGAAAGATCTTCCGATGGATCCCCACCAAAACCAGGAAGACGGTCACCCAGGTTCTCGTCCCCAGCCATCTGGACTATGGAAACACCCTCTACGCTGGAACCACAGCCAAACTCCAGAAAAGACTCCAGCGCACTCAGAACGCCTCAGCACGACTCATCCTGGACATCCGCGCCGCAGCCACATCTCCGCCCACCTGAAAGACCTGCACTGGCTCCCCGTCAACAAGAGGATCACGTTCAGACTCCTCACCCACGCACACAAGCCACTCCACGACTTGGGCCCGAAGTACCTCAACAGCCGCCTCACTTTCTATACACCCACCCGCCAGCCTCGCCCTCGCCTCCGTCCCAAGAATTCGGAAATCCACCATCGGAGGAAGATCCTTCTCCGACCTGGCAGCCAAGACATGGAACTCCCTCCCCACTCACCTACGGCTGACCCAGGATCACCTCTCCTTCAGGAAATTACGCAAGACCTGGCTGTTCGAGCAGTAGCGACCCCCCCCCCCTCAGCGCCTTGAGACCCTTACGGGTGAGTAGCGCGCTATACACATTTTTATGATTGATTGATCTTTCTATGCGTGTGTGTGTATTTCAGCATTTCTGCTCACACTGTACATCGGTGGACCCTTGCTGCCCTATTCTGCATATCCACAGATTAGCAACATTAAACTTGTTTCGTATTCAAGTAGGCTTGAGACTTTATTTTCTTTGACAGTATAAGGTACAATACATTTGAATCTTTCATTTTGCCTCTTCGGCCACGTTTGTAACGCCTCTTCCATAGTTATTGTTGTCATGCGTGTTTTAGATCATTTCAAATAGATTTTTGAGTTTACACTTCTTTCAAACTTCCTAATCATTTCCCTCACCTGTTTTATAGGCGGCTTCGTTGATTGATAGCCAACACATCCTTAACAAGTGAGTGAATGCGCATTATTCAGAAGTAGACCAACGCTCTCAGCTGGTTTCAGATACAGGTCTTTATAATGTATTATCCTTTGACCTGATTATAGTGTCCAAGAAGTGCAACAAAGGGTTTCCAACTGCTAGCTTGAACATTGTTGGATGATGCACTGCTTGGAGGTATTGCACGAAATCTGAGAGTTCTCTATGGTTACTTTCTTCAGGCCTAAAATTGAATCCATGAATCTTTTTCACCTTACGTCTGTTTTGCACCAATAAGGTGCACGAGACCGTGTTCCTGTTAAAAAAAACACAATTGAAGTTGAAGTAGTTGCAATCAACCATTAAGTATAATAGTGTAAAGACTAAGGCCCCCATTAGGAAAACGGGACCGCCCACGAGCTGAGCGGCGGTCCCGCACTGCATATTAGGATGCGCCCGCCACAGTGGCGGGCGCATCATGCATTTTTAACATTGTGGCGGGCGGTGCTCTCAGCACCGCCCGCCACAATGCTAAAAATGCATGTATGCATTTGCATACACAAAGCGGCAGGCACCGCGCGGTGCCTGCCGCATTGTGCATGCAAATGCAGGGGGGTACAACAGGTACCCCCCATGTGCACCCCCCCACCCCCTTCACCATGGGGGCCCGCAGGGGGCCCCCAAAGTGAAGACTGCATGCGGAAAGGCATCTGTTTGAGCCCATCATAATATGGCTGGCGGTGTCTAATATACACCGCCACCATATTAAACGTTTTCCGCCCCGGTCGCCTTGCGACCGGGGCGGAAAAGCGGCGGACGGTCTTTCTGTCCGCCGCGGTCCCCCCCGCCATCCTAATATGGTGGGGGAAATTAGGTGCGGATGGCGGGCGGATTGCCCCCGCCAGGCTGGCGATGGCTACCGCCAGCCTGGCGGGGGCAACCCCCCCGCCATCCTAATGGGCCCCTAAGTTTGGTGAAACCTTTATTTCTGGATGTTTTTTAAACACTTCTTGAGCAATTCATAAGCCTTCAGCGTGTGGTATTCTATCATATATTTAAGGGCCTGAGAACAAGGTATCCCTGCCTTGATACTGCTAATTAATTTTGTATGTTTGTTTGACAGTCCGCATTCCTTGCAAAAAGTGTCCTCTTCTAACATAGTATTTGTTTTTTTTAAAGAGTTGCAAAACTTACAGCGTGGTGAATACAACGTGAAAAATATAAAGCCCACTAAAATATAGTAAGTGAAATTAGCATTGGAACCTAACAAACATTAAAGGCTAATATCCAAGATCCTTGTAACAGTATGCAGACAATGCAAATATATAAGCGAACAATAAGATAATATAACATAGCATTTATGATCTTTTTAATTAAGTGGAAATAGGAAGGAAGGGAAGGGGAGGAGAAAGGCATCCACATAAAATTACGCTTGATTGGTTGTTGTGTAGAAGTGATTTTAGCACAGTCTAATCTGTGGTGAATACAGAGCATATTCCACCATTTAATAAGCTTGACATATTTAACATTCATCTATAATTTATAAGCATCACATGTTGATCTCTTGTGAGATTGACGTGAGCTTCTCGGAAGTAGGACCTTGGAATTTTAAAGACAAATCAGTAGATTTAGAAAAAATCTAATTGTAGAGTGTACTGGAATACTAAAACATCTGTAAAATTAATAGAATAATTCACAATATTAAAAGGAGACCAGCAGCTTTCCTTTGTTGACCCACTTATACCACATGGAGTTTGCATAAAAATTCTGGTCTCTGCCTGTGAAAGTAATTATTCATCCCCTCAGCGGAGACCATATGTGGATCCGGTAATTCTTCTAAATACGGGAATAAACAAATTAGTGAGGGCTCAATTCCAATATTTCTCTATAGAACGAATTAAATTAATAAATCTTTTACACAGGAAAAGATTTAGAAAAAAATGTCTCAGAAGAAAACAAAAAGAAGACTGTAATTGGGTACAGTTAAAAGAGATGGCCTCTGGGAATGATGCTAAAAGGTATTGGGAAATAATTTCTAATAGTTGTGGATCCAGAGTGAAAACCTCTCCCAATTCTCACAAAAGAAGCAGATTGGAGAACTTACCTTGAGGAACTGTATTCTACCAACCTCAAGTCAGTCTTGTCATCTTCCCCTTCAACAGTAATTTCAACGTCGTCTCAGTAATGTCATACTCCTTCGAAGCACGAGATTTTGGAACTCATTAAGAGAATTGGAGCTTCTGAAGCAATGGGCCCAGATGAAATTCCTATGTCAGTAATTTTGCTTATTGTTACTAACATGGGACGACTCCTCCTCTCCTGGTAAGGAAGCATTTTAATTCCACTTTATAAGAAAAGGTCATAGGTACCTTCCTGGCAACAACTGCCAAATAGCATTATTAGATGCAGGAGGAAAAGATTTTGCCCAGAGTATTTTGACGCACCTCACTGACTGGGTGATGGAGGAGAAAGTTCTCCCTATTGAACAGGCAGGAATTAGAAAAAAACATTGTACTTTGGAGAATATCCATAAGAAGAAATTGATTGCTGAAAAGTATACTTTATTCCGAGGGGCCAATGTCTCTGTGGCATTCATAGATTATTCAATGACCTTTAAAAAGGTAGATCGGCCACAAATAAAAAAAGCTAGGTATGCCTGTACCCCTTCTGTCACTCGTAATTGCCCTACACTGTTCCATTTGGTGTCAGGTGTTATTAGGGGGGAGGGTGAAATAAAGGATTCTCTTCTGTAATACTTACAAAAAAGTGGCTGAAGCAAGGATGTGTTTTGGCCCCTCTACTTTTCTTCATCTATGTTGCTGATTTAAGTAATTGCTTTGCTGCTAAAAAGGAAGATGCTTTGAAGATAGGTGGTCGCCCCTTTCCCTGGCTGATGTATGCAGATAATATTGTAATATGGATTTAATAGCTAATGCCACTTCAAGAATATTCTGCTTTACATTATCAAAAGATCAATGGAGCATATTATCAAGGGGGGGCGATATGAAATTATTGCCGCTTTAGCGGCCGTTTTCGCCCGCTAAGCGGCGATAATTCTATCGCCTTATTAGCAAGCTGTCGCTAACAGCAGTTAGCGACAGCTTGTAGGCGATAGCGAGTGGTTTGTGGCCCGCTTTGCATGCCAGCGATATTTATCGCTAATGACATGCAAAGTGGGCGTACCCAACCTGCTAACATCGCTATTGCCTATTACCAACACAGGCGTAGCGATGGAAATATTCACGCTAAGCGCGAATATCTCCAAAAACTAACACCTGCTCAGACCAGTTCTTAGCCATTATATCCAATGGGAGGTGGATATAATGGCTAAGACCCTGTTAGCGATAATGCGTGAATTTCGCTGTATTCTCAGCGATATTCACGGATTTTGCCGCTATCGCCGGGAATTTTATTGCTTCTGAGATAAACGTTGTTAATAGCACGTTATCTCAGCGATAAAATCCGGTGATGCGCGGTGATAAAAAAATTGCCGCTAAGCCTACTTAGCGATAAATATCTCTATTTGTTGATAATATGCCCCAATGTTTCTAAGATCAAAATCCTGATTTTAAAAAGTAGAAGGGGTGGAAGAGTAGTAATTATGTTTTGAGTATTGTCTCAGAGAAACTGGAGATTGTAAATTCATACCCCTAACTGGAGAAAGTGGCAACTGGTAACATAAGGGATAAATCCCACATTGAACACTGTTCTAGTAAAGCCGCCTCACATGCAAATTATTATGTAATGGGGGAAGGTATTTTTTGCATATGCATTCTGTTTTTAAAGTAAAAGACCCACACACATTATTATATGCTATTGAATCTATTAATGGAGAAAAATGGAGCTTCCTTGAGAATGATGTAATGTAATTTTAATACATCTGTTTCGACACCTGCAATTCGGTTGGAATTCGCCTTCAGAAGCTCCAATGTTCAAGTATTAGTCAGAGGTAATCAATGGGGCTATCAGTTCAAAAATAGTGATACAGATTCTATAAGGGGCTTTTTGAACTATTAAATCCTTGGTTCAGATGTGGACAAATATTCCTTCTCACACGATTTTACTCTGGCATTGAAATATTTGTGATACACAAGAAGAGTCTATGATCTCTTTCTCTCCTTTGGAATTTAAAAACTATATAAAAAGTACAAGTAGCACTATTAGTTTTCAGAGTGATCTTAAGTGTTGTAGGATGAAGAAAAGGTTGGAGGTGATATCCTCATTGTGTAGTGCAAGAGTAGAACAGAAGTATCTGGCCTGGAATTTGGACCATGGCATTCGCCGTTTGCTGATTTTATTCCAGATGAATTTGCTTCAATTAAATGATCTAATGGCAAATTGGTCATCTTCTGCGAAAACAGGGAAAGATTGTAATATGTGAAAATTGGGGAGTCAGGACCTTAACCAAGTTCTTTTTGTCTGTCTGGCCCTGTTACGTCAGTGTCATCAGCTGTTATGGCCAATGTTCCTATAGAATAATGTTAAAACAGAAGCAGCAGCACATGAGTTTCTTTTTAATCCATAGAATGAAATAATATATCCAAAGTTTGTCAAGAGCTTTTCAATTTATATTAATATTCCTAAGAAAGTTGTTATACCAGGGGAGGATATGTATTTAATTGTCTACCAGGGAGTGACTCATACATAATAACTGCTGCTATGGTGGGGGGAGTTTCTCTCGGGAACCCACGTGGGATTAACACTGAATAGAAATTTATTATCTTGGGCCCCTGTAATTGTTATTATCATGAATTAAAGTTTTGGACCTAGGTGTAGACTTTTGTTAAGAATCTCTATTGATTATATATTCTTGGAGTAATTCACATATAATCTTAGCTGCTAGGAAAGTGGAGAATCATTATAAGTAGAGATGGTGCATTTGCACATTATTGTAATTTTATTTAAAATATTTATTTTTTATGAACTGTTTTATTCATAGAAGTTTTAAGTGTAATGAAATGTATGTACATATTTAACTGGATTTATGTCTGTGGTCTGGGGGTGGGGGCAGATCTTTTCTCCTGTTCATTATGTAGTACTTTTCTATATAATTAACTAGTACTATATTCTAGGGAGAGTTTATTGGACATTAAGTGGAATATTTGTGTAAAGGTTTTGCACCCCAGACTACTAGAACTTTGCCAAGTATATGTATTTAATGATTGCCACGTAATGGATTTTTGTGTATATATTTTCTAATAGTACTAAGATGTAATGTGATTCTACTTTAGTGTAATTTGTTTTAACTCTCTGTGGACCTCATTTGATATCCAAAGCTTAATAAAGAATTGAATTGAATTGAGAGATCTTCCAGCTGAATGTGCTGACATGTGAAGCAATTGCTACTAATAGATCAACAAACTTCCCCATCACAACAAAGTTATTCCATGTATTAGAAGAACCACACAGAAAAGTATGTATTTTATCAAACGGAGAGGAGATGGAACACATGTTATTAAGAGTGGATCATACGTCTGACCAAAAACGATTAATCTGAGGGCAATAAAAAACCATATGGACAAGATCACTGTTCTCTTTTTTTACATGCTCCACATTAATTATCCATAGAGAGTTTGTTATTGTAAAAGGAGGAGGGGAGAGATATATGGCCAGCTCATGAGTACGGTGGCCCATTGGACCACCCTACCGATGGTGGCAGTACAATGACTGGCACAATGTGGGACCACCCACAGCATTACACTTGCGGCGGCCGGACCACCACAAGACTGCCGGCCCCGCCGGGATCAAGAATTCCACTGAGTCGGGGATCTTCCAAAGGCAGGAATATGCTGGTGGTGCAGCAGGAAGCACCACCAAGCATATTCCGAGATGCCATTTCACCGACCTTTTCGTGGCGGTGAACCCCCATGAAAAAGTTTGCGGAATGGCAACAAAGGGGGCCCTTACAGGGCCCCGGCCAAATTTGGTCCATGGGGACTCATGTAGTGCCCCCTGGATTTGCACCCTTTGTTCCTGCACGTACATATGCCAAACCGTACAGGAAGGGGCAGTCGGTGCTCTGAGAGAGGCGCTCTGCATGATAGGCTTTTTTTTTAGCCTGACAGACCTCTGCTCTCAGACTACCACAGGACCGCCTGCCAGACCAGGAAAAAACTCCTGATCTGGTGGGCGGTCACATCACAGGTCTGACGGCCCCACAGCAGACGGCATGTTGCACCATCCTTTGTGGCAGGTGCCAAACTCGGAATTAGGCCCATAGTCAGTTATATGTTTGTGTAGTGCTGGCAGAGTGAGAGGTGGTGAGTTTTTTTAGCCCAAAGTTTGTTCCTTGTCTGTACTGAGATGGAGTGTTGAAGATCAACTTCCTATTAAATTTCGTGATTTGTTCTTGGCCTTTCTGAGGAGCTATTGAGGTGATTAACAATATTTTTATAAATTTAGAAAGCTTTAGAGGGAAATGTGAAATCGATTGTAAGAGAACTATTTCCTGAAATCTGTGCAGAGACTGTAGTGGACTGTAAGCCGATTGTAGTGTGGAAGGGAGGAAGCGGTGAAGAAAAAGATGTGGGAGATTGTGAAATACGTACAAAGTAATGGAAGGGGAAAGGGTTGTAAATGGAACTTTCTAGCCATTGCCAAATAGTGGGGATGGAGCAGGGAGCTTCATGTGAAGTGGTTCAAATCTGTTTCGAAATATAGTCAGAGTGATATTTCTTAAAATTCACCCCACCATGGGCTTTGGGTGCTGGAGTTTAAGCAAGGAAATGCATGCTTTTATGTTTTTCAGCAAAATGTTTCTCAGGTAGCTATTTAAAAATTAGAGACATGGCAGAGGGAGCTTCACCTGGAACATGAATAGACAGAAGTTGATTATAGGCAGTATCATCATCTTGATGGTGTCTAATCGACCCCTATATATAGCAAATAAACAACCCAGGCAACCCACAAGTGCTGGCATGGTTCAAGAAACAAGACAATAATAAATAATGATAAGGCACTAGAATAACATAGAGAATTCAATTTAATAAATGTGATAAAATTATCATGAACATATTCATTGATATAATGGATTAAAAACACACAATAAAAATATTTCTTTCAATAGATATATCATTAGTATATGTCTAATCGACCCCACCATGATAAAAATAGTGGCGACCGTTCTTCCAAGAGTGTGATTTTTTTTTTGTCTAAGTTGCCATAAAGAAGAAGAGTATTGAATTCCTAGACATTTGATAGAGGTATGACACCAAGTGAAACTCAAATCTGTACACATTTCTTTAAGACAGTATGCGTTAAGAGGTAGCACCTCTGATTTTTCAATGTTCAGTTTATAAACTGATAACAACAAATAATCCTTTGATAGGGTGAAAAATTCTGGAATGGTTTGTATAGGTTCGGAAAAAAAAGGGATATCATCTGCGTAAGCAGTAAATTTGATGTCAATGTCTTTGGGTCTGATTACGACTTTGGCGGTCTTGTACCGGGCCGTCATGCCAGTGCCCCACTGCAAGACCGCCAAAGCTGGACGCACACAACCCGCCAGATTAGGAGTGTCATCCGGGTCGTGCGGGCGGAGCTTTGGCGGTCTCATGGCGGTGCCTTTCTACGGCTCACATCTTAGCCTTAGAAAGGTACTGCAATGGGAACGCCAAAGATTGGTCCTGGACGACATGGACTGTGCAGTTCATGCCATGTAGGAACAGGGGGTGCATACAGACAGGGTGCCCCACCATATGCCCTCTTGCATGCACCCCAAGTCCCAGAGGCAGCAGGGGGCCCAGTAGAGCCTCGCTAATTTTCTCACCACCACCCTTTCCACAGCAGGCTCAACGGCATGAAAAGGAGGGCGGTGAGGCAAATTGTAATATGCTTGGCGATGCCGCACTGCTAGCATTTTGCCGCCTCACCACCATTACGGGATCATGGATCTCCGGCGGTTACAGAAGTCCAGTGGCTGTCTGACCTCTGCAATTGTAATTCTGTGGGCAATCCCGCAGTGCAGCAGTTGTCAGGCCACGACTACAGCGGTCCTTTGGACCACCATAGTCGGATTAAGGCCTTTTATGTTTAAATCCAGAGAAAATACTGAATCAATGTATCTTTTCCAAAAACAGTTTGAGAGAAAGGATTAACAATAAAGGGGAAAGATGGCATCCCTGTCAAGTGCCTCTATGTACATGGAAGTACGTGGATTGACAGTCATTAAGATAAAATAGAAGTGGTAGGAGAGGAGAATAGCATTCCTATATATTTTAAAATAGCCGGCCAAAAACCATGTCATTTTAGAGCTCAATTAATAAAATCCCAATTCACATGATCTGGGGCTATCAGCCAATCAATCAGAGTTTTGTAGAGTGCACTACTCACCTGTTAGGGTATCAAGGCGCTGAGGGGTGGGAGTGAGCAGCTCCGTTGGGGTCATTTGAAGAGCCAGGTCTTGAGGTCTTTACTGAATTGGTGCAGTGTCAGGCTTAGCCGGAGGTGAACAGGAAGGCCATTCCAGGTCTTGGATGTGAGGTAGGAGAAGGACCTTCCATCCACCCTGGTACTGTAGAAGTGTGGGACGGTGGCTAAGGAGAGGTCGAATGAGCGGAAGTTTCTCTTGGGGGCATGGAAGGAGAGGTGGTCATTGAGGTCCGATGTTGTGGAGGGCCTTGTAGGCATAGGTGAGCAGTTTGAAGGTTATTCTTTCAACGGGGAGCCAGTGGAGGTTGCGGAGGCATTGGGTGATGTGGTTGTGCTGAGGGATATCGAGGATTAGTCTGGCTGCGGCGTTCTGGACAGTCTGGTGTTTGCGGAGGAGTTGTTTGTTGATTCAGGTGTCGAGGGCATTGCTGTAGTCTGCTGGTGATGAGTGTGTAAGTGACCATTTAACTGGCGTTGGAGGGGATCCACATGGATGTTTTACGTAGTATGCGGAGGGGGTTGGAGCATGCAGAGGAGACGGTGTTGATCTGGTGATTCATAGTGTGCAATGAGGTTGCTACGGCTTTCATCCCTTCTTGGAAGTTGTGCCTGGTGATGTCGGTTTCCTTGGTGAGGGAGAGGATGAGTTGGGTGTCATCGGCGTAGGAGACGATGTTGAGCCCGAAGTTTCTGACGATGGTTGCTAGGGGGGCCCTATAGATGTTAAAGAGGGTGGGGCTGAAGGAGGATCTTTGGGGTGCTCCGCATCTGATCTCTGTCGGTTCTGAGAGGAAGGGTGGGAAACTTATTCTGTGTGTTCTGCCCATGAGAAATTAGCATAATCAGTCTAGGGCCTTTCCTTGGATGCTGGCTTCGTGGAGTCTGGTGGCTAGTGTGCAGTGGGAGACGGTGTTGAAGGCTGCTGAGAGGTCCAGGCGAATGAGGGCTGCCATTTGGCCTTGGTCGAGGAGGGCGGGGATGTCATCTGTGGCGGCAAGGAGGGCGGTCTCAGTGCTGTGGTTGCTGCGGAATCTGGATTGAGAGGTGTCTGAGATGTTGTTGGCTTCGATGAAGTGTTCTAGCTGGGTGTTGATGGCCATTTCAATGACCTTGGCTGTGAAAGGAAGCAGCGAGATGGGCCTGAAGTTCTTGTCATCTGTTGGGTCTGCGGAGGGTTTCTTCAGGAGGTGGTTGACTTTGGCGCACTTCCAGTTGTCGAGGAGTGTGGCGGTTTCGAGAGAGAAGTTGATGGTTTGATGTAGCTCGGGTGTGATGGCCGTGGCGGCCCTGTGGAAGATGTGTAACTGGCAAGGCTCTGAGGGTGCTCCGGAGTAGATGCTCTTCATGGTCTTTAGGGTGTCTTCTGTCATGAGTGGAGTCCAGGTGAGTAGGCTCTGGTGGGTGGCCTCGTTGGGGGTGAGAGCGGTGCAGAGGTCTTGGTCGTCGAAGTTGTTGTGGAGCGTCTTGATCATGAGATGGAAGAAGTAGCTGAGTCTGTTGCAGAGGTCTTGGGATGGAGGGACGTTCGTTTTTTCCCTGTTGGACTATACCGTTAATTCGTAAAACCAGCAATTTTGTGAAAATCTTATAGTTCGTATTACTGAACTAAATTGGTCTGTATTTTCCACACAGGATTAAAACTTTTTGGGGAATCAAACAAGGCATAGCCTCCAGTAAAGATCGCTGTAGTTTGTTAATGGAGAGAAAACGTTCAAAAAGTAGGAGGCATTTGGTAATAAGTAGTTTAAACAATTTGATATAAAATTCTACAGAAAACCCATCCGGGCCAGGAGCTTTATCCTTAGATAATTTTGATAAAGCATCAAGGAACTCGGCTACCTCAACCAGAGAATGGGCCTTATTATGTGTATGGCGGTCCATGGGGCCGCCACACTCGTGGTGGCGGTCTGACCACTGCCACACTACTGCCGGCCCGCCCGCAGTATTAGCAGTATGGCGGTCAGACTGCCACAGAACCGCTGCGTCTGCTGGTGATCCAGGATCCCGCGGCACTGGAGGATCGGTCAGAGGCAGGACTATGCTGGCGGTGCCGAGCATATTCCGAGTTGCCTTTCCACCGCCTTTTTCATGGTGGTGCCCCCCTAGATTGCACTTCCTTTCCTGCACGGTGTGGCATGACCAACTTGGTGCATGCTACGCTGTGCAGGAATGAGCAGTCAGCACTCTCACAGCGGCCGTCTGCGTGTTAGTCTACCCTATGAGCCTAATAGACCACCGCAGCGAGACCGCTATAGCGTCCCTACCTGTCATGGATTAAACTCCTAACCTGGCGGGCGGGTGTACCATGGCTTTGGCGGTCCTCCAGCGGTCGGTGTGCTGGCAGCGCCACTGGAGAACTGCTAAACTCATAATGAGGCCTAATGAATATTGTAATTTCCAGGAATAAAGGCAGAAAATGCATCTAAGGCTTCTGTTGTGGGGGAGATTTCAGAATTATATAGATTAGTGTAGAAATCAAAGAAACATTTAAAATGTCAGGGTCAGTATGGTGGCTTGTTCCATGTTAATATTTGATGACATTAACTTTAGACTTTTGTTTTTTAAATAATTGGCTAAATGTTTACAAGCTTTGTTACATCCTACCGAGAATTTGGCATTTATTTTTAATAGGCAACCTTTTGTGTGCACAATAGAATTTATATTGCATTGAAATTAAGCAGTAATTAGATATGTCAATGTGTCCTTACTGTGGAAGTGAAGTACTTGTGTTCTAAAGCTTTTATGAGTTTCAGCATGGAGCAGTAGTCTTTATTTGCAATTTATTTTTTAGAGGCAACATGATCAATGATGACGCCTCTTGCTGCTGCCTGGTAAGCGTCCCAGACATAATTCATTTGAACTTATTAATTTATATTAAGAGCAAAGAATTCATTAGAAAGTTGCTCACATTTTTTCTACGAATGCACTGTCTTGTAATAAGAAATTGTTAAATCTCCATCTATTTGTATGCGTATGTTGTGGGGATAAGTCTATGTCGACGATGACAGGAGCGGGATCGTAAATAATGATGGAGCTAATTTCAACCTGGTCAAGTTTTATAAAATATTATGCATCACAAATATGTAGTAGATCCTGGAGGATAATTTGTGTGCGAGTGAATAGAAAGTAAACTCCATGGGCCCGATTCACAGAACTAACTTAAGACAAAATTCCAAACTTACTACCATTTTGGTATTCACAGAAGGCACTTACTCATTTTGGTATTCACAGAAGGCACTTACTCATTTCGGTATTCACAGAAGTTAGGACTCCTAAATGCTTTCTGGGAATACCGAAAGTTTTAAAATTAGGATTTTTCTCAGTTTAGTAGTAGTAAAGTTAGGACTCCTATATGTTCAGGCTTCACATAGCTGAGCTATCTCTCAATCGAGCCATTGGTCAGGCACCAGACACCTGAGCTATACCTCAGGTGACGCTCCTCCATCACCAAAGGGCAAGAGCAACAACCCACTATTTCTGCTTGATTCCTTCTAAAATTGCCACGGACCCTGTGTTTACTTTCTGAGAGCACCGACTAAGGCCCATATTTATGAAAAGTGTTGAATCGCTGTTGTGATGCAACACTTTTCACTGCACCCTCCTTGTGACACCATGGATGCGCCATATTGACTGTACGGCACTCCATGTCACAAGGAATGACAGATGCGTCAGGAATCCTGGCGTATCGGTCGGCACACAACTCATGCATTGCTGGAGTTGTGTCATATGCATGGCACAACTCCAGTAATGCATGGGGGAGGCCTATACACATTGTACTGCGTCGCCCCTACGCCTGCTATGAGGCAGGCGTAAAGTTTTAAGCAGTGGCGTCCTAGAAGTGGCGCAGTGAAATCTGATAGATTTCACAGTGCAACTTTTACGAGGCTTTTTTGCAGGGGAACGCCCACCCTGCATGGGAAACAACCTTTACAATGCAACTTTTTCAACGCACTACCATTACAACAAAACTTTTACAACGCAACATCCATTACATCGCATACCATTACAACACAACCATTACAACGCATGACACTACAACGCATACCACTACAACGCATGTCATTACAACGCATACCATTACAACGCATAACATTACAACGCATAGTACCCTTACACTATCCAACACTTACCCTACTGTTGCACCCCCTGGAGTTAGAATAGTAATTTTTACCCCTACACTATCCAACACTTACCCTACTGTTGCACCCCCCTGGAGTTAGAATAGTAATTTTTACCCCTACACTATCCAATACTTACCATACATGCAATGTAATGTTATGCGTTGTAATGGTATGCGTTGTAAAGGTAGTTTTAAAAAACTCGTTGTAATGGCATTCGTTGTAATGGAATGCGTTGTAATGGATGTTGCGTTGTAAAACATGCGTTGATAGGTATGCGTTGTAAAAGTATGTGTTGTAACGTCATACATCCCCCTGCATACATTGTACCTGACGCAGGTGTAATGTGGCGCAGGCGTTTACAAAGTGGCACATCTGCCTAGATGCGTCACTTTGTCAAGTTACATTCAAAATCACTTTATTCGATCTAGTTAAAATATAGAAAATATAAGTACATTACAATATGGACTGCATTTTCTTAATGCATCAGTGCGTATACTTAAAGACATAGATATTGCATAAGATCAAAATTTACATCGAAAACTTGTGCACAGATAATGAATAGTTAAAAAGAACACAACTATTAACATGGAAGCTAAAACCTCACACAGGGGTCGCCAAACACTCCAGAATATCATGTATTAATATGACAATGCTGCAATCTTTCAATAATAATCAAATACATATTATAATGTACATAATTCCCTTAAAAATAAGCCTACTAAATTAAAATATATGGTCTATAAAACCAATTACAGTAAACGTCCGCCCCCTTGTTATTATAGAAGACAATAAACAAAAGTCTACAAATTACTATCAGTGAGGGTAAATTGATCTCCTAATCATTATTGACAAACATAGATAAGACGCAAGGTAATTGCATACAAGATGATTAGATCGGATATTAGGAGGAAATATAAGGTAGGGCAACATTGTGCAAATGTGTATTTCTGCATAAGATGGAGGACACATCTTTTACAATGTGCCGTATAAAATTTACAGAAAAAGATACGGTGCAAATTATATTGTGAAATTCTTTCTCAAGAGCAGACTTTCAATTCGTTTGGGGAATAAATTCCCTTAGGGTGGCCCAAAATGCGCGGAATAAGATTTAGTCAAAATCTTGCTAAAATAAAGAGATGTTGTGAATTAGTGACAAACACTAGGTATGAGTTTATATGAAAAGGGTTAAAAGGTATCTGTGAATATGATATCATGACACATTTGTTACCGTTGCTTTTCATTTCTGCCGTTCCACCTTTTAATTAAAAAGTTTTTTGTTTTTTTTTAGACTACATGCAAGAACGAGCTACCTCCCTCATATATCGTAAATTGCTCAACAACCTACCAGATCCTACATTAAACTTGAGAGGTAAATGGGTGACGGAATTGGGTGACATGGATGATTCTGAATGGAATGAAGCATTGGCGTCACTGAAAGAGGTGGGCATATCGGCTAAATTCCGTCTCGTGCAGCGTAAGATCCTACACAGGGTGTACTACACAAGGACGACACAACACTTAATACAGCGGGCGCAACACCCATACTGTCTGCGTGGTTGTGGGGAGGAGGGAACGCTTCTTCACACCTTGTGGGAATGCCCTCGCATCATGGAGTATTGGAGACAAATAATGCGCACTATATCTCACACATTGGGGCTGTCCCTAGTCCCTGAGCCACGTAAATGCCTCTTAAATATATGGGAACCGAATGATCTCACAAGACAAGGCCAACAGTGGTCCACGAAAGGCATGATGATAGCGAAACGTGATATAGCACAGAAGTGGGGAGTGGTAGAGGCACCCACGCTGGCACAATGGTGTCTCAATATGGATAGAGTGATGATCACAGAGAGGGCAGTCTACAAAGCCAGGGCCAGCCCACGTAAATGGAACAAGATATGGACCCCTTGGAACGTATTCAGGGGGGAGATTTGCGAACCCCTGCAGGAGGACGAGCAAATAACGTCCGATGAAGAGGAAGAGGACGAGTGAAGGGACTGGGAGAGGGGTGCGCAGGCATGGAGACCTGGGAGCTCCATGAAGTTAAAAGACACTGAAGGGGTGGGAGTGATAGACGGGCTTGCCAGATTTAGTACAGTACCCTCATTGAGTCACACACCTGCTGGGAACAGTACGCTAAATGAGCCCCGGATAGAGAACTTAGTCCGCCTACAGATAATTAATGTCACATACAGGAAAAGACAGGAGCTGTGCTTTTGATAACTTGTCTGCCCTATGGTTTATGTTTGGTTAGTCTCACATTTAAGTTTGGTTGTTGCTGTAAAGACAAAAAAATCGGACCTATAATTATTAGATGTATTCATGCGAAATAGGTACAAACATTGTTTCATAACGCCGCCGGACCCCTGGGATGTCGGCAAAGGAGCTGTGTTAATCTGACGGTTCTCGCGTTACATTTGATTGTATTGCGGCCGGCCCTTGGGGTTGTAGGCTACACGCTGTGTAAGATTGGAAATGTACAATAAAGGTCTTATTTAAAAAAAAAACGTTTTTGATTTGTGCTTTCATGGTCAATAGGCAATTAGCTGAATATGTAAACACAATTTGCAATCCCAGGGCAGACAATGTATCTTTAACATTTAGAACCCAGGGAACCTACTGTACCTGGTCATGGGTTAAACAATCCTTAATGATGCTTTCGGTCAAGGCTACAGTTTCCCTTCTCCATAGTGAGTGCCATAATAGAATTGGGGCAAGACGAGCTGTATCTGATATATAAGGGGCATTCAACTCTTGGCGCGTATTAAAATTAGAGGAATAGCTAGGAAGGACTAAAAAGTTTTTGGAGAAAGGAGTCTTTTATACTTTGTCGGGCATCGACATTTGCCAGGCCCCATACCCCTCACTTTGTCAACTTGGCGCAACTTGGCACATTGTTTTTTTTTTTTATAAATCTTTTTATTATTATAACACAAGAGGAAAAATATACATATCGGGTGTCATTAAACAAAATACAGCACATCTGTGGACGGGCAAATGAAGTGACGAAATAATGTACAGTCATAAGCAGCAGAAAAATCAAATGCAGCGTGAACCAGAAGCAAAACACTTGGATAGCAATGACCGCAGGCACCCATCAACAGCACCCGCCCACCAGGAGTACAGGATGTAAAGGAGCAAACATGTGACACCCGGATACGTTAGGCAAGAATCAGGAGAATACGCCACAGCTCTTGTGAAGAAAGGTAAGGGGAAATAGAACGGTCATAGAAAATAACAAAGGAAAAATAAACCCCCCCCCACAACCCCCCCACCCTACACCCCTGCAGATGGCTACGACCTAACCCCACTAGCAGCGTGCCTGTCGCCCCCTAAACTACACCCCAAGGAAGGGAAAAAGTTGGAGGAGGAGAATATAACAAATCAATACGAGCTCCCGGACTCCCATCCCCCCGCCAAGAGCAGACACCCCGTACCGTAATGGTAAGCAAGTTACAGCAAAGCAAGAGACATTTCGTAGGGGAGTCGCAAGCAGAAAAAGGACCATCCCGCCCGATCCCCGGCTCCATAGAGGCAGCAAGTCCCGTCCCGAACACATCAGACACATAAATATCAAACACTCAGAACCACGTCTGGCCCTCGCTCCCACAGATATATCCCAGCAAAGATAAAAGAAACATAGCATCAAAGTCCAGTCCAGTTCAGCTCAAACCCTCACGTTCCATCACGAAGACCCCGTCCAGTACAAATGAATTGTTGCGATTTTTCACACGGGTTCTATCCATCCGAACCGCCAGCATCACAAAGATAACCAAAACCAGTAGAGTGTCAAAGTCAATTCGAAAGAAGGGAAAACAGGATAGACGTACACAGAGTCTAAAGTCATAGCAGGGCCACCGTCCACCATCGACAAATCCGCAAAGCGGTTTTGATCACTCACGAAAAGAGGCAAAGGGTTAATCCTACAGACGCTGGAGAAGACACAATGGCTAACAATCCAGGACATGACCTCAACCCTGTCCCGTTCGATCCAAAACGTCAGCAGAGATCAACCGGCCAACCGCCATGTTAGTCGCCGTGGGCAACAAGGGCAACCAGGACAGATCGGTGGGCTGTCCCCCCGAGCCAGCCGTAAGCAACAGCAGTTCACAACATCCAACGGAGATTGTTCGACAAGATGTCCAAAGCACATGCACAAAGTTCAAAGACAATAAGTCTGACATCGGCCCCTGTGATCCCTGGGGGACCCCCAAGAGACATTCTTCAGATCGCCAAGCCCTGCTTACACAATTACTGTGCTCATGGTGAAAAAGACCGTGGGAAGATGTAGGGGGGAACATGTCCAGTTGCGTCTGAACCACGTCGTCAACAAGCCCACAGGGCATTACTAGCTGGGGCTCTTCCCCCTCGTCGGCCCCGGTGGGAACAGCTCTTGTCGGGTGGAGCGCAATGAATCCTGCATCTAGAGCAGTGTTCAGCTTTGCGAACTGCTCATCCAGAGAGACTCGGACATCAGCTATGGCCGCCATGATGTCTTGCATCGTAACCGCCATCTTGGAGATGGGGGGGTCGTCGGGCGTTCCAAGCATTAGTTCCCAGCCTGCAGGTGAATACTCCCGGGGACCAATGGACCACACAATAGACAGGTCAAGTCACACATCGGAGGAATGTCTCTCTCCACACTGCCAAGTCAATCCTGCCCGTGAAATGAACACACAGCTCAGTTCCGGATCTCACCACGTAGCACCAGCAATGGGGGCACCTCAGTATCCCAGAAACAGTCTCATCTCCGGCAGGATCTGCAGAGCCGGTCGTGCGCCCGTGGGAGCAGCGATCGTCCTCGCCCCGAGCGGCGCCAGCCGAGAATTCGGGAGCGGCCCGCGAAAACCGGGCCGAATCCTAAACAGCGTCGGGGTCGTCACAGTATGTGCTCCGCAGACATAGAATGTATCCAACAGGCCAGCGCTTCAGGGGGTGCTACATCGCCACGTTGCCGGTCAATTAAGGCGTCCGCGGCCAAAACCTGACCGATGGCCACTTCGCACTAGTAGACCGACTCCGCCCCTGTACAGATGGCCGCTGTTGTTGCTTCTTCATCCGGCCATGCCCTGCAACCCACGTCCCGGCTCAAGAGACTTTAGGGCCGCTAACTACCGCTGCGGATGTCTCCGATTTCGGGGCCGGCAGGGAGCCGGGAATCGCGCCATCAATTTCAGCGCTCCCTCCCCAATACAGAATATAGCGCGATAACAGGATGATATGCAGGATAGTTGTGCGGGGCTCGGAGGGTCACGGAGCCGGGAGCCTACGCGTCCGTCCTGGTCGCCATCTTGGCTCCTCCTCAACTTGGCACATTGTTAACGCCGCAAAACGAAAAGTGACGCAACGGCGGTGCAAAAGTGTTGCAAGAGGCTCATAAATAAACCACTAAATATATTGAAAATCAAAACATAAAGCTTAAGGCACATGTGGAAAAATCTACCAAATTTCCCAAAATTAATGACAAGTCACGCCTCCGTGTTCCGAATACTTTGAAGCTGATTCGGGAAGGCCAATGTAGCAAGCAATGCCCTAGTTCTCACTAGCAATCATTATAGCTTTCAAGTTACACGGAATACAAATGACACAACTGCAGTGGCAGGGGGGGCAGATAGAAATGGCATCATTATAAACTTGTCTAAGGTCATTCAATACAGCCACAGGGCCATCTCAGTACCTAAAGCAGTCTTTAAACTCATATGGCTGTATATACTAACTGGAGCTCTTCAAGATGCTTTGAAAGCTGGTGAGCCAGAAGAGCTCACACTTTTAGTGACTGCTGTCAAAAGTAAAATGTACCTGTAGTTAGCTTCTTCCCTGGGGTCCAAATTTGACTTCTTTAATAGGGCTTGTTGACCCCTTTCTTGCATTTATTATGAACAGTGCCGGATGAAAACAGGTGTAAAGGATGAACATTAAAGCAGGATCAAAGATAAAGATTTTAGAGTCCTAAGCTGACATATATCATATGGGAAGCCAGGATTTAGGGAGGTAAGCAAGGAGGAAACCGCCTCCTCTTCCTTAATCACTGGGAGAGCTGAGAGAGGGATGAAAAAAGGGAAAAAGCTTGAAATCATGACACACATTACAGGATGAAACCAGAAGATGGGAAATACAATCATGAATGTCCTTGGTCATCTCATAGAAAAAAGAGGTCAAGTTGTCACATACAACTTGGGAGAGGGCAAAGTCATTTAGACACGGGAAGATTCAGTGAAATTGCCTGGAAAAGATCCGTCGATGAGTTGGAAGCTTGAGAAAAAGAATTTGCAATAAAAGAGGTCTTAGTAACACTAACAGACAATTTGTAATGCCTGGGTTGTTAATATTTATGTGATGCTTTCAAATTCTGATGTCTAGGTGTGTCTGTACATATATGTTTGAAATTGCTAAATGCAAAATTATATATATTTTTTTAGCATGAAAGGTCGGAGAAGTGTCCCCGTGTCCCGACACTTGTCTCCAAGTGCCTCAAATGTCCCTGTTTTCAAACAGTGTCCCAGTTAAACACAGAAATGTCCCTGTTTTTCATTGACTGCCCTTCGGCAATTTAGCATTCCGCAGTTTACCTCCCATGCTTTTCTGTCATGAGCAACTAAGCAACATTAGTGAGTTGTACTTTATGTGGTGCTGACGCGCAGCTATAGAAATGAGCATTGATAAAGCTAGTAAATCAGGCGTTTGCTAGCCTGTGATGTTTTGTTGATTTTTGGAAAATATATGCTACAGTCCTTAAACGTGTAAATGTAATAAAAAGTACTAATGCTGCTGCGTAAAGGAGAGGGGTGCCACTAAAAGAACTCGTATTTGTTGTCTGTAATGCTTCACCTCGGTCTGTGGAGGGAGCTGTCATTGTAGTCTTTTTTCTATGTCTATGACAGCTGTCAAATAGTCCTACTTTATTGTCGATGGTTACTGCAAACCGTAGTCCTACTTCTGTGTCAATGACCTGTCCCCGTTTTTTGTTTTGAGAATCTGGTCACCCTATATATAGGGGACAATTATGATGTCAGTCGTAGTTGCCTCCGACCGACATCATCCAGGAATCGTACCGACCGACTTTCGGTCTGTGGTCCCAACCGTAAAATTATGATGCTACCATACATTGTGCGGTCGCATACACCCATTTCTCTATGGGAGCATGTGCTGCAATTGTAAACCGACCGTAGCATAAGCTCCCATAGGGAAATTGGAGCGATCAACACTGGGGCACCTTGGTTGCCCCCACAGCCTAGAACCGGAGCCGCAAGGAGAAGTGGGCCTTGCTAAGGGCCCCCGAACTCACTTCCAACAGGCTTTCCATGTTTGCCCAGCATGGAAAGCCTGTCGGAAAACAAGCATCGCAATCCCAACGGCGGAAATATCGTCTTAATTGGATTACGTGCCGGTTCCACAGGCCGACGGGCTCAAGGAGCCCGTCGGATGCCAGCCGGAATGACCGGCCACCTTCAATTACGACAACCCACATTGAAATTAGGAGGTTGGAACTGAATCTGCCGATGTCGGTCGGAAAGCGTTCCGAGCTGCCGTCTGAGGCTTATCGACTGACATCGAAATAGGCCCTTTAGTGCTTTGTTATACAGCATGCTTGCAGCTTCAAGGCACTAGGAGCAAAGACAGAGGTGAACACTGAGGGACTCATTTAGAGTTTGGCAGAGCAGGAGCACCACCATCAGTCGGCAGTGCTTCAGCCCCGTCAACCTTGCTGTCCCCTCGCTCTTTATAGAGATGTCAGAAGAGCCATGTTTACATCAGTGGAGTCTCCGTTGGCTGTGCTGATTTAATCCTCTGACCTGGCAGTTCATCTGCCAAGTGTTAGAAAGTCACAATGACAACCTCTTGTAAGTTGGGGCCTACCCTCACTCATGTTCCTTGCCTGTGGCAGGGTGAATACAAGGAGGGAAAACAAACCGATAGAAGCCAATGATGCACTCCAGCCTGCACTTCTTCTATCCTTATATTTTTACCAGTGTCATTGACTCGGCTCAAGAAAATCTTTCTGGACTCGCGTCCGGTGTGAACAAAGCAACCTTTGGAGGGCGCCTTGTTTGAACTGCATCCTCCTTGCACGCCCGCGCAACTACGCCTTTGTTCGTTCTATTCTCGGCTTGATCCACATGTTTGACCATATCCTGTACTTCATACTTGCTCATAATTTACTTGTTGTAAAGCACTCTGATACTCTTGGGTCCAGCTAGTGCTATGTAAAACTCCTAAAATAAAATAAAATAAAAAATAAAATGGAGGATAGTGACCGCACACATGGAGAAAGGTCCCTGCACGCAATGCAGGGCTAATAAAATGCATAGAGATGAAGGGGGCTACCCTTGGGAGATGCAAACACAGGGTTACAGTCAGTTATGAAGACTGCATCCGTCAACCCCAAAGAAGCCTCTGTGGATGGAAAATACAATGTGAACCTCACAGTACAACAGAGTATACAGCACCCACAACAATTTATGCTTACTTGGAATCAGAAAAGTGAATTGAGGTACTGAAGTAATGCCAGCTCAACTGCATAGTGCCTGGAGCTGAAAAATAGGTACCAGCAGAATGAGTCTTTAAGGGAAGTCACACATCCCTAGTCACTCAGACACTCATAGGTGGATCTCCCTTTTTTCCCCAAAACAATGAGCAAACACCTCTGTGCTCATCGGGACACTCTCAGGTAAACGGGGCTGAGGGATGTATGTTCTGGGACCGAGCATCTGGCAAATTCCCCTACAGGACTGATCCTAAACCTCTGGTCAACATCTTGCCCCTTGGAGGGAAAAATAACTTATAGTTAGGTTAGCCAGGTTGGTACCAAAGTTGCTATATTGATTTATTGATTCAAAGCAATTATATAATTTGTTTCTTCATACAATAGCACTTGATGCTTTATCATGTTCCTTTTGTCTGGCCCCAAAAACCATTATGTCGTCACTGTAATTGAAAGCCTTTGTAACTGGATGTATTATGCGACAAATGACATCCTGAAAGAGCTCTGCAGCTGATGACTGTCCGAAACATAGTATTTTATATCCAAACAACCCAACATCAGTCGAAAAGGTAGTAATGTACCTGCAAATTTCTTCCAGTTCGAGTTTGTGATACCCTTTGTTCAAATTATGGTGGGAAAAGACTGACTCTATTCAGCTGCTTAATCATGTCAGCAATGTGCAAATCTGGATGTTGTTCTCTTTCAATCGCTTTGTTAGCTTGGTGCATATCAACACATATGCGCATGGCTCCTCCACTATCCTTCTTTGGCACTCTCACTATGGATCAAACCTGTGTCATCAGACCAGTGGATCGCTCAATGAGATCATGTTTTTATAGTGTCTCAAGATCTTTCTAAACAGTCTCTTGTAAATGAAACGCAATTTGACTATGTCATTGAGCAACAGGACAGATGTACTCATTATTGTGAAGCTGCACTTTCATTGTCTTTAAGCCTTCATAGTCCATGAAACAAGAATGGAAACTGATTTGCTATCTCATGATAGGCATTGACGTTGTAGTTTACAGAAATCAGCCCCATGTCAGCAGACGCGCCACTGTCTATAATAAAAGGTATGGAGCACTTTTCAGTGTGAGTTTGGGACAGTGTCCAAATGAATTTCACACTTTCATTTGTTGAGCTTGTTTCGACCAGCATTCTTCCTTGCAAGAATCTAATCCTACATGTGCAAGGTATCCAGTGGTCGACAGTGACATAGCACACCCATCTTCCTCACTGTCGCTTGACAATCATGTTGACGATTTTTTAGACAAGAAATTTGACAACAATCTGCATCATTCAGTTTCTACTTGCCTCAACTGATGCTGCCGACTTGACTTATGGGCGTAGTAGGAACGTCTCTGAAACTTTCTGGTATCCATTTTGTTTTTGCGACGTGATGCACTTGAGCTTTCCTTCACTTTTCAAACCGTTACAAAATAGTTCTCTTTACCACAGCCTTTGCATATCTGTCCAATGGAGGGACATTTACCTCAGTGTGGAAAGGAAAATTCACTTCAAAAACATAACTTCTTTTTCTTTGGAGTCTTGACTTTATGGCCTTCTAAATTGTGTTTCAACTTACTTTACACACTCAGTGCTGATTCATTTTGGGCCATTCCGCCTTAGTGTTAGTGGCTTGTCTGTCAGCTCTTTCTTCTGCTCAAGCAGCCATGAGTACTCGCTCCAAGCTGAGTGTCTATTTCAGCATTTGTTGTCTTAAGGAATCGTAAAAACAACTATCTATTACTCTGAGATGCATGGATTCTACATTGTTGAATTTGTCGAACTGGCAATGCTTTATGAGCGAATCAAGGGGCATATTATCAAGGCAGGCGAAATTAAATTATCGCCGCTTTTGCGGCCGTTTTCGGCCGCAAAGCGGCGATAATTTAATCGCCCTATTAGCAAGCTGTCGCTAACATCAGTTAGCGACAGCTTTTAGGGGATAGCGAGCGGTCTGGGGCCCGCTTTGCATGTCAGCGATATTTATCGCAAATGACATGCATAGAGGGCGTACCCAACCAGTTAGCGACGGAAAGCAGCCCCTAACGTCGTGATTGCCTATTAGCAAGGCAGGCGTAGCGATAAACAAATGCACGCTAAGCGCGAATGTCGTTACAAACTAACGCCTGTTCTTAACCTGTATATCCAATCGGAGGTGGATATTCAGGTTAAGACCCTATTGGCGATGATGCGTGAATATCGCTGGTTTTCCAGCTATATTCACGCATTTCGCCGCTATCGCCGGCTATTTTATTGCATTGGAGATAAACATTGCTAATAGCACGTTTTCTCTGCGATAAAATCCGGCGATGCATGGCGATAAAAAAAATTTGCTAAGCTTCTTTAGCGATAAATATCGCTAGTTGTTGATAATAAGCCCCCTAGTCTTTTTACAAACTCATCCATCATTTCACCAGCTTTCTGCCTTTCTGCGTTGAAAATGTACCTTTCATAGTCAACATTTGGCATTGGATTGAACTTGGGGGCATAATACCAACAAGTAGCGATATTTATCGCTAAATAGGCTTAGCGACGATTTTTTTATCGCTGAGCATCGCCGGAATTTATCGCTGAGATAACATGCTATTAGCAACATTTATCTCCAAAGCGATACATTTTCCGGCGATAGCGGCGAAATGCGTGAATATCGCTGAGAATACAGCAATATTCACGCATTACTGACGAAATGCTCTTAGCCATGTTATCCACCTCCCATTGGATAACATGGCTAAGAACTGGTCTGGGCAGGTGTTAGTATTTGGAGATATTTGCGCTTAGCGCGAATATTTCCATCGCTACGCCTGCCTTGCTAATAGGCGATAGTGATGTTATCAACTGTTTTCCAGTCGCTAACAGTTTGGGTACGCCCACTTTGCATGTCATTAGCGATAAATATCGCTAACATGCAAAGCGGGCCCCAAACCGCTCGCTATCACCTAAAAGCTGTCGCTAACTGCTGTTAGCGACAGCTTGCTAATAGGGCGATAGAATTATCGCGCTTAGCGGCTGAAAACGGCTGCTAAAGCGGCGAAAATTCCCTATCGCCACCCTTGATAATATCCCCTTGGTGTTTACCGCCTATTTCACTTGATGATACGTCAATCCATCACCATGTGGTATTTTCTTTATCACTTCTTTTATTCCTTCACCCACCAATTTTTTTTATTGTTATGATCTTTTTGTCATTTGCTTCTTCCAGCACATCAATCAAATCATCAAAGGTTTTGATGCAGGCAGTCCATCTGTTACCAATATTCTGCTTTTTGATGGTATCAGAAGGTGGCGCCATATTTGGTGCTCTTTTCAGCAGCCATTGAAAAAGAGCTTCACTATTTTGACCACCGCCCATCGTCTTTCAGTTGGTCTGATGGAATTCACCAGCCTCTTAAGCACAACCCCCGTGCTTCTGTTTGGGTTCCGGCACATGGGGCTGAGGTTGGATGGCTCTCTTTACTCCGGTTCTTGTTTTTTTATTTTTATTTTACAGAGTTTTTTTATAGCACGAACTTGACCCAAATCGGGTATCAGAGCGCTTTACATAGCACCAGTTGCATTACATGAGGACACATTCATTTACATTAGGCACTGGGAGATTAAGTGATTTGTCCAGAATCACAGGATGTTCAGCGTCATTGCCGAGACTCGAGCCCAGTACCCCAGATTCGAGGTTGACCGCCCTAGCCGGTAGGCCAACTCCACTCCACTCCTCTTAAGCATAAGTCTATGTTCTAGATATCTGGTTATGGCCGCCTCTAATATTTCTCTGCATTTATCTGCTTCTACTCACGGCGATCCCTTACACCTGGCTGTTGCCGCTCGTTGCACTTTCCATACCAGGTTGTCACCGCCTTTAGCATTTCATTGTGTTAGAAATGTTTCCGCTTTTAGCACTTTCTTGTCCTTGGCAATACTTGCCTTTGGCGCTTCTCTGTACCTGCTTGTCGATGCCTTTAGCATTGTCCTACTGTATAAATGACTGCTTTGTGTTAGGATTTGGTGCAGTATCATTTGTCTCGACTTTACCAGCTAATTTCTAGCCGACGTCAAACGACCTTTCCGTAATGCCTTTGATTTCTTCACTGGCCTTGCACTGGCTGGAGTGGCGCTATGACTTCACATATGCCAACTGTCAATTTTTCACTGCGACAGATAAATAGGGGTGGGCAGAATTTACGTAGTAGCGCTACGCAAAGCTCTACAAAACAATAAAAAATCTCTGCGAGCACGCAGAGTTCCGCAAACACTCAGAATTGCTTGTTCTGCCCGTTCACGTTGCTTTTTTCCTGTTTGCGAATGCTGTTTGCGTGCTCAGGGGAAATATCTCCCGAACTCGCATTTTGAAAGCGCAAACAAGCAAAGAATTCCGCAAAGTCTCAGAATTTTTGGCAATTCGCCGTTCTCCGCGGAACGCTAAATTACCCAAATTCCGCAAACGGAATGGAATTTACCGCCCAGGCCTACAGATAAACACATGATGCGCATAAGCAGTATGTTGAACCACTATAAACTATCTGGGAGAACACTCTTGGCTCTTCAGGCAGCAGGGTTTACATAATCCCCTATCTCGTCGCCAGATGAGCGTCCTCCCCAGCATGGGTATATGTAAATGATCACGCCACACACGGAGCTCGGAATTACACGTCTTTATTTTTCAGAGTGTAAGCATTAACTGAATGTATTACGTCAGGAATTTTCTTAACCCCACCCAATCACTTATGTCACTAGTCTACGGAGTCCGTCAGGGACCAGAGAGGTCTCTAACACACACAACACTACACCTTGCAACTGTGAAATAAGTACTGAGTACTCAAATCTCCATTGCCATTCATTCCATTATGGGCCAATAAGATACTTATGAAACTGAAGGACAATCTTTAGATCCGTTACTGTGCAGTCACTGCGTGTACACAAATATTTTTTCCGAGAACCACAGACGGAACTGCAACTGCCTGGACCAAAAAAGGCCGCCATGCAGGGTAACGCTGCGTAAACCTGCCAGCCAGTAACATCACCACTGTGATATCTCTCAGAATGTCTAAGCAACTTGCATATGGTGACTCATGCCAGAGCTAGCGTGGACTCCAATCGCTCCCCCAAAGTTACCAGTGAATATTATGGCACTGCACTGTGAGCTGGACACAGACTGGCAGCTCCTTACTGAAAAAAAAACAGTTTTCCAACACTTCTTAACTTCTTGATTTGAGTCATCAACTCTGCTGCTTGTCATCAGTGCTTATTTTGAGCCGGTGGTTTCCGCTGCTTGACTCTGGCACTAAATTCTCACACTGGCACTTATGACACTCCACCACATGGTGCCGCTGTCTGTCTAATTTTGAGATTAAATGAGCATAACAAAAGTTTTTTTAATGATTTAATATACGTTAAATAGGAATTATACTTGCTGCCCGTGCCATTTTATAGCTTTTTGTGACTTGGAATAGTCTGAATTCTCAGACAGGTACGAGTGCAGTTGTGTTGGTACTGTCACTGGCAGCACTGGCAGGGGCATTGGCTGGCGCAGACTGCTGTGGCCTCCTAAAAAGACTAAGAGACCAGGAACTTGATTTTTTTTTACAAATTAGGCACTGCGTTTCATCTTGACAATAGATTTTCCCTCCTGGCTCCAGTAGCGGCTTCTATTGGATTCGGGTGGTCGGCTGGAGGGGAATGGGGAGACAGGGGATGAGGGACGATGAAGAAGAAAAAAAAAATAACTTACCTAAAATGCCAGGCCACTGCCTCGCCTCCGTTCTCCATCCTCTTCCTTCATCCTGCAGTTCCGGCCAGCAGCAGGAAGCACGTAGCTCCCAGGTTGCCCTGAGCCAATCACAACACTGCAATGCAGTGTTGTGATTGGTCTAAGCGCCGTGGATCGGCAATCAGATGGGGAATGGGAGGCTTTGTATGTTCCTCATCAGGCTGCTGGTGGGGAAGATACAAAGTGCGCATGACTGTTTGGCGGGTCCACTTCAGGAGTGTAAAGCACTCCTCTTCCCTGTTGTGCCCAGCCCGACCCGCTCCAAGACCCACTGGCTGCAAAGGAAAACTAAAATGATAATAAGGATAGTTATTATCATTTTAGTTTTCCTTTTGTTCAGTGGGGCAATGCTCATCTGCCATAGCAGAGGAGCCGCCACTGCGGCCTGGCCCTACCCTGGTAAAGAGTGAGGAAAGGATTCACTCCAAGGCCGGGAATAGTGAAACTACTTTATTCTAATGAAAATACACAAGATCCTGGTAAGAGGAGACAACAGGCGGGACGACAGGAGACCGCATCAGGTTTGAAGGCGGGTTACGCTCTGAGATCAAAGTCTGACATAGGAGCGAACTCCTCCCGTGCCCCGATCAGCTGCTTAAACTCGACCATATTGTCCTTTTAAAGTGTCTGTAAGTACGTAGACACTTAGTCCACACACCTTAGTGCGTGTGTAGGTACTTTTTCTCACTTTCCACGTGGCACTACACACTTTGCCACTCACCACTTTCACGGTCCTGAAGAAAGCCCCTTTAACTTTTCCATGCGGGCTGAAACACGTAGACCTATCACTTAGGGCCAGATGTAGGTGGCTAATTACAGGTCGGTAACATGGAAATTTGGTAAATTTCAGAGTTACCAACGGGTATTTAGCCATTCCTAATGTAGGTAAGGAATCAGTAAATAAGGAATCGGTAAATAACGATTATTTATTGCTCTTGCATTTAAGGAATCGGTAATACTGATTCCTTAAATGCAATGTAGGAAGCACAATAAAGAGTGCTTTTGAGCCTTAAGAAATTGGTAATTACCACCAACTTCTAGTTGGTGGTAATGACCAATTTCCTTTAAAAAAATCACTTTTTTGTTTTTTGTTAAGTGCCATTTGGCACAGATTCATGCTCTTGGGGCATGTAAGTGAGCCACATGTGCACACATGCACATTTCAGGGGTACAATAGGGTGTCCTTTTGATACCCTGGCACCCTTGAAAGTGCTCCCGCTATTAGCGATTCGGTAATACCGAATCGCTAATAGTGAATGTCTTCACATTCATTCCTATGGGCCTCCATGCCCTTAGAAATGAATGGGTAGGTATTCCTTATTACCAAATCTCAATTACTGATTCGGTAATAAGGAATATTAAGGATTAGGTATTTTTCACCAAATCTTTACCTACATAGGAGATACCGATTTCTTAATAGGGAATCGGTAAAATTCGCTATTAATAAATCGGTATTTCAGATTTCCCTACATCTGACCCATAGACAACTAATAGATAATACATTATTTTTTAGTTGCACCACACATAATTTTTAACCATATCCTGAGCCGCCGCTAATAAAAGTACATAGGCAAGGATTCACAGAGGTATTTTTAATTCACATCACATCTCACCAGCTCTGCTGTAATCAGGCGTCGTAGCACAACCTGGGGGGGCATTCGACCACCCAGTTCGGACCCCAATGATGAAGCATGACACAGGGGTCTTTTAAACAACCCAGTGGGTCCAAAACACTGCCCAACTAGTGATTGTACCACACACATGATGGGTTCGTCCATCGTTGTTTAACATATATTACATTGGGGATACGGACGCACCCCTTCCTTTCCCTTGCTCCATCATTGTTTTTGACAAGAGGAGACAAACACCAACAGTGTACCTCACAATACCTCTCTACCTAGTATCACTGCTTCCAACCATTGCACATTCCATCCCACATTCCATTGCACATTCCATCCCACATTCCATTGCACATTCCATCCCACATTCCATCCCACATTCCATTGCACATTCCATCCCACATTCCATTCCACATTCCATCCCACATTCCATCCCACATTCCATCCCACATTCCATCCCACATTCCATCCCACATTCCACCATTCGCTCGCAGGCTAACGCGTTACCACAGGTTCCTAAAACAATTTAGCTAAGTGGTGTACCAGAATCGCATTTCTCTGAATAAAGTCAATTGCTTAAGAAATCAGGACGTTATCCACTAAGAATGCGAGAGAAAACAGTTGTAAATAGGAAATAATATCTGCTAGACAAAGAACCACTTTGCCTAATTATTAGCAAGTCCCTGGAGTAAAAATCACGCACATTAAATGTTCACCTAACAAAAAAGCCATTTTCCCAGTAAATGAGAGAGCATTTGCTGCTGAAGTAAATTACTAGGCTCCAGTATCAAGTGCTGCATAAAAAAGCACAAGCTATTATTAGAGAAAAGGATACATCTTTGGGGAAATGTTATTAATCTGCCATTCTGGAAATACTGTCTTTTTTTTTTTACAGAACTTCAATGATGACATGCTGAGGGGTCCAGGCTGGTATTAGTGATTCTTCTGGGCTGAAGATGAGGACTTGTGGCTAAGGAGTTGGCCTAACGGGAGAGAGGAGTTGGCCTACTGGCTAGGGCGGTCGACCTCGAAGCTGGGGATCTGGGTTCGAGTCTCGGGAACAACGCTCAACATCCTGTGATTCTGGGCAAATCACTTAATCTCACCATGCCTGACAAAAATGAATGTGTCCTCATGTAACGTAACTGGTACTATGTAAAGCGCTCTGATACCCGATTCGGGTCAAGTTCGTGCTATATAAAACTCTATTAAAAATTAAAAAAAAGTTGCTGACTTTGGAACACATTTGTTTGAATCCCAGCTTATCTACTTTATCACACTGTGTTATCTTTAGCAAATCACTGTAATAATGTCTTTCCAGCAGTTATTGAATGCAGCCTTTAATCCGAGGCAATATGATGCTCCTGGCTGGACTTGGGCAGAAATGTGACTATCTCGCTCACATTGGGGCATATGTAGGTAATCTCCATTTTGCGATTCTGAAATAGCGATTTTTAAGGAATCGCTATTTGAGAATCGCAAAATGGAATATAGGTATTGATTCGCAATTTTTTTGCGATTACCTAATATTTCTTAATTGCGATTAGCAAATTGCGAATTAAGGAATGAGTGTCCCATTCATTCCTATGGGCCAAGAGGCCCATAGGAATGAAGGGGGATACATTCTCAAATTGCGATTTTCTATGAGAAAATCGCAATTTGAGAATCGCAATTCCAAGGGTGACAGGGTGTCCAAAGGACACCTGTTGCACCCCTGGAATGTGCCTGTAAGTACATGTGGCACACACACATGCCCTAAGGGCATGTCTGTGCGCCACATGGCACTTTAAATTAAAAAAAAATGCATTTTTAAAGGAAATTGCAAAATACCATCTACTTGGAGTAGGTGGTATTTTGCGATTCCTTAAGCCTGAATCGCATTTTTTAATTGACTCCTACTTAGCATTTAAGGAATCGCAAAATTGCAATTCCTTAAATGCTTGAGCAAAATAAAGAATCGCAATTTTTGCGATTCCTTATTTTGCTAATATGCACCTACATAGCAAAACGCCGTTTGCGATTCGCAAATGCTGAAATTCGCCAAATTTCGGCGTTTGCGAATCGCAAACGGCTACCTACATATGCCCCTATGACCCAAACTGCCAAAACTACGAACTGGTTCTTCCACTGAATTGGACTGTGGTCATGTGAAATGCGGGCTCCATGACAGCTGTGCACACACCTGAGTTCACTTCATGCGGTCCAGCCTCTCAATGGCACATCCTCAGAAATCTGATCTGGGATTGTCTAGGTGGGATTTCAAGGCAGATCAGGGTTCCCACTGGCGCACTAGACTGCCTAGGACAGCAGAACTGCACGGGTTCTTGTCTGGCCAGCTCATACTGAATATGGGTCCCAAAATGCAAAATCTCACGTGCATTTTGCATATACTTTTTTAGGCATCTTAACTGCAAAAACTGCTGAATGGAAATACACAAAATTTGGCAGGAAGCTAGATCTTGGTCCAGAAAGCGTGCATTTTGTGATTTGATGTAAACCTGTGGAGTTGTTTTTGAGAAATTAGGGTTAGAAAATATTTGTGTATCTCAATCGTTGGGTTTGAGGGAATTTGAGAAAGTTCCTCGAACCCAGTTTTAAACAAGCATTTGCAATGCAGTAGGTCTCGTGTTTGCGAGATTTAGAGCTATTGGCATTTTAAATGACAATGTCTTTTATTTATGTGTTTTGAAAACCTGCAAGCAGTGCACATAAATAAAAGTCATTGCGATTTACAATGCCAATAGCTTAAACTCTTGCAAATGCTAGACCTATTACATTGCAAATGCATGCTATAATTTTTTTCAAGCGTTAGGAGAGAGCGTGTCCTGCCAGCAACAACAGGCAGGACAAAGCTGGTTGAGACAATATTGCTTGGAGGATGTAATTAAAGCCTACTGAGTAACAACACACGTAACAGGGGGTGTCGCCATGGGATGTTACAAAAGGAGAGAAGGTGGTACTAAGGAGGGACTACTAAGCATTATGACAAATGAACAGCCACAGTTTACAGTGGACAATGTTACAAGCCAATGAAAAATGTGGGCGGAGAGTGGGCGGGGCTTGAAGTCCCTACCTCCATACACCATGCCTTGCCGAGCAGCCCATTGGCTACCCGTGGCTCGACCTAAAAATGTGACTGTGTTCAAGCAAAATAAAGAAATGTAACTAATGTAAAAGCCCTAGAGGCCCAAAATGACCTTGTGAGCTGAAGCTGCCCCGCAGGTGACTGCTATTCCTCATGGATGTAGTGCCTGGGAGGTCAGTAGGCCCTTCCTGGCAAACTAGCTATTAATTTTTTTATTAAAATACCACATCATAAGGTCGCCCATGAACATACCAAACACCTTGCTTGGGGAGAAGTGTATTTACCTTTTAAATTTATTTGAAGGACAGCAGTCCTGGTCCGATTTCTCTCGAGATCCCTTTTTAACCCCTTGCATGCTGGTGACGAGCCCCAGCCGTCACGCTCCGCGGTGCTCGTGTGCTGATGACGGCTGGGGTTCGACACGGCCCCGCGCTGTTCGTTTGTTTACCGCACAGCGGCGGAAACGGGCCAGCAGCGATGGGGTTAAACAAGAAAACTGGTATTTTTTTTATTAAAATTTGGAGGGAGAGGCCCCAGCGAAATTTGAACTCACGAACCCTGGTTTACAAGACCAGTGCTCTAACCCCTGAGCTATGGAGCCACGCACAGCTCACAGAGCTGCAGTAGCCCATATAATGGACGAAGATCACACACCTCAGGTAAGAATATTGGGGCATATGTAGGTAATTTCCATTTTACGATTCCCAAATAGCGATTTTTAAGGAATCGCTATTTGAGAATAGCAAAATGGAATGTAGGTAAAAATTCGCAATTTTTTTGCGAATCTTTAACATTCCTTATTTGCGATAATGAGTGTCCCATTCATTCCTATGGGCCAAAAGGCCCATAGGAATGAATGGAGTTACATTCTCAAATTGCGATTTTCTGTGTGAAAATCGCAATTTGAGAATCGCAATTCCAAGGGTGCCAGGGTGTCCAAAGGACACCTGCTGCACCCCTGGAATGTGCCTGTAAGTACATGTGGCACACATAAATGCCCTAAGGGCATGTTTGTGCGCCACATGGCACTTTGAATTTTTTTAAAAAATGCATTTTTGAAGGAAATCGCAAAATACCATCTACTTGAAGTAGGTGGTATTTTGCGATTCCTTATGCAAAAATCGCAATTTTTAAAGCACCCCTACATAGCATTTAAGGAATTGCAAAATTGCGATTCCTTAAATGCTATAAGCAAAATAAGGAATCGTAATTTTTGCGATTCCTTTTTTTGCTAAGTGGCACCTACATATCAAAAAGCCGTTTGCGAATCGCAAATGGCTACTTACATATGCCCCCTTATCACTGTTGTTCATGGGGCGGAGAGTCAATAGGAGAGAGGATTGTGCGAGTCCGGGTGAGCTGCTGTTCGATAATATGCACACTTTAGAGCATGGCAGGTGCAGGCAGAAGAATGTGCAAGGCAGATTAAACACCTATCCTAAATGAAAGGAAACGCCGTTCATAATGTTGGTGCACAACAGTTATTTACATATCTTTATCGGCAGGAAACCACGACCACTAGTTGCTTGCGCGAGAAACCCTGGGATTTGACTGTAGGGGGCATATTATCAACAATTAGCGATATTTATCGCTAAAGAAGCACAGCGAAAAAAAATGTCATCGACAAGCATCGCCGGATTTTATCACAGAGATAACGTGCTATTAGCAACGTTTATCTCCAATGCGATAAAATAACCGTCGATAGTGGCGAAATGCGTGAATATCGCTGGAAAACCAGCGATATTCATGCATCATCGCCAACAGGGTCTTAGCCAGAATATCTACCTCCCATTGGATATAATGGCTAAGAACTGGTCTGAGCAGGCGTTAGTTTTTAGCGATATTCGCGCTTAGTGCGAATTTTTTTATCGCTACGCCTGCCTTGCTAATAGGCGATAGCGACGTTAGCGACTGCTTTCAGTCGCTAACTGGTTGGGTACGCCCACTTTGCATGTCATTAGCGATAAATATCGCTGACATGCAAAGTGGGCCCCAAACCGTTCGCTATCACCTAAAAGCTGTCGCTAACTGATGCTAGCGACAGCTTGCTATAGGGCGATGAAATTATCGCCGCTTTGCGGCCGAAAACGGCCGCAAAGCAGCAACAGTTTCATTTCGCCTGCCTTGATAATATGCCCCTAGGTTCTTAATGTCCACTGCAGGGAAGAGAACCGCTCGATAGGAGAAGCAGGTACAGAGAGCAAGGTGATGGAAGACAACGTCCACCAGAGCGTGATGCAGTCTGGGTGTGCATGTGGGACCAGAGACAGCTAGCGCCCTGGGCAAAATCAAGTGTGCGCCCTCTTGCTCCTCCCCTCTCCTCTCTCCAAGGGTTTTCCCTTCTATATTTTCTAAGTGCTATATATAACAGGAATTGCTATTAGGCAGTGCTTAATTTGTAAAACTAAATTCATTCATTAATCAACATATGAACAAATGTGTGCAATTGCCGAAAATGTTTCTAAGGAGGGTTTGCACCAGTGGGCCGCCATCGCACAGCACGCTGTTTTCAGGGCTACTACCGGGCCAGCTTGGAAGCAATATTAGCTGGGGAACCTACCTAATAGGTAAGTAAACATATAAATAAATCAAACAAATTTTGTTGCGCGCACTGCATCCCCAAATGCGATACAGTGCATGCAACAAAATTCGTTTTATTTATTTATATGTTTACTTACCTGTAATCCATACATTACTAACCCCCACCCTGCCCCTCCCCACGTCACCGCCCGGCAGCTATTCCCACCACCGACCGCTACTGCCTGGGGCTCCCCCTCAGCCCCAACTTGAGGTTTGTAGTGCTCTTGTGGGCACTGGGACACCCACCTGTGGCCCTGTGGAATGTGGCCCGGGCCCCAAGAAGTATCGGAGAGAGGGCCACAAGACCCATCCCTATAATAGTGTCATTTGGCCCCCGTGGGTGGGATTCCCTCCCCTTTTTTATTGCTTTTGTCCCCAGGGGATGGATAGAAAAGTGGGTTCTTTAAACAGTATGTACCCTATGCAGAGCCTTAATCCTGTACCACAGCTTTTGCGGACTTCCCAACTCTAATGGGGAATACACTACAGATTATTAAAGGTATCTACTAACAGTGTTTACTATGCAAAATTCCTCCAAAGAAAGACTGCTCACGATAAACATCCAAGGCATTAAGGTGATACTGGTCATACTACCCACAGCCTTAATTTTTTTTTTTTTAAACAGATTTTATTGACTTTTTTTCAAACATCTTACAAACTTACAGCATAAGAGGACCTCCATCACTACCCACAGCCTTCATACTCTGCTGAAATCGTTACAGCTAGCCCACCTCCTGTAGCTAATCGAGCACATGTACATGGGTATGTACCTGCTGCATACAATCTGTATTGTATACAAGCTTTTTTTAGGAAACAAAACATGTGTTTGTAAGTCATCAACTGTCACCTGCACAGAGTGTTAGTCCTGTACACAAATGTTCATAACCAGCTCAATACCTCTTCACGCCTATGACGCCATCCTCGATGGAACTCCTAAAGCCCACCTCGCCCCAATCAAATCGGTCCTGAACCTTGCCGCTAGGCTCATTAGCGACCTCAAACGATTTGATCATATCTCCCCTGCCCTTAAAGCCCTTAAGTGGCTGCCCGTTGAAGGAAGAGCTTCCTACAAGCTGGTGGAAAGAAGCTTGCAGCCCAGGAAGGGAGCCAGAGAGGAGGAAGCTTGATTCTAGTAGTTGAGGGCGAGATCAAATTCCCTCTAAGCTCCTCCCTTGCGCTGTGGGAGCCTGTACAAGCAAGAGCTGGGAATTGAGGCCAGTGAAGGAGGTCCCCACCTTTCTTTTTGTGATCTCTGAGGGTATCAGGGTGAACTGGCACTCTGTCCAGCTACTACTCTCCTACAGCTAGCCAGTGGCTACTGGACTAGTTGGACTCCAGTAAACTGTGCCATGACATCAGGCACCTGTGATCAGATCCCTGACACCACTAGAGGGGTGTCTTCCCTCACAACGGGAGGGCACTTCTGTAACTTTGGGTGGGGGTTATGGCCGGGGCTGATCAAGAACATTTGACTTCACATCATATGCTGAAACTATATCCTTTCAATCTAAAGATTGGTATCAAGGCTCTAGTGAATGAGAGCAGCCCTGTGTAACATGATCTACAATATGCAATGCTTACTGTGTGTTTTCATGTTAACTGTGTTTTGATAGTGCTTGGCGTCTAGGTGTTATAATACTGTTTGGGGTCAGAACTCTGTCCCAGAAGGTTGTAGAGACATCTGGTTTTCACTGTTTATCCTAGTTTTATGTGTAGTATATTTATCTTGTGTGTATTAAAGTACTTTTCTTTTATAAAAAGTAAAGCACTGACTGAACATTGAGTTCATCAGCTGGTGGTACGGTTTACACTGTATTCTGAATGTCTAACCCCACCTCACCTCCTTGAGTAAGCCTTGGACTGCTCTGCCTCGCTACCCTGAGAGAGTCAAGTGCTGGAGAGGAGTACTTGGTTATCCAGTTTTGGGTCCACTAGTACTTAGGCCCCAGGACACCAGTAAGGGGACACTCCAGTTGGTGCAATTGGAGCGCTGTTACCACTGAGTGCCGTGGTGCCCAGGAAGCCGGGTCAAACACAACCCCTCTTACGCCAGCTGCAAAAAAGACCTCAAACTTCTCCTGCTTAACAAACACTGGGGTCCTTAAATCCTCTCCTGGGCTCTCTTCCCTCCCCCACCTCCTATTGTTCTCCTCCCCCTCTCTCATCTTCCTTCGCCCACTAACTCCTCCCTCCAGTCTTTCCTATAGGACCTGCCTCGTCCCACCTGGTATTACCGAAACCCCCCCTCCTCAGCCTCCCCATTCCCTTACCCTTCCCCCCTCTTCTCCATCCTTTCCGTCCCACGCTAGGCTAATCTCTCAAGACTTGCTGTAACCCTTTGCAACACATGCAATGTGATAGTATAAAGCTAGAGCTGTTTTTACCTTCTTGTTGTGTTTTGAATACTACTTCATTGTAAACCTGTTACATTCAATTAATTTTATCTATGTATAGCTGTTTGATATCGCCTTAACTATCCCCCTCCCTTGCCTCTCCCCTTCCCTTACCCTACCGCCCTATTTTACATCCTTTCCCTCTCTCTCTAGCCTAATCCCTCATGTTTTGCTGTAACTCTTTGGCAACTTGTTTGTTTAATTACATTGGGAAATATTTAAATTGCTTTCTACCGTCTGTATTGGTTTCTGAATACTACCTCATTGTAAATTTTGCTATATTGCAATGAATACTCATGTAAAGCGCTCTGATACCCCCGGGTCCAGCTAGCGCTATATAAAACATGTTAAATAAATAAATTAAATAAAATAAACATTTTGTAAACTCTCACACCCATTAGCAACAAAGAGTTTGTACAATATTAGGTAGACAACAGGGATAATTCACATTCGTTATAATTTTTATGATTTTTTTTGTAATTTATTTTTGAAAAAAGCCCAAAATTTACTAAATTATTGAAAATACAGAATACAAATGAAATCACCAAAAGGTACTTTGAGTTGCATGAAATTACATAGAAAAGGAAAAGCACAATGAGAATATTGGTCATTCATAATTGCCACATTTTACATAAATGTGCAAGGACAAAGAGGGCATGAGGGAAGCTTCATCTTCTAGTGCAACATTTAAGTTTTCTGTTTCTGGTAAGCAAAAAATACTGAGCTTATATATCAATTCAATTCTTAAATCAATTTCTATAAAGAAATCTCTCACACATTTTTGTTGATGTGATATTTTCTAACAATCCTATATTTCACAGATCTGTCATAAGTTAATAGATCACATTTTATATTATACTATATATAGACCTCTCACATTGAGATCTCAGATTCAAAATGAAAACCTATTTGACATCACATTTCAACTGAAAGTTCTTACCTAGGTTAATGATAAGTGGTATCATATGCCTTCATTACTTGTACTTGTGCATATTGTTCTTAGTGGTTTCCGATTCCACTTTTCTGTTAGATCGTGTGCATATCAATCAAAGTTCTGCAAATTTCCTACCTATGTTAATGATAAGTGGTATCATATACCTTCATTATGTGTACTTGTGCATATTGTCCTTAGTGGTTTCCGATTCCACTTTTCTGTTAGATCGTGTGCATATCAATCAAAGTTCTGCAAATTTCCTACCTATGTTAATGATAAGTGGTATCATATACCTTCATTATGTGTACTTGTGCATATTGTCCTTAGTGGTTTCCGATTCCACTTTTCTGTTAGATCGTGTGCATATCAATAAAAATTCTGCAAATTTCCTCTCATATCTATACATAAAGTGATTAGTATTGAGACTCTATTCATATCGACTATAGCCCTATGAGCAAACAAATTCTAACCATGTATGCTCCAAAGGAGCAACTGATCTGAGGACAACCAGTCCGAGATTACGGCCCGAATTCAAACGATAGCATTCAAGCGTATTTGAAACTATGCCATCCATCTCTGCATCAATGTCCACAGTGATGTGTTCAATTTTGCACATTCCTCGTCATACCAATCCCTACCATCCTTGTAAAATTTCACCGGGTCGCAATTAATTTGATACTCTCTTTCCAAGGTTGTTTCTGCCAATAACTCCTCAAACGTATGCATTTGTAACGGATGTATGTCATTACATCGCATACCAATACCACGCGTGCCATTACTACGCGATGTAATGATAACGACATGCCATTACATCGCATACTTTTACCACAACTATGCTTTTACCACGCATGCCATTACAATGCAAATATTTACAACAAGGGGTGGTGATGGACAGAGTCTCTGAATTAAGCAGAATACTCTCACCCAGTCAAGAGATCAGGGCTAGATCCAACACCGTTTTTTAGCTCATTGCACCATCCCAGTTTCAGAACCTGGCTGTATGCAAATTAGTCTGTCCCTGGCCCAGTGCATCATGGGAACAGGGCAGACCAGACTACAAAAGCCAATTCTTACACTGGGAAGGAAACAAGCTTCCGGGGACCGGTTTCTGGCATTTCAGCCGTCTTCGGCCCGGCTTGCTTGAATCCTGATGGTGCAATGAGCAAGGGACTCACATCTGAGTATACCCTTCCACGCTTAGGGTGGACAAAAATATTTACAACAAGGGGTGGTGATGGACAGAGTCTCTGAATTAAGCAGAATACTCTCACCCAGTCAAGAGATCAGGGCTAGATCCAACACCGTTTTTTAGCTCATTGCACCATCCCAGTTTCAGAACCTGGCTGTATGCAAATTAGTCTGTCCCTGGCCCAGTGCATCATGGGAACAGGGCAGACCAGACTACAAAAGCCAATTCTTACACTGGGAAGGAAACAAGCTTCCGGGGACCGGTTTCTGGCATTTCAGCTGTCTTCGGCCCGGCTTGCTTGAATCCTGATGGTGCAATGAGCAAGGGACTCACATCTGAGTACACCCTTCCACGCTTAGGGTGGACAAAAATATTTACAACAAGGGGTGGTGATGGACAGAGTCTCTGAATTAAGCAGAATACTCTCACCCAGTCAAGAGATCAGGGCTAGATCCAACACCGTTTTTTAGCTCATTGCACCATCCCAGTTTCAGAACCTGGCTGTATGCAAATGAGTCTGTCCCTGGCCCAGTGCATCATGGGAACAGGGCAGACCAGACTACAAAAGCTAATTCTTACACTGGGAAGGAAACAAGCTTCCGGGGACCGGTTTCTGGCATTTCAGCCGTCTTCGGCCCGGCTTGCTTGAATCCTGATGGTGCAATGAGCAAGGGACTCACATCTGAGTATACCCTTCCACGCTTAGGGTGGACAAAAATATTTACAACAAGGGGTGGTGATGGACAGAGTCTCTGAATTAAGCAGAATACTCTCACCCAGTCAAGAGATCAGGGCTAGATCCAACACCGTTTTTTAGCTCATTGCAGCATCCCAGTTTCAGAACCTGGCTGTATGCAAATGAGTCTGTCCCTGGCCCAGTGCATCATGGGAACAGGGCAGACCAGACTTCAAAAGCCAATTCTTAAACTGGGAAGGAAACAAGCTTCCGGGGACCGGTTTCTGGCATTTCAGCCGTCTTCGGCCCGGCTTGCTTGAATCCTGATGGTGCAATGAGCAAGGGACTCACATCTGAGTATACCCTTCCACGCTTAGGGTGGACAAAAATATTTACAACAAGGGGTGGTGATGGACAGAGTCTCTGAATTAAGCAGAATACTCTCACCCAGTCAAGTGATCAGGGCTAGATCCAACACCGTTTTTTAGCTCATTGCACCATCCCAGTTTCAGAACCTGGCTGTATGCAAATTAGTCTGTCCCTGGCCCAGTGCATCATGGGAACAGGGCAGACCAGACTACAAAAGCCAATTCTTACACTGGGAAGGAAACAAGCTTCCGGGGACCGGTTTCTGGCATTTCGCCGTCTTCGGCCCGGCTTGCTTGAATCCTGATGGTGCAATGAGCAAGGGACTCACATCTGAGTATACCCTTCCACGCTTAGGGTGGACAAAAATATTTACAACAAGGGGTGGTGATGGACAGAGTCTCTGAATTAAGCAGAATACTCTCACCCAGTCAAGAGATCAGGGCTAGATCCAACACCGTTTTTTAGCTCATTGCACCATCCCAGTTTCAGAACCTGGCTGTATGCAAATTAGTCTGTCCCTGGCCCAGTGCATCATGGGAACAGGGCAGACCAGACTACAAAAGCCAATTCTTACACTGGGAAGGAAACAAGCTTCCGGGGACCGGTTTCTGGCATTTCAGCAGTCTTCGGCCCGGCTTGCTTGAATCCTGATGGTGCAATGAGCAAGGGACTCACATCTGAGTATACCCTTCCACGCTTAGGGTGGACAAAAATATTTACAACAAGGGGTGGTGATGGACAGAGTCTCTGAATTAAGCAGAATACTCTCACCCAGTCAAGAGATCAGGGCTAGATCCAACACCGTTTTTTAGCTCATTGCACCATCCCAGTTTCAGAACCTGGCTGTATGCAAATGAGTCTGTCCCTGGCCCAGTGCATCATGGGAACAGGGCAGACCAGACTACAAAAGCCAATTCTTACACTGGGAAGGAAACAAGCTTCCGGGGACCGGTTTCTGGCATTTCAGCCGTCTTCGGCCCGGCTTGCTTGAATCCTGATGGTGCAATGAGCAAGGGACTCACATCTGAGTATACCCTTCCACGCTTAGGGTGGACAAAAATATTTACAACAAGGGGTGGTGATGGACAGAGTCTCTGAATTAAGCAGAATACTCTCACCCAGTCAAGAGATCAGGGCTAGATCCAACACCGTTTTTTAGCTCATTGCACCATCCCAGTTTCAGAACCTGGCTGTATGCAAATTACTCTGTCCCTGGCCCAGTGCATCATGGGAACAGGGCAGACCAGACTACAAAAGCCAATTCTTACACTGGGAAGGAAACAAGCTTCCGGGGACCGGTTTCTGGCATTTCAGCCGTCTTCGGCCCGGCTTGCTTGAATCCTGATGGTGCAATGAGCAAGGGACTCACATCTGAGTATACCCTTCCACGCTTAGGGTGGACAAAAATATTTACAACAAGGGGTGGTGATGGACAGAGTCTCTGAATTAAGCAGAATACTCTCACCCAGTCAAGAGATCAGGGCTAGATCCAACACCGTTTTTTAGCTCATTGCACCATCGCAGTTTCAGAACCTGGCTGTATGCAAATTAGTCTGTCCCTGGCCCAGTGCATCATGGGAACAGGGCAGACCAGACTACAAAAGCCAATTCTTACACTGGGAAGGAAACAAGCTTCCGGGGACCGGTTTCTGGCATTTCAGCCGTCTTCGGCCCGGCTTGCTTGAATCCTGATGGTGCAATGAGCAAGGGACTCACATCTGAGTATACCCTTCCACGCTTAGGGTGGACAAAAATATTTACAAAAAGGGGTGGTGATGGACAGAGTCTCTGAATTAAGCAGAATACTCTCACCCAGTCAAGAGATCAGGGCTAGATCCAACACCGTTTTTTAGCTCATTGCACCATCCCAGTTTCAGAACCTGGCTGTATGCAAATTAGTCTGTCCCTGGCCCAGTGCATCATGGGAACAGGGCAGACCAGACTACAAAAGCCAATTCTTACACTGGGAAGGAAACAAGCTTCCGGGGACCGGTTTCTGGCATTTCAGCCGTCTTCGGCCCGGCTTGCTTGAATCCTGATGGTGCAATGAGCAAGGGACTCACATCTGAGTATACCCTTCCACGCTTAGGGTGGACAGAAATATTTAATTATTTATTTAGGGGTGGTGATGGACAATGCAAAGGCATGCTTGGTAAAGCTATAGTCGTGGTAAAAGTTTGCAAGGTAAGTGACTCTACTCTACCCTACCCTACACACTAATATAGTACCCCTACACAACCCTTCCCCGCCCCCAGTCCTCTCCCTACAATAATACTTCACTACCCTACACGACCCCCGACACTACCCTAAAACACTACACTACACACACACACACTACAACACTACCCTAAACCCTAATGCACTACACTACTCAAACACTACAACACTACCCTAAACCACTACACTACACAGATTCTACAACATTACCCTAAACCCTAAAACACTACAACACTACCCTACACACCAAAACACTACACTACACAAACACTACTATACTACACTATAACCTAAAACACTACACTACCCTAAACCCTAAAACACTACACTGCACAAACACTACAACACTACCCTAAACCCGAAAACACCACACTACACAAACACTACTACACTACCCTAAACCCTAAAACACTACACAAACACTACTATACTATACTAAACCCTAAAACACTACACTACCCTAAACACTAAAACACTACACAAACACTACAACACAACCCTAAAACACTACACTACTATACTACCCTAAACCCTAAACACTACACTACACAAACTCTACAACACTACCCTACACAAACACTACAACACTACCCTAAACCCTAAAACACTACACTACACAAACACTACTACACTACCCTAAACCCTAAAACACTACACTATCCTAAACCCTAAAACACTACACTACACAAACACTATAACACTACCCCAAACCCAAAAACACTACACTACACAAACACTACTACACTACCCAAAACCCTACAACACTACACTACACAAACACTGCTACACTACCCTAAAACTTAAAAAACTACACTACACAAACTCTACAACACTACCCTAAAACCCAAATCAATACAACAGTACACTAAACCCTAATACACTACTATAAACAAACACTACAACTCTACACTACAAAAAAACACAGTAAAACGTAAAAAAAACACACAACACAAAGATAACAACACTACTTTTACACTACCCTAAACCGTACAAAAGTAACCCCCACCCCAATCCCAAACCCCCTTACCTCTCTCCTCTCCAGCGTCGCCGTCTCAGCACTCGGGGCCTGCTTCCTCCTTCCTGCTTCGAGGGGCGGTGCACGTCGTTGTGAGGAAACAGCCTCAGTTTCCTCACATTGACTTGGATAGCTGCCATTAAACATTACATCGCATGCGTTGTAAAAGCGCGTGTGATGTAATGGTATGCGTGGTTTTTACCACGCGTTGTAACATCGCATGCGTTGTAACGCATGCGATGTAATAGCAACGCGTGGTAAAAACCACATTGTAATGGCTGTTCCCCATTTGTAACTGTTGTTGCTCCACGTTATTCACCGATAAATCTAATATCATACTGTGTAATGTTATCCATTTTGAACTAGTAGTGTAGACATCTATTTCCTTGCCATCTTGCGGCCTAATAATATTTTTCCTATTTGAATTTAAAATAAGTACAGTTTGACTCGTGAAGACAGAGTCCCGGGTATTTCAAGAGAAAAATCAATGGGTTGTGATCACTTTCGAGCATGCTAATTACTCCCATAGCAATGATGAGGTGCCAGGCGTCCATATTTATTGCTATATAATCAATAGTGCTTTGTCTGGTCCCAGCTCGATATGTTGACTTAGGTGGGTTGTCTGATTTAGTTTGACCATTGAGCGGGCGTAAACCTTCCTCTTCCCTTCCTCGCTCCCATGGGAGTCTGACTCCCATGGGAGCGCAATGGCCGAAGAGAAATAAAGCTCCCTGGGCCAATCAGAATGCTCTCTTTTTAAATTGACACTGCTTCAAGAGTCTGTAGATACTCTGGTGGATCATACCATCCAGATATACAATTATTTTTATCCCTTAATTTCTAAAATAACTACTGAACAGATATGCACAAACCACAAAAAACCCAATCTGGGGACCAATATCTAGCCTCCTGCCAAATTTGGTGTAATTCCGAAGTCTATGGAAAATGCATGGGGATTTAGCATTTTGGGACACCCTTTTTTCTCTCCCTCGCTTGCCGGATCACTCTGAAACTTACCAGGAGGAGCTGAGATGGATGAACTTTTTTGGGGGGAAAGTTTTGTGAAGATTCGTCAAATGGGGCCAAAGTTATTAGCAAACCAAAAAACTTTATTTGGATTGAAAAGCAGACCTAACTATAACTACCTCGTCAAGCAAAATATATGTGGAGCTAAGTATAGAAAATCTATATATACCTTGCTGTCGAAATATCCGTCATGATATCCTTGTAACTTGATAATCAGTACACAATTATCTGTAGTTACACTACTACAAATACATCGAAGGATCACTTTCCATCTTGGGAGAAGAAGGGAGGAGGAGATTGCAATGCAGGATCGACAATGGGAGGAAAAAACAGGAGCAAGAGGAAGAGCGCAGAGCGAGAAAGATGGACAAAAAGACAAAAGAAGGGAAAATGGAGGAAGAAAAAATGAATAAGCGGGGGATGAAGATAATGTACTAGAATGATGGGAAGTATGAGGGAGATGGATAATGTTAGAGAAAGGAGAGCAGGAAACTGTAATAGTACAGGTATATCTGAGTTAGGGTAAGCCATAAGTTCAGGTGCTCATTGCAATAATTATCATCTTCTACAAGCTTTTGTGGGATACCATGATGATTTTGGTACTTACTGCATCAAAATCTGCAAGTTGAGGTAAATACCAGGTATTTTCCTTGGAGGTTTGACCTGCCGATATTTATCACAAAACTCATAATTTTGATATTTGCGGTAACAGGATTTATCAACCATATCAGAATTCACTGGCCCATCCGTAATAATGACCAAGGAAACAGCCATAACAATGCGGGCATTACCCCTCTCTGCTATTACAACGCTGCTTTTACAACGTAAGTCATTACAACGACTTGCGCTGGAGGGAGCTGTTGGATAGGGAATAGTTTAATGTTCTATTCCAACACCTTCCCTACTGTAATGTGGGCTGGAGTTGGAATAGAAAGTTAAACTATTCCACTATTCAGAGCTTACAGCGCAAGTCGTTGTAACGACTTGCGTTGTAATGGCATGCGGGGTAAAAGCCCGCGTTGTAATGCCATACCACCAATGACCACAGAGTGTAAGAGTCTGGCTCAGTGATGAACAAAATGAGAAAAGCAGGTGTCTAAAAGTGATGAAGAGTAGTGCAAGGGGGCGAGGGAAAAAAAGAGGAAAAAGGCATCTAGAGTAAAAGAGCAACAAGATGAAGAATTGGGAAAGAGAGCGAGGGAGAGGGACAGAGAGATATGGAAGAGAAGGAGAGAGATTAAGGTTGCAAATTAAGAGGCAGTGATGGAAGAGAGAAAATAGAGACATATAGAGCAAGATCAGGAATTTGAAGATGGAGCCAGGCAGAAGAAGAAGAGATAGAAAACAAGAGATAACATGGGAAATGTGAGTAATAAAAACAGAGAGGTGAAACGAGGAAATGACTAAAACAGAGAATTAAAGCAATTAATAATATTAATAATAATAATTATAATGTCATTTGTAAAGCGCCTGTTTACTTGTCCCAGCGCTAGGAAGCTAAGTACCAAAAATTAAGCACACCAGATGAGCCTACCGGGAGCCAAACAGCCAAGTTTTCCGTTTTTTTTCTGAAAATTGTTTCAGATGAAGCGAACCGAATTTCTGCAGGTAGAGAATTCCAAATCTTGGGAGCCAAGGTGCATATGTATGAAAATCCCCGTTTGCGATTCTCAAATAGCGATTTTTTGAGAATCGCTATTTGAGAATTGCAAAAAGGGATGTATGTAGAACATCGCAATTGTTTAGCGATGTCTTAGTCTTCCTTAATTGCGATTCGCAAATTACGAAATCGCAATTAAGGAATACTTTCCCATTCATTTCTGTGGGCCAGGAGGCCCATAGGAATGAATGTGAAGTCATTTTCAATTCGTGATTCGCAAATTGAGAATAATTTCAAGGGTGCAAGGGTGTCATAAGGACACCCTGATGAACCCCTGAAATGAATATGTGTGCGCATATGGCGAAATGAACATGTGTGCACCACATGGCACCTTTACAAATGCACAAAAGTGCATTTGTGAAAGAAATCGCAAATTACCACCAACTTGAGGTTGGTGGTAATTTGCGAATTCTTAAGGAGAAATTGCACAACTTGGGTGCTTGATACATAGCATTTAAGGAATCGCAATTTGTGATTCCTTAAATGCTTACGCAAAATTAAGGAATTGCAATTTTTGCGATTCCTTAATTTTGCAATGAGAAAACAGCTCCTACATCGCGTTTAGCGATTTTTCATTCGCAAACGCTGTATTTTTGAGAATCGCAGCGTTAGCAAATGAAAAATCCTTTGATACATATGCCCCCAAGTGCCTAAAGGCACAACCACCAACCCTAGCTGTCCTAACTCTGGGAAGGGAGTCCAGTTTCGCCACAGCTGATCTCAGAGTTTTATTTAGCACATCAGGAGGGGTCATGTCCTGCACATAGGTAGGACCTTGGCCGGAAGGCGCTTTGTATCAATAGCAGAGAGCCGTAAAGGGAATTCTTTGTTTTACTGGCAACCAATGGAGTGTTTTCAGAAAGCAATTGCAGACAAATTCACGACAGGCATAGGGAGGTACACCGAAGAGTAAAAATATGTGCATCATTAGCAGGTGCAGCATTACATTCACTACCAATGCGTGGTGAGGGAAGTACTTTACTAGATACCATTTAAAGCATTACATGCCCAACACTGCGGTTGTATGACGTTACAACACATTCCGTTGTAACGCATGCGTGGAAAACCACGAAAATGCCTTTACCACGCATACCTTCAAAACGATTTTCGTTCTTTAACTATGCATGATAATGGCATTTTCATGGTAAACCGACTGCAGGGCTGATTATTTTGTTTAAATTTATAAACATATTTTTAATGAAGCCTAACCGTATAAATTATTATAATAAAAAGAATATACTTACAGTTTCTATGTTCGTAATTCACCTTCTTCTTACACAGTTGTAAGTGGTCCTTTTTCTATTTTTCTTCAAAATGCAGTACGTACATGTACGTGCGTAATTACGTCCTTATTGAGGCTCATCACATGAAGGACAAGAGGCACAGGAGATCGGTTTTTACGTAAGTTTTATTTTTTTGTTAAAACCCACTCTTTTCTGGGGGGGAAACCCCCCCAAGCCCCCTCCCCCGAAGACCCCTTTTTTTATTTCAACCTTTAACTCACGTTCCTTTACTACGTATCTCGTAGTAAAGGAATGCGTGGTAAAGGTTATACGTGGTAACCACGCAAGCGTTGTAAAGCATGCGTGGTTAGTGTATTCGTGGAAACGGCCGCGTTGTAGTGGCTGTTTCCCCAACACTGCATACAGTGGTATGGAATGCGAAGGCTGCTCCATGAAGGTCTGAATGCTTGTAATGTGTATTGATGAATTCATTAGTTTCGTCTTACAGTAGCAAACCACTATGTATTTCTGTATGTATATGGTATTTGTAAAGCGCAAACTAATCCCCTCTAGGGGTTTCAAGGCGCCTGGGGGCTATTGAGGAGATCAAGTGAGCTATTGCCCAGAGTCACATGGTGCTGAGCTGAGCTGCCGCCGGCGCCGGGGATCGTACCGTGAGCCCCGTGCTCCGGAATCAGCTGCTATGGCCGCTGCACCACACCTCTAAATGTGTTGCCACTCTCGTGCCTAGTCATTTATTTATATTTCTGCTTAGGTATTTACAACCATGAGCTCTTGTTTAGAGATGGCACAAGTTAGTATATGTTTTTTATTTCATATATTTTCAGTGTAATCTCTGCAATATTTTTCCATTTGAATTGAAAAAAAACACATTTACCAATACTATTAATGTCCACATGCTCACTACGCTCACTTTGCAATGCCCCTTACCAAGAGTTTATTGCAATTCAGAATCCCCTGGAGAATTTGGATAAAAATGAGTTGGCAAAAGCCGCCGGCTCGTTGCTCTGAAAACAGATTTATTTTATGTATTTTTTTTAGGTTTTATGCTTGGCCTAGGAGGGTAACAGAGTTTTTTTTTAGAATTTTGTTATGTATGGCTCCTCCTTTACTCCGCTGCCCTTGCAGAAAGCAAAAGCAGATGATTTTGGGGGCATACAGAACATAAAATTATAGATAGGTCAAAGTAAATTACGGGGATTTTTTTCGATTCCGGGGTGTAAATGACATACTAGGCAAATCACATTTCCCCCTTGTTGTTTATTCGATGCCACTCAGAACCCCTCAGTGGAAAACATTCCTGTAATTTGCTGTTATCCATCTTTTATTCTATATATACAATGTGTGCTGTACCAAGGGTGCCATGGACGCTGACAAGAAGAAAGGACATTTGTTAATTACTTACCGATAAGCCCCATTACCCTGATCCAAAGTCCTCCCCGTCACAGTTCTCCTACATTCCCTCCCTCACTCCCTCTTACATTTCCTTCAGCACAAGGTCAAAATGTTATATCAGCGGGTCAGGGAGAGGGGGGAATCTACTCATGGTGTTGTGGGAACGTTTTTTCTTGCTAGTAAAAACAGAGGAAATACTGAGGGGCTAATTACGGGTTTGGTGGATAGAGTTACTCCATCACAAACATGACCGTGGCGGATATTCCGTCTTCCAAATGACGAGGTCCATTAGGATGGCGGATGGACAAAGTCCGTCCGCCATCCTGTCGGGGGGCGGTACCGTCCGCCACAAAGGCGGAGGAACCGTGCCCCCAATTAGGATGCATCCGCCACAGTGGCGGGTGCATCCCGCATTTTTTACATTGCGGCGGACGGTGCTTGAAGCACCGGCCGCCGCAATGCAAAAAATGCACGTTGTACATTTCAATGCACAACGTGACAGGCACCGCGCGGGGCCTGTCATGGTGTACATTAAAATGCTGGGACCCCCCTTCACCCTGGGGGCCCGCAACGGGCCCCCAAGGCAAAGACCGTATGCCTTTCCGTGGCGGCATTGCCGCCATGGAAAGGCATTCCTCACCGGCCATCCTAATATGGCTTGCGGTGTCTGATAGACACCGCCACCATATCAGGCCTTTTCCACCGCGGTCGCAAGCTGGCGGAAAAGCGGCGGACGGTCTTCCCCTCCGCCATGGTCACCCCCGCCATTGTAATATGGCGGGGGAAGAAAGGTGGCGGACGGGCAGGGATGGCGGATGGATCGCCACCGCCTGCATGGCGGTGGTGATCCGTCTGCCATCCTAATGGACCCCTTAAATTCCATTATATCATATGTAACTTGTATTACAGTGGACAGGATAGCCGTTTGTGGCAGAGGGCCCCATTTGCCAAACTCGTAATCAGGCCCTTCGATATGGAACTGTCCCGAGGGTGCAGAGTTCCTCTACTTGTAAGGACTATGATAGGGAGGTTGGTGGAAGGGGTGATTTACATAAATATACTGGGCCTGATTCACAAAAGCAATCTTAAGCCAAAGGCCAGATGTACGATGTGAGTTTGCATACGCAAATGGATTTCGGAACCCCTTTGCGCACGCAAAATCACTGTTGGCCATGTACAATTCCTGAAAAAAATGTCACAATTTATTTGCGACTGGCTATTTAAGAATTGTGAGTCGCAGTAAGGAAGGGGCGTTCCCTTCCTAATTGCGTCCGCAATGCTATGTGTGAATGTTTTGTGACAGCAATTGTTGTTGCAAAACACTCGCAAATGACCACCCTCTTCAAGGTAATGCAGTCGCAATTTGGAAGGGGTGCCCCGGGGACCCCTTCCACTTTGTGACTGCCTATAAAATTATTTTTTAAGGGCAGGCAATGGTCCCCGGGACCACTGCCTGCCCTTAAAAAATGAAATGAAAACATTTAATTGTTTATTCTTAAATGCATCCTGTTTTCCTTTAAGGAAAACTGGCTGCATTAAAAAAAAGCTACTTTATTAAAAAGCAGCCCCAGACATGGTGGTCTACTGAGCCCAGCAGGCCACCATCCTTGGGATGGCTGGCATTCCCAATGGGCTTGCAAATTGCGAGAGGCTCATTAATATTAATGAGCCTCGCAATTTGCAAGCCCGTTGGGAATTGCAAAACAGTGTAATAACACTGTTGTACATGTCATTTAGTGCCTCACAATTTGCGCCTCGCAATGAGTTGCAAATTGCGAGGCGCTAAATGAAAGGGTCGTACATCTGCCCCCAAAAGTCTAAGTTTAGACCTGAAGTCTTGGTTTAGACCTAAAGCCTAACTTTACTACTACTGAAGTTACAGCCTGATTCATGAAGCGAAATAGCGCCCGCAATGGCTGCGAAAACGCTATTGCGGGTGCAAAACACGGAATCGGCATTCAAGTACGAAATAGCGAAATCGCTAAAAAATAATAGCGAGCGGAATAGCGATTACGCTGTAAAAGTCGCAGACTCCGGGAAGTCGAGCATTAGCGATAATGAAATAGCGACCAACCACGGAATCTGCGAATTGAATAGCGAAACGCAATATTGTCTCAATCGGCATTCATGAAAGAAATACATTAGCGAAAAATCGCTAAATCGCACATTAGCGCGGCGCAATTTAAGGACAACTCAAAGCAGGTGGTAACCATAAAAGCCATGATTAACCAAAATTTGAAAAACTGTTAGCCAATCACCAACAGGTCCAGGCCTGACCAATCACACATAAGGACATTCAGCAGCAGCAATAGGCGTTCCACAATGCCTGGGATGTACATGGTGGTGAGGCGGCGAAGGCTACAGCGAGCAGCACGGAGGAGACGCATGAGGCAGGCAAGGATTTACCGGCAGCGGGTCACCTTGCTGGGGCAAACCAGAGAACAGATTTATGCCAAATACAGGCTGAATGGGGAAATGATCACCTGGCTGATACAAGAACTCGACCCCATCATGCAGCACCCAACAAGGCGAAACAATTCTGTGCCCACACATGTGCAGGTATTGTGCAGCCTGCACCTCCTGGCATCCGGCAGTTTCCAGGGCATAGTAGCCGCTGCTGGGGGGATTTCCCAGCCCACCATGTCACGCTGCCTCCACACTTTTGTTGACGCCATGCTCAGCCAGCTCCACCGCCACATCACATTTCCCACGAGCCAACAGGATTTGGACCTCACAAAACTACAATTTTATAATGTAGCCCATTTTCCCCATGTCCTTGGCTGCATAGACTGTACCCACGTCGCCATCTGCCCACCAGCTGGCACGGAGTATATGTACCGCAACAGGAAGTCGTACCACTCCCTCAACATACAGATGGTCTGCAATGCCAAGACCATCATCACTGACATTGTGGCCCAGTACCCAGGGAGTACCCATGACTCCTTTATCTTCAGGCACAGCGGACTCCACACACGACTGATCAGGGGAGAGTTTGGGGAAGGACACCTACTTGGTAAGTACACTTTGTCGACAAATGTCACATTGCTATGAAGTAACTGCGCTGCACAGGCAATCAACATCTGCTCCTCTCATTCAGGTGACAGTGGCTACGCCCTACGGGAATACCTCCTGACCCCTTACCTCAACCCTGCCACACCTCAGCAACGCCGCTACAATGTTGCGCACATCCGGACAAGGAACTGTATTGAAAGGACATTTGGCCTGCTCAAGAGCAGGTTCCGTATACTGCACAAGACAGGTGGGGCCATGTATTACAGTCCTGCAGCGTGCTGCCGCATTGTGGCTGTCTGTGCAATGCTTCATAACATTGCAACCAAGCGCCGGATACCAGTTGACATCTCAGGCAGTGAATCTGAGGGGGACGACCGGCCAGCAGCACATGCGCACCATGCACGCGGGGAGAACCCAGCTGAAGGCCACAGACGTCGCAACCACATCACAGCTAACAATTTCTAGCCCACCCCCTTCCCCCACCCCACATATCACAATTGCATGCAAACTGTAATGATTACACAAGGCGTATGTGTGCACCAAAATAAATGTATTTGTTTGAATCACAAAAAAATAAATGGGTCTTCGTAACAACTATTTACAAAATGCAGTATTCATGCATACTGCATGAGACGCTCCATGGCAGGCTTAAGTTCAGCCTGCGCCTGTGTCCCTGACACAATGTCATTGGCGCCTCCGGCGCACAATTCCCAGGCGCCTGGGAGCCTCTTCCTCTTCCTGGGCAGCTGGAGCTGGGGCAGCCCTTGTGCTGCGCCTAGGTGGGGGGGCCTGCGTGGCAGAGTGGCTGCTGACACTAGAGGCACCCTCACTAGCATCATCACCCCCCACAATTGCCGGAATCACAGGTGCGTGCAGTGCGGTGACGGCGGTTGTCAAATGCTCCAGCACCCGGGTAATATCCTCGCAGCACTGGACGAGTTGGTGCTGCTGGGTTAACGAGCGCCGCGCAAGCAGGGTGGTGGCATTTGCCGAGGCATAATTGGAGCGGCTATAGGTGGACAGCCGGCTCAGCAACTGGTGGTGGCGCCTGCTAGCAACACTTCGGTGCTTCACCAGCGCTGCGGTGTTGTGTTCCATAGCCGTCGTCATGCGGTCAATGGCCGCCGTCATGCGGTCCACCCTCTCGCCCACTCCCGCCACATTGCGGCCGATCTTCTGCAGCTGGAGCTGGATGGCTCCTTGCTGCTGCGACTGGCGCTGGTGTAAACGCAGCATGCGCCGCTCCACACTCATGCAGGCGTGGAAATGGCCATTGCCCCTCCTGGTGGTCGGCCGCTGTGTAGCGGATGTGGCTGGCCCAGATGGTGGTGGACGAGCTGCAGGTCTTGCAGCAGCTGGTGTTGCAGGTGCGGCAGGTGTGGTGGGTGGCCTGGCCTTGGCAGCCGGTGGGCCTGAGGCGGATGCAGAAGGCAAGGTGGGTGGCCTGGCCTTGGCAGCCGGTGGGCCTGAGGCGGATGCAGCAGGCAAGGTGGGTGGCCTGGCCTTGGCAGCCGGTGGGCCTGAGGCGGATGCAGAAGGCAAGGTGGGTGGCCTGGCCTTGGCAGCCGGTGGGCCTGAGGCGGATGCAGAAGGCAAGGTGGGTGGCCTGGCCTTGGCAGCCGGTGGGCCTGAGGCGGATGCAGCAGGCAAGGTGGGTGGCCTGGCTGCTGGTGTTGGCGCTGCCGCAGGGGCTGGTGGCTGGGTAGCAGGTAGGGATTCCTCCTCCTGGGCCTCCTCGTCGATCAGCAGCCTCTCACTGTCGCTGCTATCTCCCGCACCTGTGAGGGTAAGTGGATACTCATTAGGTGCATGTGACTGTCAGACGTGCAGATGTTACATGCATGCTGGGTGTCATTCCCTGGGTGGCTGTGTATTTGCGCACTTTGGAACCTTTCGGGCCGCATTGTGGTACTACTACATTGTGGACATACTACGTCTCCCACAATGCTTCAGGGCATTTCCTGATGCACGGCATGACTAAGGGCCAATGAGTGAGCCTATTTGGTCAGGGGCGGTCATAGGGGACAGGGTCGCAGTCGCATGCCACTTACCTTGGGTGTCTTGGGTGGGGCGGGAGGAGTCCAGAGGGGTCACGCCAACACACGCCTCCCTCTCCAACGTGTCCTCTACCCGGTCCTCCAGGGGGGTGTTGGGTGGGACAGTCGGTCCACCACCTCCGGTGCCTGATGCCTCACCAAGGCGCTCCGCCACCCTCTCCTTGGCACGCCCTCGGAGGTCGTACCACCGCTTTTTTAATTCCTCCAGGGACCTGTCCGCAACGCCCACAGAGTTCACGCTTGCGGCAATCCCCACCCAGATCCTCCTCTTCTCCTGCTCTGGGACCCTCCGGGAGTTTGCACCAAACAGCTGGTCGTGGTTGGCCACCACACCCTCTATGAGGTTCTCCAGCTCCTGTTCGGAGAATTTCAATTTGCGCTTTCGGCCAGCGCTGTTGCTGGGTCCGGGCTGCGGGTCGTCTGACATATCGGTCGCTATTTCGGCGGGGTCGGGATGCGCAAACGGCGGGTTGGTGGCAGCTTTCCGTCGTGGACAGTCGACTGATAGCGTCACTGTGGTGTTTGGGGGTGGGATTTGGCTGCTTCCTGGTTGTGATGTCATCACGGTGCTCGGAATGCGTCTTCCCGTTTTCCAGATCCCGCGAGAATGCGACTCGCAATCCCGTGCAATCGGGATTGCGAGCGCAATCTCGTGCGATCGGGATTGCGAGTCGCAATCCCGATCGCAGGTAGCCGGAAATAGCGATTAATCTGCGTTTTTTGTGGGTCGCTAACGGCTTTAGCGCCCGCATGCGAGTCGCTATTTTTTGTCCGAAAAGTACATGAATGCCGTTTTGCGTTTCCTCAATAGCGAGTCGCTATTGATCGCTATTAGGGACACGCAAAACGGCCCGTACATGAATCAGGCTGTTAGTCTTTAGGTCTAAACTCAGACTTTTGGTCTAAGTTTACTTTTATGAATCAGGCCCAATGTGAGTAAAAAAAATAACAGATTCACTGGAAGCGTCCATCCTTGAGTAGAAGTGCTGAGAAGTCAGATGGACAGCCGGTCAGAGGCAGAATGCATGTTAGTGAGGGCTTTGCAATGCAGACTTACAGCGCCTTGTGTATACTCCATGGGAAAGGTTGCTTCTCACTGTGTGTCTGGAGTTTTACTCCCACTGTGCACTCCCTGAGAAAGCTGGTTCCAGTGTTCTTTTTCACTCCTTAAAAATACCTGCTCTTCTGGTCTGTTTATCACCTAGATACTGGATTGTATGCACTATGCATGCCTGCTTAACCCCTTCCCTGCGCCACACATTCCGCTGCGGTGCAGGGGAGCTAGTGGGCATGTGTGCCACTTTGGTGCTCATGACGGCGTGGAGCCGTCATGACCCCGCCGCTCACTAATTCGCCCGCACAGGCGGGGAATTAGTGCCACGTGGGCGGAGCGGTGGCGGCATGACGGCTCCACGCCGTCATTAGCACATGCCTACTGTGACTCATGATGGTGTGGAGCCGTCATGAGCACCCAAGGGGTTAATTATGTTCCTGGTTCAATTGGCAGGCTTTTATGGGAGATCCAGCTTCTGGTGATGCGGGTTCATCATTTGGATGCCGATGTTGACTTTGCATCAAGCATGGAGGGCAATCTTCAGAAAGGCGGGATGCAGTCTGAGGATGCCTCTCAATGCATTCCTGTGCTAGATCCTAGAAAGCACTCTTAAAAAAATGCAATTTACATCTTTATCTTTTATGCTACTGGGGCTCAGAGCCCACTCTACATTTTATAACGCTATATTGTGCCCACTTGGGAGTTATTCAAATGGATTGAGTTTTTCTAGATACATAAAAATGTAATAATACTATAATGAAGCTAATATATTATTATTACATACAGCAAAGGTTTCCTGGTTAAATTTCTTCTGAATTGTTTTTTATTAGGTTTAGATGGTTAAGACACTAAACTAAGAAAGTCCTGCCATGCTTGTGTGCACACAAGGACTCCCTGGGGACATCTCGTGAGTTTTACACTGTCCGCGCACCCACGAAGATATGTACTATCACTGGGATCGTCTACTAGGAATAGAAGTTCTTGTTTGTTGGTGTGAGGTTCAGCTGGGGTATGGTCATTCGTGGATCATTCCAATGTAGTGACAGCGGCCTGGACCGCATTGGACCTTGATGAAGCACTCATATGCCCTGGGCACCACCAATAATGTTATGAACAAGGAGCTAATAATTGTAATTGCATTTATATAGAGCTTACTACCCCATACGAGATGTCAAAGTGCTTTTCGGCGAGTAGCGTGCTGCTCCGGAACCCAAAAATGATTAGTGGTGAATTAGTATTGGGAGATATGAAATTAATGTGAGCGGTGGACATTTGAGTTTGTTATTTAGATTGAAAAAGGATAGTGGAGGGATAGAAGTGGCAAGGGTTTGCATTTACATAGCACTTTCTACCCCTGATGAGGTGTCGAATTGCTTTTTGGCGGGTAGCAGACTACTCCGGAACCCTGGGTCGCTTATGTGATGGGTGGAGCTCTATGTGCCTGCTTGGGAATGGAGGAGGGTTAAGGCATGGTTGAAGGGCAGGAGCTGACCTCAGAAATTTTAGATTTGTCTACACAGGTGGAGGTCTGTAAGAAGTAGAACTGCTCTAACGTTTGATGTTGGTGCGTTTAAGTTGGTCCTACTCTTTGCTATTTCATGGAGTTGGGGTGTGGAGGAATAGAATGGTCTCGAAAGGATGTATGTCACTACAACGCATGCTTTTACAATGCATGCCATTACGACGCAGGTTTTACAACGCAAGTCGTTACAACGACTTGCGTTGGGGGCACTGGATAGTGAATAGTTTAATTTACTATTCCAACTCCAGTCCCCATGGATAGTTGGGAAGGTGTTGGATAGTAATTAAACTATTCCCTATCCTAGAGCGCCCTCCAGCGCAATTCGTTGTAATAACTTGTGTTGTAAAAGTTGCGTCGTAATGGTAGTGCGTTTTAAAGGATGTTTCCCGTCTCAAAACCTATTTTTAACTGTGTCGGTCACCAACTGACCCTGTGACTGGAGTGGCTGTGAAAGTACAAGGCAAATATTATTAAGTAGTTAACTAGGGGTTTAGGAGGTGGGGAGGGAAGTGAGGCTATGGACAACGTAAGAAGTCTCACCCATTGAGCCTTCATAAGATGGAACATTGTTTCAGAGCAAAGGAGGTTCTTGCCTTGGTCAACATCATACCATTATCATTTTAAAATATACCAAGAGTGAAGTGACCTGAATGTGGGGTCCTGGATGTGGTGGCCTGCGTATAAGGGCCCTCAAAACAGGGGCCCGGAAAGTGAGTATCTGAATGTTGGGCCACTTAATGAGGAACACTGAGAAATCCTGAACGTGAAGGCTTACAATGTGCAGGCAAGTATGTCACCCTTACAACGCATCCTTTTCAATGCGTCACTTTCCCACGCGGTAATTACCATGCAGGTAAGTACCACAAAGATGTAATTACCATGCAGGTAAGTACTATGCTGGCTATTTTTGGCCAATGGACAACTTGTGAATTAATAATGCCTGTACGTTATTTTCTTTTAATTACATAAGGCCATGCACAGGAGGTTGACCACCTGCAGGGGGTTGGTAGCAGGGCCAGGCCACAGTCCAGGTCCAGCGGCCAGTGGCCAACCACACTCCACTGAAGGCCAAAGACCCTGAACGGCAGAAGTTGGCCTCCCGGGTGGCCCTGGACTCAGGACCTGGCCGCAGGTTGGTCATGCACGGTGTGGGGTCGGCTGCCAGCGGGCAATGCAAAAGGTACGCTCATGATGAAGTCAGGTGAATATGTAAAAAAACAAAACAGAAATTCACTGAAAGAAACAAAACGGCTAAAGTGACTTTATTATTAGGTATGGTAATGAGATCTTACTTTACATTTAAAAATACAGACATTTACTGAAAAAAGACCAACTTTAAAGTTATGATGTATGTAGGCCTTGTAATAATATATTTTTAGAACAAAATAATTGAAATTCACCGGTTGTAGTTTACTAAGCAAACTATAACTTCCGCACCTGCTATGATCTGCTTATAACCTCACATATGATATCACTCATGACATGTTCAATGACATCATTGATGACATCTCAAATGGGTAGGAATAAAGGGTAACAAGAGGGTTTTACGGTCAGGGGTGGGTAGTGGTAAATGGTAGTATGGCGTTTTTAGAGTTCAGGGATAAGTAAGGTCGAAGGATAGTAAAGGGTTGTTAGGGCTCAAGAATGACTAGGGGTAGAGGGTAGTAAAGGTTTTTTCAGATTCAAGGATCATTGGGGTACAGGGTAGTATGGGTTTCTAAGGGTTTAGGGACGGGCAGTGGTAAATGGCAGTGAAGGGTATTTAGAGTGGAGAGGGGTTTCAATAGATTAAAAACATTTATAAAAGGGAGTATGAGGATTTTCCCTTTTATTTTTCATATATTTGCATAAATATGTATATACAGACATATTACCTAGTGGCAGTCGCCAGTAGGTAGTTATAGTTAAGACCATATTTCCATAGGAAACATTTTTTTTGACTTGCTTATATCTCTGGTGTCATTTGACAAATCTTCACAAAATTTCCCCCCAAAAAGGGTCATAGTGAGTCTTGTTATGCATGGAAAGTTTTGGGATGATCCGTCAAGCGGGGCAGAGAAAAAGGGGGGGGGGTCAGAAAAAGTGTGTTTCACATGTTAATTCTCATAGGAGCTTTGAACACGACTACAGCCCGAACCACTGAACGGAATTACACCAAACTTGGTAGAAGCTAGCTTTTGGTCTGCAAGTTGTGCTTTTTGTTATTTGGTTTAAATTTGTTCAGCAGTTGTTGAGAAATTTAAGGACATTTTGATTTAGATATCTGCGATCGCAGCTAATTTGCAAATAATAATGAGTTTGTGCAGAGAACTGCAGAGCTCTGATTGACAGCCAATTCTTCAACCAGGAAGTGTTGGCAGCCACCTGAAGCCAAGTCTAAAAACAAATATTAAAAAAAGAATTGGGGCAGGGTAGGAATACCCTGATCCCCAAGCCTTGGTATAGGGGTCCCAGAGGGACACAGGAAGGGCAAAAAAAAGCATTTTTTCAAAACATTTTTTGCTGCAAATTCCTGAAATTCGAGGCAAAAGGTTAAAAGAAAACCAAGTGCGATCTCCCAGGGACCACCATCTCCCAGGAGCTTATTTATCTATTGTTGTGGGGGGCACCCGGACTCCCTGCACACTGGGGACCACCACCTCCACAGGGCTTTCTTGTTTTTAAAGAAAGAAGTGGGGGCACCTCTACCGGGCTGTTCTCGGCCCCTGTGACCAACACCTACCTGGGGAGGCCGGCTCAAATAAAAGGATTGGGCCATGCGGCCCCACTCCTGGAGCCATACACTGCCCTGGGGACCACCACCCAGCTCCTGCTATGTCCCGGGATGCCCACCCTGGGACACAGATATTTGCTTTTGCTTGGTGGGAGCTAACAGCTCCCTCCCAACACAAGCAAAAACTCTGGTTCTTGTGGTCGGGAGCTGGCAAAGTACTCCCGCCCGCTGGAACTGTAGGTTTAATCTATTTCTCTGCCCGCAGACATACGGCCAGGGAATAAGATGAAACGATTGCGCTTCAAGGAGGGAGCTGCTGGAGCTGCCTTTCCAGCAGCTCCCTCCGTGCAGCAACAATGCTGGCTCCCGCAGGAGGTGGGGAGCCAGCTGGGACCATGGAACCTTGAGGATCCCCCCGGTCCCCTTCGTGCACACTGGCTTCCCAGGGCATCCAAATGGTTTGGTTCGTGATCTTTATTCGGTTGTGAGTGAGTGGCTGTGTGAGTGACTGTATTGGTAAGTAAGTGGGTTTGTCAGTGGCTGTAGGGGTGAGTGCATGAGTGAGTGATTGGCTGTGTGAGTGGCTATATGGGTGGGTAAGTGGGTGTTTAAATGGCTGCATGAGTGAGTGTCTTGCTATTTAAATGGCTGTATGGGTGAATCAGTGAATGTTTGAGTGAGTGTTTGGTTAAGTGAGATGATGTTTGAGTGACTGTATTGTAGAGTGAGCATCTGTGTGAATGGCTATAAGGGTGAGTGAGCAGATGTGTGAGTGCTTGTATGAATATGTGAATTGTTATGTAAGCGGTTGTGTGGGTGTGTATGAGTGTTTGTATGGGTTAGTGAGTGGCTGTGTTGAGAGGCTGAATGGGTGAGCGAGTGGGTGTATGAGTGGCTGTATATGTGAATAAGTGGGTGTGTGAGCAGCTGTATGGGTGAGTGAGTAGATGTGTGAGTGGCTGTATAAGTGGCTGAGTGGGTGTGTGAATGGCTCTATGGATGAGTGAGTGGTTGTGTAAGTACTTGTATGAGTTTGAATGGGTATGTGAGTGATTGTGTGGGTGTGTGAGTAGTTGTATGAGAGGTTGTATAGGGGTGTGAGTGGGTGTATGAGTGATTTTGTGGATCATTTGAGATGTCATCAGTGGCACTGACCATTTCATGAGTGATGTAATATGTGAGGTCATAAGCAGAGCACTGTGGCTGAAAAAGTTATAGTTCGCTCAGCTAACTATAACTGCTGAATTTCACTGGTTATATACAAGTGAAATCTGAGCCTAAGTATAACGTCTCTGTAACCTTTGTTTTTTTCTGTGAATTTCTAAGGTTTTTTTAAAATTCTATTTCCTAACTATATAACCCTGTAACCTTTGTTTATTAGTGAACATATATCTATCTATCTATCTATCTATCTATCTATCTATCTATCTATCTATCTATCTATCTATCTATCTATCTATCTATCTATCTATCTATCTATCTATCTATCTATCTATCTATCTATTATTATATATATATATATATATATATATAGAGAGAGAGAGAGAGAGAGATAAAGAGAGAAAGAGAGATATTTATGCATAATAAATATATATATAGTATGTATGAAAATACATGGGATTCTGTAATCCCTATATAAATGGCAGTCACTAAATTTCTTCATAATCGGCAAAGTGTGATGATCCAAGTCAATGATTATAAAGAAAAGACTTCAGAACTTGACTATTATAAGTTATTACAGTCAAGTTCTGATTCACAATGCCTACTGTCAGAGACAGCAGCCGAGGTGAAAGGCAGCATAAGTAAAGCAGAACATTGCTTTTCTTTTCTCTGCTCTATTCTAATAGCTTTTAATGACAAGCAGAGAGAATATGTTTATTTTTTAAATCCTTAGATATCCTTAGATAGAGTAAAGCTAGAATCTTTCTGCGTGTTTCTACACCTTTAAAGCTACTGCATTTTTTTACTGACTTGTAGTGAACTGTTACTAATATCTGTTTCCAACACATATATGCAGGTTTTTGATGTTTTTAATTTAGCACTAAAGGTTTATATTTATTGTTCATGTTTGCAAACATGCTCGCTCGTTCATATGAAAGAGCTATGCACCAAAGTTTAAAGTGGTTTATGGGAGAGGTGTTGGTGTTACCATGTATTATATGGGATAAAGTACCACCTGGCGTACATGACAAGGTTATTGGAAGTCACCTCGGAGTTCCTTAACCTTAGAAAAGAACTTTGCCTTCAGCCTTGTTCCTCTATATGGTTATGGAATTCCTTGGTATCCTGCAATAGCCTTATAATATATGGCAGTGGGTAATTTATCATATATATATATATAAGTTCAAGTATAAAATTTGTATAGCGCACTACTCACCCAGAGGGTCTCAAGGCGCTTGAGGGAGGGGGGGTACTTTACTTATCAAAATCCAAGTTTTTAGTTGTTTTCTGAAGGAGAGGTGGTTCTGTGTAAGGCGGAGGTAGGTGGGGAGAGAATTCCAGGTCTTGGCCGCTAGGTAGGAGAAGGATCTTCCCCCCATGGTGGATCTTTGGATGCGTGGAATTGCGGCGAGGGCTTGATTGGACGAACGTAGTTGGCGGGTGGGGGTGTAAAAGGACAGGCGTGTGTTGAGGTATTCGAGTCCTAGGTCGTAGAGGGCTTTGTGTGCGTGGGTGAGGAGACGGAATGTTATTCTCTTGTTGACGGGGAGCCAGTGGAGTTCTTTCAGGTGACCAGAAATGTGAGCTTGGCTGGGGATGTCTAGGATGAGTCTGGCTGAGGAGTTTTGGATGCGTTGGAGTTTTTTCTGTAGTTTGGCTGTGGTTCCGGCGGAAAGGGTGTTTCCGTAGTCCAGTCGGCTTGTGATCAGTGCATGGGTGACCGTCTTTCTTGTTTCGGTGGGGATCCAACGGAAGATTTTTTTGAGCATGCGTAGGATGTTGAAGCATGATGATGAGACGGCGTTGACTTGTCTGGTCATCGAGAGGGAGGATTCCAGGATGAAGCCCAGGTTGCGTGCGTGGTCCGTTGGTATGGGTGCGTTTCCTAGGGCCGGTGGCCACCATGAGTCGTCCCAGGCGGAGGGGGATGAACCTAAGATGAGGACTTCCGTTTTGTCTGAGTTCAGTTTTAACCGGCTGTTCTTCATCCACTCGGCTACTTCTTTCATCCCTTCTTGTAGGTTGGTTTTGGTGGTGTTTGGGTCTTTGGTGAGGGAGAGGATCAGCTGGGTGTCGTCTGCGTAGGAGATGATGTTGAGGTTGTGTTGGCGCGCGATGGATGCGAGGGGACTCATGCACAAGTTGAAGAGGGTGGGACTGAGTGATGATCCTTATGGTACGCCGCAGATGACTTCGGTGGCCTCTGATCTAAAAGGGGGGAGGCGGACTCTCTGGGTTCTTCCGGCGAGGAACGAGATGATCCAGTCCAAAGCTTTTCCTTGTATTCCGACGTTGCTGAGGCATTGTATACGGCTGCTATGACAGACTGTGTCGAAGGCTGCGGAGAGGTCAAGTAGGATGAGGGCAGCTGCTTCTCCGTTGTCCAGTATAGTTCGAATGTCGTCTGTTGCTGCGATGAGGGCGGTCTCGGTGCTGTGTTTGGCTCGGAAGCCGGACTGTGAAGGGTCAAGGGATTTGTTGGATTCGAGGAAGGCGGCTAGCTGACTGTTGACGGCTTTCTCAATGACTTTGGCAGGGAATGGGAGGAGCGAAATGGGGCGGTAGTTCTTAAGTTCAGTGGGGTCTGCTGTGGGTTTCTTCAGGAGGGCGCTGAGTTCGGCGTGTTTCCAGCTTTCCGGGAAGGTAGCGGAGTTGAGGGAGCAGTTGATGACGTCTCGGAGATGGGGTGCGATGATGGAGTCTGCTTTGTTGAAAATGTGGTGAGGACATGGGTCGGTTGGCGACCCTGAGTGGATGGAGTTCATCAGGTGGATGGTGTCTTCAGTGGTGATTGGGTTCCAGGCGCAGAGGTTGTTGGAGGGGGGTTCTGGTTCGGAGGTGGGTGGGGTGGGCTGGTCTCCGGACTGGTCTCCAAAGCTGTTATGTATGTCAGTGATTTTGTTGTGGAAGAACGAGGCTAGAGAATCGCAGAGGTCTTGGGAGGGAGTGATGTCGTTGGTGCCGGCGGTGGGGTTGGTAAACTCTTTGACGATGTTGAATAGTTCCTTGCTGTTGTGGGTGTTCTTGTCGAGCCGATCCTTGAATGCTGATTTCTTGGTGGCTCGGATCAGTTGGTGGTGTTTGCGGGTGGCGTTCTTGAAGGTGGCCAGGTTGTCAGTGGTTGGGTTTTTACGCCAGGCTTTCTCGAGGGTGCGACAGGTCTTCTTGGATTTCTTAAGGTCATCATTGAACCAGGGGGCTTTTTTGCTACCTTGCTTGATTTGATGGTTTTTTAAGGGTGCTAAATCGTCAGCGCTGTGGGTGATCCATTGTGTGAGGTTGGTGGCAGCTTGGTTTGGGTTCGATGATTTGGCAGGAGGGTTTAGGTGAAGCGATGTGAAGAGCTGGTCGGTGGTAATTTTGTTCCAGTTTCTGCGGGGAATTGGTTGTGGCTGGTTGTGGGTCGTGGTCTTTTTGTAGTTGAAGTGGACGCAGCTGTGGTCCGTCCAATGGAGAGCTGTGGTGTGATTGAAGGAGATGTGCTTGCTGGAGGTGAATATTGGGTCGAGCGTGTGCCCGGCATAGTGGGTGGGAGTGTCAACAAGTTGTTTGAGTCCGAGATTGGCGAGGTTGTCCAGAAGGGTGGTGGTGTTGCTGTTGTTGTTCTTTTCCAGGTGGAAGTTGAGGTCCCCAAGGAGGATGTAGTCCTCGGAGGGGAGGGCGTGTGGGCTGATGAAGTCAGTGATGTCTTCGCTGAATTGTGTGCGGGGTCCTGGTGGTCTGTAGATGAGGGTGCCTCTGAGTGTGGTCTTGGGGTCGGTGTGGATCTGGAAGTGAAGGTGTTCGGCGGCTGCGAGGTTGTCGTCGGAACTGGTCGAGATGCGGATGGTGTTCTTATGGACGATGGCGATGCCTCCTCCTGTTTGGTTGATGCGGTCTTTTCGGATTATTTTGTAGCCGTCCGGGATGGCTATGGCGATGTCGGGCGTTGATGAGGCGTTCATCCAGGTTTCTGTAAGAAAGGCGATAATTATATACATAACAGGTACCAATATAAAGTGACTTTAATGGTAAACAATATGTAAGTAATATTTCAAACGACTATATATATTTTTAAAAAGACGAGCTACCATGAAAGATGCTTTGTAAAGGTATTTGCATTGTAGGTACAGAGATGTAAATACAACTGCAGTCTGATTACTGCATTGTAACGTCCGGCGCTGTAATGACCCCCGGGTTGTTACATCTGATATTTCTGCCGATGCACTTTATATTTCCAGGACTTTCTCCTGATGGATTTGAATTAATGCTACATATGGGCCAGTACTGAGTACCACAACTTTTTTATTTTGAAAGGAAGAGTACTTGCACTTCTCAAGAGTGACATACTACGTTTGATTGGGGAATAATGGCACTTCTCAGAAACAAGCAGGTACCCTGGTACAGGGTACCAGCACTTCTATTTTCCATTTCAAGCACTGGTTTGAATTAAGCTTCCTGCCTGAAGGGGGTCTGCCCTGCCCTTCCCTAACCCTAATATTTTCACCTTCTTTCTATCGCACCTCTCCACTTCTTTCCTCCCCTGCCCTCCCCTCTGTAAAACTGCCCTCTCTCTCTTCCGTTTCCTCTCTCTCCCTCTCCACATCTCTCTCCTCGCCGCCGTCTCCCCTCTCCCACCCTCCTCTTCTGTCTCCTCGCGCTCTCCGTCCCCTCTTCTCCCCTGGGCCCGGCGCCTCTCTCCCTTGGACACCTGTTGCCTAATGAATTCATTTCTCTTCACGCTGCTTTTAATAAGAAAAGGTGCAGCAACGTGGAACAGATCCGTGGTCTCCCGCGGCTGTCACTGCCTGCCTGGCTCTGCCTGCCCTTCCCCCGCACCCCCGCCATATATCTCGCTTCCCCTGATTCTGTCTCTCTCCAGAGCCTCGCAGACGCTCCACCGCTATACTGCCCACTCTTATCTAGCTTTCTATGTTTCTTTTTTCCTTTCCCTCTTCTCTCATTCAGTCTCCCTCCCATCTCTTTAATACCCTATCCCCCAGATTCATCAAAGTCCTGTTTTGCGTGTCCTTAATAGCGAATTTTAAGGATTCGCTATTAAAGACTCACAAAACGGGATGCATGTAGAAATCGCAATATTTTTAGCGATTCCTACTGCTTCCTTATTTGCGATTCGCTAATTGCTAATTGCAAATAAGGAATGGCTTTCCCATTCATTCCTATAGGCCTAAAGGCCCATAGGAATGAATGGGGAGTCATTCCTTATTTGCGATTAGCAATTAGCGAATCGCAAATAAGGAAGCAATTTCAAGGGTGCCAGGGTGTCCAAAGGACACCCTGTAGCACCCCTGAAATGGTGATGTACACTGGTGTTGCGCACACACATGTCCCAAGGACATGTGTGTGTGTAACATACAACTTAGAAAAATGCACTAAAGTGCATTTTCCTAAGTTTTTGCTATTTACCACGTAGTTAGACTTCGCGGTAAATTTCGGCCCCAGATTGCGAATTCGCAATTTTGAAATGGTTCATGCATTGCATTTAAGGAATCTCAAATTGAGATTCCTTAAATGCAAATAATTGCAATGTAGCGATTTCTAAAATTGCAATTTTTGCATTTGGGATGATGCATCCCAAATGCAAAAATACCGCTCGCAAAAGGCCAGATTCTCAGAATCTGGCCCTTTGCGAGCCGATTTTGGTTTGATGAATCTGGCCCTATGTCTCTAACCCCCCACTCCCTAACCTTGATCTGGCCCCCTCGCATCTTAATTCACTATTTTTACCTCATTTCCTTCCCTCGCTGCTTCTCTTGTCTCATCCCCTCCCCCAACTTTCACTTCTCCACCACCATCTATTTCTCTGCCCCTTCTCTCTTCTCTCCCCCTTCTCTCTTCTCTCTCACTGCCTGTACCACATCTCGCCTCTCTACAATTTATTGTCTCTCGAATCACCTTCAACAACCTCGCCCTCTTTCCACTTCTCCCTCACCATTACACCCTTTCCCTCTTTCCTCAGCTACCCCTATTCTTCTGTGTTTCTCTCCCCACCCTCTCCTCACGGACCTTCGGGCCCTGCCCCAGGGTCGGACAGGACTGGGATAGAAAATAGGCCTAGGTGCCAAACTGCAGTAGAACTTTGTACTCTCTACCATTCCTATGTGACTCTTAGAGTATATCCATTCGTATCCCTTCCCTATGTATATAGAGATAACTCTAATCACTAGTATGTTCAGTAGACCTTTGTACTCCCTACCATTCCTATGTGACTCTTAGAGTATATCCATTCGTATCCCTTCCCTATGTATATAGAGATAGCTCTAATCACTGGTACATGCAGTAGACCTTTGTACTATCTACCATTCCTATGTGACTCTTAGAGTATATCCATCCGTATCCCTTCCTTGAATGCTCCTCCATCTGTGACTGTACATTTGCAATTTTATTTTTCTGTTTGTATCTTTTATGCAACGTACCTAATCCTGAGTCCTTATGTATCACAACTGGTTCTTATGTAAAGTGCTCTTACACCTTCAGGTAATGTTCGCGCTATATATAAAATCAAATTAAATAAAAAATTTAATAAATAAATAAACTATAAGTGGACCTTATTAGTGAAATAGTTCGCTAAAAAAAAAGTGATCCATGTTTGCAAATTTGGGATACTTTTGAAAGTGTATTTGAAAGGAAGGGGAGACTGCATGGATTTCAGATTTCTGCAGGTAATGTTTGTTTACATTTCAAGAGAAATCAACAGTAACAAGCATTTTTAATGCCGAAAGGTCTGACTTTAAAGGACTGCTGTATGATAATGTGGTTTGTAACCACACTAGGGCAACACAATTTTCCCCCACGGAACTGGGTAATCAGTATGCAAAGACAATGTTGCTGTAGGAGTTATTTAAATAGTACTTCTCAGTTTGTTGGTCAATACAGCCAACGCTATAATTAATATAAACAGTAGAGCATTCAGCATGCAACCAAGTAACATTTCAAACTTAAGGGGTATTGATCTTAAAAAAATAATAATATTAGCATTTGTTGACTTTTCATATAGTATCACAAACAGCTTTTTACAATGAACAGGGTAAAGCAAACATTGTAGATAAATCAATGTAACAACACTGTTGCCCCCCCACATGATCTATACCACACTTTATACATTAACTCCCAAAGAAATCATAGGGGAGTGATCAGTCTTAACTATGTATGTTCTTGAATACAAAGTCCAATTGAATCATTCCTTCTGATTTCCAATTTTCAGAAGGACACATAAGCATAACATCACTACAAATGGTGTTAGTGAGAAAGTATCATCAATGTTTCGGTCTCTTATGGCCAGCCTGTCACTGAGACCATCATCAGGACACAGTTTTAAAATGCCCAAAAATGGGGCACACCCCTGAACAGCAAATCCATAATCGATCTGAACAATCACCAATCAGTTTGTCAAGCAGTATCAATTTATTTTAAAGCTTTATGTGATCCGCATTCAAAATCATCAAATGTCAGCATATAGTAGGCAATGTTTGTTTAAATATCAGAGAAATAATAAGCATTGTCAATGCCTATAGGTCTGACTTTGATGGAATGCTGTGTGATAATGTGAAGCAATACCAGTAAATAGTCTGCCTGGGCGGAAAACTCCGCTCTGCTTGTGGAGTTTCGTAATTTGGGCACTTTGCACTATGCAGAGTAGCGCGGAGTTTCTGGAGTCCATCATCCAGCGCGAAACAGAGTTTTTGTTTCCGTTACACGCTAAAGAGTTGTTTTTGGCAATCTTTTGCAAGCGCCACGATATTCTCGGGCCAATGCGAGGGAGAGATTTCACGTCCGATCTCCCTGCTCCTGGACATAATGGTGCCAATATAGTGCCACTCTTGAACCCACCGTAAGTAGCTTTTCTGCTTGAGAAGCACTAAATCTACTCAAAGAGAGGTTTTCAAGTGGATTTTCTTCTTTAAGTTGTTTTTTTTGTGCGAGAAGCCTTTTTTAAACACTTTTGTTTTTCAAACAAGAAGGAAGTGCCCCAGAGACTCCAACTTCCTGTTTCTGTCCAGCAGGCTTCTCCTAGTGCTTTGTGTATCTCCTGGTCACTTTTTATTTGGAATTGGAGCTGGAAGGATAATTCTCTTTGTCTGCTGCATATATACCATTGGATTTAGGGGCTTTGTTTTTGTGATACCGCAAGTAAGTTCAAAAACTGTTGTATAAGGGTATTATTTGTTTGATTGAGGGAATGCACCAAGAATTTTTGTGTGCTTTTATTCAATTTTTAACATTTATTGTGGTGGGTGGCATGTAGTTTTAGTAGGGGCCTAGTTATGTTTGCAACTAATTTTTCTCCTTTTGAAAAGGAAAAGTGTTGCACAGTTCAGTACATTCTGTCCATGTTTGTTAAAAAAAATTGCAGTATTAAATAATTTTACTATGTGGCCTAGTCTGACAATGGGCCATCCAGCCAGTAGGCCCAGTACTAGTCATGGGTGCATGAAACAATTGTTTCTGTGGTGTCAGTTGAATTGAAACATCATCAAGGCCAATTTATTGGATTAAATTAAAAAGTTTTAGGTTTATGTTATTTCACTTTTTATTTCTGCAAAAAGTGTATAGGTGGGGTAATATATATTTGAGGCCTTGGAAATATGTGTGTCATTGTAAAAGTTTTATAACTCAGTACATTTTCATTTTAGGTACTGCGGAGTTAGTGGTAGTGTTTTACCATGCATCTTTTGTCTGGCTAATGAGTGTGCTTGCCATTGTCCACTAGTTGTCTTTGTTCCTCATGCTATGTGGTGAGGGCCATTTTGTGTAGTCTGTGTCCATAGGCCTGAAAGTGTTCTTTATTCCCCAGGTTTCCTTGCCCGCTGTTGTTGTTTGATCATCTGGCTGACGGCAATATTGTGCATCCAGCCAGCATTCCTTTGCAATAGGCTTGCATGTGTTCTTTGTTCCCCATGCTTACAGTGGCGTTGGTGTAGCAATAGCCTAGGCAGGGGTTCCTAGCCTTTTCTATGCCTCGCACCCCTAGGAAATGTTTGATTAATGTTTGCATCCCCTACAAAAGTGTTGCCAGATTCCTATCATGCATACAGTAAATACTTTCCCTCTATTGCACCCCCTGAGGGTGCGGGAACCCCTGAACTAGAGCATGAAATGTAATTCGAATCACTTTTTTATTTTTGGGGAAGTTGTGGGGTATAATCCTTATGCTTTGTGAACAACAATAGTAAAAAGGAGTACATTAGATTCCTGAAATATACAGCAGTTGTGGAATTATTTAACTTCTTGGATTATGCTTGGTGACCTTTCTTAAATGGGCGGAAACTGTGAAAAGCCTTTAAGATTTCTGCCCTTGGTAGTTATTAGGGGTGAGCGAAAGTCGCATAAGGGACTTTCGCGGAGAGGCACGGAGAAGGAACCAATCTCCGTGCCTCTCCGTATATTTCCGTTACGCGACGCCCGCCCGCCCGCCGCCCGCCTCCCGCCTGCCTCCCCCTTATTAAATTATATGTAAAAGCCTAAAATTAAACTTAAATAAAACTTACCTTACTGCGGCCGCATCCTTGCCCATCGCGGCTTCATCTGGAAACTGCGCATGCACCGGAGCCTGCGCATGCGCATTCCTCGCCAGGACTGTGCATGCGCATTCCTCGCCAGGACTGCGCATGTGCAGGCTCCCGCGTGGCCAACTTCCGTTCCGCCACCCAATGTGCGTGGATTTGCCGCAAATTTCCGCCTTCTTTGCGCAAGGTCAAATCTCCGCAGATTCAGTGGGCGGAACGGAGATGACCGCCCACAACTAGTAGTTATGCTGAGAATGGTTTGCGGCAAACTACGAGGCATCACTCTAGAAGTACCCTCTGAAGCCATGGGACTCTCCTTCCTAGTTCTTATCATATACCGGGATCTGCAGAGTCTGATGTGCCGCTAGTGGTACTGGCAGGCCCGTCCAGCCCAGGAAGCTTTGCCAAAGAAAGAACCATTGCCTCCGGGCACATTCTTCTTCTCCCTCCATTTTTAGCTCTGGCTTGACAGCACAGCTGTCTGCAGTACCTATTGCTACCAATTCTTTGAAATGTACACAGTGTGGGCTTTAGCTCCACCCAGACGAGAGTCAATATCTCATCCCATGCAATGGGTTGTTTGGTGTATCTTTCCACCTCCTAAGCAGTGGTAGCAATGCGATGCATGAGAAGCTATCTTACATCTCGAATGTACACTTTGCCATCACACATTAAATTCTTGATCACTTGGATGCAAGCAATAGTTTTTTTTTATTTAATTTTTTTCACTGCAGTAGTCCACATATTATTCTGGCCTCAGAATGCAAGCAAGACCCATTGGCTTTGCCAATGCTTGTTAGGTTTGGCGTTCACGTGCCAAATTGATCTAGAGAGATAATAAGAATAATTGACCCGATACAGCATGTGCGGCGGATGGCTTTGTGATCGATTGGAATGCTAGCGCCATGCTTTATAAATTGAATTTAGCTTCTTCTCCTTAGTCTTCAGATTTCATCTACTGAAGAAAGCAAATTGTGTCATGTAAGCAATCAGTTTGAAGACAGGCCGCCTGGCTAACCGCCAACTACCAGGCAACAAGAAAAGAATTCCACCATGCGGCGACTATTGGAATTCGGCGGGAGCTCCGCGTTAACCGCCAAAATTCTCCAATTCAGTTTACGGAATTAAAATGTTGCCAGGGCCTAAATATTTCCGTTATGTGTAATCTTGCGAACTTTACTTTACACTTGCTACACTCATTTCACAAAATTATTAAATGATGCCACATGCAGTAATTATTATTGCTTTTGCAACATTTTAGCGCAGGAGCATGGGAACAATGCGAAAAACCAGAACGCGAGTGACTGTTGTTCGTTTCACTTGTTTATTTTTGTGCTTTTTTAAAATGCAAAATGCACCCTCGTGTTGTCCTAAAATATAGAGCAAAGCACCAGCTCCTCCACAAGAGCGGAGGAGCGCCGCCCTGCCTGCTGCGAGCGCTTTATGCTCGAACTGTGTACAGGTGAGTGTGAGGCTGGGTGGGGCTGAATCGGATGTATGACACTACAACGCATGCTTTTACCACGTATGCTGTTACAACGCAAGTATTACAACGCAAACCTTTACAAGGCATTACACTTGGGGGTGCTGGATAGTGAATAGTTTAATTTACTATTCCAACTCCAGTCCCCGTGGATAGGGAAGGTGTTGGATAGTAAATTAAAACTATTCCCTATCCTAGAGCGCCCCCCAGTGTAATGCGTTGTAAAGGTTTTCGTTGTAATACTTGCGTTGTAACTGCACTGCGTGGTAAAACTTTCATTGTAAAGGATGTTTCCCGGCTGAATCTTGCTATTGCAGGATTACTGCTGCCCCTTACAGTGCGCATGTCAGGTTGGCCGGCTGGCTACCTACGGCTAGTTCAACGAGCGCACTGTAGACCCTGCAATCCCCGGCTGTGAAACAGCCTGGGGATTGCTGGCACAGGCCCCCAGACTCAAAATGATCGCTGGGTTAGCCTGCTCCCACCAGTCCTAGTGCTGCTCTCATGCTGATGAAATGAAATGAAAAATTGCATTTGTATAGCGCATAACTGCCCTGGGGCCTCGCAGCGCTTGAAGATAAAATGGTTTTAGCGCAGGCTCGGGGCAGATCAGCGAGATTTAGCAAACAAATGCGTTTTTAGGGCCTTTCTGAACGAGAGGATTGGTTGGATTTGCGTTCCACTGAGCAGGAAGGAAGTCCTTCCATTCCTGTTCGTGGACGCGGGGGATGGAATTGCCATGCCGTATTTAGGATGAGTTTGGCACCGTCGCGCCTCACCATATCTTACAACCGGTATCCTGATAGAGTTAAATGATGGTTTTCATTTCGCATACTTTTTGCAGAATTTACCTACTTATGCATAGCAAATGATTAACATTTTGCACACCCCTACTTGAGAAGCAAATTGAGACTGCATGCCCTCTAATGTTCTCTAAGTGCCTGCCTGTGCTTGTCTCTCAAGACCTGTCTCGGCGTGCCCCTCCATCATGGCCTTTTTCAATCTGTCCCTCACAGATGTGGCGGCCACCCTCAGGGGCCTCACCACCTGATCCCAGGGGCCTGCCTTGCATCACCGCGGTGCTCGGCCCCTCGGAGGGCTGTGCTCGGCCCCTCGGAGGGCTGTGCTCTGCCCCTCAGAGGGCTGTGCTCAGTCCCTCAGAGGGCTGTGCTCGGCCCCTCGGAGGGCTGTGCTCTGCCCCTCAGAGGGCTGTGCTCGGACCCCCAGAGGGCTGTGCTCGGCCCCTCAGAGAGCTGTGCTCAGACCCTCAGAGGGCTGTGCTCGGTCCCTCAGCGGGCTGTGCTCGGCCCCTCAGAGAGCTGTGCTCTGCCCCTCAGAGGGCTGTGCTCAGTCCCTCAGAGGGCTGTGCTCGGCCCCTCGGAGGGCTGTGCTCTGCCCCTCAGAGGGCTGTGCTCAGTCCCTCAGAGGGCTGTGCTCGGCCCCTCGGAGGGCTGTGCTCTGCCCCTCAGAGGGCTGTGCTCAGTCCCTCAGAGGGCTGTGCTCGGCCCCTCGGAGGGCTGTGCTCTGCCCCTCAGAGGGCTGTGCTCAGTCCCTCAGAGGGCTGTGCTCGGCCCCTCAGAGAGCTGTGCTCAGACCCTCAAAGGGCTGTGCTCGGTCCCTCAGCGGGCTGTGCTCGGCCCCTCAGAGAGCTGTGCTCAGTCCCTCAGAGGGCTGTGCTCGGCCCCTCAGAGGGCTGTGCTCTGCCCCTCAGAGGGCTGTGCTCAGTCCCTCAGAGGGCTGTGCTCGGCCCCTCAGAGGGCTGTGCTCGGTCCCTCAGAGGGCTGTGCTCGGCCCCTCAGAGGGCTGTGCTCGGTCCCTCAGAGGGCTGTGCTCTGCCCCTCAGAGGGCTGTGCTCTGCCCCTCGGAGGGCTGTGCTCTGCCCCTCAGAGGGCTGTGCTCTGCCCCTCAGAGGGCTGTGCTCGGTCCCTCGGAGGGCTGTGCTCGGTCCCTCGGAGGGCTGTGTCCCTCAGAGGGCTGTGCTCAGTCCCTCAGAGGGCTGTGCTCGGCCCCTCAGAGGGCTGTGCTTGGCCTCTCGGAGGGCTGTGCTCGGCCCCTGGGAGGGCTGTGCTCGGCCCCTCGGAGGGCTGTGCTCGGCCCCTCGGAGGGCTGTGCTCAGTCCCTCGGAGGGCTGTGCTCTGCCCCTCGGAGGGCTGTGCTTGGCCCCTCAGAGGGCTGTGCTTGGCCCCTCAGAGGGCTGTGCTCTGCCCCTCAGAGGGCTGTGCTCAGTCCCTCAGAGGGCTGTGCTCAGTCTCTCAGAGGGCTGTGCTCGGTCCCTCAGAGGGCTGTGCTCTGCCCCTCGGAGGGGTGTGCTCGGCCCCTCAGAGGGCTGTGACGGTCCCTCAGAGGGCTGTGCTCTGCCCCTCGGAGGGGTGTGCTCGGCCCCTCAGAGGGCTGTGCTCTGCCCCTCGGAGGGGTGTGCTCGGCCCCTCGGAGGGCTGTGCTCAGTCCCTCAGAGGGCTGTGCTCGGCCCCTCAGAGAGCTGTGCTCAGTCCCTCAGAGGGCTGTGCTCGGCCCCTCAGAGGGCTGTGCTCTGCCCCTCAGAGGGCTGTGCTCAGTCCCTCAGAGGGCTGTGCTCGGTCCCTCAGAGGGCTGTGCTCGGCCCCTCAGAGGGCTGTGCTCGGTCCCTCAGAGGGCTGTGCTCGGCCCCTCGGAGGGCTGTGCTCTCCCCCTCAGAGGGCTGTGCTCGGTCCCACAGAGGGCTGTGCTCGGTCCCTCGGAGGGCTGTGCTCGGTCCCTCGGAGGGCTGTGTCCCTCAGAGGGCTGTGCTCAGTCCCTCAGAGGGCTGTGCTCGGCCCCTCAGAGGGCTGTGCTTGGCCTCTCGGAGGGCTGTGCTTGGCCCCTCGGAGGGCTGTGCTCGGCCCTCAGGGGCCTCACCACCTGATCCCAGGGGCCTGCCTTGCATCACCGCGGTGCTCGGCCCCTCGGAGGGCTGTGCTCGGCCCCTCGGAGGGCTGTGCTCTGCCCCTCAGAGGGCTGTGCTCAGTCCCTCAGAGGGCTGTGCTCGGCCCCTCGGAGGGCTGTGCTCTGCCCCTCAGAGGGCTGTGCTCAGTCCCTCAGAGGGTTGTGCTCGGCCCCTCAGAGAGCTGTGCTCAGTCCCTCAGAGGGCTGTGCTCGGTCCCTCAGCGGGCTGTGCTCGGCCCCTCAGAGAGCTGTGCTCAGTCCCTCAGAGGGCTGTGCTCGGCCCCTCAGAGGGCTGTGCTCTGCCCCTCAGAGGGCTGTGCTCAGTCCCTCAGAGGGCTGTGCTCGGCCCCTCAGAGGGCTGTGCTCGGTCCCTCAGAGGGCTGTGCTCGGCCCCTCAGAGGGCTGTGCTCGGTCCCTCAGAGGGCTGTGCTCTGCCCCTCAGAGGGCTGTGCTCGGCCCCTCGGAGGGCTGTGCTCTGCCCCTCAGAGGGCTGTGCTCGGTACCTCAGAGGGCTGTGCTTGGTCCCTCGGAGGGCTGTGCTCGGTCCCTGGGAGGGCTGTGCTCGGCCCCTCGGAGGGCTGTGCTCGGCCCCTCGGAGGGCTGTGCTCGGTCCCTCGGAGGGCTGTGCTCTGCCCCTCGGAGGGCTGTGCTTGGCCCCTCAGAGGGCTGTGCTTGGCCCCTCAGAGGGCTGTGCTCTGCCCCTCAGAGGGCTGTGCTCAGTCCCTCAGAGGGCTGTGCTCAGTCTCCCAGAGGGCTGTGCTCGGTCCCTCAGAGGGCTGTGCTCTGCCCCTCGGAGGGGTGTGCTCGGCCCCTCAGAGGGCTGTGCTCTGCCCCTCGGAGGGGTGTGCTCGGCCCCTCGGAGGGCTGTGCTCAGTCCCTCAGAGGGCTGTGCTCGGCCCCTCAGAGAGCTGTGCTCAGTCCCTCAGAGGGCTGTGCTCGGCCCCTCAGAGGGCTGTGCTCTGCCCCTCAGAGGGCTGTGCTCAGTCCCTCAGAGGGCTGTGCTCGGCCCCTCAGAGGGCTGTGCTCGGTCCCTCAGAGGGCTGTGCTCGGCCCCTCAGAGGGCTGTGCTCGGTCCCTCGGAGGGCTGTGCTCTGCCCCTCAGAGGGCTGTGCTCGGTCCCACAGAGGGCTGTGCTCGGTCCCTCGGAGGGCTGTGCTCGGTCCCTCGGAGGGCTGTGTCCCTCGGAGGGCTGTGCTCAGTCCCTCAGAGGGCTGTGCTCGGCCCCTCAGAGGGCTGTGCTTGGCCTCTCGGAGAGCTGTGCTTGGCCCCTCGGAGGGCTGTGCTCGGCCCCTAGGAGGGCTGTGCTCGGCCCCTAGGAGGGCTGTGCTCGGCCCCTCGGAGGGCTGTGCTCGGTCCCTCGGAGGGCTGTGCTCTGCCCCTCGGAGGGCTGTGCTTGGCCCCTCGGAGGGCTGTGCTTGGCCCCTCAGAGGGCTGTGCTCTGCCCCTCAGAGGGCTGTGCTCAGTCCCTCAGAGGGCTGTGCTCAGTCTCTCAGAGGGCTGTGCTCGGTCCCTCAGAGGGCTGTGCTCTGCCCCTCGGAGGGGTGTGCTCGGCCCCTCAGAGGGCTGTGACGGTCCCTCAGAGGGCTGTGCTCTGCCCCTCGGAGGGGTGTGCTCGGCCCCTTGGAGGGCTGTGCTCCGTCCCTCGGAGGGCTGTGCTCTGCCCCTCGGAGGGCTGTGCTCTGCCCCTCAGAGGGCTGTGCTCTGCCCCTCAGAGGGCTGTGCTCGGTCCCTCAGAGGGCTGTGCTCGGCCCCTCAGAGGGCTGTGCTCTGTCCCTCGGAGGGCTGTGCTCTGCCCCTCGGAGGGCTGTGCTCGGCCCCTCGGAGGGCTGTGCTCGGTCGGCTGTGCTCGTTCCCTCGGAGGGCTGTGCTCTGCCCCTCGGAGGGCTGTGCTCGGTCCCTCAGAGGGCTGTGCTTGGTCCCTCAGAGGGCTGTGCTCGGTCCCTCAGAGGGCTGTGCTCGTTCCCTCAGAGGGCTGTGCTCTGCCCCTCGGAGGGCTGTGCTCGGTCCCTCAGAGGGCTGTGCTCGGTCCCTCGGATGGCTGTGCTCGGTCCCTCGGAGGGCTGTGTCCCTCAGAGGGCTGTGCTCTGCCCCTTGGAGGGCTGTGCTCGGTCCCTCAGAGGGCTGTGCTCGGTCCCTCGGAGGGCTGTGCTCGGTCCCTCGGAGGGCTGTGCTCGGTCCCTCGGAGGGCTGTGCTCTGCCCATCAGAGGGCTGTGCTCGGTCCCTCAGAGGGCTGTGCTCGGACCCTCGGAGGGCTGTGCTCGGTCCCTCGGAGGGCTGTGCTCGGCCCCTCGGAGGGCTGTGCTCGGCCCCTCAGAGGGCTGTGCTCGGCCCCTCCAGAGGGCTTTGCTCGGTCCCTCAGAGGGCTGTGCTTGGTCCCTCGGAGGGCTGTGCTCGGTCCCTTGGAGGGCTGTGCTCGGCCCCTCGGAGGGCTGTGCTCAGTCCCTTAGAGGGCTGTGCTCGGTCCCTCGGAGGGCTGTGCTCGGTCCCTCGGAGGGCTGTGCTCGGTCCCTCGGAGGGCTGTGCTCGGTCCCTCGGCGGGATGTGCTCGGTCCCTCAGAGGGCTGTGCTCGGTCCCTCAGAGGGCTGTGCTCGGTACCTCAGGGGGCTGTGCTCGGTCCTCGGTACCTAAGAGGGCTGTGCTCGGTCCCTCAGCGGGCTGTGCTCGGTCCCTCGGAGGGCTGTGCTCGGTCCCTCAGAGGGCTGTGCTCGGTCCCTCAGAGGGCTGTGCTCGGTCCTCGGTACCTAAGAGGGCTGTGCTCGGTCCCTCAGCGGGCTGTGCTCGGTCCCTCGGAGGGCTGTGCTCGGTCCCTTAGCGGGCTGTGCTCGGTCCCTCGGAGGGCTGTGCTCGGTCCCTCAGAGGGCTGTGCTCAGTCCTCGGTACCTAAGAGGGCTGTGCTCGGTCCCTCAGCGGGCTGTGCTCGGTCCCTCGGAGGGCTGTGCTCGGTCCCTCAGAGGGCTGTGCTCGGTCCCTCAGAGGGCTGTGCTCGGTCCTCGGTACCTAAGAGGGCTGTGCTCGGTCCCTCAGCGGGCTGTGCTCGGTCCCTCGGAGGGCTGTGCTCGGTCCCTCAGCGGGCTGTGCTCGGTCCCTCGGAGGGCTGTGCTCGGTCCCTCAGAGGGCTGTGCTCAGTCCTCGGTACCTAAGAGGGCTGTGCTCGGTCCCTCAGCGGGCTGTGCTCGGTCCCTCGGAGGGCTGTGCTCGGTCCCTCAGCGGGCTGTGCTCGGTCCCTCGGAGGGCTGTGCTCGGTCCCTCAGAGGGCTGTGCTCAGTCCTCGGTACCTAAGAGGGCTGTGCTCGGTCCCTCAGCGGGCTGTGCTCGGTCCCTCGGAGGGCTGTGCTCGGTCCCTCAGAGGGCTGTGCTCGGTCCCTCAGAGGGCTGTGCTCGGTCCTCGGTACCTAAGAGGGCTGTGCTCGGTCCCTCAGCGGGCTGTGCTCGGTCCCTCGGAGGGCTGTGCTCGGTCCCTCAGCGGGCTGTGCTCGGTCCCTCGGAGGGCTGTGCTCGGTCCCTCAGAGGGCTGTGCTCAGTCCTCGGTACCTAAGAGGGCTGTGCTCGGTCCCTCAGCGGGCTGTGCTCGGTCCCTCGGAGGGCTGTGCTCGGTCCCTCAGAGGGCTCTTCGCTCATCCGCGGCGTGGATGGAGCATCGATTTTTCCCGCGCTTGCCGGTGATAACCTCCAGCTCTATCTTCCTGCACTCGACCCCGGCCCTAATCATCTGCTCTTAATAGGACATTAAATTGATTCATAACTGGAACAGATGCCGAAAGGAACACGCAGCCCGGATTAAAACCTCAGAGGCCATCCATAAATGTGAAATATATTCTCCATGCGCAGGCCCGCGGCAGCAGAGCTGAGCCGGCTCCGGAAGCCACCTCCACAGCAATGGCGACCCGACAGGAAAAGGGCGGGAAAACCCCGACAGGAGGGTCGTCAACAGCCGGGGTGTTTTTTTCAGTAAAGTTCACGGGGGTGTTGGAGTAAAAGTGAGGAGAGACGTTTAAAAAATAACGCGTATTGTATTGCACTGAAAAATACTTATTAAATGGGATAGTTTCTAAACATGAATTAAAAAAAATATATATTCCTGCCTCTGACCCCCACCCACACTGACAGCCGTGCCATTAGTGAACCGAGAGGCAAGACAGTTGTCATGTGAACCCTGTATGTGGACCAGGTTATTACAGAGCAACATTACAGGCTATTAAATCCATGGCATCTGAAGCCACGCGTTGGAAAGAGCATTCATAAGCTATTAAGCAGGGAGGCTGTGATGTATGCAGGTTTTCTGGTTTCAATGTACAAATCAGCCACTAAATGGGTATCTATCTATCTGTCTCTCCCTTTTTCATGTCAATACTATGTATTAACTTCTTTGTGCATTTTTCTATAGTATTTAAAGAGCACTAACACAACCCAAAGATATTGGAGCGCTTTACATGAGTACCAGTTACATCACACATGATCACATACATGTTTTATAGGCCTAGGGAGATTAAGGGCCTGATTATGACTTGATGCTCGCCGGCCCTGAGCCGGCACAGCACCGCCAAAGTCGTGCATGTCCCGCCCACCAGATTACGAGTTCAATTTGTGGGTAGCAGGCTTTTCTTTTGCCTTACCCACGGCACTGCCCTGAAAATGGACACTGCAACGGGAACCCAAAAGCAGTTCCAGCACGTCATGGACTGTGAAGTCCATGCCATGCTGGGACATGTGGTGCATGCAAACAGGGGGGCACATGTTGTACCCCACTGAATGCATCCCCATGGCGGCGAGGGCATGGGTGCCCTGTACCGCCTCCTTTGTTTCCCCATCGCCAGGCTTTTCAAGGAGGGCTCACTGCCATGAAAAGGCTGGTGGTGGGGAAACTCGTAATATGCTCAACGGACCACAGCGGTCCCGCCTTGCATATTTTATACCGCTGTCGGCTGCGTCACCGCCAGGGAACAGTGGTTCCTTGGTGCAGCCGGCTCAGCTGTGGCAGTCCGAATGGCCGCCTCGTAATACGGTGCGCAGGACCGCCACCGCGAATCTGGGAACCAATCACCACCAGACTCATAATCAAGCCATAATGATTTACTTAGAATTACAGGATGTTGAGTCAACGCCGAGACTCAAACCTGGTTCCTCAGTTCCGGGATCCTGGGTAGGGTGAGTGTGCCAGGCAGTAGCCACATGAAAGCTCGGCTCGTTTTGAGCTCGAGGTTCCAACAGGACCTCGGGCTGAGCCAGAGCCAGGCTTCCGGCTCGAGCCTGGCTTGTGCTTTCAGTGACTCACCACTGCTATGGATGTCCCTATTTTAAAAAATGCGGGTCCCCAAGAACACATAAAAGGGATGCACCTCCCAAGGAGATGTCTTCATTTGTGTCATCAGATATATAAATATGCTCCCATGGCTTCCAAGTGATCACAGTTGTGGGCTTGTAGGTATTATGGTCTTTCCTTTGTGTCTATGGGCCTCCATTAGAGTCTGCCAGAAAGAAACATCACTGTCAATAGTCATAATATGTCCCAAAAACCATAACACTCCAATAAATGTAACCATTTGGATTATTTCATGACACAAGATAAGTAAGGATGGCCTGGGCAAATTTTCATGTTATTGAATTTTGAGACAAGTTGCTTCTGTGCTCTGCTAAAAAAAATAGACAGACATCATGACCATGTGGTTGACTGGCAGAAATAAGTGCCAGTGCTGAGCACCGGCAAACACTAGCACAAATTAAGCACCGGGCCAATCCTTCACAGGGCCATGGCCTTTTCATCTGAAGATTCGTTTCTTTCCTTGTTTACCACTGTCACACAAGTCATTGTATATGTGAACAGTGAGAAATATAAAATGTCTCCGGCCCAGAGGAAAACAACTCTGTCGCTCAGAGATATTACAGCAAGCGGCCTGGCTGCCAAACTTAAAAAGGACACATGCATTTCTGGCAGAACGAGGTAGTGAGAATTCAAAGTCCTTATAACATCATTATAAGTTACATGGTAAAAACACTCCTGTACAAATATTGTTTGCAAACATTATCGAGTGGGTTTGTAAGACAAGTTTAAGTATATATATATATATATATATATTTATATATATATTTATATATTTATATATATATATACTAGCAGCCCGTCCCGACTTTGTCCGGGTATGAATTGCTGCGGGCCAGTATTATATTGTTTTGTAGGATTTCGTTTTGATAGCATTTCTTATCTGTGACAGGCCTGTGAAACGCTCCGATTCACAGTGCACTGCTGATGCACTTAAGAGTGCACGTTCAGTAGTGTGTGAACTCGAGTTGCCCTACTTTACTTTTCCTTGCAATATTATATAGCGCGAACTCGACAACATGGCATGAGCACAATTTACATTACAGAAGAACACATTCATTTGTGGTAGGCACGGGGAGACAAAGCGATTTGCCTTGAATCACAGGATGTTGAGCTGATGCCGAGATTCGAACGTAGCTCACCAGCTCTAAAGTTCGCAATTCTAGAACTTGTGGCGGGAGGTGTGTCTAAAAGTGTATGTCGCTGCTGGCCATCAATGAGAGAGACCTATGCATTTTTCAAATCGGTGGTGAAAAAATATGAGTATGTTGCTGGAGAAGTGGGCCGCCGTGCCACCAATGTACTTACCGGGGGAGGGTAAACACCCATTATTCCGCAACTTTCTTTCCGCATACCATGACTCCGCATACTTTCATTACGAAAGTACCATGACTCTGCAATGCCATTATAACGAATGGCATTACATTTTATATGCTTTTACCACGCATACGTTTACAACGAAATTCGTTGTAAAATAAAATGCATGAATGGTAAAAGCATGTTTTTTTTTCAATGTTTGGATAAGGTAAGTATGGGTATAAGGGTATATGTTTTGGGGTACTGAGGTATATGTTTTGGGGTGTTTGGGTATTTTAAGGGTTAGATATAGTTTTGGGTTATGGGGTACAGGGGCAGTTTTAGGGTTTAGGGATAGGTTTGGGGTTTGGGGTATAGGGGTATTTTTAGGGTTCAGGGGTAGGATTGGGTTTTGGGGTACAGGGGTATTTTAAGGGTTCAGGGCTAGGTTTGGGTTTTGGGGTACAGGGGTATTTTAGGGTTCAGGGCTAGGTTTGGGTTTTGGGGTACAGGGGTATTTTAGGGTTCAACGGTAGGTTTGGGTTTTGGGGTACAGGGTTATTTTTAGGGTTCAGGGCTAGGTTTGGGTTTTGGGGTACAGGGGTATTTTTAGGGTTCAGGGGTAGGTTTGGGTTTTGGGGTAAAGTGGTATTTTTAGGGTTCAGGGCTAGGTTTGGGTTTTGGGGTACAGGGGTATTTTTAAGGTTCAGGGGTAGGTTTGGGTTTTGAGCTACAGGGGTATTTATAGGGTTCAGGGCTAGGTTTGGGTTTTAGGGTACAGGGGTATTTTAAGGGTTCAGGGCTAGGTTTGGGTTTTGGGGTACAGGGGTATTTTAAGGGTTCAGGGCTAGGTTTGGGTTTTGGGGTACAGGGGTATTTTAGGGTTCAGGGGTAGGTTTGGGTTTTGGGGTAAAGTGGTATTTTTAGGGTTCAGGGCTAGGTTTGGGTTTTGGGGTACAGGGGTATTTTTAAGGTTCAGGGGTAGGTTTGGGTTTTGAGCTACAGGGGTATTTATAGGGTTCAGGGCTACGTTTGGGTTTTGGGGTACAGGGGTATTTTTAGGGTTTAGGGATTGGTTTGGGTTTTGGGATACAGGGTATATTTATAGGGTTAAGATGGGTTAGTGTTTAAGGGTGTTGGGGTATTTTAAGGAGTAAGGGTGGGTTATGATAATGGGGTGCAGGGGTATTTAAAGGGAGCAGGGTGGGATTAGCACACGATGTGAGACATGTCATGAAGGGCGGAACGTACCACACGCCCCCAGCGTTTGTCACGCCCCAGCACACGCCCACAGCACAACGCAGACACGCCCACAGGGGACTACTGTGCTGGCCCGGTTCTTTTACCTTTTAAATGTATATGGTGGGCGTCTGCATAGCCTATGTCCTTCTGCTGCAACTGCCCTTTCCAACGCTGTATTGGGTGTTGTGATTGGTGCTGTGGTTCCTGAGATTACCCGCCTCAAAGGTTTGGGCTCCCTCATTATTATATTAGTATGGATATATATATATTTGTGTGTGTGTGTGTGTGTGTGTGTATGTGTGTGTGTATATATATATGTATTGGAAAGGCTCTTCACCCACCGCATCCAGTCTCAGCAAGATGCCGCTGCACAATTGGCAGTTCGTGACTACACGGAGGGATTAGGATCACTGCATCCGGGTCTCAGGCTGATACTGAGGTTGGACTCAATGTGGTTGGAGCGTTGGGGACCCGAGAGGACAATTCACATCACCAGCACTAGCCTGCCTAGCACCGCAAAACCACGCTCATATTCAGCTCAGGGCCCTCATGAGGACACAGGGTTGGGAAGAAGTCACTTACCTGCTGGCCAAGAGAGGTGCATGCTGGTACTTGCAGTTTGCCGACGCAACTGCAGTACTGTTTGCGACTTCACTCCACCCACCTGGGCATCCACCAATGGGAGACCGATTGGGACTACTTTTGCGATGCCTGCCGGGATCTGCTGTGAAGGAGTTGGCATCTGATGAGGCACAGTCCGAAACGCGTCATGCCCTTGCTCCTGTGATAATAAATCTTCCTCCTGGCATTCCCCGTTGTGGCTCTCCGTTTCTTTTTGATAAAGGAAAACTCCGTGATACATTACAGCGCTAGTCCTGGGCGCTTTGGAGAGCCCCGCTTCGTTTTGGGTAGGAGCCATAAGGACAGCTTCGGCAAACAAACTTTCTTTCTCCAAGGTATTGGAAAGGCTCTTCACCCACCGCATCCAGTCTCAGCAAGATGCCGCTGCACAATTGGCAGTTCATGACTACACGGAGGGATTAGGATCACTGCATCCGGGTCTCAGGCTGATACTGAGGTTGGACTCAATGTGGTTGGAGCGTTGGGGACCCGAGAGGACAATTCACATCACCAGCACTAGCCTGCCTAGCACCGCAAAACCACGCTCATATTCAGCTCAGGGCCCTCATGAGGACACAGGGTTGGGAAGAAGTCACTTACCTGCTGGCCAAGAGAGGTGCATGCTGGTACTTGCAGTTTGCCGATGCAACTGCAGTACTGTTTGCGACTTCACTCCACCCACCTGGGCATCCACCAATGGGAGACCGATTGGGACTACTTTTGCGATGCCTGCCGGGATCTGCTGTGAAGGAGTTGGCATCTGATGAGGCACAGTCCGAAACGCGTCATGCCCTTGCTCCTGTGATAATAAATCTTCCTCCTGGCATTCCCCGTTGTGGCTCTCCGTTTCTTTTTGATAAAGGAAAACTCAGTGATATATATATATATATATATATATATATTTTTTTTTTATAAAGCAAAAGACGGGCACTCCAAAGCTGAATTATGCTTATTATATTCACAACACAATACTCCAGGGATGGAGTGTTGTGAATAAAATAAGCACAATTCAGCTTTGGAGTGCCGCGTCTTTTGATCTATAAAATTGAATTCAGGGCTAGGATCCAGCCCCAACGCAGATCACCCGCTATTGAGCGCACTGAGCCTGGGGATCACTTTGGAGGTGATATATACATATATATATATACATATATATAATATATTTATTATTTTTTTTTCACACAAAAAACAAAGGTTACATGGACTTTATAGTTATGCTGACATTTCACTCATACAAAACCAGAGAAATTCAGCCGTTATAGTTAGCTGAGCTAACTGTAACTCATCCCCCACAATGCACTGCTTATGACCTTCACATATTACATCACCCATGGCAACGTTCAGTGACATCACTCATGATATTGGAAATGATTTCACTGATGACATCTCAAATGACATCACTGATGACATCATCCAATAATGCTGAGTGTTTTCTATAAGTTACTGAGTGTTAAACATATATACTAAGGTAAGTGGCTGTGGGAGTGCCTGTATGGGTGAGTGACTGTGTGCATACATTGTATATAGAAGAGTGAGTGGGTATTTGAGAGACTATATACATGAGTGAAATGAATGGAAAGACAAAGGGCTCCTTTAACAGGATGAGTTTAAATTCTTAGAATATAGATTCCCTAGACTCCCCGCACTGTACCTACTGCCGAAAATACACAAGGAGCCACACAATCCACCAGGGAGACCTATTGTCTCAACTAGAGGTTGTTTTTTAGAAAACACCTCTAGATACGTGGATTTTTTCCTCCAAGGTCTAGTGAAACAGCTTCCCTCATATGTAAACGATACGGGGGATTTTCTAAGGAACCTTGTTGAGATTGACTGGAAGGCAGGTTATTCTCTTCTCTCTTTAGACGTCACAAGCCTTTACACATGTATTCCCCATGACAAAGGTATTGAAGCATGTAGCCATTTTCTAAGTGTAAGATCAATTTCGTACCTTCTCCATACTGAGATGTTAACCTGTTCAGTGCTAATGACAAGGTGAATTCGTCATGAATAATGGGATACCACAAATGTTAGCATTGAAGGTGTTTAATTGAAATGATGGCGACCTGTCTGAAACAGAACTACTTCCACTTTGATAATAAGATCTATCACCAAACCCTCGGAACTTCAATGGGGACCTGTTTTGCTCCATCATTTGAAGGTCTCTATATGGGGTATTGGGAAGAGGAAGTAGTCAGTAAGCTGATGAGGTACAAAGAAAAGGTCGCGATGTGGGTTCGCTACATTGACGATATTTTCTGTATATGGGATAGAACTGAAGATGAGGCACTAGAGTTCGTAAATTAACTCAACGTGAACAGTTTCAACCTACAGCTCACATCCCAATGGTCTAAGGAATCACTAGAATTTTGGGATTTAAAATTGACAATTGAAAACAACAGAATCGAAAGCTCTTTGTTTATGAAAAGTACTGCGGGAAATAGACTCCTGCACGCTAGAAGTTGCCATTCCACTGAGCTAATTCAGAGTATACCATTAGGTGATCTCCTTAGAGCAAAAAGAAACTGTAGTACAGTGGATAACATCCAGAGAGAGTCTACCATCATGACTAAAAGATTCCTTGAAAGAGGGTATACACAATCGACCATTAATAAAGCACTAAGTGAAGTGGCTAAACGATCAGAGAGT